>NC_140505.1:176539058-177739058 GCF_964339955.1 Pipistrellus hanaki | reverse complement strand
AAAGAAATTTCACTCATTGTACTGTTGATATTTGGCTCTGTTGACGAATGAGTTTTGCCGACCACTGCCCTAGGCCAATCAGATCAGTGGCTCTGAAAGCTCTCCAATTGCGATCTGGGCTGCGAACCACAGTTTGGAGGAAATGGATGGCAATCCCTCAACAGTGGTTTCCCTGCCCCAGGCAGTCAGCTGCCCTGTCCCACCCTGTTCACCAGCAATGGCTGATGGCAACTGCCCATCCAGCCTGCGGGAGTAGAGAGCTCTCCAAGGCTCCTGCTGGTCTTATCTCCCTGGAGCAAAGTCTTCCTTCTCTACTTGCCTGTGCAGACTGTCCCGTTCCCCTGGAATCCTGCCGCGCATTTGCATGAGGCTGTGCCATCTGGATTGGAAAGGCAGCTGCCGGGAGAAAGGGCAAAGGCTGTTTGTAGAAAAACACATAACACCCACCCCTATATGGCCAGCGATCCCCCCACCACCCTACTATCACCCTAGGAGGCCCTCAGAAGTCCTGTCTAAGGGCTCAGGGAGAAAGTCCCTTCCTAGCTTGGCCACAGGTGACTAAAATTGCAATCATCATTAGGCAAACTAGAATGTGTATGGGGGCATGGGCCCTGGGATGGGGGAGGGGCTGCCCGTTTTCAGAAAGGTACCTGTGTGTTAGGGGCTGTGCTTTACACTTGACTTCATGTCACTTACACAACATCCAGTAGCCCTGACGCTTAGGTATTATTATTATTCCCATTTACAGATGAAGAAACGGAGGCTTAGAGGCATCAGGTCATCGAGTCAAGGTCAATGACAGAGGCTGACTTGAATTCATGTCTAACTCCAGCTACGGGGCTCGTCATTCATTAACCCAGTGTTTTTCAACCTTTTTTTGGGCAAAGGCACACTTGTTTCATGAAAAAAATCACGAGGCACACCACCATTAGAAAATGTTAAAAAATTTAACTCTGTGCCTATATTGACTATATATAAAGTAATTCTCTTGAATAGGAATCAAATAAACACAAAGAAAGTATTTTATAATTACTTTATTATGAAATATTAAGTAAACAAAATAGTGAAAAATTATAAAATTCTTGTCTTGTCTGCACCTACGGCACACCAGGCAACATTGGTTGAAAAACGCTGCATTAACCCATTAAGCCCCGCTGGGAGTTAGGGGCATGAAGTCGAAGAGTGAAGAAGCAAGTCTTGGCTGTGAGCTGAGAATAAGCTTTGATGAAAGTGAGAGGCCCCCTGGGCTACCCTAGGCCTCTGGGAAGGCGTCCCTGTGGCTTGAACTGGGGGCAACGACGGGCATTTTGCCAATGTCCAGGTAACTGGGCTGGCAGCTTGTTCCAAAGGCTGGATCTGGCAAGCGGGTGGCGGCCTCTTCAGAAATACCTTCTAGTTTCACATTAAATGGATCCTAAATCCTCAGAAACGCTCTCGTAAAAACACTCCCCTGAGGATAGGGCCTGGGATGTACACTCTTAAGAAAGAATCCCCTCGACATCGGCCCCAGGGGAGGCCCAGAGGGGACCTACTTGGCGCTGGTGTGGCAGGTCCCATTGCAGTTGTCTTTTGTGATCTCTGAAAAACACAGACACATGCAAACAAAAACCCAAACTCAAACAATTGCTTTGCCAGCCCACTTTTATTAAACTTCCCTGAAAACCTTCCAGTTAGTGCGTGGTGCCAGGAAAAAATGTTAAGATCCTATTGTAACTGATACGCATCATGTTTACTATGTAAAAACTGTGGGGCTCTGCAGACTGAAAGCTTGTGTCTCCCCCAGTCTAAGGCTGAGATTAATCCCCAGTGGGGGGTATGTGGAGGTGGGGGTCCCTGGGAGGTGATTAGGTCATGAGGGATTAGTCCCTTTTGAAAGGGACCCCAGAAAGCTCCCTTGCCTCTCTTGCCACAACATGAGGGATGGCAGTCTGCAACCCAGGAGAGGGCCTCATTGGGACCCGACCATGAATTTGGACTTCCAGCCTCCACAACTGAGTGATATCAATGTCTGTGTATAAGCTACCCTGTCTCTGAGACTTTGCTATAGCAGCCTGAACAGACTAAGTCATCTATGTTTCAGAAAGTTCTTTCTGGCAGCAACGTGGAGTGTGAGATGGAGGGAAATAGAACAGGAGGCAATGAGATATATGACAACATGACTTGGTGAGAGGAGGAACAGGAGTGAGGGAGAAGACAAATGCAAAAAGATGTACTGAGAGAACTGGATGAGAATCCAAGATGGCTGCACAGGTAAACACCTACCCACAGCCGCACACAACAATTTCAATAAAATACAACTAAAATATAAAATGGACATTATCCAGAACTACAGGAAAGTCAACTGACTGGAAATTCTACAATGAGAAGCAAGGAGAAAACCAGAAGGAAGAGCGGAGGAGCTGTAAAAGCCTAAAGTACGGAGACACGCGGCGCGCGCGGAGAGGACGGAGCCGGAGAGGAGGGAGGCTGAGTGCCTGGCTGGTGTTCCCTAGCAGGAAGGAGATAAAAGCTCTGACTATGCTGGGCCCCTGTTCCGACTGCTCTGAACCCCAGTTCTAGGCCAGACCCTGGGGACCTAGGCTCAAACAGAGGGAGCTGGGCTGTAAGGCGGAACCCCAGGGGAGCAGCGAAAGGAGGTCCCGGAGGCACACACATTGTGTGCAGAGAAGGGATGGTTGGCTGTGCCGTGGGATTGCCCTGGCGGGAAGGAGACAGAGGCTCCAGACTGTCTGAACACCACTTCCAACTCCACTTCCAACTGAACTGAACCCCAATACCGGGCTCATTGGGGGAGAGCCTACCTGTTTGGTAGCAGGCAAAAATCAAGGGCACCTTTCTCTCAGAGGCGCTTGCAACGAGTACTGAAGGACCCTGAAACTCAGGAGCCGCACAGGGCGAGGCTGACGGAAGCCAAAGCTGTAGGCTCCACCCTGAAACCCTGCCCCATCAGGGAAATTGCGAAAATGCCGAGACGAAATAGATCACAAATGAAAGAAATGGAGGACAAAAAGCAACTGGATATAGAGTTCAAATCTATGCTTATAAGGTTTTTCAAGAATTTCCTAGAAAAGATCGATAAGACCTATGAGGCTATGAAAAGGGATCAACTAGAATTAATAAGGAATCAACAAGAAATGATAAGGGATCAAAAAGAAATAAAGAATACATTGTCTGAAATAAAAAATATTTTACAGAGTCCTAAAAACTGAATGGAAGATCGCAAGAATCAAGTCAAAGATTTGGAACATAAAGAGCCAGAAGACACTCCTCCACAGAAGCTAGAAGGCAAGAGAATCCAGAAAATTGAAGATAATGTAAGAAACCTCTGGGACAACTTCAAGCGAACCAGCATCAGAATTATGGGGGTCCCAGAAGATGAGAGAGAGCAAGATGTCAAATACATACTGAAAGAAATAGTGACAGAAAACTTCCCCCACCGGTGAAAGAATTACTTACAAGTCCAGGAAGCGCACAGAACTCCAAACAAAAGGAATCCAAAGAGGACCACACCAAGACAAATCATAATTAAAATTCCAAGAGCAAAAGACAAAGAGAGAATATTAAAAGCAGCAAGAGCAAAGCAGGTAGTTACCTATAAAGGAGCACCTATACGATTGTCAGCTGATTTCTCAACAGAAACCATGCAGGCCAGAAGGGAATGGCAAGAAATATTCAAGGTGATGAATAGTAAGAACCTACAGCTAACGATAATCTATCCAGCAAAGCTATCACTCAGTATCGAAGGTCAGATAAAGAGCTTAACTAATAAAAAAAAGCGAAAGGAGTTCATCACCACCAAACCAGAATTATATGAATTGCTGAAGGGGGTTCTTTCAGAAGAGAAAGTAAATAAAGATAAAAATTATGAACAACAAATACGTAACTATCAACAAGTGAATCTAAAAACCAAGGAAATTAAATAAAATCTTATGAACAATATTAACTGGTGAATATAATAGAATCAGAGGTATGGAAGGGGGGTGAACTGACGATTCTTGAGGAAAAGGGGAGAGGGGGATGTGGGAAGAGACTGAACATAAACTGTGCACCTATGGATGAGGACAATGGGGGGTGGGGAAAGGGCAGAGGGTGGGGTGGGAACCTGGTGGAGGAGAGCAATGGAGGGGGGGGGGAAGGAACATTTGTAATAATATGAACAATAAAAATTTATTTAAAAAAAAGATGTACTGAGGTGTAAAAGATGCTCATTGTAGCATTGTTTATGACAGCAGAAAATTGGTTTCAAAAAGCGTGGTACAATCGTATAACAGTATATTATGAAAGTTAAGAAAATAATGATATTTACTATATTTATTCACATGGAAAGATATCTGTTATACAGTGGGAAGTGAAAATGTAGACTATAAAACAGTGTGTAGAGTATGGCACTATATACAAGCATTTGCGTGCCTATAAAAATGTTGGGAGGATACTACAGAAAATCAATGCTAGTTTTTTCCTGTCTTGGGAGTATGAGTAAGTTTTATCTTCTTCTTTCTGTTTTTCTTTATTGTATGTATAAACATTTTGCTGCAAGGAGGAATTATTTTTATTGCTCAAGGAAGAAACAAAGATGTCCCTCCTATTTTGGAAAGAAAGACACACACACGAAGCTGCTGAGAAGGGGGGCTGAGAGGGATCATAGTAGAGAGGGGCTGGCACTTACCAGAGTCACATTTCACCCCTCGCCAGCCAACGTCGCATTCACAGGAGCCGTCACCCGCCGGCCCCTGGCTGCATCTCCCATGCACACAGGAACACACTAGGTGAGAAACGCCCACACACCATCAGACCTCCGGGCTCAGTAACTCACTGGCCACTTACTACAGAGGCTCTCGTCTTGTACTGCATCATTAGAGAACAGTCATCTTTAGCAGAGGCTGCATGCACAGGAAGGGCAGGTGGAACTGAGTGGGCGAACAGGTGCGTCAGGTCAGGCTTCAACACGGACCACCATTTGGGGACTGGGAACCATGTGAGGCAGCCACCCAAGCGGTGGAGTGTCCTCAGCCAAGGTTTTATGATATCAAGGTTATCATATCCCTGGGGGTCCCTGAGAGTGTGCTTTAAAAGAAGCCCATTTGATACTGGGTTTATATGACTGATGAGGCACTTCCCTCTTCAATAACATGGAAACGTAGATTCCTTTGTTATACGGCGGCATCGTGCGTCTCTTTGAGAACCGGATGAAAGCTGGGGATGCCCTCCCCAGAGGGTCACTCTGGGCCCCAGGCTGGGAACCCCTGAACAAACACAAGCAGACAATCTGCCACGTGACATAGAAAAAAGCAGCGTGGTAATGTCCGTTCTCTATTCGGTGGCCCAGTCACCGTGAGCCAGCTACACATGGAGTTTGCCTTGCTTGGACCAGCTGATGGTAAAACAGTGTTAGTCAGGCCAAACGTGTGTTTTTCAGTGCAAGGGGAAACAGGTGCTTTGGGTTCTCGTCATGCATTAGGAAACCCCTCCTCCCAAGCCGCTCAAGTGTGTGTCCCTGGGCACAAGAATGCCAGGGTGAGAGAATACAGGTGACTTGGTTCAAAGGGTACAGTGTGTGTGTGTGTGTGTGTGTGTGTGTGTGTGTGTGTGTGTGTGAAAACAAATTAAAGCATGTGGCTTCCGGAGGGTGAATCAATAGTGTGATCTTCATAGAAAGACAACATCATCCAAGGGCAGAGCCTTGGAGTTGAGCAGTGTGCATTCGAATCTCAGCTCTGCCTCTTTCAGGTGTGACCTTGAAGGAAGTCATTCCACCTCTTTGCCTTAATATCCCCTTCTGTAAAATGGGCATGGCCAGACCTACGTATATAAAGTTCCTGTGTGGATTAAATGAGACAATGTGCACAAATCTGCCTTTCAAGCTACCAAGCACTGTCCAAAACGGAGCGTGTGACGTGAAGACCGTGAGGATGGTATGACAATGAACAGATGGGGGTGGGGTGGGTTGGTACGTCTAGGTCGGTGGTTGGCAAACTTATTAGTCAACAGAGCCAAACATCAACAGTACAACGATTAAAATTTCTTTGGAGAGCCAAATTTTTTAAACTTAAACGTCTTCTAGCTCCACTTCTTCAGAATAGACTCGCCCAGGCCATGGTATTTTGTGAAAGAGCCACACTCAAGGGCCAAAGAGCTGCATGTGGCTCTTGAGCTGCAGTTTGCCGACCACGGGTCTAGGTTAAGGTGACCAAACATCCCGCTTTTGGCAGGACAGCCCCGCTTTTTAACTGTGGGACGCGGGACAAATTGTTAAAAATCAGGACTGTCCCTCCAAAAGCAGGACATCTGGTCACCATAGTCTAGGTTAGTGACTGAAAATGTGGGGGAACACTGGCCTGTACAAACTACACAACACAGCTTATAATTCACATGATCTGAGCGGTAGGATCCGGCCTGCCTGGGAGAAGGCCGAGGTCCCCCTGCTCTGGCATTGGACCTGGAGGAGAGAGGTGCGCACCTTGGTCACAGTGGACGCCGTACTTGCCCTCCGCGCAGGTCTCGCAGGCGGTGCCGTTGAAGCCCGCTCCACACTGGCACACCCCCGTGCCGTTCATCCCATCCAGGCAGATGCCGTTTCCAAAGCAGACGTTCTGGGCTTTCCCGGGGCAGGGCTGGCACTGGGGGCCGAAGAAGCCCGCACAGCATTCTCTCGTCTGAAATGAGAGGCCGAGGCTGGGCCTCCACTTGCACGTCCTGGTTTTGTCCAGCCACAGAGCAGAATCCCGTGGTTGGGCTGGCTGAGTGCCCTGAGCTTGGACCCCACCGTGAGGGGTTGCAGGAACCCCTGAGAACTAGGGAGCGTAAGCAATTTCCAGGGGTGCCAGGAATAGACAGGCCTCCACCAAGGCGATTGGAAAAAGGGAAAGGAAACAGGCATAAGAGAAGAGGAAGGAGCAAAGTGAGAGAGAAGGAGGGCAGCAGGTAAAGAATAATGGTGCCTGGCCGGTGTGGTTCAGTGGTTGAGTGTCAATCTATGAACCAGAGGTCATGGGTTGGGTTCGATTCCCGGTCAGGGCACTTGACCTCCCCCCGCCCCCCCCCACCCTGTGGGGAGTTCAGGATTCAGCTGATCAAAGATTATCTCTCATCATTGATGGCTTTATCTCTCTCCCTTCCCCTTCCTCTCTGAAATCCATAAAAATGTACTTAAAAGAATAAAGAAAAATATAACATACGATTAAATTTCCTAATGCTACCGCTATAATTAGAAGAATGGTTAAACTGTGATACTCACAATGACAGTTTTCACACATTTTGCCTGGCACCCAATGAACACGGATCGCTTGCCCATGAAATAAATGCTATAGATACATTTCCTCGTCTCGCTGCCCTGGAGGAGAGATGAAATAGCAATGATTATATCCGGGTGTTAGTTAGGAAACTGTTTTCCAGCCTCTGAAAGAAGAAGGTGGGTGATACGTGGCTGTCTCTGGGACTGAAATGCTCTGGGAAGGGACAGGATGGTGGCTCAGAGCTGCTTCACAAGAAAGAAGGCACTCAAACAGCGCTGGCTTCATTACACCAGGTGGCAAAACCCAACGAGCTCTCTTCCCGATAAGACTAACTCAAGTTATCAGGAGTCACAGAGTAAGCCAGACAAAAATGTCCTACCAGCACCACACATCAGTTGATCTGATCCTTGATTTTTACCTACTTATTGATTTCTATTCTTCCTTGGTCTGAGAATGGATTCAGGCTTCTTACTAAGACCTATCATACACAAGATTATATTAAGTCTCAAGTGAGAGAATCAGCATCGTGTCCATTATAAATGATTACTAGAGGCCTGGTGCAAAAAATTCATGCATTGGGGGCAGGGGTGACCCTCAGCCCAGCTTGTACCCTCTCCAATCTGGGACATCCCTCTCACAATCCAGGACTGCTGGCTCCTAACCACTTGCTGGCCTGCCTGCATGATTGCCCCAACAGCTTCTGCCTGCCAGCCTGATCACCTCCTAACCACTCCTCTGTGAGCCATATAGATGCCTAACTGCTTCCCTGCCAGCCTGATTGCCCCTAATTGCCCTCCTTGCCAGCTTGGTCACCCCTAACTGCCCTCCTTTGCTGGCCTGGTCCGCCCCAACTGCCCTCCCCTGCAGGCCTGGTTCCCCCCAACTGCCCTCCCCTCAAGCCTTGTCCCTTCCAACTGCCCTTCCCTGCTGGCCTGGTCACCCCCAACTGCCCTTCCCTGCTGGCCTGGTCATCCCCAACTGCCCTCCCCTGCTGGCCTGGTCCCCCCAACTGCCCTCCCCTGTAGGCCTGGGTCTTCGCCAACTGGTGTCGTTTTCTGGCCCTGACATCCCTAACTACCCTCTCCTGCTGGCCATCTTGTGGTGGCCATCTTGTGTGTTGGAGTGATGGTCAATTTGCATATCATCTCTTTATTACATAGGATTACCATACCCTGGAAGGTGCATGGGTTTTTATTCTCTCTAATGGTTGGAGCATGATCAGAATTAGCTTTTACAATAAAGAGCTATGAGAAACACAGGTTGGTAACTGATTCAAAGACAGGCCTACTTTCCCCAAGTTCACCATCTGTTTCTTAGAGAAAATTAATCTCCACCTGGAAGGGGAACTGTGGCAGGGGGAGCTGATCTGGGCTGGATTTGGTTTTGGATATGGAAGCTGCCTTCTCAAATAAGATGTCTTGTTCCAGCCTCCTCTGGCTCCCAGAATATATAGAAAGTGAGAAATCTCTCTGTGTTGTGCATTGGTTGAGATAAACCCCTGTCTCATTTATTTATTAATTAAAATCTGGATTCAAGACTTTAGAAAGACGCGTACAACAATGAAGGAAGGAAGTGAAAAATGGAGGGTGCTTGAGAGTTGTTTTCTAATTTGGACCTTGCTGGGATCAGAAACTACTTTATCAAATACTCACTAGCGGTTTGGTTCCAAGTGGACAGATGGCTGGCTGGGGACAGTTCCCACACTTTCCCTGGACAGAACACAGAGGCAAAGAGAACATTTCATGGTTATTGCTTTTAGTGCAAAGCGAGGCGGCCAATATTTTCCAGACCTAAGAGCTGAGGGTTTTAGGATATAGAACTGAAAATCAGCAAGGTATGAGGGAAGCTCCTCTGGTCAAGCTCTTTAATTTTCTTAGAGACAAGCACTTTAACTAACTCAGGTCTTGGGTATTTGATCACCTCTTTGCCCACCATATTCTTCTGATGCTGATAGCCCTTTAAGGTGTGAAGGACTTATCTCATTAGAATCTGAATTTCTTTAACAACAACCCTCACTTCTTGGAGACCCATTGTTTAGTGAATTGGGCCAGATTTGGTGCCCAGTCTTGGGAGCCCACAGTCCAGGTGAGGTATCAAAGTGGAGATAATATACACATGATTACGAAACAAAGGGCACAACTTAAGAATGACAGACTCTTAAGTGTGACATGTTCCTAAAACATGTGCAACACCCTTTAGCTGCATCGTTAGCCTTGCATACAACTTACTCGTACAATAGTCGTGTCATTAATATCACATCGATTCTTCTGAATTTCCAGAACTTTCCCCAAGCCATGGATCACTCCCTTATCAGTGGCAACATTGGTGTAGTTTATCGGAGCGTCATTTACGTAGAGCTGTGAACAAGAGGGTCAAATGTAAACTTCTTATTGTAGTGACTTTAAGGGGAGTAGGGAGAAGGGGATTGGAGGATATCAATATGACATCAGCCTAAAAGGTATTCCAATGTGCACCTCAAAGGCAGCACGCTGGAGAGGGAGAGCTCTGGCCTAGGAGTCTGAGAACAGTCCTACATCTGGTCACTGAGCTGTGTGACCTTGAACCCACTTGCTTTTCCTCTTTGAATCCCAATGTTCTCTTTTGTAAAAAGCATCGTTTCCCAGTGTGTGGAGACTGCTCAGAGGTCAGCATTACCCAGTGTTTCCCTTGGCATTTCTTTGGCGTTTATGAAATGTTGGCATCCATCTTTGCCTAATGTGTTTAGAAGCATCCAAACATGGGTGCTAAGTCAGTACCTATATGTTGCCAACTCAAGTTCAACTTGAACTTGAAATTTGTTTTCTTCTGATTTTTTTAAAGGAGAGGATTCCTTAATGATTGATTAACAAAAATAAGTGAATCTATTAATTCATTCATCAAAATAAGTAATATAATTGCAAGTAAATGGTTCTTTGAAAAATTGGGGGTGTGTGTATGTATGTGTGTGTCTCTCTCTGTATAGATGTGGTATATCTGAGGTTGGGCAAAGGGGGAATTCTTTATTGTACTAAGCAAATGTCAAATCTAATAAATTCTTACAAATGTTTAATAACATTGCCTGAACTCAAAGCAGTGATATTAAAATGACTCTACTAAGTGCTTACATTTAAACTTCCACTGACTCATAATTTTTATTGTGAATTTTGTGTTGTATTAAATATTTGAGTTGGATACAACTCTACACATGCATAGAACATTTTTTTTGCATCTACATTGTCCTAAGAGAAAGTGAGTTATCGATAAAAGTAAAACTTAGATTGTAAGATAGAACCAGTTGTTTATTATGAGATTAAAACCTCTGTTTTTAAGATCTGAATAAATAGGAAATAAACATGACAAAATTGAAATTGATTCAATTCACTGTGCTAAAAGCCATTCTACACGATGAAGTAAAAGGTGCCAGATAAAAAAGTAGGTTCTTTAATGATAAAAATTGCTTTTCCTGAAAAAATAAGAAAATATATTTAAAAGGACCTCCTCAAAGTTATTGCACAATAGGTGAGATGTTTGTAGGAGTCGGAGAAAAATATTTGAAGTTCAATTATTCCCTAAGTAATGAAGAGTCAGAAAAATTCTCTTCTACCCAGATTAAAAAATGTGTACACAAAATTCACTTGTGATTAAACGCTGATACCACTGAGAAGATTGTTCGTAAGACTACCCTTTTTAAAGAGAACCAGATAATACTATTGATTGACCCCTTTCACCTCTGACCCCTCAGGTCTTCACTACACTGTTGTCTATGTCCATGGACTATGCATATTATTCACTTTTTAACGCCAAATCAACAGTATTATAGCATCAGGAGTTCTGCCATTTTGGTATTTTAAAATAGCTTGGCATCTTGGAATTCTAGAAATGTGGGTTGTAGTCACAATTTGACACCATCAGTAAGGTTTCCCCACTACTTTTTCCAATTACACAGGCCCTGGAATACCTCTGTGGAGCTTGGCCAATGATTAACCTTTATTTTAATTTAGTGCTTAATAAAAATAGTAAAATAAATTGTCTTAACAATTTTGTTCTTATTTTTTTTTTCATGAGTATCTATACTTAAGTAACATCATGAGTTTCTTGTTGAATTTTCTTACTTTGATACTTGATTGATCTTACTTGATGTCTGATATATGTGAATGAGATTTTATATTTGAAATGTATTAAATATTTAGTCTCACTAATTCTTTTTAAAAATGAATGCTAAACACTTAAATATATAGGAAGTGTGTGAGATAAATACTGAAATACCAATGTGGAGGTCTGTTAGTTCTAGGACCACAGTCCCTATAGTCAAGCAATGATAATGGTAACTCATCTGGCTCCTGGGTCCTGCTTATGGCATTAGGCTCCTTATGGCCAGGAGCCTGTGCCATATCCTGGGAGTTAGGTTTTTGTGGCAGGTTCCCTTCTCCCTGGGAGATTGCTTGGGACTGTCGGCTGGGTCTGATAGGAGTCAGTACTGCAGAGCACCTGTGACTGCTGGGATTCTAGGACTGAGATTAGTCAGCCACACTGGTTACCTGAAGGCTGGGGATAGGGACAGTGAGTGGGAATTTGACAGTCTGGCATAGTCATTCCTTCATGGGGAAACACAGACCACTGTCTTCTGTTGATAAGGTTTAGGAAGCTCTGTGGATACCCTAGCCAGTTTAGCTGAGTGCATAGAGCGTTGGCCTGAGGACTGGCCCAGGTTCAATTCCGGTCCAGGGTAACCTGCCCGGCTTGCAGGCTCGATCCCCAGTGGGGGATGAGGGGAGGGGGGAGAGTGCAGGAGGAAGTCAATCAATGATTCTCATCATCGATGTTTCTCTCTCTCTCTCCCTCTCTGAAATCAATTTAAAAAAAAAGGAAGCACTGGTGAGTCTAGTATGGAGGTGATGACGGGTGACCAGAGCTAAGACACCCACTCCCGGGTCTGGAAGGAAAGGCCCTCACCTGGTCATTGCGGAGAAAGAAGCCGAGGACGTAGGAGGAGCCCAGCATGGACTCCCGGTGCATGCCGTTGTGCAGGTCGTTCCTCAGCAGTTTCTCCTCCAAGACCACATGGTACCTGAGTATGTCTTCCTCCTGGTCACACACAGAATGGAAATAGGCCAGCCAGTCCTGTCACTTACCACATTGTCTACTCCGATGTGTCGGGCACTGTGGGCATTGCAGGGGCAACACCTTGTTGAATTGGAGGTTTTGACTGAGGCCACAGGGCACAATCGACATTAAATATCACATCGAAGACAGATCGCCTTGGAGAAAGTGCAAGTTTTCCACCTGCGATGCTCAACAGTGCACCAGGTGATTCTAAAACCCAGAATGAGGGTATGGAAGGTTGGGGGAGGATCTTAAAGATGATTTAAAAAAAAAAAAATAACTGCTGGGAAACAAGGGTCTTCACTTCCCCAGGACCTTTCACATCCAGGGTCATGAGAGGAAGTCTGATGGGATGTTTTAAAGATCTTTATCTGCCCAGCCAGCATGGCTCAGTGGTTGAGTATTGACCTCTGAATCAGGAGGTCATGGTTCAATTCCCAGTCAGGGCACATGCCCCGGTTGTGGGTTTGATCCCCAGTGCGGGGTGTGCAGGAGGCAGCCGATCAATGATTCTGTCTCATCATTGATGTTTCTATCTCTCTCCTTTTCTCTCTGAAATCAATACAAATATATTTAAAAAAAAAATTAAAGGGCTTGACCTGTGTCCCCTGCAGAGAGAGACCTCTGTCATTGGGGTCTCCCTCAGGCCTGAGCAATCTCCTGGCAGGGACTGCTGGCAGCTGGCCGATCCCGTGGAGTGAGGAGGTGTCCCTGCCCTGGGCCCCCTGCACTCCTGGTACTGGCCTGGGACACGTGAACACTTGTGTCCTGTGGACACACATCCAGGTCCTGGGGCCCAAATGTGTGCTTCCAGGGCTGGCAACGAAGTACAGCAAGTGGGCGGCTCCGCATGCGCATGGGGGAGGAGTGTGTATCGGAGCGTGTATCGGAGCGTTTCCTCAGGACTTTACATTAACCTGTTAACCAAGCGGGACTTATAAATACGTCAAACATAAACAATATCTGGAACAAGGAGGACATATGAATACGTCCTTGAAATATATGTTGCGCCCTGACACGGACAGTATATGTTTTTTGTAATCTTTATAATTGTTTATAAAATTTATAATTTTTTAATTCGGTGTTTCCATTTTTTTTGTTGGTATTCTTTTCTATTTGTCTGTAATTTTGTATTTTCCTTTGTGCTTTATATATAAATAAACGAAAAAATATATATTTCATTTATTTTAATTAAGTATAAATAAAAAAAATAATGATATGAAATTACATCCATCAGGCATGACGTACTGACACGTCCTAGTGAAAGAGTATGCGCCCGTTATACGTTGCGTAATTAAAAAGGGAACTCCCCGGTTAACAGGTTAAGGATCTGGCTATGGAAAGGGAGTTTTGTCAAATGTCGAGCGTCTGGATTTCCAGAAATTGACTTCCCTGCTTCTCGTGTCCGATACCTACCAGAGTGGTGACCTTCTTTTCCCGGATGTAGTTCTCAATGGCGTCGTTGTTTGGAGCAAACACGGTGTAAGCATCGGCAGCCTCGATTTCGTTCACCAGGTTATAGTGCTGTGATGGAAAGAGACAAGCGTGCGTGAGGGATTACCACTCCCCAGTCACCTGAGCAAGGGAGTCCTGGAGAGAACGTGGTACTTGCAATGAGGTAGCCCCGGAAGATGGAGTAGTCAGGCATCTGGTCCAGCCGGGGGAGCAGGTTGGGTAAGGAGCCAGTTAGACCTCTTTGAGGAAGCAGAACCTGAGAAAGGAAGCCCCCAAATTCTGTTAGCAGGTGCTGGAAGGACTTGTGATACATGCGTTCGTGTCACATACATTTGCAATTGTCAGGGCTACTGCCAGTCCCGAGAGCGCCTCTGCAGATTTTAAAAAAGGCCAGCATTCTGCGGGCCTTGTGAGATGTTCCTATAAGCAAGAAATATGTTCTATGTGGCCACACTTTGTATAGGGCCCATTAGAAAACAGGGGCTGAGTAGACAGTAACTGAATCTGATTGAATGAGTAGAGCCTCTAAGTGGTTTTAAAATAAAAGTAATGAGGCACAATACAGGTGACTTTTATGTTAAAGTTAATTATTTACTCCCCCGCGCTCCCTCCAAAAGGAGAGATACTGTCCAGGAGGGTAAATGAGAGAAGGGAAGCTGCCTGGGCGGGAGGAGCGACGTGTACCTTGTTGATGATGTGTATCACTCCGTTTGTGGCTGCGTTGTCACCATCAACGATGGACGCTCCTTCAATGGTGATGTTCTGTAAATGCAAACCACACTGGGAAGGTGAGTCTCCTTTGTGTACACCTAGGGATCAGTGTTATTTCTCCTCTTTTCCACTTTCTGAGAAGCAGTGACCTTCAACCTTTTGGGCCATGACTCACAGTTAGAAATATCTTTAAACTGTGATCCATTAGACATCACACACACACACACACACACACACACACACACACACACTCAAAATGAAATATCGATAGTACTTTATTGTGTGGGAGGCAGCACATCATTGATTTTTACTCTATTCCTTTCTCTTGTATTAAAAAGTGCTGGCTGCCTGGCCAGTGTGTTCAGGGTTGAGCATCAACCTATGAAATAGGAGGTCTGGGTACGATTGTCATTTAGGGCATATGCCTGGGTTGTGGGCTCCATCCCATGTGGGGCATGCAGGAGGCAGCCGATCCATGATTCTCTCTCATTGTTGATGTTTCTATCTCTTTCTCTCTCTTCCTCCTTCTCAGAAATCGAGAAAAAAATATTTTTTTAGAAGTGCTGGTTGAGGTCCCTAAAGTGACCCTGCTGTTTGAAAAAACACGATAGACAATGTTGTGGTTTGAATTGTCTTCCATCCCTCCCCCAAAATTCATAAGTATGTCAGAATATGACCTTATTTGGAGCTAAGATCTTTACGGAGGTAATCAGGTTAAGTAGAGGGCAATAGAATGGGCCCAAATCTAACATGGCTGGTGTCCTTATAAAAAGAGGGGATTTGGATGTAGCTCTTCAGGGGATGCCATGGGAGCATGTGGACAGTCACCTACAGGACAGCCTGGAGCAGCTCCTTTCCCAGCTCTCAGGAGGAGTCAGTTCTCCCCTCCCCTTGATCTTGGACTTCCAGCCTCCAGAAATGTGAGACAAACATGTCTGTTGCTTGAGCCACTCAGTCTGTTGTAGCAGCTCTGGCAAACTCATACAGACAGCAACTGACTTTCCTGGTCAGCATCCAGCTATTTTTCAAGAAGAAGAATGACAAGGGGAATGAAGCTAAGTAAAAACCAATCTAGCCACCCACCTGGCCATCAATCAACCATGAAAAAGGGGCCCCAATATCTCTGGTTTCTCTGGTGTCCTCTCCTCATCTCCATCACTACCCTCCATGTGAAATCCCTCCTGGGCACTTTGGGTACAGAGGGGATCCATGTCACCCTGAGCAGCTCCAAAGTCACATTGGCAGAGGCCCCAAAGAAAACATTTCTGGCCACCTCTCATATCGCTTTTGGTTAAAGGGAAACATTTACTTCAGACATAGGAATAAACTCATTAAAAATGTGTCTTTGATGATTAGATCCTCTCAATCAGAGGTCTTGGTTGACTTATCTTTGAATCTATAGAGCCTGGGATAAGCAATGACCAGGCTGGGTGTCCCCTTAATGCTTGTCAAGAGAATCAGTGATTTAAAACATTGATAGAAAAGAACACCAAAATCTGATAAATGCATGTAATACACTAGAATTATAATTGTACTAGAGGCCTGGGGCATGAAATTCGTGCATGGATGAGGTCTCTAGGCCTGGCTGGCAATCAGGGCCTATTGGGGCTGTCTTGTCCTGTTCCAATTGGGGCCAAGTTCGGGGCCTGGAGGCTTGCCCGCTGCTGGAGGTTGGTTGGCCATGGGAGGTAGCTGTGAGAGCACACTGACCACCAGAGGCAGCTCCTGCATTGAGCATCTGCCCCCTGGTGGTCAGGGCTCATTATAGCGACTGGTCAACTGGTCATTCTGGGCATTCTAGTTGTTTGGTCAAAACGGTTTCTTAGACTTTTATATATATATTGTAGATGGTAAGGACCCATGGGATCATATGTAACTCTTTACTGCTGCCTAAAAGGAATTATCTGGTGAAGCACATACATCTAAGTAATACTAGTCAGAGAGGTTTTCATAGAGCTCATACTGATGAATAGAAAGGTAGAGATGCCTTAGAGCAGTTCTCACTCTACGGTAGAACCTTCATTCTCATCTTGTGAGATTCATAGAAAGAGTTTTAAGGCTATGCCACATGCAGTAGGGCATCCAGACAACCTCAGGAAAGACTAAATCCAAGTCTTTGACATATTGTAGCCAGAAGGAGCATCGATAGGGCGTGGTTCTTCCTTGGGCACTGCCCTAACTCCAGCATTTTAACCAGTTCCTGGAGAATAGCAGGTGCTCAATAAATATTTGTTGCCTGGCTGATCCTCACTCAATATAAAATTTTAGTAACCTGCATTGACTCAATCAGCAGGTTACAGTAACAAGTCTTGGTTAACCATACATATAACTCAATGTGGTGAAACCGTACAACCTTCACCCAGAAGAATAGACAGATCTGACTCTTTGGATGAGTCTTTTCATAGAGTTCACATTGGTGAGCAGAAAGGTAGAGATGCTTCAGAGCAGTCATTCTGAAACCTTCTGACTGTGGCCCATGGTCCCTGGATGTAGCAGCTCTCACTCTCCTGTAGAATCTTCATTCTCATCTGTGGTCTGTCAGATGTGGCTAACCAGTGGGAAGAGGGCCACATTTTATAGGATCACCACCATAGAGTAACTGTGTGTGTGTGTGTGTGTGTGTGTGTGTGTGTGTGAGAGAGAGAGAGAGAGAGAGAATACCAATATGCATTGATAATTGTTGAAGTTGTGATGCCAACATGGATGTCAGAAGTCCTATTCTTGCTCTACTTTTGCTCATGTTTGAAAATTTCCACGACACAAAAAATTAAAAGTACAACATGAATGCAATGGACATGTTTCCACTTCCCAGACAAATGACAGTACTCTCTTACCCCATCTGCCTTTGCCAGGTGAAGGAAGCTGCCCTGCAAAGACGTGGCCAGCATATCAGAAGATGACAGAGCCTGCAGATCTGCCACCCCGTACGTGCCTAGGAGTGTGTGGTATCTGAAACAACAGTCCACAGGGCCATAGTGAATACCAGTGCACCCGGCAGTTTCACTAGGTAATTAAAAAATGGTTCCAGAGCCAGACTGCTAGATTCAAATCTACCCCTGCCATGATCAGCCATAGAATCCTTGGGTTAATTACTGAATCACCCTGTGCCTGTTTCCACATCTGTAAAAGGGGAATAACTATAATTCCTATCTTATGGGGTTGTTGGGAAGATGAACTGGGTTACATATGCAGCAGTTAGCCCAGGGTGGGCTGTCCATAATGCTTAACTACTCCCATCCTGGGGGGAGGGGAGTCCCGGAACATGTTTAGCGCCATGAATCTGAAGGACCATGTGGGTTCCCTCCATTGCACTTATTCACACTGATGTCATGAAGAATAAAATGCATAATACCTACTTTATCAGGGCTGGAATATTGCTCTTGGACAACCAAAAGGCTTTCTCCACTTGGTCCATGTCCTCAATAGCTTGTTGGGAAGGCACGAGGATGGTGAGGTTGGAGGCGGCTGACAGCATGGGATGCAGAGAGGCGTTCTGAATTACAGAAGGAAAACAAAGGGCTTGGCTCATATTAGCAGGCAGATGAGGGCTGTTTTAATGCTTGGCAGAGATGACCAGTTTCTTTGGATGTAATTCCAGGGACACTAGGGTGGTCCTACGGACCGCTTTCCCAAATCCTTTCTTTTATTTAATTGTGTGAGCCTGGTCAAAAGGCAAGTTTTCCAACCCAGTCACACTTGGTATCATTACCAGCCATTTACCCATTCATCTAAATGAAGAGTCAGAGAATAGTCTTGGCAGGATTATGCATGTGTATGCACATGTGTACAGATGTGTGTGTGTGTATATGCAGAGAACCTTGAGAATCCTTGGAACCTTTGGAATAGGGTGGTGGAAAGACTACAGGAACAGATTCAGCCTGAGAGAGAGACCAGAGGCGCAAAATTAAACTTGACCTACTTTTCATTCTTACCCAGAGCTCGTGGATAAAAGCAGCAGTGGGCTTGTGTTTAACAATCAGCTCTCCAGCACAAACAAGCAAACAAACAACATGCCCTGGTTCTTAGTGTTCGCTGGTTTCTGTGGGGTAAAGATTCCCACCGTGGCTGAATTCAAGCTACCAACAGGACAGTGGAGCTAGGAAGGGTGTGCTCTGGTGAGCTGGGATGAGCTGGGTCCATAGCACCCCTGGGCATGCTTCTGCGTTTGGGGCTGGTCTATATGGAAATCAACATGGACCACAGGACACTCTGTCCTGCTTCTCCAGGTGAAGGGCCAGAGGGCCCCAGGAAGAAGCAACGGGCAGCTGTCCTGCAGCGGGTGCTGACCACACACTACCTGTCATTGCATGTGGCTGTTCCAAGGGGAGAAACCACTGAGTGCTGGCTGGCTGGGCCGGTCACCCAGGACCCCTCAGGCACAGACGGCAGAGATTCTTGGTAATAGAACTTTCCAAGGGGAGGGAAAGCTCCCGCAGGCATGCTGGACCGAGGGCTAAGCACACAGGAAGTTTTCCAGATTTTAACTATACATCCCAACTCTGGCCCAGGCTGGTAGCTCAGTCAGTTAGAGCATTGTCCCAATATGCCAAGGTTGTGGGTTTGATATCCAGTCAGGGCACATAGAAGAAACAACCAATGAATGCACAAGTAAGTGGAACAACAAACAGAGGTGTCTTTGTCTCTGTCTGTCTGTCTTTCTCCCTCCCTCTCTCTTTCTCTCCTCAAATCAATAAAATAAAAATTTAAGTCCCAACTCTAACTTGGCGAGTTACAGTGATGAATTACATTGACTTTTTATAAAAAAAAGACTTGGGGGATGAGTGACGCTACATGTATATATTTGAATTGGTTGAAAAGTTGACCAACCAAGCTGATCCTAGACCAGAAATTCTTAGCTCTGGTTTCATGTTAGAATCACCTGGGAAGCTTTCAGAATTCACCTATGTCCAGAGCAAACCTCTGACCAATCAAATCAGAGTGTCTGGGGTGGTGGTGGTGGGGGGGCATGGCTATTTACAGAAGGGCAGCCAGGGTTAGGAACCTCCGCTCTAGACAGTGTTCCATTGTATGCATCCCACATTTCTAAAATTATACACAGTCCAACAAAGGTACTCACATGTATCCACTGGTTAAATTTAGCTGCTGCAGAGAGCAATGACAATTCCTTATTCATTTCGAGCGAGGGAGGGCGGGAGGGAGAGATGAGGGAGAAGAGGAGAGAAGGAACAATGAGAAGCACAATCACAGCACATTTCTGGGAAGCCAGCACCAAGCCTGCCCGGGCTGCGCTCCCTTTCCCTGCCAGCCTCCTTGACCCGATAGAAAGTTGAATTTCTGTGTTGCCAGAGCTGTTCATTTCTTTCAGGCTCAGCAGTTCTGCTGTCCTCTATCTGAGGCAGAGAAGTAATTCTAGAAACTCCAAATGAAACAACAGCCTGAAGGTCTAGAGCAGTCGTTCTCAACCTTCCTAATGCCCCCACCCTTTAATACAGTTCCTCATGTTGTGGTGACCCCCAACCATAAAATTATTTTCGTTGCTACTTCCTAACTGTAATTTTGCTACTGTTATGAATTGTAATGTAAATATTTGTGTTTTCCGATGGTCTTAGGCTCTACAGCAGCGGTTCTCAAGCTGTGGGTCACAACTCACAGGTTAAGAACTGCTAGTAGGGTCGCACCCCCCCGCCCCCTGTCCCTCCCCTTCCCTGCCAGATGTGGTCAGTGCAGGATGCTCTGGGTATCAAGAGGGGGCACTCAAACCAGACAGGAGCGCACAGAGAGCTCAGCAAAGGCCGGTTAGTTGTCCATTTGGGACATTTGGGGATGGCAAGAGGTAGAATGAGGTGAAAGAGAAGCCAGGATCGCTTGGTATACAGCAGGGGCCAAATAAAAGCTAGCAACCTTCAGCCTGCAGAAAACATGTAAAACATGTGACCCGTGAGGCACCTATACCATCTGGGAGAAGCAGCTTGCTCCCTCTAATATCTCCGGGGATGTCCTGTAAAATCACTCGGTTTGCACAGCACTGGGAAGGTCATGCTCTACAGAGCTCTGTGTCTTGGTCATGCTCTACCGGGGTTCACCACAGAGGACTTACCACGGCCGCGCTCCCATAGCACAGAAAGCCGTCGCCTTCATAGCCCTCTCCGCAAACACAGCGCCAGACGCCGGAAGTGAGCTGACAGGCGGCCTGGTGGAACGGAGATGGGAAACAAGGGCTCGATTCCCTAACTGAAAAGTTAGGAATGAGCTACATCCTAACTGCAGATTTGGGGTTGGAGGACAGTGGGAGTAACCTGCAGACCCTCCCATGTTGCAATGAAAAGCCCCGGTCTGCATGTCTTAGTCTCTCTCTGGACATCTCTGCCGGATTTAGCAAGTACAAGCAAGGTCACACAGCTCATTGGAATTTCAGATACACAAATGTGTTTTCGTCTAAGTATGGCCCGTGCTGCACGTGAGGGCAAACTTGTGCTGGAAAAGGATTCATTGTGCATCTGAAACGCAGAGTCCTGTGTTGTATCTGGCAATCAGATGTGGGTTCTTCCAAGCTTTGGAATAATGGAGAATAAATTATATAACGACTCCCATTCTGCTTAGGGACACCCTTTGGGAGTAAGAGAGATTTTGCTCATTTCTCAGCTCAGGTAAGAAATAACATAACTTTCTTTATCAAAAAAAAAAAAAAGTTTGTTTGTATGTTTGTTTGTTTATTTATTTATTTATTTATTTACTTATTTATAAGGGTAAAAGAAATCCAGAAACTCACCAGGGGGTGACATGTCCCTGTTTGTTCCAAGCAGGAAGTTATTGGTCCACATTCAAAGCCATTGCCTCGGAATCCAGTCTTGCACTCACACCCATTCTGCAATTCCAAGAAAGAGGCACAGGGGGTTATGGGAAGCAGCTGCCTTTCCTGTCATGGATGGACCTTGAGTGCTAAGTAAAATAAGTTAAAGAAAGAAAGACAAATACTGTATGATCTTACTTATATGTGAAATCTAAAAAACAAACAGGCCGGCTGTGGTGGCTCAGTGGTTGAGTGTTGACCTATGAACCAGAAGGTCACAGTTCAATTCCTGGTCAGGGTACACACCTGGGTTTTGAATCGTTTCCTGATCTTGCAGGAGGCAGCCAATCAATGATTCTCTCTCATCATTGATGTTTCTATCTCTCTCTCCCTTTCCCTTCTCCTCTGAAATCAACAACAACAACAAAAAAATAAAACCATAAGCAAACAAACAAAGCCTCACCCTAATCCAAGCTCGTAGAAACAGTGAACAGATTGGTGATTTTCAGAGGTACTTCTATATCTAGAGCAAGCATGTCAAACTCAAAGGCTAACACGGGCCAAATAAACAAGGTTTAAGTTTATGTGGGCAGCAAAAAAACAAAAGCTTCAATTCTTATAGTAACGAAGGTTTATTTCCATAGAGACATGGTGAATACAAAGGCCTGAAACAAATGAGTAATTGTTACCCTGTTTCCCTGAAAATAAGACATTGTCTTATATTAATTTTTGCTCCCAAAGATGTGCTAGGTCTTATTTTCAGGGGATGTCTTATTTTTCCATGAAGAATACGGTACACATTTATTGTTAAATGAAAATAAAGGAAATTTATTACCTGTATACGGTACGGTAGTACAGTAGTTGTCAACACAAACCAGACAAACTGTGAATCCTACAGTATCAAGAATTTACTCATTTATTCAATGACAATCATGTCATCATCTTCTGGAACATCATCATAACAATCCAATTCCTGAATTTCCTGGTGAATTTCTTGTGACTCCATTTCTTTCAGAATCAGTGGACCAAATCTCTCATGTTTAGCCTAGGGGGGGCCTTATTTTTGGGGGGATGCCTTATATTTCACTCAGAAGGAAACCTGTAAGTGGTCTTATTTTCGGAGGATGTCTTATTTTCGGGGAAACACGGTAACATAAAATAATAGAACACTTTAATAATAAAAATTAATATTTTTTCTTGAACATTAACTTACCAAACACTGAATAACTGCACAAATTAATAATTGTAACGCAAAAAAACCTATTTTTCTTGTTCTCCTAAAGCAAAATATTTCCTGTTGTGCACACCAAACAAGTCAGGACAAGACAATGACGTGGCAATCGGTTGCTAAAATATTCGCTGCTAGTATTAGTGGAGAGAAGTGGTGTGTCTGCCCATAAGGTGTGTAAGGGAAGTGAATGCAGCACAATTACAGTAATTAGTCATTAGCAATCGTTGTAGTTCATTATTAATAATCACAACAGGGTATTGTAAAAATTTAGTGATGAAGTTTTCATTAAAATGTTTCTTACATACCGTTATGTTGGCTGGGCTGCAAAAAATATTCGTTGTGGCCCATGGGCTGAGAGTTTGACCTGCTTGGTCTCGAGGGAAAAAAGCCATCCCAGGAATCCTGCTTCCTCTTTGCCCTCTACCATGTCACACCTACCTGCCCGGGCCCCAGGTACAGACAGGTTGCGTTGTCATGGCAGCCACCAGCGCTGGGCAGCAGGCAGTTGTTGATCTCTGAGCAGTCTCTTCCGTCCCCGGTCCAGCCCTGCTGGCACACGCAGGCGTGGGTCCCCAGGCCAGTTTTGATGCATTCTGCCTGCAGAAGGGGAAACAGCAAAACTTCAGAAACCTCAGTCCAGCTACTTGATTGCAAAAGCCAAAGAGGATTTTCAGAGGTACCTTCTAGAAACACACTTGCATGGAATTCAATGGAAAGTGGTTTAAAAAGAAAAATGCTTGGAGCTGGCCAGCTAATGGCCACCGCGAACATCCCTGCTATTTTATTGTGCCAGAGGCTGTTCCCAATATTTCGTAGGTGTGAGCTGCTATCCTGAGGAAGGTATTGTTATTGCAGATACAGAGGCTCAGAGGAGTTAAGTAACTTGCCCAAGGTTACACAGCTACAAAGAGGCACAGACGCAGGTCTACAGGATGCTGGAGCCCACATTCCTCATCACTGTACTTTTTCTTAGGAGGACCACACCAGGAGGCCGAAGGACATGGGGAGAGGGAGAGAGGTGCAAGGTAAGTTGTTGAGATGGGGCTGCTCAGTGGGTGGGACGCATCCAAGGGGAGTCTCGTGGGCTGGGCAAGGCATTTTTTGCGTCTGACTCCATCCTCAGAGCCAGCGGGAGCCCCTGAGGGGTTTTTGGCATAGGAGAAGCACGATCTGACCCACTTCGGGCCCCTCTGGCTGGGGGTGGACAAGGACTTTACTGTGTGTAGTCCAGAGAGGCACAGGCAGACCGATTATTAAATGGTGGGTAAGGGATGAAGGTGACTGGGCCAGATGGTGGTGGAGATATTCAAAAGGCATTAGTGAGCCTGGCCGGTGTTGCTCAGTGGTTGAGCGTTGACCTATGAACCAGGTGAGGGTACATGTCCTGGTTGTGGGCTCGATCCCCTGTAGGGGGCATGCAAGAGACAGCCCATCAATAACTCTCTCTCATCATTGATGTTTTTCTCTCCTCCTCTGCCTTCCTCTTCCTGAAATCAATAAAAACATATTAAAAAAAACAAAAACAACACCAAACCAAAACAAAAAACCAAACAAGAGGTATCAGTAAAAGCAATGGTGGCTTTGATACAACCTGACAATAATGGAACTTAGGGCAGGTCACTTAATGGGCCCAAGTCGCAGTTTCCCAATCAGAAGATGGGGCTAACAAAATTGCTTCATTGGGGTGGTGGGAGAGCAAGTGAAACTGCACACAGGATAGTTGCTTGGAAGCTGTGGCCTCTGAACCAAGAGTTTCATACGAATGAGCTCAGCATCTGATTTTTAGCCTGTAGTTTTAGAGCCCAACGTCCCCAACTCGTGTGAATAGAGGAAGTGGGGGCCCCCCTGGAAGGTCTCGGGCACCACCTTTCAAATTCAAGGTTCCAACAAAGGTGGTCCATGCGATGAAAAGCCATCAGGCTTGCCTGCTGGATGGCCTTCCCTTAGGATTTCCTACAAAACCGGGCCGTTTGGGAATAAAATCCACCACTCACGTTGCGGCTGCAGCCCCCTGCGGTTAATCCCGCGCAAGGATCCATCTCTGAACAGAGGCTTCCGTCCCCTTCATATCCGGCTTTGCAAACACAGCTGCCAAAAAGAGGAGTTCACCCATCAGCCCCAGAAATATCGGCACCCACCACCCGGGCCAGCCAGGGGTCAGGGTCACGGACACTCCTGGCGTCTGCAGTCAGACAGAACTACGTGGGAATCCAGTCCCCACCTCTTAGCAGTCGTGTGACCATGCAGGAGTCCCTTAACCTCTGGGAGACCTTGTTTCCTCGCCTGGAAAATGGGTATAATCATACTGCTCCCCCCCAAGGCTGCAGTAAAGGTTAAAGGAGCTAATGCATGTGGAGCATTGCGCAGGGCCCTGGCACCTTACAAGGCTCACCATCTGGTAGCTTTTCTGCTCATCATGGGCTGGAATCTGCTCTTTACAATTCTAGGTACTTCCTCTGGATTCACAGAGATCAACTCTTCCCTCTATCCAGGGGTCCTCAAACTTTTTAAAGTGGGGGCCAGATCACGGTCCCTCAGAGAGCTGGAGGGCCGGATTATATGAACTACTAATTCCTACTGTAACACCTCGGCGGGCCGGATCAGACTCCTCTGCGGGCCACATGTGGCCCGCGGGCCGTAGTTTGAAGACCCCTGCGTCTATTCTATGCTACAACTCTTTAAAACTTTTTTGTTTTTTTTAAAGAATATGTTTTTATTGATTTCAGAGAGCAAGGGGAGATTGAGAAAGAGAGAGAAACATCAATGATGAGAGAGAATCATCTATCAGCTGCCTCCTGAACGCCACCTACTGGGGATCAAGCCCACAACCCAGGCATGTGTCCTGACTGGAAATCAAACCTTGACTTCCTGGCTCATACATAGCAACAGCTCTTAAGCTACATGAAAACGATGGTCCCATGAAACCTCTCCTCTCTCCCCTGCCAAACACAACATTCTCAGGTGCCTCATTCCGTGAGTTGAAATAGCTTCCTGACCCTCCACCCTCCCAATATGCTCTACCGTGACACTGTCACTAGTAAACACAGGGCCATTGGTTCACCATGGCAGGTGCTGGGACACCGGGCGGCTCCATCACACTCCCATGTTCCTATCGCAAATTGTGTGCTTCACAGAAAATAATGTTTTTCATGGATCAAGCCCCTAAAGGAACTAAATGCTTTATCTGGTGCCCAAAGACATAGTCTAATGTGTTCCAACGCTAAGTTTATATAATATACACAGACCCACGTCTGTAGTCTGAAGAGGTTTTAAGGGTTTGGATTACTTGTGTTTTCTGCCTCATGCACCAATGTAGACCCTAACTCCTAGGAAGATGCATTTCTGCCGTAGACTGTGGATGAGAGAGGCCAGGCTCTGGGCGCACGCTGCCTACAGTCCAGTGGGGGAGACAAACCGTAAACAGGTAAGCATATAACCATGCAATTACAAACAAAGAAAAGCGCTGTAAAAATAAGGCCAAGAATCTAGACAATGCGACATTCTCTGCATTTCCCCAGGAGGTTGTGGAGGCGGTTACTGACTTTGAGCCATTTCTCTCTCCAAACTCATGGGATATGTTAACATGAAGGGAACAAATAAGGAACCAAATGACCAAAGACCTAAGGACCTGCCAGATGCCTTTACCAGCGGGGTTGTTATTATTGGCCTTAGCAAGTAAAGGGGTTTTTCAAGGGTTGGAAAGCTGGTGGACAAGTCTTCATTTCCTTCACATGTGTGATAATAAGAATTACAGTTCCCATGACGCAACATCTATCATGTACTTACCCTGGCCTGGGTGCATTTACAATCCCCACAACTGCCCTGCGAGGTAGGTAGCGTCACCCTTATTGTACTGACGAGGAAAGTGAGGCTCAGAGAGGTTAAGAAACCTGCCCAAGGTCACACAGCTGGTCACTTTCAAAGGAGGGAGCACAGTTATTTGAACCCAGCTGGGCCTGAGGTTTTCTCCACAAAAGCCACACTGACTGCTGGAGAGAACAGGCCTCTGTGTATGGGTTCGGATCTGTCTGCAGGTCACACAATGGCCCCGGGCCTTTAAAGGTGGGTAGCCCCCTCTCCCCCAGACCTACCTTGCTGTCCCATTGCTGTATTCACAGGTGGCGTGGATGTGACAGAACTGCACGTAGGGCCCACAGGCTGAGGTCTGCTTGTGGCAGAACTTCCCCGCGGAGCCCTCTCTGCACGTGCCGGGGAGGCAGGCCCCGTCACTGTCCACCTGGTTATCACACGTCCCGTCAATGCACAGGCATTCTGGGAGAGAAGGCAGAGGGGCACTCAGGGCTTGGAGGACACATGGGGCATGGAAGACAGGACCACCTCTCCTCATCCCAATCACTCCTGTCAGAGCAGAACCTGGGCTGGGCAGGGGAGCCTCTGGGTGCTGATTCTTAGGGTCCCAGGTGTTTCTCAGCGTGCTTGGGACAGCGCTGGATGAGGACATCATGGACCCAGGTCTCTTTTGTATGCACACTAGAGGCCCAGTGCACGAAATTGTGCAAGGGGCTTGGCCCACACTGCCCTGCCCTCTAAAGGTCATTTCACCCTCTGGTCTAATTAGCATATTAGCTCTTTATCTTATAGGATGTGTGGGGTGTGGTGGCGCCCAGGGACAGTTGTGCTGGTGTGAAAGCCCCCAAAGAACTTGATGGTCATCTCCTTCACGGTTTAGAGAGAGTTTAGTCTGGAAATGTCTCACCTTTTCGTGGAGACATGTTGGAATGAATAGAAGTGATTTCTCATGCAGGCCTGGCCCCTGCTGCTAGCTTACCCATTTCTTCTTCACTAGCCTTGTTTTAGGCATTGGGCCAGCATTTAACCTGTACCACCTCATGAACAGTCACCAGCCTCAGGAGGTAGTTTTTTTTTTTTTTTTTTTTTTTTTAGCATCCTCATTTTCTAGATGAGACAACTGAGGCTCAGAGAGGCGAAGCAAATGGACCAACTTGCTGCTCAGTCCTAAGCATGGACTTGAACTCAGGCCTTCGAAGTTCATTTCTATTAGCGAGCAGGTGTAAACACAGGAGATGGCTATATCCACTGGCATCTCCACATGCCTGTTGTCATTTTAAACTTTAGCTGCTTCCTTTGCTTTGAGTTCTAGGCATTGAAACATTGCAATGGGAGCCAGCCCATCAGACTCATGCTCCTAGGCATGTGGGAGTGAATGATTCTCAAAGGCAGATGGCAAAAATTTGTTGGACTTGAAACTGGTCAGAAATGAAGGAACTTGCACTTTTGCCTCAGAAGGGATTGATTGGAAATTAGTTTGGGTGCTTGGAGTCAACATTCCAGGAAAGAGAAGAGAATCTCAGTGAGGGGGCTGGGAAAGCATGGCTGGATTAAAATAAAGACTTTTCATAAAATTCTAAGCAAGTCAGGTTGTAATTCGTAAGAAACAAGAGCCCAGAGAGGAGGCCCCTGCCCGAGGCAGCCCCAGAACCTGGGACAAGAGGCATTGCAACAGGAAGTCCCGGGCTGGCCACTGCCCCAGCCTCCACAGCCAGTCCCGCGGGCCTCATAAAAATGTCAACGTTGGCAGGCTTTGGAATCAACCCTATTTTTCCTTTCTCAGAAATCTTATTGGGCAAAAAGGACGTGGGACGAGGGACAGCAGCCCTGCAGGTGGAGCTCTGGCTTCCTGCCCATTTTAAGAGGTAGTTGTGAGAATCAGAATAAGGCAAGAGAGGGGAAGAATGGTGCATTTTGTAGCAAACGAGTGGAGGTACTAACAGCAGTAAGAATGGCTTCCTTTACTGATGATGTGTTAGGTGCAAGCTCTGGGCTGAAGCCCTACATTGTGATCTAACTTAATAGATGACCTGTGAGGTGGGCACCAGGACTACTTTCATTTAATCGATGGGAAAACTGAGGCCGAATGAGAGGCTTTTTCTAAGGCCGTATGGCCAGTAAGCAGCACAGTAGGGGTTTAATTTGAGTTGGGCTGGACTTCACAGCCAGCTCTGATGCATTCCCTCTATTCTTGTTACATTCTAATCTTGGCTAAGAAGGATGTACCTAAATATATTTACATGCCTAAATATACACATCATGCCATTTTAAAGAACACAGTGCATTTTCTAAGATTGTATAACTGCATTTTTTCATTGCCTATTGTTGTGGAACTTTCTCCATTTTTCTCCAAGCTTCTTGGCATTTATGCCACTGAACTGAGAATAGCAACAGTCGCAACGATAACAGAGGATAATGATAATAAGAGAATATTTGTAGCGCATACTCTGTGCTAGGCACTGTTCCAGGACAAATGCTTTCCATTTATAAACTTACACCAACTGTCCAAGGTGGTTAGTAGGATTAGCCCCATTTTATAGACAAGGATACTGAGTCCTTGAGAGGAGTGGTAACTTGCCCAAGGTCGCACAGTTGGCAAAGGGAGGAGCGGATGGAAGCGGACCACTTGAAAGACAGGTAGTGAGTCTGTATCTTGATCTGGAGCCCACCATCACTTTAAGAATGTGGAGAAACCTGGAGACTGGCTTTGAAACCGAGGTCCTTGGACTAGCAGTTATCAACCTTCCCAGGAATTTTTTTTTTTGCAAATACAAATTGTCAAATACCACCCCAGGCCCACCTGCTCAGAAACTTGGTGGGTGGGGCCCAGCCATCTGGCACGGGCTACAGTGTCAGAACCAAGCTGTTAACTTCTCTACAGACTGACTCATTTGCCTTTCAGCATAACCATTGTTGCTTGTCTAATTTTTCAGTTCTTATAAGTGTATTTCTAGTAGTACATGATCTCACTCATCTAGCAGTGTTTCCCAAACTTTTGACATACGTGTACCCCTTCTATAATTTTCGTAACGCTGAGGACCCCTCGTACTCATGAGAACGTAGAATTAGGCGCAGCTAAGCACGATGCAGTGCATATCCTCACCAAACTCTGGTGCAACGCGTACCCCTACCAAACTCTTCCCGTACTCCTGGGGGTACACGTACCACACTCTAGGAAACACTGATCTAGGGGAAATGATGAACTACATAGACTGATGAACAAGAACAGACCCGGAGACAGGGAAGCATCGATCAGATCATCAAACCTCAGAGGGAAAGTAGGGGAGGGTGGGGATAAGGGAATTGTGTGCATGCATATGGGCCTAACCAGTGGTCAAGAACAGGGGGGAGGGGCATGCGTGGGGAGGGGTTTCGGATGGGAATGGGGGGATGAGGACATAGATGTGATACCTTAATCAATAAAGAAATTTTTAAAAAATTGGAGCCACAACAAAAAAAGCAAAAAAAAAAAAAAAAAAAGCCCTGTGATGAGGGCATTCACCAAGCAAAGGGGCCCAGGACACCAGGCCCGCCCACACCACCGGCTCACAGGGCAGCAGGAAGCCTGGCTGAGGAGCGGAGGGAAGCCCTGGAGGTGCCACTCACGTTTGTCACACCGGGGTCCGTACTTGTTGGGATCCGAGCAGAACTGGCACTGGGAGCCGTGGAAGCCATCCTGGCAAATGCACGTTCCGTTGCCATCAAGGCCGTCTGTGCACTGGGAGCAGAAGCAGGCCCGGACCGTCAGGACGACACCCACCTTCCTCCCCCGCCAAAAAAAAGGAGTCCCTGACTTCCTGGTACCAGGCAGGAGAAGCCTGGGGTCCCAAGCCTGGATGTAGAACTTTAAGGGAGGTCATTCAAGGGAGGGGCATTCACAGGGGTGAACTGGGAACCTCCAAACAATGCTACTGGGCCGGTGACTCGAGGCTCGACCTCCAGAATGAAGGCTGGCCTTTCTCGCCAGGTTCTCGCCTGCTCAGCTCTGTGGCTTCTCACTGCCACTGCCATGTACCTCCCTTCAGTGTTAATATGTTTGCTTCCCACCTCCCGGGCCAGCTGGAGGCTAGATTTTGAAAGATCAGCGCTCATCAGAGCTGGGCTCGGTGCCTTTCCGACTACCCGGCTGTGGTAATTAATTAGTGCCAGTGTCGCCCTCCTTTCTTCGCCTGCGTGTGTCCCCACATGTGATTGCAGGGTTTTTCCTTCCCCTTGAAAGATCATCCTTTAAATGTGGATTTCTTAAATGCACAGGTCTATGTGATTTCCATATAAACCACCACAGCTACTTTTTTAAACCTTTGTTTGTTTAGCTCTGGCCTCCAAGCTAGAGTTAAGTTTTGGCCTTTATGTTTTCTTAGGTTTTGGGGTAGGTTAAAAAAAAAAAAAGCAATCACTGGGCAGTGTTGTTTTTTAAAGTCTCATAAAACCTTAGTCCTGGAAGGAATCTTAAAGGTTCAGCCAACCCTACTGCCTCCTGAGGGAGGAAAGTGGGGTCCAGAGAGCCTTGTTGAGTTGCCCAAGGTCATGCAGCAGAAAAGCAAAGATTCGAGGCAACATCACTGTACCCACCGTCCCCTTCTGGGGCAAGATTCCTTCCAATGCCGACACCTGTGCTTTTAGTAACCGAGCTGTCTTATTTTTACTTCCTGGGACTAGTGGCTGGCATTGCACCTTGCTTGGCTCAGTGGTTTTAAAGATAATTTCTCGACTTCAGCAAGGTCAGCCTCTGCATTCATGGAAAGCATGCACTGGGGACTGTCCTTATCACCTGTCCGTTTCCTGAGCACGGGTTCAAGAAGCCTCCTGGACACTGGTTGCAGTTGGGCCCATAGAAGCCTTTGCAGCACTTTGGTATCTGAGAGACAAAAGGTGTGTTGCCTTTTAAAACCCAAGCAGAGTGCCCGTTCCTCAAAGGGGATCTATTTTAATTTCTGTTATTATCATAAACAGCATTAGCTCCCTCCCCATTATGAGCTCACTTTTCTTTTGCAGATGATGTCATGGCTAGTGCTCAGCCACCGGCTCGGCACTGGCACCATGGACAAGGCAGATGAAAGCTCACGGTCTACGTTCTATCTAATCAGGAAGAGACAATACATAAAAGAGGAGAGGGGGGAGGAGGAGGGGGAAGAGGAGGAAGAGTAGGAAGAGAAGAAGAAAAAGGACAAGGAGGAGGAGAATGAGGAGGAGGAGAAGGAGGAGGAGGACAAGGAGGAGGTTAAGGAAGATGAGGAGGAGGGGGAGGAGAAGGAGGAGGATAAGGAAGAAGAGGAGGAAAGGGAGGAGAAGGGGAGGAGAAGAAGAAGGAGAACGAGGAGGAGAAGATCAGGAGGAGAATAAGGAGGAGGAGGACAAGGAAGAGGAGGAAAATGAGTAAGAGAAGGAGGAGGAGAAGGAAAAGGAAGAAGATAATTAAGAGAAAGAGGAGGAGAAGGAGAAGGAAGAGGAGGACAAGGAGGAAAAAAACAAGGGAATTTCAGAGTGTGGCCAGTGCTGGGAAAACAGAGGACCATACTAAAGTGGCGGCAGGTGAAGGCAGAGGTGATGGAGATTGGGGAGGTCACTGTGGATTGCGTGTTGATGGAGGAGGTGACAGTTAATGGGAGACATGAAAGATAACTCAGCTCCAAGAAAACCTGGAAGAGCATTTTGAGGGTGGGAATGGCCAGTGTCCACACTTTGAGAGAGGCATGAGGTAGGTCAGAGGCAGAGCGTGACCTGTGTGAGGGCATTGAGAGTGTGAGGTTTATTTGAGAGCCAGAAGCCACCATGGAAGGGATGGATGCAGGGAAGGGGGTGACCTGCCTGCCATGTGGAGAATCCACCCTTTGATTTTCTTCCAGGAAGATCTGGCCAAGGCTACAAGGCAGCCTGTGACTCATGGAACATGGGGCCCAGGAATGTGGCCTTGGCACTGCCCAGCCCTGCTGGCTTCCTTGTGAAGGCTCCAGCCACACACCCTCCTCACCTTCATGGTGGCATTACAGTATCTGGCACAGCCACTCTTCAAGCTCCTGGCTCTGCCGGTGTACACACATTTGTGTGTGAAGAGTTCCTGGAAGAAAGCCAACGAGAAAAAGCACTGCTGTGTGCGTTCCAGGTCCTCTGGGCATTCCCCAGCTTCTACATATACTCAACGGTCTACTACCACTTTACCATCGACATCAGGGATGCTATAGACCACACTGGGCACAGGTAGGTCCCTTCAGGATGTGGTCACCCTCTTTTTAAAGAATATATTTTTATTGATTTCAGAGAGGAAGGGAGAGGGAGAGAGAGATGGAAACATCAATGATTTGAAAGAATTGATTGTCTGCCTTCTGCATGCTCCCCACTGGGGATGAGGCCTGTGTCCTAATCAGGGAATCCTCCTGGTTCATAGGTCGATGCTCATCCACTGAGCCATGCCTGCTGGGTGGTCACCTGCTTTAGCTACTCTGTTTCCTAATACAGGCCAGGGTTAGCACAATGCAGGCCATGTATCTTTATGCAGATATCGATAATTGATCAGGGAACACTTTCCTGTGCATCCTGGATACAGCTTAGCCTCCCCTTCCAACCAACTGCCACCCCTAAGCTCCTCTTACACAGAAATTTTAGAGTCAGTAAAGAATCTATCTCTAATTTTAGAAATACCCTTCCTGCCCGATAGTGACAGTCTGGCTTTTCTCTTGGAGGTGGGGCAGATTCAAATGCACCTTTCATTCTCTAACCTCATGCCCACTCATGATTAACAATTTATTGAGAACGTACTAGGGCCGGACACATTACATACATGAGGTCATCAATCCTCAACCCATATGGATGTTTTTTATCCCTCTTTCCTAGACGAGGAAGCTGAAGCTCAGACAGGTTGCCATTTTCCTAAGGAACACTGCCCGAAGAGGCAGATCCAGAGATCGGGACCTGCCTTACCACCCACTAACTTTAGGATATCACAGGCAAGTCATGTAGTCTCCGTGGGCCTCAGCTGCCTGATCCTTGAAATGGGACAATAATGGTGATCTCCAGTTTTGTCAGACTCAGTCCCCGGCTCAGATTTTATGTTCAATAAATGTTGGTGGTGAGCTTGCTCCTTCCTCGTAGGCTCTTGCTCAAGGAGAAAGCATTGAGAACACCACAGACTGCAAAAATCCCAAATTCTGAGATACATTTATTGAAGAGGTAGTATTCAGTTCTCTGGTTGGATTGCAGGATAATTAACCAGAAACTGATCCTGGGAGCCTGAGAGGGGGAGTTAGGAGGCTCTTTCGGCTCCAACCCATGTGCCTCATCTCTCTTTCTTCTCTTCCTCCTCCTCCTGTGGGCTGAGGCTATGTGGGTTCACGGTGCTGCCACGTCTCAGCCCGGTGACCTTGTGCGAGGTGTTTGCTATTTCTCTGCCTTCGCTTCCTGGTGATGCGATGACTATGATAATAACATACCTACCTCCTAGGTTTGCCGCAGAAAGCTTTGAGAACAATGGCTGGCACCAGCAGTTGCTGTGATACTGGCCAACACGGTTTCCTCTTCCCTGTCTCCCTCCATATTCCCTGGCTGACAGCACGCTGAAGGACGCAGGGCTGATGGCTTCATTAAGCAAAATAAATATCGGAACACCTGTGCCTATCTAATTTGAATGTTTTGCTATATGAAATGCTTCACAATAAGATTGCAGCCGAAACCGGTTTTGCTCAATGGATAGAGCGTCGGCTTGGGGACTGAAGGGTCCCGGGTTCGATTCCGGTCAAGGGCATGTACCTTGGTTGCGGGCATATCCCCAGTAGGGGGTGTGCAAGAGGCAGCTGATCGATGACTCTCATCGATGTTTCTAACTCTGTATCTCTCTCCCTTCCTCTCTGTACAAAATCAATAAAATATATTGAAAAAAAAAAAAAAACACGATTGCAGCGAGAGCTCATCACCTTCCTTAGTGATTTATTTTCGTGTTGAATGAAACTTCTGGTTGGGAAGTTCTTTTTTTTTTAAAAAAAAAAAAATTAATTGACTTCAGAGATGAAGGGAGAGATAGAAACATCAATGATGAGAGAGAATCACTGATTGGCTGCCTCCTGCATGCCCCACACTGGGGATTGAGCCCACAATTTGGGCATGTGCCCCAACCAGGAATCAAACTGTGACCTCCTGTTTACAGGTTGACACTCAACCACCGAGCCACATGGGCTGGGCAGGGAAGTTCTTTCTTAGGATATACTTAGGGGCAGGCATTTCCCTCATCAACTTGACGTTAGAACATTTGGCTTTTGCCACCAATAGAATACATGGCATGATTGTGAATTGTACAGCAGTCTGTTTTCCTTTTAGAGCAGAGCTCTCAAGACAAAACCAAAATAAAACAAACTATCTTTTTCATGTTTCTGCCCCTAAAATCAGCACTGTGAACCTCAGTAGACGTGTATAGAATTGAATCAAACTTGAAAAGGTTTTGATGTTTCTAGTATCATTTTCTCAATATTTTTCTCTAGAATGATGCTTGGGAAGAGCAAATATGAATAAAGAGTGGCAGAACATGCCACCCCAAAGTATGCCACTTTGGGATAAGGATAATTTAAAAAAATATATATATATTTTATTGATTTTTTTTACAGAGCGGAAGGGAGAGAGATAGATAGCTAGAAACGTCGATGAGACTGACCAGCTGCCTCTTGCACACTGGGGATGTGCCCGCAACCAACGTACATGCCCCTGACCGGAATAGAACCTGGGACCTTTCAGTCCCCAGTCCTCAGTGGCTCTACCACTGAGCCAAACCAGTTTTGTCAAGATAAGGATTATTTTGAGCTAAAGATACCTGAAAGATACCTGAAAGACAGTAGATATCTATTTTCTTTCTGGAAACTGTGGGCCTCTATTGCCTAATCTGTGAAATGGGACAATAATGGTGATCTCAAGTTTTGTCAGAAGATAAAATTATGTGAAAGATGCTCTCCCTGTACCGGAGAAAAGAAATATATTGTCACCATCGACAGGGAGTTGAAGCCAAGAAAAATCTGTACACATAGATCTTATAAAAAGAACTGCTCTTCATCCTGGCTGATTTTGCTCAGTGTTTAGTGTTGACTGTGGATTGAAGGATCTCGGGTTTGATTCCTCAGTTGCAGGTTTGATCCCCATTTCGGTTGGAGGAGGCAACCAATCAATGTGATTCTCTCACATCAATGTCTCTCTCTCTCTCTCTCTCTCTCTCTCTCTCTCTCTCTCTCTCTCTCTCGTCTCTCGTCTCTCTTCCGTTCCCTCCTCCTCCTCACCCTTCCAGTCTCCCTTTCTAAAAACAAACAAGCAAACAAACAAACAAACAAACAAATCAATGGGAAAAATATTCTTGGGTGAGGATTAAAAACAATTGCTCTTCCTTTAGCCTCCCCATACATTTCAGTTGCTTTCCCCAAATTGCCATTCTTTGTTCAACCTACTATATAAGCATTTGGGTTTTGCCACTTGTGTGGGTCTTCATTCTTCTATGGAAGCTCCCATGTAAGCATAGAAATCTGTGTGCTTTTCTCCTGTTAACCTGTTTTGTGTCAGCTTAATTCTGAGGCCCAGCTGGAGACTCTTAGAGGGTGGAGGTAAGGTTTTGCCTTTCCAACACAAACGTTGCATTTTGTTTAAGAGGGAAAAAGAGTAGAGAAGAAATGAACCTTTACTGAACGGCTACTTGATTTAGGCATTGTGCTTGGGTTTTAAACCCATGCTAATCCCATGGTGCTTATTATTATTAACAATTATTATTATTTACAGAAGTAGAAAATGAGAGTTAAAAAGCTTAAGCAACTTACTTCGGGTTAATGAGCAAGGATTGAAACACAGGCAGTAGGCTAAGAGCTAATTTCGTATCACCCCGGCTGGAGTTAGCATCTTTTCAGAGGAAGGTGGGAAGGATGAGAAACCACATCGGTGGGGTTGCCTGGGTGATGTGCGTTTCCATGAGGCTGTAACACTCACCGTGGGCTCGGAGTTGGCAGGACATTTGCTCCAATAGATGAGGGAACAGCTCACACATGTGCCCTGGAAGGAAAGTCAGTGGATCAGCACAGCTGCTCCTGCAGGAGGGAGCAGGGGACTGCCCTGTCTGGTCCCATGCTTCCTCCCTGTAAAGGGGGTTCTACTAGAGTAACCCTCCCAGCCTCTTTCCCCACCCCCTTCTGTCTCCTCCCCAGAGAAAAGGAGTAAAGGTGGTGCAGGAGGGTTTGGACGTATGGCTGTCCTTGAACTTACGACTGTTCTTGTTTCCCTCCACCCAGAAAAAAAAGGTGGTGTAGGAGGGTTTGGGGAGAAGAAACTGAGCCTGTGCAATGCCTTCCTCTCTCTCTTTTAGGGTCAGACAGATCAACTCTCTGTGTGTAGAGAAGCACCTGACCCACAGGGGCACTGTAGTTGACCATCTATGCCAAGGATGAAGGAATAGGATGAAGTCCTTGTTCTCCAATGAGCTTAGCAGGTAATGAGGATGAACATTGAAACTGCCTTTCATTCTCCTCACTTCAGTGATTCAGGAGCAAGGAAAGGGATGTGTGTCTCCAAATCTTTCCAGATCCATTCTCTGAAGTTCTCTACTGGGCTCTGTGCTTCAGTAGGTAGAACTTGAAGAATGGTCTCTTGGGCTTCCTTGGCCTCTTCTGATAGGTCTTGGCCAATGGGAGGCACCAGCAGGATACTGATGGGATGGAGGAGAGTGAAGTCAAGGTATTTCTTCCCTGTTCTTGTGTGCTTAGGCACCATTTCTGCAGTTCCTGATGGTGTCACTTCCTTCACTCTTCCCACTCTCACTGGGTTCAGGTAACCCTACTCCCCTTCCTGACTCCCCACTGTGACCCCTTGGCCTTGGAGTAGGAATGATTTCCTGCCATTGCCTGTCCCTGGATGCCCCAGCATAACTTGTTTATTTCCCTAGCCCTGCCCATCTCTCTGTAGTAGCTTCTTCATTAAACTCTTTCCATTTGAACCTTTGGGATACATTCTGTTTCCTGCAGGGACCCTGGACCCTATCAAGTACACAGTGTTATTTATAAAACCTTTACAATCCAAAATACAAAAAAAAAAAATCCGAAATACATGTCCCCAAATGCAAACGTACATGGCCAAAGGCAGCTATGGGTTCATCCTGGTGAAAACTGAGACTTCTAGAAGGTGCTAGCAGCTTCTATTCTCTGCTAGCAATACATACTTTCCAAAGAATGCATTTGTGCTTTTAATAGACAATCAAAACCACCCTAAGTCACATGGAGCAGATAGATTTGACTTTACACCCAGAGAAAATAAAAGACTCCATTCTAAGGTGGCTAATGGGAAGTTCTTTTCCACATCTAACCACAATGCTTTAGGCTGCAGTTCAAACCCACATGTTGATTCTGTTCGTTGGGGAGATGAAGAACAAACTTTTGAACAACCTGGAATTAGGCAACCTTGAACTTGTGGCTGCCCTTGTTTCCTTCACAGAATTCCTTCCCTGAACTTGAACAGCAGCTGCTTGGGGTAGAGGAGCTCTGAAGGAGTCTAATTATCGATTCTTTTCTGCAGAGGCCTGATTTCTCGAATATTTTTACCTTTGGGTCAGGAGATGAGACTATTTCCATCTGTCCTTTTCTGATCTTCATTCTGGCCTAAGCCAGGTGACACACCTGCCAATATTTATTTCAAGGATTGAACCAAACACCTAAATTGCTGCCAGGGACTGGCTGGGAAAGTGACCAAGTTTCTGCCTCTTTTTAAAAGAGGTGTTCAAAGTTGAACTAAATCCCGCAGATGGCATGTGACTGGCATGGGGAACCAGTACCATCACAGTAGCTAAAAAATATTAGAGTCTTTGTATTAATTAAGAAATCTGGAATCAAAAGAATCAGCCACAAGTCTGTGACAGGCACTCAACTAGGTACTTCCAGCCTTCATGATAAGGAGAGGAATCAATACAATAAAATCTATAAAAACAGTCCATTATTTCTTATTCAATGTCCATGTTCCAAGGACATTGTGAGGACAATCATTGAAGCATTATTGAAATGTCCTAAAAAGAAATACTCAGACCTATTATTGCTGTGACTTTGGGGTTGTGGTTTCCATGGGAACCAAACGATCACATGTAACAGCAATGTTAACATTTGGGGTGCTCTGATTAAAACCAGCCAAGCCAAAGAAAGTTGCTATGGAAACAGGAAAGGCCATGAGAAGGTACATAAACTCATAGGCAAACAGGAAGTTTGGTATTTGAAAAGAAGCACAGAAAAGTGGTTGATTGGCTAGGCCAGACATCTACTTGAGAAGAAATTCCATTTTAAATCCCTCTTAAAGTGCCTTGAAGTGTGGTGGGTTGAATAGTGTTCCCCCCAAAAATGGATGTTTCCCCAAGTCTCTGAATGCGATCTTATTTGTCAACTGAGTCTTCACAAATGTAACAAGTTAGGATGAGGCCATATGGATGAGGGTGGGCTCTAGATCTAATGACTTGTGTCCTTACACAAGAGAAGGGGACACAGGGACACAAACAGGGAAGAAGACGGAGGCAGAGATTGAAATGACACAGCTACAAGCAAGGAATGCTGAGGGTCCCCAGGAGGCACCAGAAACTGGAAGACGAAAGGAAGACCCCCCACCCCTCAACCCCAAACCTTGCTAATACTTTGATGTCGGACTTCTGGCCTCCAGAGCTATGAGAGAACACACCCCTGTTGCTTTAAGCCGCCTAGGTTGTGGTCATTTGTTATGGCAGCTCTAGAAAACTAATACACCTAGGCATCATCTATCACTGTGGAAATTCCCCCAAAGGAAACAGTTCACGCCTGCCTCTCTATGAAGACAGAAACCCTCTGCGTTGAGGCTCCTCAGAACGGTGAGAGCTGGGAACATTGTCTGCTTTGTGGGGCAGGTTAGGGGTCCTTATTCACTGTCCCAGTTTCCTTACCAGTTTCATCTCTCTCTTTGCTTCGTCGCATCGGTGGGGCAGGATTGGGATGATGGAGGGAGGAATAAGAACTCCAGTCAGTGTGTAAATTCGGCCATTTTTGGCAGCGACCTCAAGTTCTTCCATTGCCACACCATTTGCCAGAATCTGCCCCTGGAAAGAAGCAGTGGTATCTTCCATCCTGTCCTGCAGGGACGCCAGTGGTCCCCTGGCAGGTCTGAATGGTGGTGCCCTCTCCAGAGACCTTCAACTTCACCTGACTTTTCAGAGAGTGGAAGACTGCTATTAGAAGGGCTTAGCTGACAGGGAGAGATGAATCTGTTAAATGTATTCTTGACTGATGTTCGGCAAGGATGTCCTTGCAGAAATGGTCCTTGACTGGGGAAGAGATATAACTATTCCAGTTCAATAATATATTTGCTATGACAGCTTGGGCAAATTAATTTACTTCTCTGTGGTGATCCATTCATTCAGATATACTTACTGACCTTGTGATATATCGGGTGAACAAATCTAGGCAAGTTCCTGCTTATGTTGTAGGGAAGGGAGCAGAAAATGAACAAATTAGTGAAGAATGCTGATCTCCACTTTTTCCTACATCTGCTCCACTTGCAGTGCTCTTGGCAACTTATCTTTGTGGTTGCTCAAGTCAAATCTTGGGGGTCTTCCTTGGCTTTTTCTCTCTTTACTCCCAACCAATCTATCAGCACATTTTACTAAGTCTACCTTTAAAATGCCCTGAGAATTTAATCACTTCTTATCATGTCCCTGCTATCTCCCTGGTCTGAGTCACCATCATACTTCTCTGAGTTATTGCAAATTGCCTTCTAACCAGTCTCCCAAAATGTATGTCCGATGGTCACGTCATCCCACTGTCCAGAATCCTCCAGTGGCTTCTCATGTCATTCAGAGTAAGAACCTATGTCCTCACCTTGAGAGCTTAGGTCCTGCTTTGTCCTGACCCAGCCACTCCTTCTCCTTCCTTCTGCCCTGATCTCCTCTCCAACCTCTCTTCCCTTAGGCTTTCTCTAATGGAGCCACACTGACCCTGCCCTTCCTCAAGCAGGTTGGGCACGCTCCTTGCTCTGTTCCTTGCACTTACTGCTCCCTCTCTCTGCAATGCTCTTTCCCAAATAGTCACACTGCTTCTCCCTTCACTCCCATCAGGTCTTTGTTCATATGTTTCCTTCTCCGCGAAGATTTCTTGGGCACATTATCTAAAATGTCAGGCCCATTCCTCCGTTCCATTCCCCATCCTTACTTTGCTGGTTTTTGCCTTAGCACTTCCTATTCTCTCATATATGATATATTTTACTTATTTGGTTATTGTCTATCCTCCTATTTACTAGAATGAAGGTCCTATACAACTAGGGACTTTCATCTGTTCATTGGTTTACCCTCAGGACATAAAACAGTATCTGGGACATAGTAGGCACTCAATAGATATGTGTTGAAGGTTGAGTGACCATCATCATCACCATCAGCAATGAATAAAGAGGAGACATAATCTCTACCAGACTTGGACTGATATTACTATCCCCGGGAGTTAGCTGAATAATACTGCCTTCTTTGAGTTTCTTAAATCAACCATGTTTTCCCCACCTTAGGGCCTTTGCACATGCTCTCTCTTCTGCCTAGAACTCTCTTCTCTGCCCAGGTCCATTCTACTCATCTTTTGAATCTTGGACAAAGTCTCACATCCTCACTAAGGACCCCTAGACTTGCTCAGACTCCTCCTGTTGAATGCTCTCACAGTTCTCTTAACTTCCACTTGGTGGCACTGATTACAATTGTAATTAAAGTAATTAAAGTAATTAACTGGTTGCTAATAGTTGTTAAAGTTTCTTCTCCTTGTTTGGATGGAAGCCTGTCTTTTTCCAAACTGCTTTACCCTTGGCAACTAGGTCAGACTCTCACACATGTAGCTGTGCAGCAGGTATCTGCTGACAAAGGCAACACATGAATGAAACAACCGTAAAGGCTTAAAGAGGTAGAATAACCTGAAAAATAATGAGTAGAAGAGCGAAAATGCAGGTAAGTCACCAGTGGGAGAGTTTTCACCTACATTTCTGGTTGTGTTAAACTGTATGATCTGGTTGGCCATGCTCCTAATGCGAAGGGTGGAAACGAGGGTGGCCACTTCAAGCTGCAATGAGAACAAGAGACGGAGACATTGAGAGCAGCACACAGAGTCCTGCTTTCATAACATCCTCCCTGGAAAACAGCCTGCAAGTTCATGAAATAAATAATGGGAGCTCGGATGTCATGTGCTTTTTGGGCTTTGGAGATTTCTTTCATAGCAGGCTTCTCATCTACGGCTAAGGGAACGCTCAGAACTACAGAAAAACAACAACAATTGTCACAGATTTTCTAGCATCCATATTGCAAATTTAAGACTCGGTCAGATATCTTGAAAGCAGGGGAAAAGCGCAGTAAAAGTGGGGCCCACCTGGGTATAGGGAACAATGTGGTATCTGACGAGTTCCAGAAGCTTCCAAGATCCCTGTGAAGGAATTAATATACTTTCTTAGTCAGTAAAGAATGCACAACATTTCCTACCCACCCACCATCTTGTAGGACCCTCCTCATATGGCTTTGGACACTTAGGTATAACAGGATTTTTTCCCCAATAGCTAAGTTTCATAAAATTTGAGAGTGAATAATAAGTGTAAAATAATATCCTATTTTTAAGACACCAGGAATATAGCATTTTAAATGCAAACCTGTAGCACATCCTTTAATATGTTGAACATCTGTTTGCAATGTAAGGGAGATCACCTTTTGATTTATCTCCTCGAGGCATATCTTTCTAATCCAAAGTTTTCTGAAAGTACGATACCCTTATTTGCCATCCCTAGTTTAGACAAAGCCTGTATGGACACAGACTGAGGAGAGTATTCTATTGTAGAAAGGGGTGTATTCAAATGGACCTTTAAACCACACACACAAGTTCTGGGTTCCAGAAATAGCATGGCCTGGGCTGTCCAAGTTCAAGTTGGTGCTTCCCAAAATGTCTATTTCTAGCTTCATTCCAGTACCATTGAATCAGAATGCTTGGGGAAAATTCTGGATGATTCCTGCTTCACAAGCTCCCTAGGTGATTTCTAACCACATGAAAGTTTGGGAATCATTAACCTAAAATATCTGACTCCCCATCATGTATGCTCGGCACTGGACTGCATGAAGCTGTAGGCAGTCTGGCCCCATTGCCAAGGCAGTGGCATGATTTCAGGACCCTGGAAGAAAGCTGTGGCCCTTCCACCAGTTGATGTTCTAATGAACGAAATTCCATAACTACCTATTGTTCTCTTCACCTTGAACAGGGAAAGGAAACACTTTAAATGCTTTTAGTTATTTACACCTTAGTGTGAAGGAGTAAAAAAAAAAAAATCTCCTTCCTAGAGGAGAATGTGAGAGAATTAAAAGTTATGGTTTATAAAGAGAAGGTTATAGTCCTGGCTAGTGTGGCTCAGTGGTTGAGTGTCGACCTATAAACCAGAAGATCATGGTTTGGTCAAGGCACATGCCTGGGTTGTGGGCTTGATCCCCAGTAGGGGGTGTGCAAGAGACAGCCAACCGATGATTCTGATCATTGATGTTTCTATCTCTCTCTGAAATCAATAAAAAATATTAAAAAAGAGAGAGAGGGTTATAATGGAAAGAGGTTAAAGCAATAAAAAGGAAAAGGTGGAGCATCTAAAAATAACATTTATGCCTTTTAAATTTAGCCTTGACCTGGTCCAAAGTGGCCTGAATTAGACTTTATTTTCTAGATGGTTTTAGAGCTGTAGAGAACTTAAAATATTGATTTTGTTACTGAGTAATATTAGAAGAGTCAGGAAAATCAAACCAACCATTTAGATTTAAGATTGAAAATAGATCTTTTTCTCTATGCCCAGTCTGATAGTTAATCAGACTACTTGGAACTTTATTGAAAATTAAGCCATAGCAACACCAGGCTTACTGGTAGTTCCAGAGAACTGTGATTGATTAATGATGTCTGCCTTGGTTGTAAGAGGGTAGGTGGTGATATGTATGCTACTTATTTGCCATCCCTAGTTTAGACAAAGCCTGAATGGATACAGACTGAGGCAGTGGTGCTGCCATGATGCCACGAGAGTGAGTAGGGTACATTACCTCTGGAGAGAGGAGATACTCGAGAGTGCCATCCTTCATGTTGCTCCATGCTTCATTACTTGGGACAAAAACGGTGTATGGTCCACCAACTCCATTTTCCTCTAAGGCATGTCCCATGTTGGCTTTCTGCAATTAAGAGATAAAATTTTATAAACTGATGAATAAAAATAGATTCAGAGAGATAGAAGCATGGAACAGATGGTACAAACTCAGAGGTAAGGTGGGAATGAGTGGGTGGCTGGAAGACATCAACCAAAGAGTTTGTATGCATAACCAATGGATGTAGACAATAGGGTGGTGAAGGCCTGGGATGGGGGATGAGGGTGGGCTAGAAGGGGTTAATGGGGGAAAAAGGGGACATATGTAATACTCTCAACAATAAAGATTTAAAAAAAAGAAATAGGATTTTATATCAGCAATTATCTTTGACAAACATTTGAGTAATTCCTAAAAAAAATATTTATCATTGACACATTGGCTAACTTTACAAAAAACTGGGCATAAAGCATTTCCAGAAATCCATGAAAAGTACATACCTCTAGCAAGGATCTGAACTTGCTGTACCTTGGTTGTAGCATAGTCATTATGGTTTGCTAAAAAGAGACACTTTGTTTAAAAATTAGTAGAAAAAATAAAGGTGGTTTAGGAAATAGGCACCCAATCATTAAAGACTGATGACAGAGTTTATGTGTAAGTGTGGGTAGATAAAAATAAAGACCTGGTCAACACTATATAAATATTTCCAGTTGTTATTGAAATAGTGATTCAGATCTGCACATTCTACAATAGCATTTAGCCATCATCAAATAGGTCGGAGATAATAAATATTATTGAAGGGAGACTGTCCTCCTCCATCAGGCATGAGGGATATATTTTCAATAGTCACTGGAATGAACTGTCAGTTGTGGCCATAAAAGAGGTCACAAAATAAAGACCTTTCCTACACCTACTGCAGGTTCTCTGCAGAGGTATCCAGAATTCTGTTGAAAACAAAGTATCCCATCTTTCCCATGTTTGGAGTCCTAGTACAAGTGAAGGACAAGTATATACTGAGTGGCCAGATTATTATGACCCCTGAATGCATAATTATCTGTCCACTCAGTGTATATCCTATATAATAAAAGGCTAATATGCAAATTGTCCCCTCAATCAAGAGTTCGACTAGCAGGCAGGCCAGCCAACTGCCCATGTCCCTTCCCCATGGCCAGGCTGGCTGGATCCCACCCATGCACCACCAATTCATGCACCAGGCCTCTAATATATATTATGCGTTCAGAGGGCATAATAATCTGGCCACTCAGTGTATAGCGCTGGCATGCATTTTCCTTTTGGATGTGACTCTCCATAGAGCAAAGGAAGATGGTTTTGAATTGCCACTTTTAGCTGACAATTCTTACCTCTGTGTTGCTCTCAAATGTGGGTGTCATCTTGTCCATGGCTCTGTCAAGAATGTGCAGGAGACCATTGGAAGCAACTATGTTCCCCTCTATAATTTTTACCTTCTTTTTTCCTCCATTGAGTTTAAGCTTTAGTTGATTGTCCTAAAACACCAAGGGAAAATGAAATAAAGTTAGCGTGGTGGCCTCGAAGGGGTGAGCACTGGACTAGAAGTCAGAAGCCCTGAGTCCTTGGGTCCTGCCATTTATTGGCTGCCTGATCATGGATAGGCCACTTCACCTAAAATAGGGAGGATGGCATCTGCTTGATTGACTTCACAACCTTTTCATGAAGATCAAATGAGGTAGCTTGTGAAATCGCTGATGGCTGTCACATGCTACATGTCAATCAGGCATTGCAAGTGTCCCCCAATAGAGTGCAAGCTCCGAAAGGGCAAAACTATTCATGTACTATAAGCACATCATCTATTTCAGTGTCTTGTATAGAGAAGGCACACAATACAAATATTTGTTGAGTAAATAAGAGAAACTAATTCCTTCTTCCTCCCATGTAGCTCCTATAAGTTATTTGTTGAATGAATAAATCAATGAAGGTATGCATGTCCTTGGGAAAAAGAAAGGCATATATCTATCTATCTATCTATCTATCTATCTATCTATCTATCTATCTATCTATATATCTCTATATATATCTATATATAATATATATATATATATATATATATATATATATATATATATCATCTCTTCCCCTCCCTTCCTTCCTTCCTTCCTTCCTTCCTTCTTTCCTTCCTTCCTTCCTTCCTTCCTTCCTTCCTTCCTTCCTTCCTTCCATCCGTCCCTCCCTCATTCCATCTACCCACCTGTCCTCACACACACAGTGCAACATATTGTTAAGGAATCGGGTTTTGGAACCAGGCAGACCTGCACTTGAATCCTGGCTTTGGCAAAATGTCCTTCCCAGGGTTGCTGTAAATCTTACCTAGCATAAATGAAGACGGACCCTAGTTCCTTCCACAGAGTAACAGCTATCAACTATTTGGTGAAACATAACTGTATAGTCCATAACGCACACCTGCACATTCTGTTGATTAATCATGTGTACCTCAGCTCAGCAAAGTCATAAAAAGAGCTGTTTATGAAAGGGGAGTAGGATGGTTTTATTTAAAAAACAAAACAGTCTAATGGCATTAGGAAAGGTGGACTGTTATGCTGGAGAAGATGGATAAACTCCAGCAATCTAAAACAAACACAGTCCATTTCCTTTTGCAAGAAGAATGCTGATCTGGTGTCATGCTGATATTCCCAGAGAACAGGCTGACTGCAAACTTCCTCCTTCCTGTCTGCAGTTGAATGATGGTTGTCTTGAAAACTAATTCAGACCAGAGCAAAATCAATCACTTTATACACCCCCCCCTCCCGTTTATAACAGTCCACCCCACACCTACCTGACCCTTTCTGGGTGTTGCTTGCCACCTTTTCCTAAGTAGGGAAGTTCTTTGACAAACACGAAGGGAGCCAGCTGTGGGCACTGACTCAGTGGACAGTTTCCCTCTGGGAGTGAACATCAGAGCAACCCTTACCTTATCACCATTGAAGATTTCCCCCGACCTCCCCGTCAAGGTGTAGAATGTGTCTGTGTTATTCATACGCTCAGTGTTCATCTGCCCAGCAATTATGTGGAGTTTCACAAAGTACTGAGTCGCCTTATCATCCATCAAAAGCTCTTTTACCTAAGAAAAGAGAGCCGTTTCTTCAGTTTCCACTGTTGGAAGGAGAAAATGAGGCTTGTGTTTCATACATTGACTTGTTCATCAAAGACATCAAAGTCAGTGCACCCTCACTCGGGGTTGGGCTCTTTCTCTGAGTGCAGCTGCCCTGGGCCAGGCCCTAAAGGGAGTGGTAAGCTGGAAAGTGAGAGGTGATGCAGAGTATTCTCTCCCATCAGGGAGGTGCTCCAGCCTGGAAACTGACACAGTGGGGAGAGCGCAACACTCGGGCCAGGAGGAGCAAGGAGGGTGACAGGCACCAGGAATGACTGGAGCCCAGGAGCGGATGGAAATGAAATATGAAGTAGGTGAGAAGAGCAGGTAGAGTGGACCAATGGAGCTCTTGAACAATAAAATTAAGATGCTTAAACCCCACCGAATCTAATCTACATTTTTCAGTATATCATCAATAACTAACAGAGATTTTTGAATTAACTTTGTGCAAACTGAACCTGTATATTAAACAAGAAACCACATGCAAAGTGCCCAGCCTAGAGACATGCAATATCTACCAGTTCTCCCACCAACAAGAGAGAAGGGAGGGAACCACTGAAGATTAATGGTAGACTCATCTCTGATGGATTAATGGTGGTGACATAGTAGGAACTTACTGGGTTTTTATTCAACCCAGCAAAAATCACCACAAAATATCTTAGAGTAAAATAAACCGATTTTATACAAATCAATATGTCCATTATCTATATGAAACTAAATCTAAGTGTTTGATAGCATCATGATGGGGCACCTCCACCAGGCACTACGAGTTTCATTCGCACAGGATGACATTATCTCAGACAACAGTTGCTCACATGGAACACTACCATTTTCTAGTCTCCCCTATCACTGTGATCATTTATGAATCCAAATACCTAGCTAGTGCATTAACATAATTCTTCCTGTAGGAAGTGAGCAGTTTTGGATCATGCAAATCTTATGTGTCACATGACTCTAGATAAGGACCCTCAGTGATTACTTTGGAGGGATAATGACTAGAAGGGGTTTTGAAGGGAGCTGAAAATGGTCTTGCTGAATACACAAGTGCCTTCACTTTGTGACAATTCACTGAGTCATTGCTCATAATTTGTAAACTTCCTGTCAGGATGTTATATTTCACTAGAAGAAGTTTACCAAAATATCACCATCCTTATCACAGTAGCTTTTATTTAATGGGCGTTTCCTATTTAAGTAAAAGAAGGTATTGCCTACTAAGAATGTTTTTTTTTTTTTTTTGCATCTGCTTCTTGGTTGTAGGCTTATTTTAAATACTTACATTGAATCCTTTCAGTCCCTTGTCTGTTGGCAACAGCACAGTGAATGGTCCCAGGTTGCTGAGTGGCCAGGCGTAGACTTTGTCTTAGCAGTCGAGACACCCAGAGAAAACACAAATGGGTCAATGGCACATGCAGAGTAAAATTGGGCAATGGGCCTTGTGATCCATTTACACCCTTGACTGAAGAGCTTCTCTGTGCTAAGCTGCATGCGCAGGCCCTTTGCAAACTGGGAAGCTATCTGAGAATGTAAGGCACCATGGTGCCGTGGCCCCCACAGGTTCCCCATAATGGTGTGATTTTTCCTGCAGCCATAGTCTTGGCATCAAGGACACCCTGGGATGAGAGATTCTGTGAGGGTCAGGTGACCAAATCCTCAGACAACGCCACTCAGCAGGACTCTGACCCTGTGCCTGACTCTCTCAGCTGTCACCATTTCAGTGAACAAAGCCCTCGTTCCATCCAGAGTCAGCTTAAAAGAGCCTCATGCGTGGTTTACTGCTCTGCGTTTGCCATCTTCAAATGGTTAACCTTTTATTAAAAAAATCAAAGGACTCTGCCTTTTCATGTTGCGGGGGACCCTGCAAGTTCTGTGGCTGGTTCTGTTTCCATGCCCCTGGGGAAGCTGAGATGGAAGATGCGCTCTGTGCTCTCACACAGGCAGTAAGTAATGTGTGTACCTGCACTTCATAACTGAGGCAGCTGAGAGTTGACTGGACTCTGTCCAGGGAAAAGTTTGAGGGCCTGGTTTGCAAAGGACATGCTATCACTCCAGTCCACTCTCATTGATATTGTGAGTCATTTGAGAAGGCTGGGAGAAGGCTGTGAGAGGCCTGGCAGGTTTCCTCCAATCCCTGTGGCATGCCAGTAATGCCTCAGAAAGAACAAGGCATTTATACAGGGTATACATTGAGATTTATGCCAAGAACATTGGCGTTGGCCCGTGGAGGACATTTCTCTGGCTGTGCTCTTTCTGGGAAAACATTTTTGGTGACTGGCAAATTCAAGATAGGGATATTTTAAGGCTTCTGTTGATTGGTCAAGTCTGTGTTATATTTTCTGTCTGTTGGCCAAAGTTGTGTTTTATTAAAAGTCTTGCCTACGGCTGCAATCAGATCTCTTATTTGATTCTAAAGGTAGTTGGGATAATGACCTATAGGGCATTTGGAAATGCTGGAGGGTGTTTTGGGCTGTCACCCTTTCTGGGGGATCAGTGGAGAATATGTCACTATGGACCATTAGTGGTTGGGGGGGCCAATGCATTTGTGAGATGGACACACACAATCAAGAATGTTCCCCCAATTCAAACAGCACCTCCATGGAGGAACATAGACTTTGCCTCAGGGGCTTAGTCACTCTCTATCCTCAGTATCACCTGCCAGCCTTGGTTTATATCTGAAGGATCCATAAAGTCAAGGGAAAGAGGATGGCCTCCATAGTCAGATTAGCTGTTGCCCGGTCCTCAGTTCTCTGCCTCTAATTATCGCATTTCTGGGTCTCTTGCTACTAACTTGGAAACTGCTGTCTGTCCTTTCCTTCCCACCTGCATGACCCCTCCTAGAAGGGCTGGAACCAACAGACAAGCCTTGCCTAGCCTGCCCACCCCTTTGTGAGTGACTGTGTCTTATAGTCACCGTTGCCTGAAAGGTGGCTGCCCTGTATGTGGAATCTGCACCCATAGCTGCATACCCAGAAGTGAGATGAAAGAAGTCAGCCTTCCTTGCCATTTTCCTCTGGGTTCAGTGTTCAATTCTCTGAGTCGCTCCATGATGTTTCCATAACACGTTGAGCCATCACCCACGTAACCTTTCTGGCAAGTGCATCTACAGAGAGGGTGAGAACACAGTTGCAGGGTCTTAGAGCCCATGAGAGGTGAGATCCTATCACCCAACTTCCTCATCTGATCCTTGTCTGCAATGATGGGGAAAGTGATGCCCAGGGATAGGCCAAGAGAGGAGAGGCACACATAGAAGTGAGCACTCCTAGTTCAGTGCCTGACATAGAGAAGGCCCACAAGAAGTGGATAGTTAATACATTATGCGTATTCTAAACACTAGACATACTTGTATACTCACAGTATTTTTCAAAGTGTGATTAAGAGACCATGTACATCTGAAGCACATGGCATGCTTACTGTAAATGCGGAGTCTTGGGCCCCTCCACAGAACCACCGAATCACAATAAGCTACTAATTTAAGCCTCAGATAAAGATGCAGAGCCACTGATCTGCTTAGAAGACTCTTCCCCTCCCCTCCCATCCTATCTGAGATCTTCAGTCAACTGTCCGTTCCTAAGAGAAATATTCCTTGATTATCCATCCCCTCTTTACCCCCCCCCCCCCCACTGTAGACAGGTTCCCCTCAGGGTGCACTCTTATGGTACCATATAGCTCCTCTCTGGGCAACTAAGTCCAGAATGCAATTCTATCCTAACTGTGTGGTTATTTGGTTCCATCTAATTTGAGAAGAGAATGAGGACAAGGGCTATGTATGTATTTATTCTTTCCCTGTTGTAACCCCAGGATCTAGCACAGGATGTGGCCCATAGGACGTACTTAATTAATAGTTGTACACTAAGCAGTCACTGAATTAAAATAAATGCATACACAATGAAAGTCACAGGCACTTTACACAATGGTTTAATTTCATAAAAATAGTTAAAGATGCAATGAATGATGCACTCGCCGTAGTGTGCAGGTCAAAGTTGAATGACCAGGTGTCTGGGTGAGGGTGGGGGATGAGAAGAGCCCTGATTTGTAGTATTTGCCAATTTCCACGGTTCATACTCTCATGTTGTCTAATCTCAAACTACCAAGGTGATGCCAGCCAGCTTGCAAAATCCTGAAAATTTAACAATCCGTTCTGCTGAATCAGTAACCCCTGAGACTAGCACACCACTCAGCAAAGGTTGGCTGACAGCTGGCTGAAGTTGGCAAGGTGCATAGGAAGGTGACGTTCACCAGGCTCCTGGAGTTAAGAGAGAGCTAAACATGGGATAGGGAAGAACATGGCAGAGAAGGGACATGCAGGGATGCTGTGGTCATACCATTTCACAGATCTAACTGATGTTTAGAAGAATATTCCAAAGAACAGTTATACATCCATCAATCTCCAGTTGTGTTTTTTTAAATATGGTCCAGTGGCAAACAGGAATATTTTCAACAAGTTTGTTGAACAGACATTTCAGAGTCTTATCACCTCTTTGCTTGGATTGCTGCAATGACTTCCTGACTTCCTATTTTCCTCCCCTCACCTCAGTCCTTCATCCCTCCACCCTGTGTGGTCTGTCCAAGGGAAATCTGGCATCTCTGAGCTTAAAACTCTCAGGGCTCTCATCACCTCTAGGATAAGACATAAGTGCTTAGCAGGGCTGACCAGGCCCCTTTCCTGCCATTCACTGCGAATTCCAGCTCCACCAAATGGCTTTAAAAACAAGCAAACTGGGATGTTCTTCTCAGGCCACCTGCCCTGCCAGGAATGCTCTCCCAGCCTGCTCTAGGCAGCCTTATCTGACCTCCTGACTCCCTGCTGGCAGGAGCATCCCCATGGCTATTTTACAGCAGAGGCTCGAACCCAGGTCTTTAAACCCCAAACACTACCTTCTTCCCACCCCACAAGCTGCTCCGGCCTCAGGAATTTCCACACAAATATTTTTACGTAGAGTAAGCCCCTTCCACAGTAAACCAGGAGTCCAGGAAACACCCCTATGCTTAGTCACTCTCCCTGGCCTTGTTTTGCATTGCTAACAAGCAATATTTCACGGGTGAGGAAACAGGCATATACACTAGAGGTCATTCTCTGGAATTGCAACATTTGTTTTCCCAGTGACTGTGTCTTCCTTCTCCCACACGCTGACCACCTCCTGCCACGTTAGCAGGCCCGGTCTGTGTTTCAGATTGTTCTCATGGCCATTAGAAAGAAAACAATCTTTGAACGATTCATCAGTTAAACAAAGATTTACTGAGCAACTACCATGCTCCTTGCATTGTGCTATGGGGGTGATGTGGGTATAGGCGGAATAAGACATATTTCCTGCTTTTCCAGACACTTACAGCATTGACTGGCCCCCACGTACAAATTGCAAAGACTTACTTGGCTTGGCCTGGTGCGATGGTGGAGCAGTTGGCTTTCCTGTGACAGGGGTTGTTAGATTTGCAGATGTCGGTCACACTGCACCCCACGCCGGGTACAAAGCCATGGTAATGTTTCTTACACTCACAGTGAGACTTCAGGGGGTTGGGGAGAGACAAAGAAATAGGGTTCTAGTTAGTCACCAACGCTGACATGTTTCTTAAATTCATATCTTGTATCAGAAAAAGCCACTGGGGGAAGTTGCAAAGTATGGGCTTAAGCTACAACTTTGACAAAGTGTCTGGAATTGGAAACCCTGAGTCTACATCATGTCTGTTTGGAAACTCATACACCTTGTGTGTTGTTAACCCTTCAATTTCCATGTGCACTAACCCTGGGCCTCGCTGGCTCCATAGTTCTTGATTTTAGATCTTCTGCAGCTGAGTAGGGAGTGAGGATCAGCTGGGAAGTATTTCAGCTCTAGGACACTGGTTTTCAGCCACTCAACTCAAGTGACATTGGGAGTATCTGGAGATTTCTGATTTTCACAATGGGACAGGGGGCAGTGTCACTAGAGGTCAGGGATGCTCCTAAACATCCTACAAAGGTCTGGACAAGCTCCCTTCCCCCCAACAAAGACTTATTCAACCCACAGCATTATTAATCCTGAGTTTGAGGAACCCGCTCTGGAATAATGGAAATACTGAATGCACTGCTGCTGTGTGAACCACGGAGGGTTTCTAAGCTGGAAAATCTGCCTTGAGACACATTTTTAGGAGACAAAGCATATTTTAAACCTCACGCCCAAAGTCCTGGGGACCCGGTTCAGGGTGTAACAGGACTTTGCCCACAGGGGACCTCATTTCGGGGAGGGCGTTCAACCCTTTGAATTTCTTGTAAACCCACCTTAGAAATCGACAGTGGAAACATCGTGTGATAAATTCTTTTTCCTAGGAGATAAGGTTGTGCAGATTCTGTGCAGGGAATACTAGGAGCATTCCTGTGGGTTGCTGACTAGACAGCTGGGGACCAGTCACTGTGTGGGTTCCTACTTAGGTTGCAATAGCCTGTGTACAGATGGATGAATTTCCTCCATGAACATTCAGCGTGCAGTTCCTGGGGGCCAGAGGCACTGCTAAATATTTGATGATGTATGAGATATTATTGATAGAAAAAGGCTCTTTCAACTGGAATCCCCAGTAAGGGTCTCCTGGCCAGGCTGACTGGGAAAACCCAGTGAAAGCCATGATTTTATTTTGGGGATCAGGTTTTCACTCCAGAATCTCCTCCCTGTTCCCTGAAATCTGTCAGTGCTGTCCCTTTGGTTTTGGTTCTAAGAGTCTCCTCTTGAAAAGAAATGAGAGGGACTGGAGGATTGTTGGTAAAAGTCAATCATATAGTCACCCAACACTTGGCTCACAGTCAATCTGTTGATTGAATTTGAGTTGTGTATATACACCAAGTGGCCAGATTATTATGATCTCTGAACTCATAATAATCTGGCCACTCATTATATATCCTATATAATAAAAGGCTCATATGCAAATTGTCCCCTCAACCAGGAGTTTGACCAGCAGGCAGGCAGGCCCACCACCCATGGCCCCTCCCCCTGGCCAGACTGGTCGTACCCCACCCATGCACGAATCCATGCACCAGGCCTCTAATATATATATGTGTTCAGAGATCATAATAATCTGGCCACTCAGTGTATTTGTCAATGGCCATATAGGACTAGGATAGAAGAGGATATAGGTCAGTGAAGTTTTGACTAGGAGCTTAGAAAGTGTGAGTGTAGAGGTTGGACTAGGGAGGGGACATGCCAAGTTTATCCCTAAGTATGTGCAGGTCTGTCTGGAGAGGAAGCCCAATTGGACATTGAAAGGGAGCATGGGAAGGGCACAGAAGACAAATTGTAGCCATTTTACCTTCGGGGGGCTGTCCTACTCTACCTGCATCAGCTCCATGCATCAGCAGCTCACCTGTCCTGGCCCATCATATTTGCACACTGTGGACTTCGTCGGACAGTTTCCGAAGTTGGTTTGGCAGGGGTCGACTGGTAAGCACACCTGGCCATCCCCGTGGTAGCCTTCTCGGCAGGTACAACTGTGCTGATTTGGTCCCAGGAACGTGCAATAAGCATGAAGGTGGCAGACATTCTGTAAACAGGGATTGATGGCTGGAGAGGCAATGACAAAATAAGAGGCAGTCACCACACCTGGGATGGAGGACAATTGAACTGTGAAGGGACTGCCAATCACAGCTCATCAAAGCTGCACAGGCAGACCAACAATTTTAAGAGAAGACATAGGAAATATCTTGTCTTACCTTACCTGATCCCCCTCACCTACCAAACAGATTTACATATGGCCATCAAAGATTATAACTACAAATATTATGCCAGGTGATGTGTGGATTTGAATATAAAAGAATATGAAGGAAAGTACTAAGGCTTATTGAATTTATAATATGTGCTGAGTTCTGTTCTAAGCACTTACCAAACATTAATTCAGTTAATCCTTACAACCCTCTAAAGTCAGTACCATTATTATCCCATTTGATAGATAGAAAATAGAGGCACAGGCAGGTTAAAGAATTTGTCCAGCTAGTAATAGGCAGATCTGGGATAGGAACCCAGATAGTCTGGCTCCAGTTTCATGATGAGCATTTTGCTGAGAACTGTTGATATATTTCATTCAGCAATATAGAGAGAAATAGAAGTGTTGGTTGCATTAAAATTAGGGAGGTTGTGAGTTAGCCTCCTCATTTCCCCCCCTGTTGAATAACCTAAACATCTCAACCAATAAACTTGCAGGATCTAAATTCTACTCACGCTCGCAGTATTTGCCATCGCCTTTGTAATTGGGAAGGCATTTGCATTCTAGCTTTGTTTCATCTTCGCTGGAAAGTGAGCATCTGGAATTTTCTGGGCAGAGCAAGGCTGCACATTCAGGGATGGCTGCAAGGGAAGATTGTTGAGGTAACTGCATCAGCAGAAAAACCAGTTATAAAAACTCAACAAAAGCAATATTCCCCATTATTAAAAAGGTAACAGATTTGCTGTACCAATTCAAACAATACAGAATTTATGAAATAGAAATCAACTGTTTTCTTATTCTCACTATCCCCTCTCACTCCTAAAAAAAACCATTGTCAACAAACAATAACATATATTTATTTATATGATTTTTAAAACCAAATGAAATCCCTTTAAAATCTTTAGAAACTTGTTTTTTTTTTTTTTAAACAATGTACTATGGAGGTCTCTAAGGATACACTTTAATGTCTAATTAATATTTTACAATAATTTACAACACATATGTCAAACACAAGGCCCGCGGGCCAAATCCAGCCCGCCAGGCCTTGCAATGTGGCCCGCACCGCGCTGTCATCACTGCACTCCGCTGTCAGTTTATGACATTGTCAGTTTATGACTGTTCAGTAAACCATTCGGCCCGCGATTTAGGCTGGATTTTAGATTTTGGCCCCTTCTCTGATTGAGTTCGACACCCCTAATTTACAATATTGATGGGGCCTAGAGGGTTGTTAAAAACTATGAAGAGTCTGATGTATTAGCCAATGTGCAAAGCTAACAAGTTGGCCGATTCAGTTTTATGGACGATGGTAGAAGATATGAGATTCCTGGGTCAGAGATAAAGAATAGTTTATTACTCATAGGAAGACCAATAGCCAGAATGTCAGCATTTTTGCACCAGGTCTTCCAAGCCCCAATTCCCATGGGGCAGTGTTAAGAGTCCAGATGCATACCTGCATGTGCAATGGATTTTATTACAGGAGAGAAGTTCTGATCTGAGGGAACCTAACGTGTGTGTGTGTGTGTGTGTGTGTGTGTGTATTTAATGGTAGAAAATGTATTACATAGGGTCCAGGCAGGAGACAGAAAACACACAAAAACACACAAAAACACACAGGGGAAATTTTAGTGTAAAGAATTATGAACAGAGAATTAAAATAATGGGAATTCCTTGAGAGATAAAAAACACACAACTAGAATTCTAAAGAATAAAGGAATAGCAGAAATATAAAGAACAACCACTACCCTTGGGTTGAGGTAAGTACCCAACTTAAGCCCTCCTCCCTTCAGGGCTGAGCTGCTGATGTCACCGGGAAAGGCCCGGCCTTGGCCCCTGGAGGGGGAGCAGGTGCTAAGATGCCTTGATGGCGAGGTTGGCTGGAAATCTTCCCTCTAGGGCAGGCCATCAGTGCCAAGAGTCAGGACCCACTTGGTGTTCTGGGACCAGAAGCTAAGAGGCATGCTCTCAGAAGTATAGTGGACTTCTGTGTGTGGGTCAAGCCGGTGGCTTCCCGGGTCAGCTGTGAGGGATAAAGGGAGGTGATCAGCCTCTGATGGCCAGTCCTATGAGCCATTGGAACGCACAGGGCTGAGGAGAGAGTGCACAGAACAGCATTCCCCTGGGCTGCACTGTCTGAAATACATACACCTGTGCCTCTTCGACCTGGTGTAGCATTGAGGAAATGGGCGGTACTTACGCTTGTCGCAGTGGGGGCCGGTGTATGCAGAGTAGCACTCGCAGGTTCCATTGCCGTGTAGTCCGCTGTTGCACACTCCATGCACACAGCTGCACACTGCAGACAGGAAATGGGTTTTTCTTTTTTAGTCCCAGATACAGACATCTCCTAATGATTCTGGGTGGATAACATCTTCAGATAGAGTTTATTGAGAATCTGCATGATGATGCAGGAAAAACCGTCATGTGAGGTCCTAGAGACCCTGGCTTAATCTGGACTTCATTTTCTTTTTACTAGCTTCAACATGTTTATGTATAACATGTAGATAATGACGTCCTTCCCTGTCTGTGCTTCCCTGCGGTGGGGTGCTTCTTCGGAAAGGGAGAAGGACTGGTTCCTGAGTGGAGGAGCTGGGGATTAAGAAATCAAAGAAAGAAAGAGACCAAGAGGCAGAAATAGATTCATCAAGCTGGGCGCTAGGTGGGCGCCATCTCTCTGATGGAGAGGCAGCAAGCAGCTGAGCCACGCAGCAGGTTTATTTATAGGGTCAAAGGCACTTATTTGCATTCTTAACTAGGCCCTAGCATTACTGGATTTACATATCTAGACCCTCCCCTGCTGACACCTGGACAAAGGTAAGTCAGAAACTGAGTAACACCCCCAGCCCTCTAGGGGGGTGTAACAGGGCACGGACTCTGCCAGTGCCTCGGGCCCAGCTGACAATTTAAAGGATGTCCATGTGCCTTTTCAGGCAACCCTCTACTTCCCCATGATATCTTTTCTAGAGCTCATGACCATACCAACAACTGCACCTCTAAAATTTCAATGGAGACAGCATCCTGCAGGGCCAGGAATGGGGTGAGGAGAGTGAGACAGGTACAGGGTAGGGAGGGTGAGAAGGGTGAGGCACGTGCAGGGTGCAGGGTGGAGGGTGAGGAGAGTGAGGCCCCCCTGCCAGGGGCCTAATGTTGGGTGCTTGTCAAGGGCAGAATGGTGCAGGGCTGGGCACCCACACTCTGGAGTCAGACACCTTGGGTCCAAGCCTGCCTCTGGCCATGCAATAGTTGTGCGACCTTGGGAAACCTCTCTGCTTCTTCATTCATAAAAGGAGGTACCCGGCTTGAAGAGTTGCTGCGAGCATCCAAAGAGAGGCCCCTTCCCACGCAGCCTGGCACCCAGCAGGCGCTCAGCAAATGCCAGCTACTGTCATCAACAAGACAGGACTGTGGGACTGACTTGGGGGTCACGTTAGAGGAAGTGGGCTTTGCCTTCTGCCCCAACCAGGAGCGAGGCCCTGAGTGGGCTAGGGCCTTGGCAACGGAGGTGAACACTCTCGCTGATGCAGCTCTAAATAATGTCTAAGTGAATCAGCAGGCGGGTAGGAGGCTGTTCCCGCAGCAGGTTGAAACCCACGATAAAAATAAACGGCAGCTAATAGAGCTGTCCTACTTCCAGCAGCCACGCCTCCTCCGAGACACCAACGTCCCTTGGATGCAACAACACTGGCACCCAGTGGATGCCCGGCTGAAGAGGTTTGCAAGTTCCCCTAGTCCTTGCCAATGGGGAGTGACCGGCTGTCACTGAGCCATTGATTGACTGATTGATTTAAATTCTATTATTATTGTCCGAGGGATGAGGATGTGGATTTTTTTTTTTTTTGAGGGGGTATCCTTCATTCTGCGTGTCACACTGTGACTCCCTCCCCCTGGGGTGAGATAACTCCAAGGTGAGTGTTCGGCACTGACTGGAGTCCCCAGTCCAGGGCATTAACCGGTCGTCACACTGCTCTCTGGCCTGACAGCACACCCTTTATTGCCTCTGTGTCACTTTCTTAGTGTTTCTGCCGTCACCTCCCAAATATGCCAGTTGTACTGGAACCCTTGTTTCAGGGTCTACTTCTGGGCGAAAGAAGGAACCAAAAATGAGAGACCAGACCAGCCAGTGTCAGGTTTGTTTGTTTGTTTAACCTGCAAAATGGAGCCAGCCACCTCTGCTCACCTCGGCATTTCTTTGTGAACACCCGAAAGGAAGGGACGGACCAGAATGTGGTGGGATCTCTGGTGGCAGTGAAGGCCCGGAGGAGAAGGTCAATGCTAAAACCAGGATCCGGAAAGAGCTCAGGGAGAAGCTGGGCAGGCAAAGAGCAGGGATGTCTGATCCTGGAGTCTGGAGAGATGGAGTTGTGTGCCCCCAAGTTTGCCAGAAAGCATTACTGGTGAGTAGCTGATTGCAAGTGCTAAAAGCCACAGGAAACTCTTTTTTTCAAAAACTGAGTTCTATCAGATTTGTTACCAACTCTTTGCTTTGCCTTTGCAGACTTGGTTACACATAACTATTGAATGTTTTCCCCCAAGGAACAGTCTTCCTGGGGTCTGCAGCTGTTTGACTGTCTATGTGTCCAAATGCATTAGACTACCCCAGAATCAGACATACCTCCTGTACAGTTGGGTCCAAATAAGTTGTCATCAGCACAGCTTTCACAGGCTGTTCCACCAAACCCTTCCTGCAAAACACCCCAGAGAGACGACGTTACACCCAACGCGATGGGCGTTCCCCGGGAAGCCCTGGGCTTCTCACTGGTGGTGTGGTCTGTGCTTATTCCTCGCACCTATTCTGAAGCTCCTTCTTTATGTTTTCCCTTTATTCATTGCTGTTTTTGTGTTGTAAGGGTACCTCAATTCCTATATCATTTTTTTTTTTTACAGCGAGTCCAAAAGAAAGCTGCTTTGTTAATCCAAAGATATAAATAGCTAGCAAGTGGTAAGAACCCCATCATAATTTCACCCAAGGGAGAAACGAAAACTCCTCCAGTGTTGAGTTTCTGAAGACAGCCCACCTCAGTCATTTTCAGAAGGATTTCTCTGTGTTTCAACCAAAGGCTTGAAACGTGCAAAAAGTCATTTTCATGGGATACCAAAGAAATTCTCCAATGGCAGACCCCGTGCTTGACATCTGGTGGTATGGACAGCACCAAGAGCTCATAGTGGTGATTTTTATCAGTAACAATAATTTCAATAGCCCTGTGCAGTTTCACAAAGTATCACTTCTCTGACCTTATTTCACTTTTCAGCAAATTAATCACACAGGATTACTACCAGACCCATTTTATGGATGGACACACTTAAGGCTGAGGAGTTAATGGATTCACTCCAAGGCCTCCAGCCTCTGCTAAGTCATTTTGCTGCAGATTGTCTATTCTTTTTACTAGTATTGCTTCTTTAGAGACTCCAACGTGTGTGTGTGTGTGTGTGTGTGTGTGTGTGTGTATGTGTGTGTGTTTAAGGAGAGACAAAAGTTAAGGAGAAGGGGCAGAGTCAGAGAAAAGAACACGTTCTGGAACTTACTTGGCATGAGCAGCTTCCGTTTCCTCCCATGCCTTGGTCACAGCTGCCCCTGCTGCTGCAGGGGGACCTGGCTCCTCCTGGGCACTCTAGGGAAGCAAAGGGCTCAGGCTCATTCATTTTAAAAAAAATTTATATTTTATTGATTTTTTACAGAGAGGAAGAGAGAGGGATAGAGTTAGAAACATCAGTGAGAAAGAAACATCGATCAGCTGCCTCTTGCACACCCCCTACTGGGGATGTGCCCACAACCAAGGTACATCCCTTGATAGAACCTGGGACCTTTCAGTCCACAGGCTGATGCTCTATCCACTGAGCCAAACCAGTTTCTGCTGGTTCATTCATTTTGATGGCGCACAGACATTCTGCAAGGATGCTTTCAGCACCCACTATGTGCCAGTCAGGGTGCTAGTTGCCAGGGACACAGAAAGAAATGAAGACCCTGCTGGCGTCACCCGGGGTTACATAGAGGAGGCCAGCAGATCACAGTGTCATCTGGAGCTGTCATATAATACATTCTCAGCAACCACACTTGACAGGGAGATTACAGACTTTGCTATGAGGGCACATTTCTGACGCATTGTGAGCTTGGGAGCTGATAAGGCTATTTTAGGTCATTATCACATTTCCCTTTGCTCCCTGCTGCTCTGGTGGTCCTTGCACTGTGACTTCCCGCATGCAGGAGTCTTGCTCGTTATAAGCTGTCAGCAAATCATCAGCTGCCTGTTTCTTTAGAGGAAGATAATAAACTTCCTGCCAGTAAGAGGCCAAGGACCGCCTTGTAACTTTATCTCCCAAGGTGCCTCCTCCATGTCACCACCTTTGTTAAAAGCTTGGCTCACAGCCCAGTCAGCTTGGCTCAATAGTTGAGCATTGATCTATGGACCAGGAGGTCACAGATTGGTTCCCGGTCAGGGCACATGCCTGGGTTGCGGCTCTATCTCCAGTGCGGGGCATGCAGGAGGCAGTCGATCAATAATTCTCTCTCATTATTGATGTTTTCATCTCTCTCTTCCTCTCCCTTCCTCTCTGAAATCAAGAAAAACATATTAAAAAAAATAAAAGCTTGGCTCACAGCTAGGCAGAGAATACGTGCTGGTATTGCATTTACAGCTCTGATTGAAACTGTCTGTCTGGGAAACTGATATAAAATAGGTTCCTTATGTAAACTCAGCATTATTTGTCAATCAAAGCAAAAAAAGGGCATGCCTAATGTGGTTTCAAATCCACATAGTCTGTGCAGTGAATGGCAAAGAACATACAACAGGAAAAAGAATGCAAATAATGATACAAACAGCAAAGAACATACAACAGGGAAAAAATGGCAAAGAACATACAACAGGAAAAAAAATGCAAATAATGATACAAAAAAACAAATACACATAACTCAATGACATTGACCTCAGAAAAAAGAATCAAGGTCATTTCCCTTTGAAATAGATTGTTTTGCCTTGCCACATTCTTTTCCCATTACTTTGAGTTGTAGCACAAATCTGTTAACGTTGATGGTGAAATAAAGAGAACTGGCATGTTCAAATAAAAAAAATCTATTTCATCTAAAATAGAAATTGGTTGTTTAAATGTATTAAGTTTCAAGGTTAAAAACATGTTTTCTGGCTAATGAGAAAAGACTTTTATATGCAGATTTGATAAATCAGCATAAGTTTCAATGAGGGAAAAGCACCTGAAATATGGGTAGAAACACCTTTGTTATGTCAGATGACATATATTTTTTTCTCAAGTGAGAATTCATGCTCTCTCTCTCTCTCTCTCTCTCTCGCTCTCTCTCTCTCTTTCTCTCTCAGACTTTGCTATGAGGGCACATTTCTGACGCATGAGAGAATTCATGCTCTCTCTCTCTTTCTCTCTCTCTCTCTCTCTTTTTGTGTGTGTGTGTGGGGGGTCTATGAAGATGTTTATTAGAGTTTCATTTAACAAAGGGAATATTGGAAATAACTTAAATGTTCCAAATAATGCATTTGTAAACTAATGACAGAACATTCATCCAATGAAGCATTTACTGAAAAGTTGTTCCAAAAAGTGTCACTAAACTATTTCTATTGGCATAGAAAATTTTCACAATACACAGTTAAGTGAAAATGACAAATTACCAAAAGTTATATTAAAAGTATGATATTTTAAATAAAGGCAATGGGTAGGTACACAAATTTTTGTATTTCAAACAAATAATAGCAAAAGGTAATAATGATAGGAATAATAACAACAACAGTTAATAGCGGATATCTTTGGAAGATTATTGATGTTTATTTTCTTTATTTTACTTATTAGTGCCACCTAATGTTCTTTAGCAGACACATATTACTTCTGAAGAATAAACATTTTAATACTGCTTACTTTTAACAATTACAGCTGATGTACAATATTAGTTTCAGGTGTACACCCTGGTGATTAGAACTCACATAATTTATGAAGTGATCACCCCGATAAGCCTCGATCCATCTCACACCAGGCATTGCTATTGCAGTATTATGGACTATATTCCGTATGCTGTAATTTTAGAAGAGAATGAATAATTTTTTCCCCATTGTGCTTTTCTGTGTTTTCCATGTTTTCAGAATGGATCACAGAGTTATGGTCTAACTTGAAAGCTAACTTGAAAAAGGAACTGTTAAATAATTTAAAAAGCAACTCAGGGGTGTTGAGTATGATGCAGTTCTCAGTGAATGGAAGAGGAATTGGGGGCTGCTCTTTTTTTTTTTTTAAATATATATTTTATTGATTTTTTACAGAGAGGAAGAGAGAGGGATAGAGAGTTAGAAACATCGATGAGAGAGAAACATCGACCAGCTGCCTCTTGCACACCCCCTACTGGGGATGTGCCCACAACCAAGGTACATGCCCTTGACCAGAATCAAACCTGGGACCTTTCAGTCCACAGGCTGACACTCTATCCACTGAGCCAAACCAGTTTCAGCTGGTGCTGCTCTTGCCTTGGAGAGAAGGCCATTCCGGAGCCCGCACTGCCTCAGAAAGAAGGATGGGTGTGCGTCAGCAGCTCCGAGTGGCCTTCTCCCTGCGGAAATGGAAATGATAGGCAAGATCTCTTGTCATCACCATGGAATGTGAGGAAGAGGTGACAGCTACAGAGGTCTTATCTCTTTCCTGAACCAAAGGAAGGAAGCCCTTGGAGACATTATGTTCGGAAGATGAAGATAACAGGGAGCACACTTTTGCCTCAATGAGAGGTCAGCAGAAAGAATGCCCACGCCTTGGTTTCCACAGGTTTTGCTGCTACGGCCTCGAGATCTATCAGAGGAAAATGCCTGAGCGTCCAAGGAACCCTCTAAGACTCCTTCCATCTTAGGTGTGAGCTTTGCCACGTGTGCACGTAGCACAGTGTGATGGCATGAGAGACTGGAATCCCGTTTGCCTGTTCATGCTTCATGAGTTACCGAGTGTTTAAAAAGGCCTTGGAGAAATGGTGCCATTTCATTTGGCTTTCGTTATCAGAGGTCAATGTTGACCGGGATTCACTCATTCATTTATTCATACAACTTTTTAAAAGTGTATTCGTAGTGTTGTACAGGTTGCCTAGTACTTTCATCTGTACTGATGTTTTAAAATCTCAACTGTATTTTTGTAAAGTCGGACTATTTACTATATCCGCATTGACAGCTAGAAGGACTGGCACCTACGCAGGAAATAACTTGCCCAAAGCAGTAACGATGGAATTGGATTCAAACTTAAAACCCGTTGTGCCTTGGCTCTCCTGACTGCGGTCTGTCATGCATTATGTTGAACACACTGACTTCTGTTTCTGTATCTTGAACAAAGCCTTTTCTTGTCTTCAGTGTGTCTGATGAATAGTTCAGCACCAGGTTAGTTTTTGAGGGTTAGAAAGAGAAAAGAAAAAAATAGGAGTTCTTTCAAGTATATCAGGATGTCTATAAGAACAGGATGTGATATGACCACATTTGACATCAAAAAACGTTCTTGCATTCTGAAAGTCTGGGCTAATCGCTTGGTTCTGATATAATCAACTGTTAGAAACTGGGCTAATTACTTGATTCCGAAGTAATAATGTCTTAGAAAAACACTGAGTCAACGTGCTGGGGGGATGCTGAGAGCAGAGAAGTTAACAGAGAGAAGGGCGGGGAGACCCTAAACCCCGTCATTCTCTCTCCCTGGCAAGTTTGGTGCCAGCAGCTCTGAACTGGAACTGGCTTGATCACTTAAAAGCCCAAAGGAAACTGGCAAGAGATCATCTTCAATATCTGATTCCTGATATGCAAAATGGAGATAAAAATGTCTAACTCCAAGATTTGTTTTAAGAACGAAAGCAGATAATATCGGCCACGGATTTCTCTAGCAACTAATGTCAGCCATGCTGAGTAAATGGAAGCGATTCTTCATTAGTTAAAAAAAGAAACCGGAGACAACATTATGCATATAATATGGGAGCAGCTATTTAGAAGCCATATGGAATAAAAAACCAGAGAAATAAGCCAAAATTTTAGAGTCTCATATGTGTGACATAATACAAGTTGCTATTTTTTTCTTTCTTTGTACTTTTCCTTATAAGCTGTATACAATTTGCTATCATTATTATTAGTTTTTTTGTTGTTGTTGCTAATCTTCAAAAGAAGATATATTTTTCCATTGATTTTTTAATTTTTTTTTAATTTTTTTTTTTAGAGAGTGGAAGGGAGGGAGGGAGGTGGGGAGAGAGAGAGAGAGAGAGAGAGAGAGAGAGAGAGAGAGAGAGAGAGAGAGAGAGAGAAAGCGATATGAGAGAGACACATCAATCTAACTGAGGCTGGGCATCCAACTGCATGCAACCCGGGTGCGTGCCCTTGACCAGGAATCAAAACCTCAACCCTTTTGAGAGTGAGCCGGAGCTTTAACCACTGACCAATACTGGCCAGGTCTGTTTATATTATTTTAATCAGAAAAAAACACAACTAAAGAGAACTAATCTCTCCCCTTACGTGTATACTTGAAGATATGTTTTCATTACATTTTAGAAGATGGAAAACAAATGGTAAAGTCATGAATTAACATGTATTATTTTTCACTACCCAAGAAAAAAAGGGATTTCATATAGTTTGCATGTCATAGCAGGGACACAGTCACTACTTGAGTGTAAACATCTATAACTAGAATACAAGTTCCATTGCAGCTCACAAGCGCTGTGCTTGATCATAGGAGAGTCTGACTATACTATTGACTCAGACTTGGCTGGTGGTGTTTCTTACAGTGGAACATGGTCATTACAGAGTTTGCTATTTCATCCTAAAACTTAATTTTTTTTTTTTTAAAGGAGGAACAATTTTTATTTATTTATTTATTTATTTAAAATATATATTATTGATTTTTTTTTTTACAGAAAGGAAGGGAGAGGGATAGAGAGTCAGAAACATTGATAAGAGAGAAACATTAATCAGCTTCTTCCTGTATACCCCCCACTGGGGATGTGCCCACAACCAAGGTATATAACCTTGACTAGAATCGAGCCCGGGACACTTCAGTCCGCAGGCTAACGCTCTATCCACTGAGCCAAACCAGGTAGGGAAAAACTTAAATATTTAGAAGATTGAATGATTATTTTGGTTGCCAAACAATTTGAGATGTCATAAAACTTCTTACAGTAAATTTGAAATCATAAGAACCCAGCATTCTTACTTCCTCTCTATGTGTGTGTGAAAACAGGTAGCTTTTCCACCATCCCTTTTGCTGAAGGAATTCTCTTAAAGACAGATCTCTGACAGGAGAAAAGCAGATTTCTTTAGAAAAGCTGAGAGGGTAAGAACAATTTTCTACCTTCTGATAGAAATGCGCCTTTCTAGAAAAAGGTGCTGACATTCTCCTTTTACCCGGTTTCCTTCCTCTCAATTTTCCATCCGATGGGACACCGAGAAGCAAGTATCCAAACCCAAGAAGGGTGTTTGCCACTTACCCATGCAGTCCGGGCCCCAGTGGCCTGGGCAGCACTGGGGCTGGAGGTATTCCTTCCTACAGATATGGCGACATCCAGGGAGAGACAGCGAGTATGATCTGACCATAAAGGTATACCTTCAAGGGTAAAGAGGGACATAACCCATCATCAGAGCAATGTGTTAACTAAGGCAGGACGATTGCCCTAGATTTTTTTTTTTTTTTTTTTTTTTTTTTTTTTTTTTTTTTTTTTTTAGATCTTTAGGCTTGCCTACATTAAAAAAAAGAATTTTACTTTCTAGATAGAAAAAAATGTAATCACGATTTATCTTTAATTGTGAGAAATGGATGAAAAACATCAGGGCCCAATGAAAATAGGGGTGAAATATCTCGCATGATGTCAGAGTGAAGTTAGTAGATGGGAAAAATGATGTTAGGTTCTAGGCCCACGCTGGAAATGGACTTCAAACTTGTCACTGGATGTCCCAGCAGCCAATGAAAGAAGAGAAAGAGCATGAGTAACGTGGTGCACAGGGCCTGTGGACTTAAATCAAACCGACCGCTCAGGACACCGTAGATGTAGAACTTCCTGTGAGAGGCAGTGTGATGTAATGAGCAGCATTTGCCACAGTTTCCTCGAGGGAGATTTAAGAGTTCCTTGGACCAGTTTTTGTACTGTCTGAGGTACAGTTCTGGAATAGCAATTCTGTGGAGGCTAATCACCATTGTCTGTTTGTATAGATGGATTCTTACAGGATTTGATTTGACTCTGGTGTTTCTAGAGATTATCCTCCATGAACATTGTTTCTTTCACCTGGGCTGTTACTAATGGTGTGCCCGTGAGTTCCAGGTTGTTCTCCTAAAGGTTGTTCATCAATGCCAGTGATGCAGCTGATTAACCACAGAGCTACTGGATTGAGGGGCAGTCAGGCTGGAGAGAGAGTTGACAATCTCTTTGAAAGGTTGAAATCCTGCCAGGGACTACTCTTTATAAAGATGGCAAATAAGAAGAGCCAAGGGCAGAGCCAAATGGCCCCTCAAGAACCATTTATACTGGGTTTGTTCCAGTATCAATGAATGACAACTCAAAATCTTCAATTCTAGCCCAGCCAATGTGGCTCAGTGGTTGAGCACCAGTTTGATTCCTGGTCAAAGCATATGCCTGGTTGTGAGTTTGATCCCTAGTAGGGGGCATGTAGAAAGCAGATGATAGATGATTCTCTCTCATCATTGATGTTTATATATCTCTCTCCCTCTCCCTCTCTGAAATCAATGAGAACATATTTTTAAAAATATTCACTTCTAAAACAGAGAGCATGAGTCCACTAACTTTATTCTCTCTCTCAATCCCTCCCTCCCCCCCCCACCCGTGTGTGTTTAGGGTAGTGGAGTGGGACATAACCAAGTGCCAACCTTGGTCATGAAAAAAAGTAACCAAATGTACAAAATGTTCTCACTAACGTTGCTATATAATTTTAACCTTGAACCCTAAGTCTTTCAGAGATACTTTCTAAAAGGATCTATTTGCAAATGTGCACCCACTTTGGTAATTGAGTAGTCATCTGCCACGTGTGGTTGCTAATTCATTCCAGCTAATGTTGAGAAACTTCTATTAAAAATGATGATTTGGGTTTAGAATATAGTGCAATTTTTCATCCCTGAATTAAAATTGAAACTCACTGAGGACTGTCTAAGTTTTAAATTAGTGAACTAAGCAAAAAAAAAAATAAAATAAAATAAAAAAAAAAAAAAAAATAAATAAAGTGGCTGAAGCCGGTTTGGCTCAGTGGTAGAGCATTGGTCTGCGGACTGAAAGGTCCCAGGTTCAATTCCGGTCAAGGGCATGTACCTTGGTTGTGGGCACATCCCCAGTAGGTGGTGTGCAAGAGGCAGCTGGTCGATGTTTCTCTCTCATCGACGTTTCTAACTATCTCTCTCCCTTTCTCTCTGTTAAAAATCAATAAAATATATATTTTTAAAAAAAGTGTTTTCATTTGAGCTGCATGGCTGTAACTATTAGCGGGTGAGTAGAACAGTTTATCCTGTGCAAGGATTAACCTTGAATGATGAGAGCGTTGAATCATAAAAGGATTTCAGGAATACAGTGCTCACAGAACACAACAAAGCTGTAATTCATTTGCCTCCCTTATTGGAGTTTTAATTAGTATCAGAATCCTTAGCTAGTTAGTAAGATGAGTGTCAGACCCAAGGCTTTTTAACATGTCCTGACTAGAACCCTTTCCAAGTGAAACAAAACCTAGATTTTCTAACTAAAGAAGGGCAAAAGAAAGAGAGAATATTTATGTGCAATATAATGTAGTCAATTTAGCATAGCAACCCATTTTTTAGATTCAAGGTCATCGTTGTGAATTACCTAAGTTTGAGCTCACTGTGGCCTCAGAGGAAGAGAACATCATGGCAATGCTTTGTAGTGTTTGAAACTGGAGGTTTCTATTTGGATTCACAATCCCTTGAATTTCAAGACTAGAGCACAGCTACTTTCTCAAAATGAGTACCTGCAATCACGAACTCCTACGGAGCCATTGGTAACCTTGGTGTAACCATCTGGGCAGCCAATTCCAAAGCTGATCGAGCAGGATTGGCACTCAGTCCTCATGACAAGCAGAGACTTCTTATCACATCTTTTTGTCTGTGAGAGCATAGAAAAAAAAATCAACTTCCATTAGCTGAGCCTTGCTTGGCAATCTTCTCCACTGACTTTACCTCAATGGAATCACAAGGAGAGTTAGAGAAGGTTGATTAGTAGTGACTGGCAGCCTGCTTTCAATCTTCTCTAGAAAGAGTGCTGGGATTGACAGGCAATGTCTGCCTGGCTGTGGATGGGCTGCTTGTACCACCCATTTGCCATCCCTGCTCTAAAGTCTGGAGTCCAGCAAGGTAAGGTAACCTCACAACATACACTTCTCCAAATGGGAAACCTGAAATATATTGTAGAGTACTTATTTCTTTAAAAAAAAACAACACACGAAACCACCACCACCACAACCATATAAACATTCATCTTTATTGTTGAAAGTAATATTACAGATATCTCCCTTTCCCTCACATTCCCCCTTTTACACCTCACCTGCCCCCCATTCCCCACTCCTCCCCATACCCCCAGGCCTTCATCACACTATTGTCTGTATTCATGGCTATGCATAAATGCATGTAAATTCTTTGGTTAGATTGGCAAATCTCAAGGATATCCTTTCAGCATTAATTCCACAGGAGTAGGCTCCTCTGGGTGCTAAATGGCTTGGAGCATACAGTGTCTTCTCCAAAGATATTTGTATTCTTTGGATTAAAATTCAGCTGGAATGTGGGCTCTGTGAGGGCGGCAATCTTTTTCTACTTTGTCCTCTGCTGCATTGTCCGAAGCACCTAGAACAGTGTCTGGCACATAGTCATGCTCAGTAAAAATTTGCCGATTGGCTTAATGAGTTGTAGGAAATCAGATAGGTATACCAGACACAATGAGCGACACCAGGGAGCAGAGAATGTTACTCTGAGGAATGATGCAGATCGACTTTGGCCCTGAGGCTCCCTCACTACCCAATGCTGGTGCTGATCCTCCCAAATGAATTTCCTCACCTGTTTCTCAAGTTTCCTTCATTTCCCCATCAAACTTAAATAGAAACAGCTTTACATAAGGAAAAGTGACAACTCGGGAGCCAATGACCTGAACTTGGAATCAGGCTCAACATCTTGCTCGGTGTACGATATGGAATGAATTCCTTCCTCTTTGTCATCCTTTATAAGGGGGATATCTTGATAGCCACTCTCCAGGACACTGAGAACTTTAAATGATGCACCACGTGTAAATTGCCTGGCCCAGCACTGGAGATTTTAGGAAGTGTTAATTCCTGTATCATTTCTCAATCTCCACCTCTGTGCTTAACTTGTTGCCTTTCCTTATGGGAATGTTCTTTCTCCTCTCCTTGGCTCCCCAAATGTCACATCTTCAAGGCCCTGTTTAACACCACCACATACACAAAACGACACTCTTCCCTCTTGCTTCTCTCTATGGTTGGCCAGTAGAACACATTTGCTGTCTTTGCTCTCCATTTAAAAGCCACCGCTCTTACTTTTTCTTGTCATCTCAAGGGGCCCAGCACTAGGTTAGGGGTCTTGGGAACATTACAAGTACTTCTAAGTTTATTGACATCTGTGAAGGCTGCACCAGAGGAAACCTTACATTGACAGAGCAGTTCATGGTTATGCATACAACCAAAGGCATCATTGTATTTGAACTTGACCATCCCAAAGGTAAGTAGGGCAGGTGTTACCATCCTCATTTTAGAGAGGAGCAAACTGAGCTGAGGGGAGGTCCAGTGACCTGCTTAAGGCCACACTGGGAGTCAGTGGCCTTCTGATTCTTGTTTGGCCATTTCTCTTCCCTGCACACTGTATAGTGGGAGTGAGGTGGGGTAGAAAAACAAAATCTATGTGTGTTGTTTTTTTCTGGCTGGAATGGTATTTATGGAATAACAAAAACCACCCTTAGATATAATTTCAATTAATCTCTGTTAATGGTCATGATACTATTTTTTTTAAAGCAGAATTTTCTTTTACATTAGGGTTTTCCTTGAGGCACCTGACCAGGGCCGAATATTTTCTTTTCAAAAATCCCTTGTCCTTTTCAAATAAGAAGTAGAATGGCTTATTCTATTTCTCATATGATCTCTTCTTGAAGAGTAAACTCAGCTATAAGCATCAGTCAACACCTGGTTTCTCCACTCATTCTGAAGACAGTGATGGTGATGATGATAATTTCTGCTGTGTGGACCACTCACTGTCCAGGGAGAACCAAAGTGTTCAGGGTTGAACAGCTAGTAAGCTGTGGAGCAGTCACTGACCCTCAAAAATATTTGTTAAACTCCTGAAACCACAGTTCAAACTCGGAGAGCTGGAGTGAGTAACCGTTATGCCATTTTCAATGTTTCCGTGAAAATATTATTAGAGTACAGCCAACTGAAGTAAAATTGGCGTTGATAAAACTTTTCCCGGCACAGATGCAGAATCACATTTGTGTTTTATTATTCATGGAGTGGAAGTCATATCTTGCAAAATGCATTTCAACTAAATCACTTGGGGTGACTCCCACACCCCCTCCTTTTGGTTGGCCTTGTTCCAGACCTGACATTGACCTTGTCCTAAGGTGACAACTCATGGGATCTTGCTTGAGAGGCTGACGTGCCCTGGGTTACTTTTACTACAACTTGGGAAGGTGGAGGGTGAATACCTGACCCATTTGGTAATACTGTATTCCTCAGCCAGATATCACTCAACCTGTAATTCCCCAGAACATCTTTCCACAGCCATTGTTATGTTCTATATTTGGTATGGCACAACGGGAAGTGAGTGATGAGGCTACTAAAACAAACAAAACACACCCAGGATACCAAAATCCACAATGAAACCAGGAATGGGAGCACTACATTCTGAGAGTCCCAACAATGGCATGTTAGCACAGAACGAACCAGAGCTGAGGAAAGAGGATGCATCTCCACTCCTGTCCTTTCTCCACAGCATCCTCTTCATTTTAGGAAGCCCCCATAGGACTCTGTGCCCTTGACAACATAGTAAAGCCAACAGCTTTTGAACACACCTTGAAAATGAACCATTAAAAAGAAAACCCAAATAGAAGTCTCATCTTACCTGCTCTGTAGTTTCCAGTGAGGAGCAGACATTTTGTACAACCAATCCAAGAAAGAAAGGGATGGAATTTCGGAGCATGGTGAGGAAATATTTGCTCCTTCTCTGTGCCAGGGCCCTGTCAGAGCTGTTTACCTATTTTAACTTTTCCTGAAGAGCTCCCAGTGAATTCTTTCTCATTTCAGGGTCTGTTTTTAAATCCTTCCCTCTCCTTTCCCTGGATTGAACCAGATGATATGTGAGACCCGCCCCTAAGACAGGAAAAATGGCAAATCCAGGGATTGCGGTGACATTGGCCACTCTCAACTGTATATATACCCTGGCTGAATGACAGGATATCCTGAAGGGGCTGGAGCAGAAACACGATCTGAATTTTTGTGCCTGTGAAACTCCTGGGAACAAGCTCCCGCCTCCCACTGCTCTGCCCATCCTGCCTCTGGGTCTGTCTATTCCTGGACCCAGAGACCCACCACCATTTCCACAGCCGCACCGTGGAAAACGGCACGCCTTTCTGTCCGTATGCAAGCTTGCTGACTGGCAGTATTTGTGGGAATGCCATAAATGGGTACAATATCCTGGAGGGAATGTTGCAGGAGCCCAGGTCCTTGACTTCGAAGACTAGTGGTGGCCTCACCTGGTGTGCTTGGCAAACTACCACAAAGGAATATCACTTTGCAGATGCCAACAGTGGGTTTTGACTCATCCTTTCTCATCTTCCATGTCACTTCAGTAGCAAACGACGAAGCCTGTAAGTCTCATCTTAGCCTTCAAGGCCACTTCTTCAAGGATCTCATGCCAGCTCCTCTGGGCCTGACCCTCCAATAGCATCTTGGAGACCCTCCTAGAGTTGTACACATAATGGCATGAAAACCTAGTCACAGCCATCACAGTCTGTATGTCTGCCTCCCATGCCCAGGTGTGAATTCCTTGAGGACATATACCCTTGACAGCCTAGAGCAGAGACTTGCATTGGACAATAATAAAATCAAATAATAGCCAATATTTGTTAAAACCTTCATATGTGTTATTTATTTATTTATTTATTTATTTATTTATTTATATTTTATTTTATTTTATTGATTATGGTCTCACATAATTGTCCTTATCTCCCATTCCCATCCCAAACCCCTCCCTACATATGCCCCCACCCCCTGTTGTCCATGGCCACTGGCTAGGCCCATATGCATGCACACAAGTCCTTTGATTGATCTCTTCCCCTTATCCCCACCCTCCCCTATTTTCCCTCTGAGGTTTGAGAGTCTGGTCGCTGCTTCTCTTTCTCTGGGTCTGTTTTTGTTCATCAGTTTATGTTGTTTATTATTTCCTCTAGATGTATGAAATCGTGTCATCCAAGAAATAACCTTGTAAGAAACTAAACTGTGACAAGCCATAATGGTTATGCTGAGAGGCAAATGAATCAGTCTGTAGTGAGTTCTTTTCTGGGCCAACAGTTCTTTTGAGTCCCAATTTCAATGTCAAGTAGTTCCTTATGTCTACATGTCAGCCATGATATTTCAGATGTGGTTGGTGGGCAAATGGTGGTGATGCAGGTCCGACCATCTTTGGTTTGGTCCTGGGCATCCTTCAGCAACACGCAGCTGCTGTCTGCTGGTATGGCGAGGCGTCGTCAGCATCTTCCATCTCTGAATTGTGTCTCTTCAGTCTTCATGGCTGGAGCACTTCTGTCTATTCCTCTCTGTTACAGGATTCCAGATGGTCTCGAAGTTGTTTTCTGAAAATATATAGACATATTCTCTACCAAAAGTTAATAAAGGGATATTTTCTTTAATTTGACTTGGGATTCTTTTTCATTCCCCCCCTCCCCCCCCCAAATAATTTTCCTCTGGCTTGTTTTGTGTATTTTCATGGGTATCTTGCTCTTAGCATTTCGAATGAAGGTTAATTTTCTAAAGTACAAATTTTTTAGATGTAAATTATTCTCAGGATATTTTTCCTTACGTGATATTCTTTCACTGTCACCTCCTTTTTTACTTTAAATAATAGGAGACTTTTGGAAATTTTATAATGTGGTCTTGATAGCTTTTACATTTTAATTATTTGCTCTACACTATGACTGCTTTAGGTTCATAACATGTGCAATTTTACCATGGGACGCTCTGCCAATAAGAATTTTTGTTAACACTTTGGGAACAGCTTTTTGTACATTACAATCAGTTTTTCTAGAATATTCATTTATTTCCATTAGCCACATTAATTTCCTCTGAGAAATTGGCTATTATTCATCTGTCAAACTCAACAATCTTATTTACCATGTGTGCATTAGTGGAATTGATTATTTCCCTTCTTGAGAATGGCCTGAGCATTCCTGCTACTAGGCTGGACTTGGATGTTAAAAACCCACTTGCCCACACCATGGGTACAAGACCTCTCAAACAAGTCCTGTTGCAATGAGAGGGCAGCTGCTGTCTCTGTCTGTTACCTGGGTCCCAATTTGAGCTGTGCATGGGAAGCGAAGCAGCCATGGGGGCAGGAGACCTCTAGACCTTTCCATGGATTAATCTGTTTAATCCTCATAAAATACCATAATTATTTTCTGTATTTACAGATGAGGAAACTGAGGCAGAGAGGTTAGGTGACATTCCCTAGGCCACACAGCTAGTAGGTGGGGAATCAGTTTTCAAATTGTATAACTGTAAAGCCGATACTTTTAACCACTACCCTCTATGGTTTAAAACAGTAACTCTTTACGCATAAACAAATAGCAGGTGGTGCTACAGTCCCACTGATGAGATGGGAAAAGGTGAGAAAGGATAAAGTCTGGGTTTAGCAACAAGATGGGCTTCTGAGGGCACATCTCATGACACTGAGTTTACTGGGGGACATGGATAGAGAGACTAGTTTTGATAAAACAACTTCTTCCTCCGGCAAGTCTTTCTCTTTTTGCATTTTTAAAACAAAATTATATTATATTGATCAATAATCTAAGAAACTCCCAATACAGTCAGCCTTCAGAAGCTAACCCAGAGGTGTGAATGGCGAGGAATCCCTTCCTTTGTTTTAGTGGGTTTCAGGCATGATTTAGAATCCTGGAGGAGCTTAGAAAAAATTCCTCCATGTCCGAACCTCTCTAGAACTATCAAATCAGAACTTTGGGGTGTGGAGAACAGGAGCATTTTTCCAATCTTACTAGACAATTCCACTTGCATAGGACTATTGCTTGAGAAAAAAATTAACTATTATTCTGGGAAGCCAATGACTTTTGGAGGCTTGTCTGTTACACAGCTGTAAGATATACACCAGGGAAAGTAGTTGGGAGCTTCTTTCTGATTCTTTTCTCTTCGAGGGACCTGGATAAATATCTGCGGCTTGGAATGTTTTAGTTTCCCAGAGAAATAATAAAATGAACCCATATTTGCATTTCCTAAATTATTCTGGGAGATGCTGCAGGGATTGCTGGGGAAGGAAGAATTCTCTCATTAGATAATTTGGAAAAGCCTGCCTCTGATTCCCTTTTTTATTGAGAGACCATGCCTATTTGCCTATTAAAGGTTCTGAGAAGTCCTGCAGTAAAAAATAGTGTAACAAAACCAAAGAAAAACAGTTCTACTTTGCTTAAAGCAGTATTTTTCAAATTTCTAAGACCAAGGGATGCTTTTTCCCTTTGCAAACTAGCCTCTGGATTTAGTGCTCTATTGATCTATCTTAGGGCAATAGTGTCCTAGACTTTAGCAGGGTTAATATTCTACTTTTAAGTTGCTAGAAAATGCTAGCCTGCAAACGGCCACGGGGACTCCATAGGACTTGTTCATACACTTTATCAATTAGTTGCATTAAAAAATACATATGCCCTGGCTGGATTGGCTCAGTGGATAGAGCATTGGCCTGCAGACTGAAGGGTCCCAGGTTTGATTCTGGTTAGGGGCACATACCTTGGTTACAGACTCCTCCCTGGCCCAGGCCCTGGCCGGGACTCATGCAGGAGGCAACCAATCAATGTGCTTCTCACATTGCTGTTTCTCTCTGTCTTTCCCCTTCTCTTCCACTCTCTTTAAGAATCAAGGGAAGGAAAAAATAAAAAAAGAATCAATGGAAGAATATCCTTGAGTGAAGATTTAAAAAAAAATTATACTTAAAAAATACATATAACTCATGTGACTTTGTTTAGAAATTGTCTGAGTAGTTTTATTAATTTTACTAGAGGCCAGGTGCACAAAATTGTGCGTGGGTACAATCCCTAGGCCTAGCCTGCAATCAGGACTGTCTTTCCCAGCTTCTGGCAGCTTCTCCTTCTCATCCTGTTGCACAAACTCAGGCCACTCTTAATATTTAACTGATTTAATTAATTTTACTAATTTTACTTTAATCTTTGCTAATTTTACTTTATTAAACCTTGTAAAATAGACTGAGCAACTCAATGTGTATTAACTTGATAAATGTGAAAACTGAGGCATAAAGGAATTGATTCATACAGGTCAATAAGTTAGTAAGAATTAGCAACAGAAGAGCCAGTAATCTTGCTCTAGTCACATGCTCTGCCTGTAATGGTAGACCACCATTCTGATAGTTGAAGCCTAAGCTATTAAATGGGCTATCTGTGGTTCATCTAATTCAGTCATTAGAATGCTGAACTGCATTGGGTGCTCTCTATTTGTTTTCACACTGAGACAAGGCCATGGACACAGAAGCCCTGAAAAATGGATAAGAAGAATATGGTTTAGATTCATATAACCTCAGGCATACTTAGGCCAGAACTGAAAGTGTTGGGTCACTGATCCCCAATGGCCCACTGCAAGTTCTACGGGTCTTGTACTCACATGGGAAAATTGGTTAGGTTGAGGCTTCCTGTTCTATCAGGTCTAGTAATAATTAATGTCGTTTTTAAACATTCGTTTAAAATCTTGCTTGGCGTTGACTTGTATTGACATAACCTTCAAACACGTGGTATCTACAGAACGTGTGAAGTGCAATTAACAAGTTTTGCTTGAAAAAGTTTGTGTTTGGTTTGGTTTTTGTTGCAAAACTAGGGCTAAGAAGATGGCGGATGAAGAGCATATTCGGCACTGCATGCTTTACGAGTTCCAATTAGGAAGAAAAGCAAGTGAGGCTGCAAAAAACATCTGTAGTGCTCTTGGTCAAGATGCAGTTAGCGCCAGAAAATGCCAGCGTTGGTTTGAGAAATTTCGCGAGGGAAATTTTTCGTTAGATGACAAGAGTGGTCGAGGCCGTGTGTCCAATTTTGATCAAGAAGCTCTTCAAGCTCTTTTGGTGCAAAATCCTCAAATTACCCAACAAGAGCTTGCAACAACTTTAAATTGTTCACAAAAAACAATTTCCAATCAATTGCGTGCACTTGGCAAAGTCCAAAAGTTTGGAAAATGGGTTCCTCATGAGTTGACCGACAACAACCGTAATCAAAGAGTCACAATTTGCAGTTCGCTCCTCTCTCGTCAAAACCGTTGGCCGTTTTTAGAGCAAATTGTTACCGGAGATGGAAAATGGGTGCTGTATGTTAATTTGAAAAGGCGGCCTCAATGGTTGGACAAAAATGAGGCTCCGCAGCCCACGCCAAAACCTGACTTGCATGCGAAAAAAGTGATGTTGTGTGTTTGGTGGAATTTTAAAGGAATTCTTCATTATGAACTTTTACCATCTAACCAAACCATTACGAGTGCAGTGTATAGTGCCCAATTGGAAAGGTTAGCCCAAGCTTTAAGAGAAAAAGAACCCGCGCTGATCAACCGGAAGGGTGTAATTCTTCACCACGATAACGCATGACCGCATACTGCAAGAATCACTGCTGAAAAACTGTGCCAGTTGGAATGGGAAGTTCTCCCTCAACCTGCATATTCTCCTGATATTGCCCCTTCCGATTACCATTTGTTTCGTTCTTTGCAAAACTTTCTTCTTGGAAAAAAATTTAATAATGAAGAATGCCTCAAAAATGCATTGACCGAATTTTTTGCATCAAAATCACAAGAATTTCACAACAGAGGGATTAAAATGCTTCCTGAGCGTTGGGCACAAGTAGTAGAAAACAACGGCAACTAGATTGTTGATTAAATTTTGTTGTATTGTTTAAATAAATTCGATTTAAAAAAGTATTAGAAAACGACATTAATTATTAATTATTACTACACCTAATATGTAAAAGGAAGAAACGGGTAATACCTCAGCTCTTCAGAGCACATGATGAAGCATATACCTTCCAGGACCAGGTGACTTGGTTATACCTGTAACAACCTTCCCCCAAAGAGCCACTTGACTAACTCATTTCCTTCAAGTCTGTGTTCAACGCCACCCTCTCCATGAGGCGTGTGCGGACCTCTCAGCAGAAAGCAGCTGCATGCATCCCTCCCACAGCCCCTGCTTCCTCTTATCCTGATCTTCTTGTTCCCTTTCCTTGGCATCTGTCACTTTCTAAATCACCATACAGTTCGCTTGCTTTTTATATTTATTGTTTGCTGTCTGGTTCCCCAATTATAATATATGCTCATTAAGGACAGGGATTTTTGTTTTTGTTTTTTTGTTTTGCTTAGTGAACTGATATTTTCTTATCTGGAAGAATGCTTGATATATAGTAAGCACTCAATATAAATGATTGACAGAATAACTCATGGACATGAAAATTTCTCAGCTATATAGATGAGCAAGTTAAATAATCCAAGTAAAATACCACCATCCTCAGAAAAAATAAATTTATTGAAACATACTCTTCTTTTTTTCTTTAAATTCCTCGAGTCACTTACAAAATCAGCTCATTCTGCTCTTTATGTCACTCAGTTCTGCCATAACACTCTCCTCTAAATGATCATTCTAAAATCCTTTTCCTTTTTGGTGAGTTTTCCCATATCTTATTATGTTGAATTATTTGATATCTGGGAAATCAAATTATTGTAACCTGTGTTAAATATTTTTTTCTTACAAATGAAGTGGTTTTTATCCACAAAATCTCAACTTTTCCCATATATAATGTGTATTGGTTCAGAAAAGAGAGTTGTTTCTATACAACAAGGGTCTGGCTCCGGTTCTGCTCTGACTTCTGACCCTGACCTTGAGCAAGACCTTGAGCTCTCTGATGAAGTAAGGGGGCTGGATATTCACTCTGGTTCTCCATATTTTATGGATTGTAAAATATTTCTTTTCACATTTCTCACCCTAAAGAGATTTTCACCCCTCCAGATTTCTTTAAGACTTGAGTCTTTTAATGGTTGGCTTGAATTTTGGCTGCATCCTGGAGGAATATAGGTAAATTATTTTCTCCCTCAAATAATCTGAAATTGCTTTAATCCCTTAATATTACTTTCTCAAAAGATATCGAACATTCTATGGTTCTGATAAAAGGGTCAGAGATATATTTAATTAAGCTAATACTCATGGCCATGGTGGTATTTATCTGAGACTATTTCACCAGGCTGCAGAGGCAGATATCACGTTGATCCACATGAAAAAGTCACTCTTTTAGGTAAAAAAACTGGACTAATAATGGCAACTTCTTAGCGTGTACCCTAACATGGTCCTGCTTGGCACTACACATGATTAGAAAAGATTATAAGCTTTCGATCGTCATAGAGAGGTGACCTTCAGTCCACTTCTCAGGGAATGAATTTTCTAGGAAGGTAATTATTGTGGGTATAAGATACCAGACTCAGGAGACTGTCAGTTTTGGTTGAAATGTGAGTCTCCAGGTAGCACGTACATTAGGGTCACAGCATTGCCTTTGTAAAGGCTTCCCGCCCTCCAGAAGGGGGTAGGCCAACAGATGGGGAAGTGTCCTTGCCTTTACCTGGCCCCGGACACCCCTCCTGGTTCCTCTGCCTTGCTTTGAGAGGGTAAATACATGCACCCACTTGTTGTTAGGAACTGACAGGGCAAAAGGGTTTCCTGCACACTCATCAGGCCCTGGCCCTCTCCGGAGTCAGCTTTCCTAAGTGGGGGATGTGTCCAAACATGTGTGTCCCTATCCTCTGGGCCCTTTCCTGTTCCTTTGTTAGTTCAAATCTTCCCATGCAGCAAACTTTATTTTTTTTGTGTGTGTGATTTTGTTTTTCCTCTTTGAGGAGACTAGTCAGCAGGTCCTGCTTTAGGCAAAACTGTAAAGTTGGCAAAGTTTCGTTAGCTTCCCCTTCCTCTTCCCCCTTATCATCCCCCCTCTCCCCTTCCTTCCCTCAAGCGACATTCACTAAAGTGCTCAGCACAGGGCACCTTTCTGGTTCGGATGTTATTCCATGAAAGCATCCCAATTCTTCATTAGGATTCAATATTAATTAATTAAGTAACCCATTCTGGTTATTAATCATTTGGTATTTACTTCATGATCTTTGGTATTTATACAATTGCTGTGAACGTTTATCCACCAACTGCTCAAAGATCATCTTTTATTCTTCTCTTTTCCTCACCATCAGCATCAACAATGCCTATTGATTCTATCTTCAGTAGGTGTTGTCCTGTCATGAATCTGACCCCTTCTCTTCATCCCCGCCACTATCACCTTGGTTCAGGCCACCCCCACTTCTTGTTTACATGACTGAAATAACTTCCTCCTTGACCCCTCTCTTTCCTCCCTTGCTCCTCTACTCACATCCATTTTTCAAACATCAGTCACAGTTAACTTTTAAACATGGAAGTTTAGACCAAGTGTTCCCAGCTTAAAAACTCTTGAATGACTTGCCATCACACCTTTAACCAAGCACCACCCATTGCTGTGGCTTTGGTCCTTCTTGATCCGGGCTCCAGTCTTCTCTCTGGCTTTGTCTGGAAGCGCTTTCTAATGCCCTCTGCTACACCCACCCTGCCTTTATTCTGGGTCTCTGACACTCAGTTGGTACCCATCTTGGGCACATTCACTACTCTCCCTCTGCCAGAAATGCTCTTGCCTCTGATTTTTGCATGGTTGATTTTTTTCTCGTCACCAGGTCTCATTTCAATGTCAGCCCACAGAGAAGCCATCCTGGCTCACCCAAGTGACAGTGGTCATCTAGCCACTCTGTCACGTGACTGCATTTCAATTCTTCACATAGTGCTTATTCCATGTGATGGTATCTTGTTTGTTATTGTCTCTCTTTCCCACTGGACTGTAAGCTCCATGAGACCAATGTTTCATAGGCATTTCCCAGGACCGAGAACATAGTATCTGATACATAGTAGACAATACATTCTTGTTGAATGCATTTATAAGTTTTATGCGCCTGATACGTATTATTTAATCCTCTCAAAATTCCCGTGGGAAAGGTACCATTGTTACCTTTGCTTTTCAAACCAGAAAACAGAGGAAAGTAGAGATCTTTATGGCTGGCTAATAACTTGTGGGGCTCATTGCAAAATGAATATGCAGGGTCCTTTGTTAAAAAAAATATTAAAAATGTCAAAATAGATTCAGCAGGGCTCTATAAAGGGGTTTTGGAGAGTGAGAAAAGGCGTAGTAAATAGGACAGTCCGGGTAATCCTCACTGAAAAGGTGAAATGTGAGAAAGACTTAAAGGAGATGAGGGGATTTTCTAAGTGGATACCTAAGAGCATCCCAGGTAGAGGGAGCAGAAACAGCAAAGACCCTTCGTTGGAAGTGGTAATGGGAGATAGAAGATCAAGGGTCTTGGTGAGAATTCTGGGACATAGTGGAGGGTTTTAAGTCAAGACATATCTGGATTTTATTAGGAAACCATCATCTCAACTGCTGTCTTAAGAACAGACCTGGAGAAGCAGCTGAGAAGACTTCTGAAGGGCCTATTGCAACCAAGCAGGTGAGAGGAGATGATACCTGGAACCATGGTGGGGGCAGTGAGGTAGTGGGAAAGGGTTAGATTCTTGATAGATTTCACAAGGAAGGCCAACAAAATGTGTGGAATGTTTGGATGAGGGGGGAGGTTCAGTAAGGAAGAGAAGGGTCAAGGATGATCCCAATGTTTTTGGCCCTGCTACACCCAGCGCGAGGGTGGGCTTCCGTGGAAGACCAGGACTCCACCACCTGCACCGGAACTGGAACTGGGACCAGCGGGCTCCAGGGCTGTGAGGACTTGCAGTATCTACCTTCAACAGTGACTCCGTGTGGCCGCAAGAGGCAATGACAGCCTGAATGTGGGAACCACATGGACACCCCTTAACCTTTTTGGATTATACAGTTCTCACGGGGTTAATAATCAACAGAGTAGAAGGCACAGAATTCTAGAAAGAGAGGCTAGATTTCATGACAGATAAGATTCACAGGGCCTTGAGAGGTGATTTGAGAAAATAAACAGTTGCCTCTGGTGTGTGGAACGGTTCATGGGGCTTATATTTCAGCAGAGTCAAAGTGGCATTTCGGACTTTGTACTAGGGTCCCCACCTGCCATCTGTCAAGAGAGGATTTTCAGTCACCATAGCTGGAAAATGCAGCTTTAGGCCTTTGATGGTCTTGGCATGTGTGCATGTATCTCTAGTTGCTAACATATGACATCTTTAGGGTCCAAAAATCCATTTCACCTCGGGTGAGCTTGTGGGTCCGTTTTAGGCAGTAAAATAATTTGTTTTGTTCCCACGGTCCATGCCAATTAAGTTAGGAGGAGAGGTGGCCGTGGTGGGAAAGACACCAGGAAGCATCAGGGGTTATGCCTCCTTGAGGCAAGGGCAGAGAGCAACACGGTCTGACTTAGCACTATCGGGCAAAAACGACAGTGTTTTTAGGTCTTATTCATCATTATGCACTACTGTCAGCATTTATATAAATTACCTTCCACATTTTCAACAATCCTATGAGGTAGGTACTATTATTATCCCTCATTTCTCTGAGAGGAAATGAAGGCACAAAGAGATAATGGGCCCAAGGGCAAGTGGAGGAGTTTGGGTTCAAATCCAGGCAGTTTGGCCACAGATTCTGAACTCTTAACCTCTCTCTCTTTCTTTCTCTCTCTCCCTCTCTCTCTCTCTCTCTCTCTCTCTCTCTCTCTCTCTCTCTCTCTCTCCCTTCTCCTCCCCCCCCTCTCCCTCTCCCTCTCCTTCCTTTTTACTTCTTTGCCAGCAACAGATTTGAGAGGGGAGGAGAGCAGAGTTCATTGATAACCAAAGATAATGGTGTATCTCGGACAATTTAAGTAGCAAGTAAAGGAAAACCCAAGTCAAACTGGCTTCAACCAAAAGGGGACATGCAGAGCAATACGCTAAGCATGGTGGGTGTGCACAGAGGTCAGAGATGAGCCTGGACCTGCTCAGAGCCCACATTCTGATGGGGAAGACCAGGCATTTTTAGTTCAGCTAGGAAATTTTGACAGACGTTTTAGCAGACAATTGTGTTCACACAATCTAGTCAACCCAAACTCTAGCTATGTATATTCCCACGTGTCTTTCTGTTGTTTTCAAAATTGACTATGCTCCTTGTCCTCTCTGAACATGGAGGTTTGCTTTCCTTACCGCATTCTGTAGAGTTCAGCAGGATTGGGAATCAGCTGCATCCTCTTCCTTTGCTACGACTAGAGACAAATGTGCTGTTTCCGAGTCTGCCCTTTGCTCTCTGTTCTCTATAGTATCTCAATGTAAAGTTCATGCATTTTCTGCTATCACCAGCTTCCCTCTCTGGCTCCACTAGGGCAGAGGATGGGACACTTGGAACTGACTGGCAAGAACCCAGTACCGATGTGTCTGATTTGCAAAATGATATTTATGCCCTATTCATTCCCAACAACAGGTCACACAGTTTCCCCAGCAATAATAGAGCTGACACATCAGTATGAAGTGGTCCTGACTCCATGAAGCCCTTGGTAGGTCAGGACCCACAATAAAAAAGCCGCTTCCTGCCCATTCAGTTATTCGGTTCTCTCATTTTTTTTCCTGAACATCTATCCACTGATGACCTACTATGTGCCAAATGCTGTTCTAGGCCCATCCCCTTCTTTCTAGCTCAGGGGTCGGAAAACTTTCTCTGGAAAGGGCTAGAGAGTTAATATTTTAGACCTTTGTAGGTCATATAATCTCTTTGGCAACGATTTAACCATGCCACTGCAATGTAAAAGAAACTATAGACAATATATAAATGAGTAAGTAGGGTTGCGTTTCAATAAAATTTTATTTACAAAAATAAAAAAAGCTGGATTTTCCCTGTGGGTTGTCATTTTTTTACCCTCTCACTCTAGCCCAGTGGTCGGCAAACTCATTAGTCAACAGAGCCAAATATCAACAGTACAATGATTGAAATTTCTTTTGAGAGCCAAATTTTTTAAACTTCTAATGCCACTTCTTCAAAATAGACTCGCCCCGGTGCTTTGGCATTCTGATGACTGTCACTTACAAACACAGTGCCCAAGAGACCTCATTAAATCAGCAGGACAATTGGATGCCTTAAAACCTGAGCACAGCTGCTCTGCAGAGGAATCTCGCCTGTGGGACTGAGCCAGGCCTTTATCTGGCCGAGCAGGGATGGTGGCACTGAGCACGGGGCACCGGCTGCGGCTCCAGCCTCTAGCGTGGCCCTGCCATGGACGGCTGACGGCCACCTTGCCTGCCTGGGATGTGTGGCCTTACCCATACCCATAGATTAATCCCGAGAGCTGCCTCTTTTCGTGTCTTTTTGTTGCGTGGCTAAAAAGAGTCGCTCAGCTGGCGCTGTTGTTGTCAACCAAAGGAAGGTCTGTTTGAACAGGAGCAGGGAAGACTGCCTGGGCAGGGACAACATGGCTGTTGAGAGCTTAGGTTCTCCTGGACTTCCCAAATTAGCGTTGTGCTGGGTCATGCGCCTGTTTTGAAGAAGTCTCTGGCCTCCATGTAAGCAAATTGTTTTGTGGATGCGATGCTTTTGGTGTTTCTGGTGGAGCTTGCTTCTAGTGTTATGCGGAATGAGAGGGGTTTCTCTCTGCTCAATGCCCCTGATCGCCGGCCAGGCCTAGGGACCTTACCTGTGCATGCATTTTGTGCATCAGGCCTCTAGTACTCTTAATAAAAAGAAAGAGACCTGGCTGGCATGGCTCAATGGTTGAACATTGACCTATGAACCAGGGAGTCGCATTTCAATTCCTGGTCAGGGCACATGTCTGGGTTGTGGGCTCAGTCACCAGAGAGGGACGTGCAGGAGGCAGCCAATCAATGATTCTCTCCCATTATTGATGTTTTGCTATATGAAATGCTTCACAATAAGATTGCACTGAGCTCTCATCACCTTCCTCAGTGATTTATCGTGTTGAATGAAACTTCTGATTGGGAAGTCCTTTTTTTATTTTTATTAATTTTAATTGACTTCAGAGATGAAGGGAGAGAGGGAGAGATAGAAACATCAATAATGAGAGAGAATCATTGATTGGCTGCCTCCTGCACGCCCCTCTCTGGTGATTGAGCCCACAACCCAGACATGTGCCCTGACCAGTAATTGAACTGTGACCCCTGGTTCATAGGTCAACGTTCAACCATTGAGCCATGCCAGCCAGGTCTCTTTCTTTTTATTAAGAATACTAGAGGCCTGATACACGAAATGCATGCACAGATAGGGTCCCTGGGCCTGGCCAGTGATCAAGGGTGATCAGGTTCTCCGCCTCCCTGCCTCCTCCTTTCCTTGCTCCCTCAGTGCCCTGCTACTACCACCATTGGTGGCCCACCATGTTTCATGCTGCCCCCTGGTGGTCAGCGCACATTATAGCGAGTAATCAAACTCTTGGTCTCCTTGTCAAATTCCCCCGAAAGGGACAATTTGCATATTTTTCTTTTATTATATAGGACTAGAGGCCCAGTGCACAACATTTGTGCACTGGAAGGGGAGGAGATCCCTCAGCCTGGCCTGTACCCTCTTGCAATCAGACATCCCCTGAGGGGTCCTTAGTACTATTGCTGTGAGCCTGGCTTCTGGCTGAGTGGTGCTCCACCTGTGGGAGCACAATGACCACCACAGGGCAGCTCCTGCATTGAGCATTTGCCCCCTGGTGGTCAATGTGCATCATAGCTAACGGTTGTTTAGTCATTCGGTTGTTTTTCATATTAGGGTTTTATTATATAGGATCATCATTTACCTCTGGATAGGGTAGCCAGATTTAGTAAATAAAATACAGGACACCCAGTTCAATTTATATTTAAACAACAAATAAATATTTAGTATAAGCATGTCCTATACAATATTTTGGAATGCTTACATTTAAAAAGCATGTTGTTGACCTGAAATTTAACTCGAACTGGGTGTCTTATATTTTATTTGGCAACCCTGCCTCTGGAAAGCCAGGTCTTTTCTGTTCTGAGTCTATGTGCTGTGGGTGACAGGGTTTCCACTAGACTTGGAGCTGTGAGGGGTGACTTGGGGATGAGTCCCAGAGGCCACCTTAAAGAGAACCCATGTCTGAGAGAAGCCAGTGTGGGGAGAAACAGAGGAGAAAACGGGCTGTAATCATACTGTATCTTAACAAGAAGGTCTTTAATGGGCTCTGCCCTTAGATTTTTAGTTCATTGAGCTCAGAATTAATTTTTTTGCTTAAGCTGCTTTGACTCATGTTCTCTATCTCTTGCAAATGAAACTATTCTTACAGATCCACTCCTCTTATTTTAGAATCTTCTTTCCCAGCCCCTCCTTGTGGTGAGTAGAGGGAATGGGGAGAAAGGTCCCAGTGTTGATGGTACACGCTGGGCAGTTGCTGCACATTATATCATTTAATATTCAAATAGGCCATCTTCCGGCTCTGCACACAAGGGAGCTGAGGCTCAGAGCTGTGATGTGACTTGTCCCCAAATAGCATAGCTTCTCAGTCAGCCGAGAAGCTAACCAAGGACTGTTTGGCTCAAAACCTGTACTTTTCCTAGCATGCAGCATTGCTAAAGAGAGAAAGAGGCTTGGGAGTAGGGGTGGGATCATAAAGAGGTGCAATCCAAGGTGATGACTTAGTAGGGGAAAAGAACATCGAATGCACAAACAAAAACTTCTTCAGCCCATGTGGCTTCCCTCTGCACCACCCATTTTGTGTTTTTCTATCATGTGGATCTTGCAGAAAGGACAGACAGAAGTGTCCAGACAGGAGTATCTGGGACAAAAACAATGGGAGAATATAATACTCATCTGATGGACGTGAGAAATCTTGAAAAATGTAAGAGGGTCTGGTTTCTTGCATTAAGCCAATCTTACCTAATAATAGACAAACATGTAAATTGACTGTACCTCTGCTATGCCACCAGTGATATGCAAATTAACTGAACAAAGATGGTGGTTAATTTGCATACACAGGTGCCAAGTGATGGGGAGGGACACTTGTGACCACTCAGGTGACCACTCAGACATTCTGCACCACCCCTGGTCTCTCAGGGACTCTGGGCAGCATGGGAAGATAGGGCAGGAGTGGAAAGAGGAGGCTCCCAGAGCAGAAAGAGGCAGCTTGGGGCCCTGAGCGGAAAGGGGCTGGGCTGGAGTGGAAAGGTGGTGCTGGCAGCCAGGGAAAGGAAAGCCCATTCTAGCACGAATCTTCATGCATCAGGCTTCTAATTGTTTATAACATCGACACCCAGAGACTGAACCTCATGTGATGGATTATTTTTAATGCAGAGCTGAACAGAAGCAGTTGCTATGAGGTAGAAGTCTGGAGGAGGGGCCTTTGACTGGTGCCTGTTCTTCACTTCTCCTTACATTCATGCTATTTTCCATGTGACTTGGTGGTGACCATCACTACTTCATGCTAACTCTGGTGTGCCTTGCTTTGGCCAGTGGGATGTTAGTAGATGCAATGCAAGCAGAGGCCTGAAATTGCCTTGAGCACTGGGACTTCATATCCTGGTTTTCTACCATTTCCATGAGAACACACCAGGGCTAGTCTGCGGGAGGATGAGACAAGTGGAGCAGAGATGAGTCCTCCCAATAGCCTCAGCTGAAATCAGTCTAGATCTGCTGACTGGCAGCTGACTCCCAGATAGGTGAGTGAGCACTGGAATTACATAAGTTGCTACCACTGGGGGAAGTGAGAAGTGTGCATGGGACCTCCTTGTACAGTCCCCTCCCAACTTTCTGTGAATCTACAATTATTTCAAAATAAAAAGTAAAACAAAGCAAAACAAAAATTGAAAAAACAACTTAGCCCTAACCAGTTTGGCTCAGTGGATAGAGCGTAAGCCTGTGGACTGAAAGGTCCCAGGTTCAATTCCGGTCAAGGGCATGTACCTTGGTTGCGGACACATCCCCAATGAGAGGCAGCTGATAAATGTTTCTCTCTTACGGATGTTTCTGGCTCTCTGTCCCTCTCCTTTCCTTTCTGTAAAAAAAAAAAAATCAATGAAATATATTAAAAAACAACAACTTAATAAGAATTGTAAGAGACAAACACAGGTTAAAAATGGTTAAAGAGGACAATTTATAACTCTGCAGGAAGCAGCCAGTCTCCATGCCTTGAAGGTCAGAGAGCAGCTAAATGGAGCAGCAGACAAGAAACTTTTATAGGGAAAAAAACCCACAACAAACAAACAAACAAACAAACAAAAACACCCCAAAATACACCAGGAAGAGAAAAATAGAAAATGAATAAGGGACAAAGAAATAAAATAGGTAATCCAGAGTTGGCTTGCCTTGGGGATTGGCTGACTGGATATACAGTAGTTCACATATATTGTTCGGCCAGCATAACTCTGACAGGGATCTGAAAGCTGCCGATGTTTGGGTTTGCTGATGTGATACCCTGGCAAGAGCATCTCCATCCTGGGCCTACAAGTTTATTTCAACACACGTGCACACGATGTAATAAAGGAGGAGCTACTCTGAGACGTTACAACTCCTTATGGGAGTTTGGAAGAGATTAAAATGCAGAATGACACTTGATGAATGTCATAGGCATTTCAGAGTTGGAAATGCTTTTGAAGTTCACCAAGAGTTTGAAAAGCATCAACATTTTTACAGGTAAGGAAAAGGAGTCCGAAGAAGTGAGGTCACCTCCTTAGGGTACAGTACCCTGATGTGCCACTTGTTTGAGTCACCGAGTTTTCTAGGCGTGGTGGCAGTGACATGCAGATTCCTTCTTCTGGTCTCCAGGATCCCCAGAAATTAGGAGGTTAAAAGTTTAAACCAGTCCTCCCCACTGCTGGCCCCAACAAGTGTGTTCTTAGCATGCTCGCCACTAGGTGGCAGCAGAACATAAGCCATCTAGTCAGAGTCACTGCGGAGGGGCTGAGGTTGGTGATTAAGGAGCCATCTACATGGTTTTGACTGTGCACCCTGTTAGGCTCTGTGTGTATTAACATATGCACATTGTAAAATACACCAACATATAGAATCACAAGATGATATAAAGTAAATAAGTCACTTTGATGCCTTCCTTCTATCATTAGCTAATATCTGAAGGCAGTGTAGTGTATATATTTCCAGTGAGGTTTACAGTTAAGGATAGTGGGTATACGTCCATACTGCAAATGAGATGGATAATTCCACCTTCTTTGGGCTCACTTCCTGTCAAGTCTCACTAAATGGTCATTGTTTTTGCCTTCTAATGTGGCTGACTGGATGCTCTGAGGAATCATGCCACTTTCTTGTTGTTTGGAAGCATTTGTTTGAACCAAATTCAATTGTGAATTTTCTTAGATGAAAACTGAGGAAATATTGGCAATTTCATGTGGTTCGCCTCTAGGTGCGTTCTTTGCATTATCTTCAGTCTGCTTTTGCTTTGACAGGATTTTCTTCACCAGTTGTCCATTTTGGAAGTATTGATTATCTAATTTAATTTTTACAGAGAGGGAAAAAAAAAAATAGATCCAGAAACATTGATGAGAGAGAAACATCAATCAGCTGCCTCCTGCACACTCCCTACTGGTGATGTGACTGCAACCAAGGTACATGCTCTTGATGAACGTGGGACCCTTGAGTCTGCAGGCCAACTCTTTATCCACTGAGCCAAACCAGTTAGAGCCTGATTATCTAATTTATATAACACATACATCTACTAACAAGGCCTCCAACTGCCACCATGCGTTCAAGGCAAAAGGGCCGCGGTCCCTCCATGCTGTGGAGCTCTTGCTCCTCCTTTGGTGTCCCTCATGCATCTTATGTGACCACAGACCTTCTGACACAGGTGGGGCTCTGGTGTCAATCCAGATTAGTAAAACCTTACTTCTTTCTCATACTTTCAGATGAAAAAAAAAAAAAGAAAAAGAAAAAAAGAAAAAGAAAAGAAGTTGTTTGAACATGATCTTTTTGAGATGGCAAAGGATTATCTTGTAGTCCAACTTGCTCATTTTACAAACAAGGAAACAGCCAAGACAGGTCTATTTATATTCCTTCTTCGGAGGAACATGAAAATACAGATCATACAACATTCAATCCCATTAACCATGTGATGCCAGCCTCATCTGCTCCATTTTATGATGGGGCAGGAGAGAAAGATTTCAAAGAATCCCAGGCTTGGGCCTGACCAGTGTTCTAAGTGGTTAGAGCATCTACCCACCCTGAAGGGTCGCAGGTTTTTGGGTTTATGCCTGGTCAAGGGCACGTACCTGGGTTGCAGGTTGGATCCCTGCCCCTGGCTGGTGCACATGTGGCAGGCTGTTGGACCTATGCAGTCATGGTGCTGGGCCAGTTGTTGTAGCAGGCATCCTGGCCCTCCAGCAGGCTGTGGTAGGTGCCCCAGCCTCATCTTGGTTTCCATGAGCTGCTGGGGTCTGCTACTCAGTGAATATCACTCAACTGGGCATCGATACTGCTGATTGGTGCCAGGATCTGTGCCGATCCAAAGGGAGCCTCCATTTCCACCAACGTACCAAGAAACTGAATTTTTATTGTAATGACCTCTTACATGGGAAAAAGGAGAAAAACTAGGTTCTATCCTAAGTGAGAAACATAAGGGATACCCCAATTTAGGACTCCACAATCCCTAGGCTAAGTATGCAATGGTAAAATAAAAATAAAGCTGCCAATCAATAAACTAAAAATAAAGCTGCCAATTCCCGTAAACAAGGAACAGCAATGAAAATGGTCTGCCTTGAACCTTGGTACTAGATAAAAAGAGAAAAAAACAATCAGATGGATTTTAATAGTAAATTAGACATAGTAAAAGAGAGAATGAATGAATTGAAAGTAGAATTAAGGAAAATACAAAGAAACAAAGAGATGGAAAATATTTAAGGAACGTTAGGAGGCACAAGAATAAAGTGAGATGGTCTAATATTTGGAATTTCAGAAGGAGAGAAGTGATATATGAGGCAGAGGGAATGTTTGAAGAATTAATGGCTAAGTATTTTTCAGGACCAATGGAAAGCACCAATCCTCATGTGGAGGAATCTAGCCTGCTTCAACTAAGTAAGTAAGTAAGTAATAATAATAATAATAATAATAAAAACATCATATTATGGAACTTCACAGCAAAATTTAGAATCTTTGAGGAAATATATTATTTCAAAAGAAGCCTGAGAAAAATAAAGTATTTACGAAAGAATGGCAATTGAATGGAATTGACTTCTGAACATTAACAATGAAAGCCATAATAAAGCAGATTTTGTGATTGTACAGAGAAAATAACTGTTAACCTAGAATTTCTCAGCAAAAAATCTAATAATCAAAGTGAAATAAAGGCATTATAAGGAGGAAGACTAAAACCTCAGGCAGTTTGCTACCAAACTGAAGAATGTACTTGAAGAATAATAAAAGTATTTCCAGATGGAATGATCTTAGATGCAAGAAGAAATGATTACTGAAAAAGTCATAAACATACAGATAAATCTAAAACAAGCATCAATTCTATAAAATACTTATGGTGATAAGCCAAGAGAGAATTCAATACACAGAACAACAGCATGCAAATTGGCAAGTAGCTGATTGGATTAAAATATTTTAAGGCCTTTATATTGCATAGGAAGAGATAAATATATGACTAAATTTAAATTTTAATAACTTAAATATGCATGCTGTAATTTACATGGGAATTTAGAATTATAGAAATGTGATTATAAATTCCAAATCAATAGAAAATTAAATCCAGCCCAGCTGGTGTTGCTCAGTGGTTGAGCATCCATCTGTGAACCAGGAGGTCACCAGGAGGTCATGGTTCAATTTCCTGTCAGGGCACATGCCTGGGTTGTGGGCTTGATCCCCAATAGAGAGCATGTAGGGGGCAGCCGATCAATGATTCTTTCTCACCATTGATTTTTCTATCTCTCCCTCTCTCTTCTTCTCTTAAATCAATAAAAATATATTTAAAAAAAGAAAAATATTCAATCCAAAAGAGGCAAGAAAGGAGAAAGCATACCACAAAAATTGAAACAAACAGAAAGTACAAAATAAGTTGATGAAAGTAAAGCCATTTATATTTTCATTGCAAAATATCAAATGGTAAATATTCCAATTAAAAGACTAAGATTGTTAGACTGGGTTTTAAAATATATTCCATATGCTTTTTAAAAGAGATACATTTAAAGTAGCAGCATATGAAAAAGTTAAAAGTATAGAAAATTTGATAGTAGGCAAATGCTAATATTAAGAAAGCTCATGTAATAATATTAACAACTTTAGACTATAAGACAAAGAAAACTATGATAAATAATGGAAGTTACTACAGAATGAGGGAATGAGGAAGGTTCAATTCATGAGAAAGATAAAAATTCTAACTGTGTCTTGCCTAGCAACATAACCTGAAAATGCTTAAAATAAACATGGAAAAGGTGACAAATGCAACATTAAACAATGAAGATTTTTGCTATACCTTTCTCAGTAATTGATAGATCAAGTAGACAAAAGTGTCACTAATATGAAAAAATTATAAAGTACAAACAATATACACAATCTCATGTTTAATAAAATATGAAATTAAAATTAAGTCTCAGAAGACAACAATTCTCTCTTTTGTTAAAATTAAGGAAAATGAGCCCCACTGTTGTGGCTCAGTGGTTGAACATTGGCCCATGAACCAAGAGGTCATTGGTTCGATTCCTGATCAGGACACATTGCCTGGGTTTCGGGCTCGATGTCCAGGATGGGCATGCAGGAGGCAGGTGATCAATGAGATTTCTCTCTCACTGATGTTTCTATCTCTCTATCCCTATCCCTTCCTTTCTCTAAAATAAAAATTTTTTTAAAAAAAATTAACTTTAATATGTTATATTAAAAATTAACTTTAATATTAAAATATTAAAAATTAACTTTAATATGTTAACTTTAATAAGATATGTATTAAAAAATAAAGGTGTGATGAAGAAAAGATTCAGCATTATGACCATTTCAGATGGGGAAAGTCATGGGAACAGAATTGGGGAGCACATAGGTAGATGTAACTTGTTAATAGTCTTCATTGTATGAAATGTTTTGGATGGTGAGTAGATAGCTTATTTTTCTTTATTAAAATAGAAAATAAATAAGAACCAAGGATAATATTAGTCCAAATCTGTGCAGCTGAGTACCTATACCTATACCTAAACTGATATATATATCTGGAGATGGGCTGCCCAAGTTAGGATTCTGGCTCTGCACTTGATCTCTCTGAACCTTGGTCCCCTCCTTTGTCATATGGAGTTGATAATAATTTTGCTTATCTCATCACATCATAGTGACCATTAATTGAGCTAAGGCATTTAAAGTCCTTAGATCAGAGGTCCGCAAACTCATTAGTCAACAGAGCCAAATTCCAACAGTACAACGATTGACATTTCTTTTGAAAGCCAAATTTTTTAAGCAAACTTCTTCTAACGCCATTTCTGTGGTATTTTGTACAAGAGCCACACTCAAGGGGCCAAAGAGCCACATGTGGCTCGCGAGCAGCAGTTTGCCAACCACGGCCTTAGATCATTGTTTTAGAGGTCAATAAATGTTATTACTATTGCCTCTAAGAGAGAAAAAGCTTAGGGATGCTCTGTCCTGTTTCACTCTGATTTACCCATCCGCATTCTTGATTTCTTCTCTTCTGACATAATTAAGGAAGGATTCCTTCACCTCTTAAGGCCCATTTCTTCACTCAAACTCTGAATCCCATCGTCATCTCTGTGACCTCCATGTTCTCATTCCACAAATTGTCCTGCTCCTGTATGGCTTCTCCCATTTCTTTGTATCAATAAGGTTTGGGCCAGAAAGACAGAAATCACTTTCGGTATTGCAAGTAGTGAGAGATAGAGATAAATTATTGGGAATTGGAGGTTCACAAAACTATTGGAAGGATGGGGGTGAGCTCTTAATATATAATATTTATGTTTATTGAATGAAAGAATGAAATTGATTGAATACTCACTATGTGCCCATGCATTGGGCACAGCAGTTATATACTCCATTTAATTTGTATAAAAACCCCTGCAAAAATAGGTCCTACATTAGCCTCATTTTGCTGAGGTTTAGAGAAATGAAGGCTTGTCTATGACCGCACTGTTAGCAAGTGCTGGGCTAGTGCTCAGACCTAGGCAAGGACTCCACACAAAGACCTCTCTGCCCACAAAGTGCCAGTGTTGGAGGGTGACCATTTACTGAGAAGGAGCGCGGTATAATGTTAACCTACGTCCTGCCTTTTGAGTGGATCAGTGTCTGATCCTGTGATGTGGAAATTTGTAGCTTGACAAGTATCTCACTCCTGAACAAAACCAAAAGGCTAATCTCTGAGCCTTTCGGCCCTACAGGATCTCAGTTTCATAGTTTCAACATCAACTCTATGCCATACACATCATCTCAGCAACGTGGATGTCAAAAAAGCAGCTTCAGAAGCATGAAGTATCTTGACTTAAGGGTGTGCGCTGGTTCCCCACCCCATGCTTGGCACCACAGTTTTACTACTTACCTAGGCCCTGAGGTCATCCAGGGGATTTTTTTTTTGATGGAAAATGGATCCTAAGATCCACGAGGACCAAAAGCATGGTGCAAGAAACCAGGGACAGAGACTCCGGCAGCTGCAGATGACCCTGAACTGCACAGGCCTTCTGGAGCATTATGAGTATTAAACCTCATACTGTCAGGACGAATTCCTGACTAGAAATCTGAAGGGACAATTTAAGCAAATTCAAGTCCCCCAAAATGAATTTGCTGTTCTCAGCAAATGACACATCCCCCGAGTATTCAAGAAGTCCAGCAATTAACTGAGTTAGAGGACATAACCCGCATTGTTGCTCGGAGCTAATGTTCAGGGCGAAATATGCATTTACATCATTATGTTCTGAAACGCAGCCAGAAAGCGCCCAGGAGCTCCCTGTGCTGACCCAGCCGGTCTGAAGTCTGAAAGGAAGCGCATCTTGTCGCGGGCTGAACTGCAGGCTGAGCTTCTGTTTGATTGGCATCAGTTCCTGTCCTGCCAGCAGACACACAATTCCCCGTTGTGCCCGTGGTCTGCCCTTCACCTTGCCTGCGGGGCAGGCGTGGTTGGATATGACCTCCTGGAGGACTCAGTGCTGCGTCCCGCTCCGTTGTCAGAGGGGCTGGCAAGCGAGATGCTGCCGGGATGGTGACGGCGGGCCCTCCTCCGCCTTTTGCAGCCTCCCATCACAGTTAGTAGGTCACCCATCCTAATGACAGTTTAATAAGCATGTCATTCCGACGGCGGATGACAATGTTTGATTTTGGCATGGAGGCCGGAGCTCTGAAAAATCCAGAAGATTCCATGTCACCGTGTCAGGAGTGCGTAGAGAAGTGAACAAAGCAAAAATAGAGCGATTTCCCTTTCTTATTACCTTCCCTTTCATTTAGAACACGATTTGTGCTAAGAACTGCCAATCAAATAGTTTATTTTTTAAGGAGGAAATACTATTTTGTAAATCTATTGTATAACATGTTTTAAAATACAAAGTGAGCACAGAAAAAGCAAAATTCTCAATGTTCCATGACAATCTCGACTATTAGCACATGCCTGGGTTGTGGACTTGATTCCCGGTGTGGTGCATGCAGGAAGCAGCCAATCAATGATTTTTTTCCTCTTAGGTTTATTTGTTATTATTGACAGTATTACAGATGTCCCCTATTTCCCCCACTTTCCCCTTCCATCCAACCCAGGCCTTCACCACATATTGTCTCTGTTCATGGGCTATGCATGTATGTATAGTTTTATAAGTACTTTTTGACCTGGGCACATCAATAAATCTATTTATAACACAAATTATTATCATACTATACATACTTATAGTATCTGGTATTTTCCCACTTCATAGAGTGCAAAAATTTTTGACCTTAATATTCTTCTCTTCCCTGTGTGTGTGTGTGTGTGTGTATGGTTATATGGAATTCCATGATGTGGATGGGTATGAAAATTGATGGGGCTTTTCACTCATAGATAGTGCTGGTTATTAGGGCTGGAATATGCAGCTTTAAATTTTAGCACTCTCAGGGCCTCCATTTTTTCTCCTAATGAAAGTTAAGTGAGTTTCTGTGGTGCACAGAGCAGGGTATGCCAGCAAGGGATTCTTTAAAACATTTAAAAAAATTATGTATTATAAAACTTTTAAATTACAGCAGACATACAATACTTTATTAGTTTTAGGTATACAGCATAGTTATTCCTGATTCTATAACTTACAGAGTGATCCCCACAATAAGACTCTTGTGTAAGGTGTCTTGATGAGGGATGTGGTAACGCTTCACAGATAGGCCATAACACTGGAGCTTGCCTTAGTGGTTGGTCTTAAAAGTAGACAAACAAACCAATCAACCATCACAATCCAAGTTATAGCAAACCTTGATTCCCACAATGCCTCATAAAACAGCTCTTAAAGGTGAGGTTACAACCAAACGTTCACAGACCGAGCATGCTCTTTACAGCTTTGTTTTCTCTTCAATGAGGCAGTGAAGCTCCCTTCTGGAGATGTGGCCAGGGCTCTGATCTTCAAACAAAATCACTGAATGGCTTTGACACTGAGTAGGCATTCAGGGGAGTCTCTCAGGTTCTAGGAAGTAATGTATTGATGAATGTTCATTGTTAACAGTTCCTGACTGGTATGGCTCCGTAGTCCACCTATGAGCTAACAGGGGTCTTCAAACTTTTTAAAGTGGGGGCCAGATCACGGTCCCTCAGAGAGCTAGAGGGCCGGACTATATGAACTACTAATTCCTACCTGTAACACCTCGGCTGTGCTCACTGCCCAAAAAACCTGGCGGGCAGGATCAGACTCCTCTGCGGGCTGCATGTGGCCCGCGGGTCGTAGTTTGAAGACCCCTGAGCTAGGAGGTCAAGGGTTTGATTCTCAGGCATGGCACATGCCTGGGTTGTGGACTCGATTCCAGGTGTGGTGCATGCAGGAAGCAGCCAATCAATGATTTTCTCTCATCGTTGATGTTGCTCTCTCTCTTTCCTTCTCCCTTTGTATCTGAACTCAATAAAAATAAAATAAATAAATAAAATATGGTAAGAGGGGTTCTCTCTCTCTCCTTCTCCCTTCCTCTCTGAACTCAATAAAAATATATATTAAAAATAAGTAAATAAAATATGGTAAGACGGACTTGCCACTCAAACCAGTGAAATCATGAGCTGTGAGTTCCCACTATCTCCATTTCCAAAACTCAACTCCTTGCTTTCCTGTGACAACAGTAAGCCCAGGTTAGACACACTGCTCCCCAGAGCAACAGCCCTTGACCATGTCCCCTTGTTCCAGTGGATTTGCCTAATGTTCTGACCACAGAGTAGGGCTGGCAAGAAATCGTGCACTCCTTCCTCCATGGTGCAGCATTTTAGGTCCCATGCTGCTCATGACCCAGGCAGGGCTTTTCAACAACAAAGGAGAAGACTTGAAACTCTTTGCATTGCCACTCAGACTAATGTTAGTCGGTGCACCATTTTCTAATGATAGCAAGAAACTCTCTTGTAAGAAATAGACATATGTTGATTTTTGTTGCAGGGAAAGACGATTTTAGGAACACGTTACCAGTCTTTCAGCGTGGAGGAGAGGAACTTGAAGGATTCTGCCTCTTATGGTGACAGTGATGTCTCCCCTTTTCTTTTAGAAAGCAGCCCCCTGGAATTGTTAGGCAATGTGGGAAAATATTGTGACAACATGCCTGTTGACGTTGGTGGCGGGGGCCGTGGTTTTGTTTGCCTAGCGTGTTGCCTCTGCCTCCTTTTCATGGTTGGTGGTTCCCCGACAGCTCAGATTCCTCTGCTGACATCTGTTATAATGAGAGGTCTGACGGGAATAGATTTGCAAAATGATGGACTCACAATGGGCCGGGAGCTGGTCCCCAAACTTTCCTGGAGATAAGCAGATGGGATCTGAAAACAGAGCATCTGAACTGATTAGGCCGAGGTGAACGCATTTATTCAGGGCTAACACTGAAGGGCTATTCTGCTCCTACCCCCACCCCACCTCAACTTGTCTGTCTCCCTGCCCCTTCCCCCCTTGCCTCCCCCAGTGCAGAAGTAGGGTTTCCGATGCTTCCTTTTGGGGCCCCCATGAGCACTTGCCTGGAGACAGGCCTTTCCAGTTCCAAAGGCAGAAGCATGCTGGGTACTTACCTTGTGCCAACTGCCTGAACAACAGAGAGAAGCCACCCCTCATGCCTCATAAAGAGACGCTGGGGCAACACATGGGGCTTTCCCACTCGCCACAAATGATGGCTGTTTGTGCTAGTTAACCTTTTCCAAGCCTGGGTCAGCTCCTGCTGGGAGGCAGGGCGATTGGAGGCAGTGAAAGCCTGGCAGAGCCTAGAGCCGCCAGCACGCCCTGGCCCCCAGCACACGCCACTGCCTTTGCAGAATACTAAGTGGTGCGGCGTCCCACTCTTCAAATGTCAGCCAGGCTCCATGTGCTGGTGACAGTTCAGATTCCAGGAGAGAATGGCCTGGGCCTCCCGGAAACTCTGCAAACACTTCCTGACTTTTCTCTCCTGGTGTGGTTCACTTTCTCTTTTCAGAGGAGCCTTCCAACAAGGATTTAGTTTAGAAGTTTCTACTCCAGGATTTGTTATTTTCAGTATCTCCACTAGTTCCACCAGTAAAAAGAGATGTCTTTGTATTTAAAGCCTAAAGTCGAGTCAGTAATACATTTTAACAACTTGTGCCCTAAGCATATTGATTGCAGTAAAACGAAGACAGGGCCATTGTAAGAAATACATCCCTAAGACTCATTCTAGGGCTCTCTGGGGGCAATTTTGACAGCGTCAGAGGGGTCACGCTATCTAATGAAGTATGATGAAGGAGGATGACCATAAAGGGAAATTTTGAGAATAGCTTTTCAGCGGGGAAAACCCAGAAGTTTAAAAGAGATGGGAATTCAACACCGGAGTGAAGGACTGGTTTTGCCTCATCATTGAAACAGACACACATCACAAAAGAATCAGATTTTTGCTAATTGTAGGTTGAAGTGATTGGGGGAAATATGTTTATTACAGCTCCCAGGGTCTGGGAACAGAACTCATGCTCTCTTGTTCATGCCAGGAAAACCCAACACTCTGTAGAGCTCAGATTCTCAAATCTCCCATCCCTGACTATCTCCTGCTGCCAGTCCTGGGGGTTCTGTGCTAAGTCAGCACAGTCTATGTAGAAGGAGGTATTGTTCATAGTGGGGTCTTTACCTGGCAGCCAGCACCTGAGACTGGAGAAGGAGCTGAGGAACGGTAGATACAGTTCATGCATCATGAGGGCAGTCAGCAGCGAGGGGCTGTAACCCTGAGCCACCATAGCATTTGATGAACAGGTCAACAAAATCTAACAGCTCAGCTATTACATTCCCAAGAAATCTACCCTTGCTTATCAAAAGGAATTATAGGAAATCCACTGGAACTTAATGTCTGTGGCTATTAATAGTGGTAAAGAGAAGAATGAAAGAGTGAACACAAGGGTTGAAATCTTGATCTATTTTTCGTGGGGATTGCTAGAACGAGATATATGTAAGGGGTAGGAATCATCTTTTTTTAAGGTGGTGTCCTTCATGTAAGCACTTAGGTGCTTCTACAGGAGGCCTTTATTAGTTCTTATAAGATCACTAGAGGACCGGTGCATGAAATTCGTGCAAGAGTAGGCCTTTCTTCCCCCAGCTGCTGGCACCGGTTTCCAGCAGGCTCCCGGGACCTGGGCTTCATCCAGAAGGTTCTCCAGAAGGATGTTTGGTCTAATGAGCATGTTACAGTTTTATTATTATAGATGCAGCAAAGTATTAAATTCAGTTTGCATTAGTGCTTTTTAAAAGGTACATAGTCTTATAATCCTTAGAAAACATTAAATGGTAGAAAGAAGATTGAGTCACCCAAATTTGAGCTTTGGCTTTACCACTCATTGGCTATGTGGCTTTGAACACCTTCTTAGCTTCTTTGAGTCTTGGTGCTGTGGCCTGAATGCTGTGTCCCCCTAAAGACTGAGCTCATAATGTGATGGTTTTAGGAGATGAGGCCTTTGTACAGTAACTAGGTCATGAGGGTGGAGCCTTTGTGAATTAGATTAGTGCCCCTATAGGGAGAAACATGAGAAATATGATCCCTCCTTCTACCTTGTGAGGATGCAGCACGATGGTGGCTGTTGCAAGGAAGCCAGAGAAACTTAAATATTTTTTTTTTAAAGGAAGCTATGCTTTATTCTGCCTGAGAATTATATTATTTCTTTTCAAAGGTAGCTTGGTAATTTTGTTAAGGACTAAATTATGTACAATTGAAAATTCTGCATAGTTGAAAAATGAAGCATGCTAGCATAGTTGGTTGAGGGACAAGTCTCAGCACCAGACTGCCAGGGCCACAACCCCACCTCTGCCTCTTACTGGCTGTATGATTTTGAGAAATTATTTAATTGTTCGATGTTTCCTCACTTGTAAAGTGGCAACAAAAATAACACTTAGCTGATGGGTTTGCCATAATGATAAACTGAGTTAGTATACACAAAGTCCATGGGCCAGTGCCAAGCTTGATCTGTCACCATCATCATCATCACATGAGCATCTTTGGTGCCAATCTCTGCATGCATTAAGATGAGTTCCTAGAGGAGTGGAATTGCTGGGTCAAAGAGCATTTGCTACACTGCTTCTTTATGACTTGAGAATTCCATCCAATATATATAGTAGTTAATTTTGCATCTGATTCAAGTGTAGTTTGTGATTAGCATCCCTTGGACTCAGGAGAAGGCAATCCTGATCAAAACCAGATCCAGGTACTGTGATGCTGAGCTTCCCTTGAGACTGTGGCATCCCAAGTGTCACTGAAAATATTTCCTGGAGATGTCTCATGACTGCCTTGGCACTATGTTCACCCACAACCTGTCTGTTGATGGATCTGGAAACAACTTCTGTTCTTTCTTCCCCTGAGCAGCTGTTCATCACAAGACATCCCGTCAGGGAATAGCCTGGGCCATTGTGACCGATAAAGGTACTTAGCAAAGCATACGTTTCAAATAAACAAAAATTGACCTGGTCCAGTCTTATTGTGTTATTGGGCTGACAGTCATTCTGATAAGTGGCAGGGTTGATGGCTGCCTGGGTTTTCTGGGCTGGTTCACTGGTGGTATTTTAAGGGAGGACTTGTCCAGGCTTAGCTGTCACTTAGTGTGAATGCATGAGGGAAGCATGCCTCCCTGGTTTTGGAACAAAAGGGACACATTTGGAAGATACAACCATCCAATTCTCTTGTCTCTACTTTGCGCCTCAAACAAGCATGATGGGGCCCTGTTTTTGATTCCACTCTGTAGACCTAAGCTCTTCTTCCAGGCAAAAGGAAGCAATTGGGGTGACTGGAGAGGCTCCAATCACTGGGCTTGTTTCTGCTTTCATCTTTCTTTGTAGGTGAGTGAGAGGCCAGAAAACAAACAGATGATAAAAGAGCAAGAAATCCTTGAAAAAGGATAGTTGGGATGGTTCTTAGGGGCTGCAAAAAAATAAGCAAAGAGAGAAGGTCAGATTCTGTTACACTTTAAACCTACTTAAGCCGAACAGAAAGACAGGATAATGGAATTAAATTGGCAGAGGGAAAATGTTTTGAAAAGCAGGGGTTAGGTAACAACATTGCTTACCTGAAGTATACAGCACAGGCCTTGACCCCAAACATGCCTGTTCAGTGAGTGGATGAGTGAATGAATGACGGTGGCAATGAGGTCTCATAGGCCTGGATTTTCATCTTAGCCTTGTCACTTATGACTTTTGAGGCTTTAGGCTAGTCCCTTATGCAATCTGAATCTGTTTTCTTACCTTTGAAATGAGACTAATAATACTTCCTCACAGGGTTGTTGAAAGGTTTAGGATAATATATGTAGGTACTCAATGCTAGAAGCTGTTATTATTATATATTAATACTAGTAGCCTATCGTGCGATATTGCGCACAGTAGGCCACCCACCGCTTCCACAGGAGCCGGTGGGAACCACAGTGTGCCACTGGGAGCTGCGCTGCTTCCATGGGAGCTATGTGGCTTCCGTGGGAGGCGAAAGTGAGCTGCTGACACCCACGGGAGCAAGGAGGGACCCGAGCTGCTTCTGTGGGAGGCCGGCCAGCTGTCTCTTCTCTGGGCCTGCACTCGGCCTTGGAGGCTGCAGGCCAGTCCCCCTGTCCCTGTCCATGTCCACTCCAGATCCAGGGGGCTAGCTTGAGCCAGGCATGGTGGCTTGCCGGCCCCCCTGTCTCTGTCTCTGTCTCTGTCTCTGTTCTGGGCCTCACCTGTGTGTGCAACCTCCTCCTGTCTGGTAGTGACCCATTATGGAGTCCAGGCCTAATTTGCATATTTCCCCTTTATATAGATCGATTACTTAAAATAGGGAGTTGTTAAACTCTTGGAATATGGGCATCCCCTTATAATGTTACAGTAATTTGCAGATGTCCCTCATGGTAGAATGTGTATTCTTGTTAGAGAAAATGCATACTGGCTGAAATCAGTAATATATATATATTTAATATATATATTTTATTGATTTTTTTACAGAGAGGAAAGAAGAGGGATAGAAAGCTAGAAACATCGATGAGAGAGAAACATCGATCAGCTGCCTCCTGCACACTCCCTACTGGGGATGTGCTCACAACCAAGGTTCATGCCCCTTGACCGGAATCGAACCTGGAACCTTTCAGTCCACAAGCCAACGCTCTATCCACTGAGCCAAACTGGTTTCAGCACTACCTTTTCCTTCTATGTCTGCACAAGCATGAAGATGATTGGATGGGTTTGTGATGGAGAAATGTGAGAGATGTGGCTATAGCTGAGGTACAAGATTGTCAGGTAATTCCCGGGCACAGCGAGGGTTGGCTATAAAAAGGTAAGCCAAGAAAATGGGAAGTAGAACAAAAGAGGTGCCCAGCTGGTGAGATGAAGCATAACCAAGAGGGAAATAGAGTCAAGAACAGGGCTGGTCCCTTCATCAGCGTCTGTTGAGCACAGTCTCTGTACCACGTATTGTGTTTGCTGCTAAAGCTAGAAGGTTTAATGGAGCACTGTGTGTGCCATAGCCTACAACCTAGAGTACACTGAAAAGCATGACATGACAAATAAAAGAGTGTACTGCCTAGTAAGGAAGACAGGAGAGCACTCTACTAGTAGATGGAAGCATACAATCTTTTCTCTGGGAAGGGAGTGACTTTTATTCCTGGCAGGAAGACTTCACAGAGAAGGCAATCAATCATTAAACTGGGTCTTCAGAAAGAATAGGAGTCCACCAGGTAGTGCCAGGGTTAAAGGACATTGACACAGGACAGAGAAAGATGAAAAGCGTTTGCCCCAACTTTCTCCTTTTGTTATCATGTCATCATTGTGTAGGGAATGGACTGATTGGACAGCCTGGTCCAGGCAGCCTTGTCTGACTGCTGTCCTGGTCTTCCTTGGTGATTCTTTAAATAGTCCTGTGGCTGGTTGGTTCTCTTCCCATGGTTTCTTACATGGATTGTGCCTGTGGTCATGCAAGAACTTGTCCTCTCTATTAAATCTTGCAGTTATCAGTTGGCATTAAACTGATAAGTATGTTTTCTCAATGTTTTTGTCATTTGTTTATTCTCCTTTTGTTGAGTCCTTCCCCCGCCCACCACCTCCAGATCTTTAGAGCCTATCTATTTATAAAAATGCTACTTGAACTTGAACATGTATTGGATGGTCAGTTTTGCTCCCCATAAGGCTTCCCTGTTAAATTCCCTGTTAAATATGGAACATTTGTTTTAGTCTCTCTTTGAGAAAATGTCAATTTGTACAGAAACAAAAACAAATTTCCATCTTGTCTAACTTTCTGTTTGTCCTTAAACATCAAGAGAAAAACATCAAATGGTAGCAATTTCTTTGAATGATTGCCTACCCACAGGATGGTTATATTATGTCTTTTAATTATGATGATGAAATATTAAGTAGCACATCAAGTTATAAATTTCTTATGTTTTCAGGTCTTCTATTAAGATTTTATTGCAGTATATATATTTTTAAAAGTTTCGCCGGCTTTTGTCAAAACAACTTTCCAAGGATGAACTGTACTATATTGTATCTCTATAACTAAGCGTAAAGCTCAAACCAACACACATATATATTTCCACATATCTTATACATGATGCTAACTAGAGCACAAATGTAAAATATGATCTAATCTTTCTCTAAGTGAAATCATCAATGAGCCAAAAATCCAAACAGCATTTTTATTTTCCAAATAAAATAGAAACAGCTCTTTTCTCTTAAAACAAATTATGATTCCATTGTGCATAACATATCACATATGATAATTTGCTTTCTTGTTCCAAGGCTACATTTCTTTTTCCTAAATACAGTTTGCATACACAACTTAGTATATCATTAGAAAGCAGGCAGTTTGAAAACATAATATGTGTAGTTCACACTTTTTTTTTTTTTTTTTGGAACCACCCCCTCTGTAGCAGTTAAAGGCCTTGATTTGCACTTCACTGATGAGGGGCCAAGGCACTGAGGGATTTCGCTTTTCAAGCTCAGATTCAACTCCAATGTGCTGGAATGGAATACAAAGTACAGCTCTGCATTCATTATCACTTAATTATACAACTAGTTGGGTTTTCAAAGGCATTTTCCTCCCCAAAGCAAAATCTGTGCCAGGTACTTCTGTTTCCCTGGAATGACATTTTCATATTAAAAAAAAAATGAAGTCTTCTTCCTGTTGCAAATTTAGGAATATTTTTTATGTCAATCCCCTCCCCCCACAATGCTCCATTTGAGAGCATAGGACACTATTCATTTTTCACCCCCAAAAAGTTGTTCTTAAATGTAAAACAGCATCCTTAGTCTTTGCCTTTCAAAGAATTAGCTGAAGAGGAGAATAATCAAACTCAGTTTGTGCTTCTCTGATTTCATGTTGATGGCAAGTTTAAGTGTCATGAACACAGAAACTAAGAACAATGAATCTTTACATTCCCTAGATTTTCCACCTCGGCATGTTGATATTTGGGGCTGGGTAGTTCTTTGTTGTGGGCTGTCTTGTGCATTATAGATGTTTAGCAGCCTCCCTGACTTCCATCCACAGATACAGGTAGCACTTTCTCCCCTTCTTCCTCCCTGTCAGCTGTGACAACCCGAAAGCTCTCTAGATGTTGCCAAATGTCTCCTGGGGGGCAAAATGGCCCCTGATGAGAACCCCTGGTCTAGATGTATGAGGGATGAAAATAACTATTTACGTGCTGTGGTTTCGAACTCTTTCTCTCCATGTATATTTCGGAATTGTTTTTCAATACTCCATTCTGCACTTTAGAGCATATTGTAGACTTCTATCAGGCTATTTGCATTTAGAGATGTTCTATACTTACTTCTAAAAGCATGTGTAGAATTCCGCAGAGACACTATCTCTCAGCTTTGGTTTTTGTTCCCCCAATTCCTACCTATTTTCTATACAGCAACTAGAGTCAACCTTGACGTGATGCCAGATCCCATTTCTACTCTTTTCAAAATCCTTCAGTGGCCACCACCTCACTCAGAGTCATGGTCAAATCCTTACAATTCCTTGTGGGCCCTGTAGGATCTGGCCTTCCTCTTAGCTCATACTCAGCCTCACTTTAGCCCAGCCACTGGCTCCTTGGCTGTTCCTTGGCCATGCCCTTTGCACCCTCCCACCCTGAGCTTTGGTGCTTGTCCTGTTGCTCTGTTGGGAACATCTTTCCCTCAGAGTTGCTCACACCCCGGCTCTCACACCTTCTGATTCCTGATCAGATGAGAGGACTCTATCAGCACATTCTCCACCTTTTATGTCCTCACCCTGCTTTATTTTTCTCCAAAACACATGTCACCATGTGGCACAGGGCTTGTTTATTTTCTGCTTCCCTCCCCTGGAAAGTGAGCATTGAAGGCAGACACCGCCTCTTGCTCAGGGTGTGTCCCTGTGCTTGGCACATTGACTCGGACAAATTATCATATGTGACCTGTTTCTTTAACAGGTATTTATTGATGCTCAATAAATACCAGTTAAATAATTGCATACTCTTTCTGCTAATAAATTTAATTCAAATGAGCCTTAATTCCTTCCCAAATTAGAATGTTTCAGATCCAGAGATGGACCATAATCCATCCTTAGAGAAAGACACCATTTCCTAATCTCAGGGTAAAACTTATTTTCTCTCCTTTCTTTTTGTTTGTTATTGTTATTGAGGGGAAAGCTGATCATAAAATATGTTTTAATTAATCAGGACTTTTTTTCTGTTGTAAAACAGAAAATCCAACACAGGTGGGCTTACACAAAGAGGGGAAGGTATTATATCATATAAATGTCCTCATGGAGGGCACCTCTACCGCTTTTCAGATTGACCGGGTCATGTCTTTCGCTGTCTAGCTTGGCAACACTCAACAGTGTGTGGTCTCTTGGTAGAAATGGGGTTGGACCTGATGTACATAAACAGGATACAAGAGAGAATTGCAGTGTGTGCAGCTGGGATTAAGGATGCACCAAGAACCAGATTGCAGTCATTAAAAAAGGGGCAAAATAAAATATCATTGATTTTGAGTCCAAATTTTCTGTTCTTGGATGTCTGTGATCTGGCCTTTCTTGAGCCTACAGCCCAAAAGAAAAAAACCCAGGGTGTGAGTGTGATCCTGTAATTTTATCACAAATAAAATGATTGCTTCAGCGGGATTTAAGAAAATTGCATCTCCATGTCAGAACTCCCTGGGTTCAGAAAGTCTAAAGGTCGCAGATAAAATGGGATCTGGAAATTGTTATTATGTGTTTAGGGAAAAAAAGAGAAAGCTTCTCTGTTGAGATTTCTTATATTCCTGTATGGGTGTGACCTCTGTAAGCTCAGTGGGTTGCACTGCTCAAAAGAGAAATTCAGAATAAAAGTGGGAAATGGGTCAGTCTAGCTAAGAATTGATGCTAAATTGGTTCAGGCTTGGAAACTCACATGGACTTACTATTTTCTTTTCTTTGGCAGTATCCTCAGTATTTAACACGTAGAAGCTATTTTGGTTGTTGTTTAAATTACATTTCAAGGCTGTCTATGCTGTAGGTGTTCAAGCTTGGCTCTGGGGCTGAGGTTGATTTTTTTTTTTTCCTTTGAAAATGGCAGATTTGGAAATGTTCCAGGAAAATGGTTTTTCCTTGAAGTTCTCAGTTGGATGGCAATTAACCTGAAGAAATAAGGCGCCTTACAGGTTATTCTTGCATCTCTCCCCACTCCTTGATTTTTCAGGAAAAAAAAAAAAAGGTTGCATGATTGGAGCATAGGTAGGTTAGGGTTGAAAACTGCCAAATGGCATAGGTCAGAAGATGGCATGAGGACTCCCTGGTGTGAAAAGATCATTAGGTAGATACTGCTGTACTTTACAAGCATCATCTCTTTCTGACCACAGATGGGATGGGTGTGAATAGAATCCCAATCACCCATTGGCTGTGTGACCTTGAGCAAGTTACTTAATATCCTGATGCCTCAGTTTGCCTAATCTATAAAATGGGGAAAATGATAGTAGCTGCCTCAAGGGGTTCCTGTGAAGGTTGACTTAAACTTTTGCATATAAAACATTCAGAACACTTACTTAGTACCTACTTGGCACATGAGCATTTATATATATTTGCTATTATTATTTCTTTTTTTCAAAATATATTTTATTGATTTTTTACAGAAAGGAAGGGAGAGGGATAGAGAGTTAGAAACATCAATGAGAGAGAAATATCGATCAGCAGCCTCCCGCACACCCTCTATGGGGATGTGCCCACAACCAAGGTACATGCCCTTGACTGGATTCGAACCTGGGACCCTTCAGGCTGCAGGCTGACGCTCTATCCACTGAGCCAAACCGATTAGAGTGGTATTATTATTTCTTAAATGATTATCTTTTTATAGATGAAGGAATTGACACTTAGGTCATATAATTTACAGAAGGTCATGCAGTGGAAAAGTGGCCAAGCTAGGACTTGACACCAGCTGTCTCTGTCTTCAGTGTGAAGGTTATTGGCCCTTTTGAATTATGTTGCCCTAAAAAGCTTACAGTGTAGAAGGGAAGATACATATTTTTATAAGTAATTATAGTTTCCAGTGAAAAGAAAGGAAGAGAGGACTGAGGAGAGATTCTCTTTAGATCAAGACATGAAGGACATTTCAGAGAAAGAGTAACATTTCTTCCCAGTAGTATTGTGGATTATTGCAATATTGTCAGTGTTATATTGATTAAACTGTATTTCCAGTTATTGAATGTGGGCTTTCAATTGGCTTGGGACATTTTTTTTTTCCTATTGAAGTGTGAAATTTGGAAACATACCATGGAAATGACATCACCAATTGCTTCAATTTTGCTACGACAAACTCAAAAGCTTGCAAAACTGCAGGGAAATCATTTCTCCATGATTCCCATGTTCACCCTGGCAGGAAAGCAATCCTTCTACTCACAAGACTTATTAAACTTTGCTGATCTATGGCAATTTTCTATTTCTTTTCTTTTAGTCTTTGTGTCATAAGCATTAAGATTTTAATCTTACAATTCTTTATGACATTAGTCATTTCCCCAATGATCCCTAAGTACCCACTGATTATCCAGCTTTCTTTTTAACTTGTGCCTCTATATCTGTTTTCATCCCATTAGTTGTTGAGTCCACCTCTAGATGTCTAGCCTTCACTTCATCCTTTCACCGGTATGATCCTAACTCATCTTTAAGGTGGTTGGGGGAACTTTTGTTTTTGTTTCTGATAGGTTTTCTGGAATTTTGTTGATTGAAGAATGAGGAGCGTGTCCAAATCACAAGTCCTTCAAAGGCCATGTTAAGGAGTTGGTGTATCCTTCCGATTGCACTGTGCGATGATCTAATTTACACTCTGGATGCTCTGTGGTGCATGGCCTGGGCAGGACCAGGTTGAAGGCTCTTTGGGATTCTTGTTGGGAGCGGATGGTGGAGATTATGTATAAACTAGAGGTCCATTGCATGAAGATTAATGCAAGAATAGGCCTTCCTTCCCCTGGCTTCACTCCTGGCTGCCTGGGAGCCTGCAGTTTTTGCTCCCGGATGGAGCACTGCTCCTGTAGCTCCCTCTGCCCTGGGCCCTCCCCCTCATAGCAGGGGTTCAGCCCCACCCGGCCGCTCCACACCTGCATATGCAAATTAATCCACCATCTTTGTTGGGTTAATTTGCATGCTTACTTCTTATTGGCTGATGGGCGTCATGGAGGCATTATCACTTTGCATATTTCTTTTTAATTAATGTAGATTGGAATGGAAAGATGAGAAGAGTTGTCCAGGTGAAGGGAGTACAGAATAGAGTATTTCAGGAAGAAGAATGGCAGGTGCAAGGTCCTGAGGCAGAAAGAAAGTTCCAGAAACTGAGAAAAGATGAGTGAGGAACTGCAGGGGAAGATAAAGTCTAAATGACTTGGATTCTAGGATATCATGATAAAATTGCAAGAATATAATATCAGCTAAGGTGGGCTGAAGGTATTGACATATTTGAGTGACTGCTTTGTTGTAGGTATAGGCACTTTCCATATGCTAATAATGCAGGTTGCTCTGATTTTTCCAAGACGATCTAGAAATTTGGATTTTGGTTTTCTTACTTTTAAATGCTGACAATCTGTTTTTAAGAAGGCAAACATTTTTTTAAAAACACAAGTCTGAGCTAAAGAAAAGATGTCTGTGGGCTGGGTTTTGACTTGTGATGCTCTGTGGTGCATGGCCTGGGCAGGACCAGGTTGTGGTCTTGGAGCAGCATGATAACCAAATGATGCTTGTGTATATTAAGGAAGGTCTCCTTCTCTGTATACTTCACAGCCATCTGAAGTATACATATGTACATATGTACATATTTACAATGACTGTGATGAACATGGCACTATTAGAGTTTGTACAAGTTAGCAGACCTCTCTTTGGACAATAATACAGAAAAGGAAGAAGTGACAGGAAAGTATGAAATAGACAAGACATGTTCTGGAGCCCATTTACACTGGGTCCTCAGAATTGATTGTGCACATCTTTCCCCAACACTTCACTCACTGTTGTCACATTGGAAGCTTAAAATAAATCATGGCAGAGTATTTACACCAGGGAAATTGACAACTGATACAAATCAGGGCCTTATTCTCCCAGAGAGCTGGTTGTTAAATGTTTACCAGGGCACCACTGGACAAGATCATATCACGGAGGCTTCAACAATGTTTAAGGATCTGGATTTTAGATTGTAGACAAGGGAGAAACAAGAGAGCGACTTAATCAGAACTCCTCTACATTCCTGGTCTCTTCATTCAAAGGTCCTTCCACTTTTGACATACCTAAAATGTTATTTTCCTTTGAAGAGATAAATTCTTTTGTGCCCTCCTAGAGCGGAATCTGGTCATTCTCTCTTGTCCATGAATAGCCACAAAGGAAAAAAGGGAGTAGTATGCTTTTTACCCCTTTGCCTCTTTCCAGCATTACTTCTCTGATCTCCAATAAGTCCCTCTCCTTGGACATTCTTGGTACGTTGCTCAAGCATCCTTTGCCTGACTGCTGAATAGAGTTACTGATAGAATTACCATAATTAGAGCTTTAGCACCTCCCTCCAGCCTTCCTATCCACTCCAAGGGTCATCAGCTTCCTGGGAGACTCAGTGGTCACCTGGATGATCCATCTCATGATCTTATAACTTCACCAACGTCAGGCACATCTCGCCTCTGTTCCACTTCAGACACACTCACCCATAGCCACACCCTGGATGGCAAAGCCAACTTTGGAATGTGCTTATGATGACACCTTATCTGAAGGTAGGGGATAAGTGACATGATGTGTAGAAAGTGTCTTGTGAATGCCTGGCATATGATAGGTGTCCAACAAATAATTTTCCTTGCCTTTTCTTTTAAAGACAGAACCAATTTTGAACCCTGGGATTTCTTCCCCCTTTATTTCAAAGTAACATTTGAATTTGCCATCCATGGTTGATGCTTATGTAGTAAACTTTCTGCTGAGTGACATCCTTATGTATCTCTCCAACACTTGGGAGCTGCTGGCATCCAATATTATTGGTGGCAATTGAGCTAAAATGCACAACACAATGCACACCTTTTAATTACAGAATATTTTGCAGTAAAGTGACACTGATTCTCATCTGATTAATATTTATAGTTTTCACTTTTGGCTAAATGCCAGCCGTCTTCATCATATGAATTTCCTCGGCTTCCCAGCTCCGCTTTGCTGGCTCTCTTCCATTAGCTTATTTTGTGTAAGCATATATCTTTGTTTTACCCAGTCCAGAAGTGTCAAAGATTCCTTAAATCACACGCTTTCTATCCAGGAGGAACTTTTAATGGGCAATTGTGTCTAAATGTAAGTGAGCAATGATTAATTTTATGTGACTTTTAAGTAAAATACCTTAATGATTACATTTGAAGTGGTCAGGGGAAGAATCACCATTACTCTAATCACTGCCCCAAAATTGGTTACCTGGTTAGTAAATTAAAAAAAAAAATTAGATATCGCTCATCTATGCCCTCCTTTTACTTATCTTTGTAAGTCTTTTATTTGCTCATCTCAGGATCCCAAAATCTATATTTTGACATACATGCCATTTTAAGGTGTTCTTTCAAAGGAATTTGTATTTTCCTCTCACAAACTTGGACAAGTGTAGGGATGTGTTGATTGTGGTAATAGTTATCATGCACAATTTGTTTTAAAATATACAAATTCAGATGTACCAGAGAGGAAATTAACTTCCCAGAAGCATAAAAATCATCTTCAAAATCTCTTTGCCTTCCATTTCACTCCCTATATCACTGATCTAATTTAAGTCCTCATTATTTTGTACTTAGACAATTTGTATAGCATTCCCACTGCTCTCCTTGACTGCTTCCCATCACTGAACTTCTAAGAATGTTCAGTGATGACCCATTGCTCATGGAACTGGTTTCCAAACAGTGTTCCACATAGTGTTCCCCAGCAGTGCCTAGGCAGGGGTCCTCAAACTTTTTAAAGTGGGGGCCAGATCACGGTCCCTCAGAGAGCTGGAGGGCCGGACTATATGAACTACTAATTCCTACTGTAACACCTCGGCGGGCCGGATCAGACTCCTCTGCGGGCCGCATGTGGCCCGCGGGCCGTAGTTTGAAGACCCCTGGCCTAGAGGGTGAGTTTGTGGTCAGGGGCAGAGTATCAGGTCCTATCCTTGTTTCAACTAGGATGGCTCTACTTTGATCAACTTTATTCTAACTCGGATTTATTTTAAGAGGCTATTTAAAACATAAGTGATCTGCCATTGAAAAATTACTGGTCCTCAAGACAAACTTCACATTCCTGGCATGATTTTCAAGCCCCTTCTCTATGTGCCTCCAAACCAGCATTCCATCTTCCTCATTCCTCTTGTATTGTTTTGCTCATAATGAGATGTTCACTCATCATTGCTTAAACAATATGTCCTGGAGCCTTGGTTTATACTGTGCTGTCTTCACCTGATAACTTCCCTTTGTGTACTTGGAAAATATATCATTCATTCATTTAACAACACTTTATTGAGCATCTGTTATGTGCTTGGTTTTAGGTGCTGCGAACTCATACTTCAGGGCCTCATTTATGACACCTCTATAGCTCCATCCAGGCAAAATGATCTGATGCCTCCTCTAGACCTCCATGATACTTTTCCATACTGATATTATTTTCTAATTAATTGCATTATGCTCTGTTTTTTTTGTTTGTTTTGTTTTGTTTGTTTGTGTGTGTGTGTGTGTGTGTGTGTGTGTTTTCTCTTTTTGAGGGAAGTAGTTAAATCTTACTTAGATATATTTCTCCTCTTATCATAGTAGTTGATCAGGAACTCAAGAAACATTTGTTGGGTAAATTAATGGTTTATTCAAAACATTCTATGTATCTCTATTAAACAGTGAGCTCCGTAAAGGTGAGGATCTTTGTCTAGTTTGCCTGAAATGTGGCAGGTGTTTGAGGATTATTTGTTAAACTGATGAAGAATTCTCCTCTCTGCTATGGATTCAGCAGCTGTAGCAGTGGGAATAGAGTGGGTAAAGGGCAGGTTGGGGTGGTCTCAGAAGATGTTCCTCTGAGAGGTTAGTGGGATCAAAAGTGCCCTGGGCACTCCAAGCCATTATCTATAACAATCTTGGGCTGGTTACCTATCTTTCTGTTTCAATGACCTTGTCTTAGATAAAATGTGTTGGACTCAAACTCATTTTTCTTTAAGTGGGAATAAAACCATAATTCTATATGGAATTGCCTTGTGAGTCAAACAGTATACCTTCTAAGAACTCTCAACCTTAACTCATGAAAGTCACAATTGAAAGCAGTTTTGAATGGGTATAGAATTTTTTTTTATCATTTGAACAAATTTATACATTGTACAGATGTTCTTTTTCCATCATCTATTATGTTAAAGCATTTACATATAATTGACCCCTTTCTCTTGCATTTAATGATAGGAAAAGCAAACAAACATGGTAACAGTAGATTTTTAAAAGTTCACTTTAATCATAAAATTAGTCTAATCCCTGGTGTTCATATCTAGAAATCAGAAAAGTACAAGAGAAATTGTACTTGATGATGATGATATTTTAGTTGGAGAAGATACAGAGGGTTAATGCCACAAACTTGTATTTGGCGTAATGTTAAATAAGGGTTTTGTTAAAGAGAAGAAAAAAAGAATGTAGTAAAAGGAGAAAATTTGAGAAGGTTAATGGACAGTTTAATATCTTCAACACATAGGTTTGATTTGAAAAGAGGTCAGTTTCTCTGTTTCTTCAGAAAGCAGAACTGCAGGACATGGGTGTGAGTTACTAAGCTAGTCAAAGAAAGACTGCTGGTGCCTCAAGAGTAACCAGACCCCAGAATGAGACCTAACAGGAAAGATTTGAGGCTTTCTAGACTCAGTGATCTTTAGAAAGAAGCTGGTGTTTTATCTGGCTGGAAATGTTTTAGTTGGAGGGGGCCAGAAGGGGTATGGTCCAGCCTGGGACTTTGTGAATCTCAATGTCCTGCTGCTTCTGTTATTCTATAGAGGAATACAGTAATTAGCCAGCGCAGAAAGAAAGATTATGAGTTGTGATTAAAGCTTAACAACTCCTTGGTTCTGTGGAAACCTTACCTGGGAGGAGTTAACTAGTTTCTCTTTGTATGGGGGCATGGAATCCTCTAGCATATGTGACCAACCTTTATTGATGTAACCAATGTTCTTGACCAGTTGGGGTAGAGATGGGAAAAGACAGGGGGCACATTTTTCTGGAAGTGTCTAAACCAGAGAGCATGACTGGATCAAATGTAATCCCAAAGTGGACACCGCTGCTCCCATCTACAGCCTAGCTCTGCCCCCTGTTGGCTCATCACTCATTGCACTTCTCTTGTTTTCAAAATTATTTATAATGTGAGGAAGAGGAGTGGGTGAGAGGGGGGTTTCAGGATTTCTGAGGATTTTTATCTCCAGAACTACTACTTTTGATAAACTCAGGACCCCCTCCCCCAAAGGGCAGGCCACTCAAATTCTGATGTGAAGGCTCCCCTAAGTCTTACGTCCAGATGAGAGGTATGGAAGTTATCTGTGACTTGGGTGGCTGGAGCCTGGTAAGTTCTACCCGAGATGCTGGCCCCACTGTGGTTGCCCGGCGACTGCTGGCTACTCAGAATCACGCTGCCCTGCACCCCCAGGGACTGGGCGGGGCAGTCCAGCTCCCCGGGAGGGGGCTGCCAGGGGAGGTGCACCTGGTGCTCGGCCCCTGCAGCTCCAGGTAGACGCGGGGGTGGGTGGGGGGGTGGTGGTGGTGGGGGGGTTGCAGTTCTCCCGCTCTGGGAGGTTCGTAGGGCCAGACCTTTTGCTTTCTGATCCTCCTCTGGACTCCGGCTACCTCCTAGGGTGGAGGTAGACCACAGAGCCCGGCCAGCCCCAGCCTCCACAGCCCGGTGGAGACAGGCACGCTCCTTAATCTCCTCCCTCCCTCCCCCTGTTGCCCAGGCAACAGCCCAGACGAGCAGGTGATGCATTGACAGGGAGCAGATGGTCCCCCACGGAGGCGAGCTCAGCCCACAATGCGCCTGGCCCTGCGATCCCAAAGCCTCCCTCCCCGGCCCCGTGGCCCTCTGCAGCCCGCATGCTAATAGGGGGCCAGCCAGGAGGGGGAGTGGGTAGGGTGCCGCGGGGGCGGGGCCACGGGGGCAGCAAAGGGCACGCCCTGCCTTGCTCTTTGGAGTCCCTCCTTGCCCTGTGCAGTCCCGCTCACCTCATTTTTTTTTTTTTTTTTCTGAACGTCCTCCCCAAGTCCTCTCACCAGAAGAGTGCCACTCTTTAAAAACACGGAGACATTCTCCACACTCCTCTGCCCCCGCCCAGCCTGTTCCAGCTCTCTCTCTCTCTCCTAATTTCTTCCCAAGTGGTTAATTTCTATTGAGATAAATGCTTAACCCCCTAGGCCCATGCCTTTTACCCCCATTCTGCAGCCCTTACCCACATCTGCTCCCTGCTGGCATTTAATATTTGATCTTGGAAGACCAGAGGAATGGATTCACCGCTGCCACCCCCGCGCCCCTTACCCCTGTCCTTGCTTCTAGAGTTGGCATTGACACTTGCTAAATGTGTGGGGACATATTTATCTCCCTCCACCCCCCTTCGCCCCCGCCAAGCTCCAGGATCTTTTACGCAGCTTCTCCTGGCCTTTCTTTCTGGAACTTCAAAAATAAATCACTCTTCTGCCCTGACTGCCATGCTGCTCCCTCCAGGGGGACCCTCTCATTCACACCCCCTCCTCCTCCCATTCATTGGACACCCCCCTCCACCCTATTCACTGCTGTGTGGCAAATTGAGGTGATCTTATAGTGAGGGCATGAAAACTGCCAGGCACTATTCACAATTTTAATACTCACTTCATAGCTGTCACATAAATTCACTCCCCAGCCTACTCTATAATGGCCAAGAAGGAACTTTAAGAGAAGGAGAGAGAAAAAAAAATCTGAAGACACTGCTATGGTGTCTTTTTTTTTTTTTTTTTTTTTGCTTTGCAGGTGTTTTTTGAAACCATTGCTACAGTAACTGCAGTTGTTGGTTGTTTTTTTTTTTTTTTTAGCTGCCACATAGAGTGCTTTTTAAAAAAACACCCATCCTCTTTTGCTTTTTATGTTACAGTAGATAAAAAAAATGCCAATAAAGGTTTTAAAAAAGGAGCGGAGAGAGAAAGAGAGAAAGAGACCAGTGAATAAAGTTGGGACAATAACAGGGTCACAGAGCTGTCGAAACTAATGTCATAGAGCGTCTGTTGGGCAGGAGTACAGAAAACTTCTTGTTTTTTTATTTTTATTTTTATGGAGATTTGGTCCAAGGCCTGGAACACTCTCTGAACAGGTTCAGAACAAGTGGCGAAGAAAGAACTCTTTACAATAAACTCCCGTCCGATGGGCTTTCTGCCCGCAAACACCTGTGATTCACAAAGAGGCATTGCAAGAGGACAGAGGGAGGCGAGAGGGCCCGGCTATTGTGGGGAAATGATGCCTCGTGTACCCGGGGCCGTAAGAGAGGGTTGTTTTATTTTAAAACTTGTCTTGGATGCTTGCTATGTGAGTTTACAATGAGAAAAGAAGCCCAAGCCTCTTCTAGGGACTCATAATGAGTTTTTCAAACGCCTGCAACTCTTTTTGAACCTTATTCTGAAAAGACCTCAAACTAGAGAATATTGTAGTCGCCAGGATTCAAGGAAAATGGACATGTAAAAATCTGAAAGATAGGAAAGGTAGAAATCATTACATAAAACTTAGAGATACGTGGTTAGAATGTTCACGCGAAAGGTATACACCATTTATTTAAAAAATTCATGAATTTGTTTCTCCAATAAGGTTAATAATCTTGTTCCTATTTCCTTTCAGTTTCTTGCTTTTTCTTCTTTTGTTCTTATCTTTTGAAGTTTTTCTTTCTTCTCTTTTTGGTTTTTGATGAATTTCTCTGTTCTTTGTGTTTCTTTCCCAATAATTTAAGGAGAAAGACAGAAGTGTGAAAATATGAGGGAATAAAATAAAGAATTATAAGTTACGGGGAATTCTCTTTGAATAGGGTGGTCAAAGAGAGACTTTCAGAGAAGATCACATATATAAAGCAAAGAGAGAAGCAGAGAGGGAAGAGGAAGCAAGCAGAGGTGTGTGCAGAGGCCCTGAGGCAGAATAGAGCTTCAAGGGTCCTAAGTCTCTGAGAGCTGGTATGGCTGGGACATTGTGAGTGCGGAAGTACATTGTGAGATGAGGAGGAGAGACCAGATCATAGAAAGCCATGTCAGGCATGGGGAAAAACTGAATTTATTCTAGGAAAAAATAGGGACCGATCTACTCATAGGATTTTAATGGAAGGAGCTACGTGATTCAGTTTATCTTTTAACAAGATTATTACTGTTGCTGTGTGGAGTATGGATTGAATGATAGAAAGAATTGGGAGCGCAATGACTAGTTAGGGAGGTTTTGGGAGGCTGTTGTAATAAGCTAGATAAGAAATGATGGCCTGGCCCTGGCCAGGTGGCTCCTTTGGTTGGAGCATTGTCCTGTTCATTGAAAGGTTGTGGGTTCAATTGCTAGTCAGGGCACATATCTGGGTTGAAGGTTCGATTCCTGGTTGGGGCACATATGGGAGGAAACCAATTGCTGTTTCTCACATCAATGTTTCTTTCTCTTCTCTCTAAAATCAATAAACATATCCCTTGGTAATTATTATTTTTTAAAAAAGGAAAAATAAAGTGGCCTGGATTAAGGTGATGTTAAAGGAAATGAAGAGAATGTTTAATTTGGGATCTATTTTAAAGGAAGAATGGATGACACTTGATGAGTGGTAGTGCAGGAGTGAGATAATGAGAGAAGGGAGGAATCAAGAGGAGCATATGGAGATGGGGAAGAGAACAGAGAGGGGAGGACAGCCTTCTATTTTGGTTTGACATGCTAATTTTGAGCTATAAAGGTGGACAAAAGGAGATGGTGGGTTTAAGGACAGACTCTTGACTGCCATAGGTTGGTCACTCCCTAGGCTTCTTGGGATCTGTAATGTGTCTTAATATGAAGGCATGAGCTGGGCTAGTAAGATTCCTACCTCCTGGATCTGAACTGGAAATATGAAGACAACCCAGCAGTTAGAATCAGAGGAGGAGCTGAAATGTCATGAGCTGGAGAAAGAAACATTAAGGATCATGACCAATGGATGACATAAATAAGCAGAAGAGATGAAACAGTCCACGGGAGGAAATTGCTAGAGGAAAGAGCAAGTGGCAGAGAGAAACAAGTTCATGTAAAGAAACTATGCTATATGACTAGAGTACCATTAGAGCAGTGGTTCTCAACCTTTCTAATGCTTGACCCTTTAATACAGTTCCTCATGTTGTGGTGACCCCCAACCATAAAATTATTTTTGTTGCTACTTCATAACTGTAATTTTGCTACTGCTATAAATCATAATGTAAATATCTGTGTTTTCCGATGGTCTTAGGTGACCCTGCTAGTGGTTCTCAACCTGTGACCCAGGCAGAGTTGCCTAAGACCATGGGGAAACACAGATATTTACATTACCATTCATAACAGTAGCAGAATTACAGTTATGTAATATGGTTGGGGGTCACCACAACATGAGGAACTGTATTAAAGGTTGAGAACCACTGCATTGGAGTGAAGATCTATAAAGCCACATCGTAGAGGTCTTTACAGTTGCTTTTAGCCCAGATTGAATCTCTTACTTTGGACTGTGAAACAGGAACATCCACATAAAAATTGCTGGAATGTCAGTTTGAAAAGGAAGATAAACCACTAATCCATAAAATTGAGAATGAGAAGAGGTCTCTAATAAGAGCTGTGTTTAGGAAGTGAACAATTCTTTCTTTCCCGTCAGAGTCCTGCTTCATAGAGGCCTGTTTTGCATCAATTTCTTAGCTGTACTGATATAGGTTAAATGCCTCACCAAGTGAAGGGGTTCCTGGCAAAGTGAATTGGGATCAAGGCTTGACTTTTAAGGCAGAACGGGTTTCTCCCTCTCTCTAGTCTGAATTGACTGAAGGTAACTCACAATTCACAGTGGAGAAGCTGAATAGATAAATAGTGACTGGCAGGCCTACATGCCACGGTTGCTTACCATACAGAAACTAGAAGCTTTCCACATGGAAACCAGGCCCGCTGTGTGGCAGCACAGGAAGGCAGAAGAGAAAGCAGGGTTAAAACAGAGAGTGGGAGCTATCCCATTATTACTTTTTAGATAGTGTAATAATGCCTGGTAAATTTGGCCTAAGCATTTCTCCAATATTTCTGCTTAAGGAGTAGAACAGAAGCAGAGCAATTCCAAAGAAACGGAACAGATGAATCAGTTTCCTGTTGCTATGGTATATACAGAGATTTAAAATATAAGAACTCACCATGTAGAATTTTGTGATATATTTAAAAGACTTGACAAAATTATTATATTAATGGGCTAAAAACAATTAAAATTAACTAAAAAAGAAATGGAAGACCTAATTAGAATAATAATCATGGCAATGATGAAAAATGCTTTCAAATGAACTTCAAACAAGTGAGGTTTTTCTGTGTGTTTTAAGGAAACACAAGTTCAACATTATAGAAATTATTATATGACACAAAAGCTGGTGAAATTTTCCTATTGCACTTGATAGCCAAACTGGACAAAGGTAATGCAATTTAACAAATCAACAAACTGTTGTATTTATGAATATGGATGCCAATGTCCTAAAAACCCCATGAACACCTTGAAGTCCTTAGTGTACATGCAGTATATTATCTTATATAAATATACAAATAATAAAATATGTTATCTTATATTTTATGTCCCCAGTGGATATTATTTCAGGATAGTTTAAAATTAGGAATTATAGGAAAGAAATATATTACAATAGTTGGATAAACAAAAATGTATGAGAATGCTACCAAAGAACAAACATTTTGATAACATACAAAAACTATTCCTTATAAAAATTTGTTATAAATTAGAGATAGGTAGATACTTATTTAATATAATAAAGAATCTATCTTAATGTAAGAGCCATTATTATATTAATGAAAAACATGTATTTTAAATTACAAATAATACAAGGATACCTACAGTGTCACTATTATTTAGATTATTCTGAAAATTCCAGGAAATTAAATAAGGGATGATGCAGAGATAAGTATTACAGTCACTGGAAAAAAAGAAAAAAGAAAAAGAAGAAGAAGTAAAAGATCACTAATTCCTAGTAACATACTGCTCAGCAATAAAATCTGAGAAAATCAATAGAAAAATGATCATGTTAAATAAGCTAATTGGAAGCCAAATAAAAGTACAAGATTTAATAATTTAAAAATATTAATAAAGGTAAGTTACAAATACAGCAGGGTTTTTTTATTTCTAAGGGAATTGTAGACTAATTATCCTAAGTGACGCAAACTAAACTGACAAAACAAATGCTGGATAAAAAATTTAAAAACTGATTATCAATGAGATAAGAACAGAAAAAATTTGCAAAATGTATAAGAAAACTAATAATTAAAAACAATAAAATCTAATTAATCACAGAAAAGCATATAAAATGATCAGTAGAAGGAAAAGTTGATCCTTAAGAAGACTAATAAAACTGATATGCCTCTGGCAAGATTTGTTAAGAAATGCAATATAAATAATATTAATAATTAGAACAGGAATATATAGTCATATTGAATAGATTAAAAACATAAGTAGATATTACATATACTTTAATGTTAAACTTTGGAAACTTAGAAAATAAGAGTAATTCTCTGGAAAAATACAACTTACCAAAACTGACTCAAATAAATAGAAACCATAAATAGTCCTATGATTATTAAATAAAATTGAATTAGTAGTTTGAAATTTTCCCATTTAAGAAAAAAATCAAATAAGATATTTTTACTAATCCAGTCATTTAGATATTTAAAAGATGGGCAATTTTTGCTTTAAAATATATTTTTATTGATTTCAGAGAGAAAGGGAGAGGGAGAGAGAGAGAGAGATAGAAACATCAATGAGGGGAAAGAATCATTGATCAGCTACCTCCTGCATGCTCCACACTGGAGATGGATCCTGCAAGTAGCACATGTGCCCTGACCAGGAATCGAATCCTGTCCTCCTGGTTCATAGGTCAATGCTCAACCACTGGGTGGAAATTTCAATTTTATTCAAACTCTGTCAACAATTAGAAAAGATAATATTATTCAAGTCATTGTATGAGGCTTCCTAACTTGGATATTATAAGAGGGAAAAAGCCATTTTCACTCATGATCATTGAAAAAATAAAACCAAACATAATATTAACAAATAAGACTCAGCAATATATTAACAAGAGAATACATTATGACCAAGTTGTTTTCATTCTATGAATGCCCAGTTGGTTTAATATAAGAAATTTAATTAATGTAACATCACTTTAACAGATTAAAGGAAGTATATGGTTATCTGAATAGATGCAGAGAAGATATTCAATAGAATTCACCAGCTCTTCTTAATTAAAAACAACCTCCCCACCCCATCCCCAAACTTAAAACCTTTGCACACTAGTAATAGAAGGGAATTTGTTTAACCTGACAAAACAGTCTACAATGAATGAATGAATGAATGAATGAATGAATAATAAATAATAAATAAAAATGCAGCAAACATTGTACTTGGTGGGAGAAATATATAAATTCCTGTTAATATCATAAACCACCAATGAAGGCTGAAATGTATATACTATTTAGGGTGCTTCATTACATGAATGTTAGCACTTTGTGATTTGTATTATCTTCTCTTATTTTTTTTTTTAAGTCTATGCCTTTTCTTTTTTCTCTTTTTCCCTTTCTTTTCTTCTCTTTTCTTTTTTTATAATATACTAGAGGTCCGGTGCATGAAATTCACCAGTGTGTGTGTATCCCTCAGCGCAGCCTGCACCCTCTCCAATCTGGGACCCCACCGGGATTGGGCCTAAATGGGCAGTTGGACATCCTTCTCACAAACCAGGACTGCTGACTCCCAACCACTTGCCTGCCTGCTTGCCTGCCTTATTGCCCCTAACCACTTCTGCCTACCAGCCTGATCACCCCTGAAGCACTTCCCTGCCAGCCTGATTGACAACCAACTGCTCTCTTGCTGGCCCGATTGCCTCTAATTGCCCTCCCCTAATGGCCCAGTCACCCCTAACTGCTCTCCCTTGCTGGCTTGATCACCTCCAACTGCCCTCCCCTGCAGGCCTCTCTCCCTCCCCCAATTGCCCTCCCCTGCAGGCCCAGTCGCCCCCAACTGTCCTCCTTTTCAGGCCTGGTCCCTCCTAACTGCCCTGCCCTGCTGCCCATCTTGTGGTGGACATCCTGTGTCCACATGGGGGTAGCCATATTTGACCATATGGGGTGGCCATTTTGTATGTTGGAGTGATAGTCAATTTGCATATTACCTCTTTATAATATAGGATTATTATAGATTATTGCCAGAACTTGGATAATCTTTCTACTTCCACACTTTGTCATCTCATCAGTTGGTTCTCAAGACAGCAGCAAGACACATTTCTCTATACCCTGAAAGTGGTTTGAAAAAATGTAATTTAAAAGATTCCATTTATAATGAAAACCAACCAACCAAACAAACCTAACAGTACATAGGATTACATCCTTAAAAAAGATGGTTTAGAATTTTATGTAGGAGAGTATACAATTCTATTGACAATCCCTAGGCAGACATATGTTTATAGTTAGGATGATTATCTTAAAAAATATCAATTATCTCCATTGTTGCATTATTGTAAACCTTATCTTCTTTCTCCATCCATTGTTTATATGGAGTTGAACTCAATAAATGCATATCTAAAGTTACATAGTGTGGACCAATGGGAGGAGAAGGGTTCTCACCGACTAAAAACCAGACCCTTTGCAATCAGGGTACCAGGAGTATATGAAAAATAGTACATCTTCTCACACTTTTAAAAGGCCAGTATCTTTGCTCCATTTCAACTAGTCATTTTGACTCTTGATTCAGTGCTATTGGTCTTTTAGTTTGAAACATCCTTTTAGTTTCCATTATTATATGTCACTGTAAATTACAGTGTAATTTTATATGCCTTCATAAAATAATGTATTTACCACCACAGGAACACATTACATCTCTGCTAGAAAAATCTGGAGAAGCAGCCCATGTTTCCTTTGTTATTCTTTCTTTTGTATATTTAAGGCAACTCCAGACCATTAGGGTGGGGCATGCATACTCACTTTAAAGTAATTGGTGCTGCTCCTGAGAAGTTGCTTAAGTTAGAACTTTCAACAGAAGACACCTTAGTTACACCTTAGAGCAACACAAAGTTGTTATTTTATAGTTCTGTAGGTCACAAGGCTGACATGGATCTCAGTGGGTTAAAATCAAGGTGTTGATAGGGTTGTATTCCTTTCTGAAAACTTTGGGGAGATTCTATTTTCTTGCCCTTTCCAGCTTCTAAAGGCTGTCTGCATTCCATGTCACCTTTACTCCACCTTCAAAGCCTGAAAAAGTGGGTGGAGTCTCATATCTCATCTCTCTGACCACCACCTCTGCATCCCTCTTCAACCTTTAAGAACCCTTGTGAATACATTGGGCCCACTTGGACAATCTAGGATAATGCACTCCTCCTCCCCCCGCATCTCAAAGTCCTTCACTCAATCACATCTGCAAATGGACATCTTCACAGGTTTCAGGTATTAGGACATGAGCCTCTTGACCTGAAGATGGGTAAGCTGTCCAACATCACTTTCCATCTCCATCACTCTGCGCACTCTGCTCTGGCCATTACCCACAGTTGCCTTGTGTGAAATGTTGTCTCCCATGGATTCTTACTGCTGACTCCTTTACTTTGCTTGTATCTCTGCCACGTGTCCTATCCTCAGAGGGCCTGCTTATATCTACAATCCATTCTGTGCTTTCTAACCTCTTACCATGCTTCATTTTTCTCCACAGCATTTCTCACTATTCTCTGGCTCCCCTTCTGGAAACTAAGCTCCTTGAGGTCAGGGATGTGGTCAGTTTTGTTCCCCCTGTGTCACCAGCATCTAGCTCGTGTGTGGCACAAAGGAGCCCAAGTAAATGCACGAGTGAATAATTTTCTTAATTTCATTCAGTGAGCTGAACCAAAGTGAAATCTCTGTAATTTGAATTATGAGCTGGATTCAAATTGAAGTACAGAAAGTATGATTGCTGCACTTAGTTATTTCACTGAGAGAGAGTGGTAATTGAGTGTATAATCTGAGTAGGAAGATTTAAAACTGACATCAGTAAGTGGTGAACTTGATGTGAAAACATTAAGTATCTTTTTTGCGGACACCCTTATTTTTGGCTGTGCCTTTGGAGACTAGAGATTGATAATAATAATGACAACAATTATCATTATCTTTGCCACCATCTGTGAAATACTTATTACCTCCCAGTTATTTAGTCCTTTACATTATTTTATGTAATTATGAAGTCATGGAGCATGACTGTACTGTTTTGTCCACCCTAGAAAAGTACTCCCCTCACTCAAGTGGTTCTGGAAATACTATTAGCCCAATCATAGTACCGTAGCTATGAATAGGCATGTGATGCAGTCAGGACCAATCAGAGTTTCCATAATAGAGTCTGGTGGTTGACACATAACCTCAGTGAAGCCAATCAGAATTCTTTTAATTTTTGAACTCAAGCTGGGAAGAGACAGCTCCTTTTTCTCTTGGGGGAAAAATAAGCAAGAATATGAGCCTGTGCTTTGTGGAGAAGTAAATAGTTGGAGAAAATGGAGCAGGGAGATGCATTAGATAGTCCTACTTTCTCCATTTTACAGATGAAGTAACGCATCTCAGAGCAACTAAATACTTGGCAGAGGTCGTGTAGCTAGTAAATAGCTAGTAAGTGGGGGAATTAAACCCTGAGTTTGCTTGACTTCAATACCCATATTTTCTTTGACTTTGTTGGACTATGTCCTGGCCTCGCAGGTTCATAAACAACCACCTACCATTCCCATTCTGCCTGGTCTCAGAAAACACACTTCTGGGAAATGCGTGCTCTGTATTACTAGCAGGTTGTGTTTTGAACAGTTGGTGATCATCTATGTATCTCATATTCTGGTGAAATTTGCTCACTTGAGGCTCCAGGACTGGAATGACGAATAAGCTCCATCTTTTGTGCTCATTGCGGTGGGTGTGAAGGGGCTCCCTCGAGCTGTGTGTTGAGAAGGATTCCGAGGTTTCATCTGCACTGGCAGAAAAGGAGAAAAGTGGAGTGAGGAAATGAGCTACTGAATTTGCTCAAAAGGTTTGATAATTCAGATTGCATTTTGGAACTAAGGAGCTATACATTTCTGCATTCAGGGAGCACTGAATCAAGGCCTCTGAGTTTTCAGCTCAAAGAATGTTCTAGTTGTTAGCCAGGGGCTCATCTGTGTGCCAAAGCAAATCCAATGGTCCCTTTCATTAGCATGATGATGATATCTCATATTGAACACTTCCCTCTACAAAATGCCCAGACTGTCCTGCCCCACAATGATAGACACCGCAACATGACCTGAATTCAGATTCTAGAACTGAATGTCATTTATTGGGACCACTCTTTTCTGGGGAGAGGGATGGTAAATCACAGCCACCCAGAAATGCACTGGTATTGTTGAACATTTTCTAACAATCAAATTGGGCCTCCCATTTTGTTGGTTGGATGTTCCATTTCTTCATCTTTGGCCCAAGTTACTTAGCAATGGCCAATCAAACTATGCGCCCACCATATTGTTTTGCATGTTTGACCAGAACATTGACAGATTAATAGGAAGGGTAAATAGCAGAGCACAACGGCAGGGCCCAGTGTGGGGCGGCAGGATTGACTGCTCCGGACTTTGTTGTGTTTGCTCAGAGGAAGCCGCAGCAAAAGCCTGCTGGGACGAGGTGACCTGGGTCATGGGCATTTGTTTCTTGTCTCTATAGAAAAACAATGTCTTCTCAATGGAAGATGGCTTTTTCTGAATCTACATGGTTCCACCGACAGAAAAGCATTTGGCATTCCAGGATGCTTGCTAAAACACACACACACACACACACACACACACACACACACACACACACACGCAGAAATGCCATATTGCCCAGAGAATCTTTCGACTTAGGTTAATCAGGAAAGAAACCTAACTTTGGGAAGTTTATCGTGGGGGTCGCTGAACCTTCACCTATTTATGGTTTATTCCCAACAGGTGATGTTTATAAAGTTTTTTTGATGAAGTTTCAAAATGATCCAGTCACTTTCCCAAATCCCCAAGATTCATAAGGGCGCAATCCATTCGTATTTAGCATGATTGACTTGGCAAACTCTGACTTTGATGGAAAGCTATTTTGAACTCGAAACTTCTGTATTCTGAATTGATATAAATGAAATATAGGAATAATGAAACATCCACTCCAGGCAAGGTTTAAAAAAATCAAAGTGGTGACTGTATTTAAACGTGAGGACTTTGTTTCTGGTTGATAGATGTCTCTGGACATGGCCGATTTTATATTTGCAAAGTTGTTGAAGTTCTTTAGAATTCTTACTTCTAATCAAAGACTCCAAAGGATTCACCTTCATATTCTCACCAGAAATGTGCCACAATCACTCAAGAGTAAATATAGGGAGGAGTCATTTACATGTGATTTTAGACCACCACTTGAGAGATCTTCAGAATAGAATAACTTTCTAATGACACTTTGCTCTGATTAATTCTGAAACAAATTCACATTTTGTGTATGATTCCTTTCCTCCAAAAAGGGTGCTTTCTGGAGGTAGAAAGTGATGGTAGGTAAACTGCTGGGTGACAGGAGTGCCTGCCTGGCACTAAAGTGCTGTAAAGACCTAAAAAATTAGTGGGGGAAAAGTTTCTTTATGAAGTGGCAGGTAAAAGTCTCATCCATCTCTCCAGAGTTTACAGTAGTTTTATTTTACTAAAAATCTCTACTTAGGAGCACTGGAATGGAAATTAGAAAACATCTTGGGTTTTAGTTTCCAATTTATCACTACAGTGTCATGGGATCCTGGGCAGTTATAAAATACTTACTTAGAGGAGTTAGGGGGGAAAAAGAAAGAGATGAGAAAGAAAACCTAATTTCTCAATGATCTTAATAATCCTGGCCAACAAACAGTAAAATGCAATAGCTACTAATTACTAAGCACTTACTATAGTCAGGCACGATACTAAACCCTTTATATATATACTAGAGGTCTAGTGCATGAAATTTGTGCATGGGGAGGGGTGTGTACCTCAGCCCAACCTACACCCTCTCCAATCTGGGACCCCTCGAGGGATGTCTAACTGCCCATTTAGGCCTGGTAGGAGATCAGGCCTAAAAGGGCAGTTGGACATCCCTTTCACAATCCAGAACTGTAAGTTCCCAACTGCTCACCCACTTGCCTTCCTGATTGCCCCTAATTGCTTCTGCCTGCCAGCCTGATTGCCCCTAACCACTCCCCTGCCAGCCTGATTGATGCCTAACTGCTCCTCTGCCAGCCTGTTTGCCCCTAACTGCCCTCCCCTGCTGGCTTGATTGCCCATAACTGCCCTCCCTTGCAGACCTGCTTCCTCCCCTGCTTGCTGTTTGTGGCAGCCATCTTGTGTCCACATGGGGGCAGGATATTTGACGACATAGGGGCAGCCATCTTGTGTGTTGGAGAGACAGTCAATTTGCATATTACTCTTTTATTAGATAAAATCTATATATAATTTTTATGGACCTCATAATATATCATTCTCCTTTTACAGTTACAAATTGAGGAGAAGTTTCCTTAATATAGGGTGAAACTGAGAATCAAAGAACTGAAGCATTTTGCCTAATTTCACAGAGCTGGCAAGTAAGAAAACTAGGATTCAAACCTACTTGAAATGGCTCCAAAAGCCCAGATCTTTTTTTAAAAAAAATTCTTTATTGATTAAGGCATTACATATGTGTCCTTATCCCCCCATGGCCTCCCCTCCACCCTCCTCGCCCACTCATGCCCTCATCCCCCTGTTGTCTGTGTCCATTGGTTAGGCTTATATGCATGCTTACAAGTCCTTTGATTGATCTCTCCCTCTTACCTCACCCTCCCATACCTTCGCCCTGAGGTTTGACAGTCTGACCAATGCTTCTCTGTCTTTGGATCTGTTTTTGTTAGCCATAACCACTGTCAAGACCATGGTGAAGTAAGAAACAAAAGGTGTGAATACATTTGCTTTTAGAACACCCTCCATTGATGGGCTTTAGTGAGCAATCAGAGCAATGAGCCTGTAATTTCTTCTATAATATTTAGCCACCACACTGACAAGGCTTTCATAATACGCAGACACCCCTGGTGTTCTTCAAATCAAGTTGATTCTGGACTTTCTATGCCTTTCCTATCTTTACTTTTTTGGATTTCATAGACCTGGCTGTCTCATAGTCAATTGTGCATTTCTTACTTTACCTTTACCTAAAAAGTTTACTTTCTTATAGTTTTAGTATTGGTATGCACATTGTTTTGTGTGTGGCTTTTAGGGAACATTCTGGTTTGAGTTGCTACAGAAGGCAGCCTATAACAACAATCTACTATACATTGTGATATCATGAGGATTCTTTACTTTCTGGCTATAAACAACATTTCTTTGGATGCTAGGCCATCTTCCAGAGCTTATAAAAAATGGAAATGATTCCCAGCTTTCAAAATGATGTTTATCTCGATCAACATAACTGAGTCTTAAACTCCACTCTATCTATTCTTGAGTTCAGGCTAAGTAAACATGCAAAAATGGAAATGTGATTATTTTTCTTTCAAATACTTTACATTTGCATAGCACTTTGCAATTTCTAAAGCTATTTTTCATATATATATATATATATATATATATATATATATATATCCCTTTTTAATCTTTAAAACAATCCTGGGATGAAAAGGAGTAGCAAGTTTTATAAATATTTTTCTAGTTTTGGAAATGGAGACTCAGAAAGTTTAAAGATATTCTAAAGATATTCTATAGAATCCTGGAGGTGGATGAAGTCACTTAAGTCAAATCTCAGTTTTACAAAGGAGGGAACCAAAGCCAGAAAAGGCAGATAACTTGTTTAAGGTCACATGAGTAGTAAGTGCAGACCTGAGTCAAGAATTCGAGTCTCTGGACTCCTACATCACAGCTCTTTCTACTCCGGTGTCTTTGATCCATTTTCATGAGCAAAAATGCAGACATGGCAAATACAGTATCATTTATGTCCACATGTCTGTAAGCATTATGGAAATATTTTATAAATATAAAGTACATCTGGAAGGCATTCTATGCTTATTGTCTCCAATCAGGAATCTATTGTTCAACTTCTTAGCAGACCTAAAATTTCCTGACTTTAATTTGTGAGCCCATGATATTGTCTGTCCTCTGAAATGGACAATACAGTGCAGGATTATGTTGTTAGAAGATTATGAAGAGCTATTTATCATCTTCAAAGTAAGAAGAAGCACTGATGTAACTTTAAAAATATATTATTGTTCGGTGTCTGAGCTGAGTAGCTAGATTGCTAACACTCTGCATTCTCTCAAAGCATATGTTTGAAATTGCATATTTGCATATGTATAAGAATATAAAACAAAATTTCACTATAATGCAGTGGAATTCAACATTTTTATTCTCATAAAACATGTTAATGAAAGAGTATTTTCAGTCAGTCTGTACTGTCCCCCGAACCACAGAGGTAAAGATAAACTTAAAGGTGTTTACAAGACACTGTGAATAATAGACAGTCATATCCTAACATGGCTCTAGTTCACTCAACCCAATAATAAGAATTTAAACTTGATGGAGGATGAGAGCCAATTGCCAATTACCTTATATTCCTTTGCCAGTTACCCTATATCCAAACTCATATTTAGCATATGCATTTATGTTCACATGTATATTTTCATCTCTCAGTTTACAAGTGGATTTTTGTACTAAAATATGTGTATAAACAGGCTGTTTATAGCTCAGAATACTTTTTCCCATAGAGATTTCCCTCCCGAAAACTTACTAACTGCCTGAAGCTGAGCTCACGAGAAGCATGTAGTCTTGTGACAAGGTTCTGAAGTCAACCTCAGAAACCTTTGAGAGAAAAACTACCATCCTACCTATGCACCACATGCATTTTCAGAGAGCAGTTTTGCAGGGAGTTTGTGGGGAAGTACTGTCTGTTTTCTTCCTTACAAGCTGCTGCTAGAAACCTACCAGCTTTAGAGTCTGTGGAGCAGGAACAGCCTCTTCTCATGGTTTGTGAGGTTCCCCCATTCCCCCATCCCCAGGTCTTCTTTATGTGAAATGTCTCATAATTAAAAAATACAGATTCTATATAGACACAGAGGCTTTTCATATTTGCAACAGTGGTTACTATGCATAGATGTGCTTGGAGAATTAGATTTCTGCATCTTGGACTTTAATTGCCCTGTCTAAATAAGTGATTAAGCTTTTGCTCTTTGTTTCAAGATGCCCAGTCAATGGACTTGTGTTGTTTTAATTTTATCTGAAGTGTAGTTGAGAACAGGCAACAGAGCTCACTGCTCCCCCCCCTTCTTCTTCTCAGTTACTATGACGATTATTTCAACATTTCCAGGTCTTATTAGACATCAAGAGTGATGTGAAATCTCATTATGTTATGGTGAGATGTTTGTGTGCAACGTGGAGTCTTTTGCAAAGGAGGAAGGAAGATTGAATTTTGCTTGGTGGGGAGGGGAAGGAGAGCCTTTACCTCCCTTCCTTCGAGACAGACTTAATAAATATGAAGCTTGTGGGAAGTTGAGGAAAATATAAATTTAATATAAAATTGGAGGCCCCAGGCTTTGAACATCTGTTACCATGGCAACTGATTTAAAAGCTCGAAAGACCAAGCTATTTAGGCAACTTAACTAGATGTTTTTGAAAGTACGGGAACGAAACGTATTTTAAAAACAGATGCATATAGACCCCATTCAGCCACCTTGGCTGACACAGCATCTCTTTGACAACTGGACGATACAAAGAAAGGATGTTAATGTGGTCAGCTGGGGGAGTCTACAGCAGCCCAGCTACACAGACACGAGGGCACCAGAAGCTGCTTCTTTTCTGCCCCTTTAAGCCACAAGTGTAGGAGCAGACTAATAATTTCAAGAACACAAATGTGAAAAGGAGAAACATGAACTTCCTAAGGGGAACCGGTATCTACCCTGCCAGGGGCTTCTTTGACTAACTGAATTAAGAGTGAGTTTTGCCCTCGCTGGTTTGGCTTAGTGGATAGAGAGCATTGGCCTGCAGACTGGAAGGGTCCCGGGTACTATTACGGTTAAGGGCTGAAGGTTCCAGGGTTCGATTCATGGTTACCAATGGATGTGTCTCTTTCACATTGGTGTTTCTTTTTGTCTCTCCCTCTTCATTCCACTCTCTCTTAAAAAAATCCATGGAGAAAATATCCTTGGGTGAGGATTAAAAAAAAAAAAGTGATTTTTTTTTTTTTTTGCGGGGGGGGGGGAAGATTGGGGGGAAGGGAGAACAGATTTAGAAATTTTGTCTTAAGTACATGTTCCTTTGAAATTGCACATTCCCCGAATTATCCCTTTAGCATCATGGCCATTAGGTTCAAAGTAGAAAATAAACGACTAAAAGTTTCCAGGGACTTAAAAGCAACAAGGTAAAGTTCTATGCACATAGTTCTTTGGCACATATTTGTGAACCAGTTTATTGGGAAAAGGCTCACAAACGGGGAAAGAAACCTCCGCTCAGGTGTTCTTTGCTCTTTGTGTTATGTGGGGACTCGTAGGCTTCTTAGAAATCAGATGTTCGGGGCTGTAGTTGGACCGGACAGCCTCTTTCTTTGCAAAGTCTTCTTTGTCCTGAGTCTTCAAAGCAGATTATGTTACTTTAAAAATCAAAGAAAACATAAGTTACAAATCACTGCATAAAGGGTTTTCCTAGAATGTTAATTTATTTGGTAAAGTAATTAAAAAAGGGACATCTTGAAATCGGTGAGACATTTCTAAATGCAAGAATGCCAAAGGGATCAGATGGAAGAAGGAAACCATTGCCCATTTACTAAGGTCTACTGATCAAATGAAACCTTTAAGGAAATTTGATTTTTATGGAAATGTGGGCATTTCTGTTATTTGCATAAAAATGGTGGGCAGGGAGCTAAAGTCTCCTTTTCCTGATACAATAAACAGTTCTGAAACTGTGCAGTTTTGAGCCCAAACATGAGTGAATTAAGGCAGTGATGAAAGGTCTTTTTACTGAGGAAGTTTGTGGAACTCCTGTTTCCACAACATATCCTATAAATGTCGAAAGCCTTCAGATTCAAAGGGACTCAGTTCTAGAGACACCAGAGACACCATCATCCAGGAGACAATGAAGATGTACATCTGGGATTCCTAGTAGGCAGTTTATTCTGGATAAGGTAAAAAGGAATATTGAATGAGTAGATATTTTCAGTAGAAAACAAATTGATGGTTTAAATGTCTCCAACTTACAAATAGTTATTCTAAGCTTGGTAGGGTAAAAATTAACATTTAGGTTCACATATTTCTTCTCCTCTCTAAGGAGAGAAAAAGACAAAAGGATGCATGGTTTACTATGAGGAGACAATCAATGAGAGTAGAAGAGGAACCTCACCTTAAAGACACTTGCGGTAGGGAGATCAGACTTCTCAGACAACAGTGAGAGGTGTATAGAGGAAATGGCAGACCAAGGTGATGGCATGAGGCCAAGGTGATGGAGATGAGAATTTATGTGAGGGAGAAGAAGAGAAGATACTTAGAGATCAGAAAAGATAAGGATATTTTAAAAAAAAACAAAACACTGATTTGGAGCACAGTTTTGAACCCCCCTACAACTTGGATAGCGTTATAGAGACATTTCTGTCAATGCTACCCTTCTCTAAAATCTGTGTACCTTCTAATCAACATCCAATAGAAATTCTTTACCTGTGAGCCATATCTCTTTTTTCTTTATTACGTCTGCCAAAGATTCATTTTACTGTTCTTTACAGAAACTCACCTTTTGCTTTTATGGTTCAATCTTACTTATTTTTCACATGTTTCTCCTTTCAGTAATTTGTACTTTAATCTTCATGAACTGTAATTATTGGGATTGACTTTGTTATTTATTTGCTAGGTTTTTATAGTTGAAGACATGATTTTCTTTTTCAGTGTTTGTTTGTTTGTTTGTTTGTTTATTTATTATCCTAATATATAAAAACCCAGGGTCCATAACATCCAAAACGACCAATGGATCAACTCACTGGAAATCAGTGCTATTCACTGTGGTGACCCAGCACTGACTGCCACTGCTGTGGGTGCCCGGACCCAGCACTGACTGCTGAGGGGGTTGCAGATCCGGCTCCAAGAGAGGCCTGGAGGGAGAAGCAGGGTCTGATCTGTAGCCTCCGTGGCAGCACTTGCCTCTCTCTTTTGCTCTGGGCCTGGCCAGCAGCCACATCTCTTTTTCTCTTAGGCCTTCACTGGGGCTGCATCAGGTCCATTGATAGGCCCGGAGATTTTGACTGGCATAGAAACTGACCATGCAGCTAAAGAATTTGTGGATAAATGGCATGATGTTTGAGAATTTCCATAAAAATTTTAAAACTAATTTGATTCTTATAAATACTTATAAGGACATCTGTATTCTTAACTAAATACTTATAGATAAGGACATCTATATCCATAACTAAATTTACATCTCTCTTTTTACATCTACTATGCACTTATTATACCTAACAAAATTATGAACAATTTAATGTGAGTCCACATTTCTTTTCCTCAGATTTTATTAAAAAAATGTCATTTTTACATTTGATAGGATTGAATCAAGATTCAAACACAAATTGCACATGTTGCATACGTTTCTTAGATTCACTTTAATTTTGAGACACTGCCTTTATTATCCAATGCATACTACAGTTTTGCTAGAGAAAATGGGTCATTTCTTTGTAAAATGTCTCCCATTCTGGATCTTGCTGATTGCTTTACTGATATGCCTTTTAACGTGTTCTGCTGTTTTCTATATTTTTTATAGGCAGGTAGGCAGATCTAGAGGCTGTTAGACATCAGCATTATTTTTTAGGGAAGATACTTCAGAGATGGTGCCATGGCCTTCTGATTACATTGTATCACCAGGCACATACTATTTCATCATCTCCTTTTCAGATATCTTATTATTGATCAAGGAACACAGCTGATGTCAACATAAACCTTTCATTGTAAATTCCCCATCAATCATTTCCTAATCATTTTTGTATCCACTTTTAATCACTGGAAAAAATCAATTTTTGCAATAAGGTTGCAAGATGGCAGTTGCCTACTTCTATCATTCCTTCTGCATTTATTAGCTATAATATTTCTATAAGAAGAATTTTCTTTCATCAACCATGTGGTTACCCTGAAATATAGAAAGGAAGGATAAGGCATGTCTCATGGTTTTATTTATTTAATGAATAGTTAGTGGGTGCCAGGAGCTGTGCTGGGCGTTGGAAACACAACAGTAAACAAATCTATATCCTGCTGTTAGGAAGCTTACGCTCTAGGTCCACAATTTTCAACCTTTAAAAAAAATCTCTTTAGTAATAAGCCAGTTACTAAAATTCTGCAGCACACCAAAAAAAAACACATTGTATTTTCTGCCAACTTGACCCTCCCAAAAAGGTATAATTTTGATTCATTCACACTGGATGGCTATTGTTGTAATGTTGTCATTATTTTACTTGACAATCACAGGGCAAAGAGTTCAGTGTCCCTGCATTGCATGTTTTAAAAATTCTTGTGGTGCATTGGCACACTGTTTGAAAAAAATCTCTGCCAAATACAGATGAGTAAATAATTACCATATTGTGTGAGACATGATGGAGAAAGTACGCAGTTCTGTGGGTATCTTTCTGAGCTTGGGGTTATTGGTTCCTGTGTTATTGTTTTTAATCCATTTTGTATAATATATTCATTTGCCATAACAAAATACCAGAGACTGGGTGGTTTAAACAACAGAAATTTATGTTTTTACAGTTCTGAATGATATGGTATTGTCATTCAGAACTGTCATGATCAAGGTGTTGGCAGGGTTGGTTTCTTCTGAGGCCTCTCTCCCTGGCTTGTAGATGGCTGTCTCCTCCCTGTGTCCTCACATGGTCTTCCCTCTGAGTGTATCTGTGTCCTAATCTCTTTATAAAGACAACACTCAGATTGGATTTGGACTCACCCATATGACCTCATTTAACCTTAATTACCTCTTTATCTCTAAGCACAGTTGCATTCTGAGGTAGTGGGGGTTAGGACTTCACCTAAAATATTATTAGGCTGAATATTTACATATTTTCTTCCTCTCTAGTTACAGGCTTCTTCAGGGAGCAGGGTCCTTCTATTATACCTCATGAATTTCTAACACGGTTTTAGTAAGTTTCTAGTAAGAGGTTTCTAGACAGTTAAATCCTAATCGGAAAACTTCATCCAATGCTGTGTGAAGGAGAGAATAATACAGCTATTGCTTCTCGAGCACTTATTATGGACCAAGTTAAGTAGTCTTACCTAATAATAGACAAACATATAAATTGATCGTACCTCCGCTATGCCACCAGCCAATCAGGAATGATATGCAAATTAACCCAACAAAGATGGTGATTTATTTGCATACACTGGCACTGAGTGAGGGGGGACAGGACGCTTGTGTTCTGCCCCACCCCTGGACTCTCAGGGCCTCTGGGCAGCATGGGAAGGTGGGGCCTGTGTGGAAAGAGGTGGCTCCTGGAGCAGAAAGAGGCGGCCTGAGCAGAAAGGGGATGGGCCAGAGTGGAAAGCAGTGCTGGCAGAGACTGGGTGGCTTAGTTTCTGCCAACACTGCCAGCACCTGAGGAAAGCCCATTCTAGCATGAATCTTTGTGCATCAGGCTTCTAGTGTATATATATATATATATACTAGAAGCCACAAATTTAGCTGTTGCTATTACTATTATTACCATTTTCTCTATGAGGGTGAGGGACTTGGAAGGTAAGGAAGGTTAACTTGTCTGGCTGCCATCGCCAACAAGCACATGATTCAGAATTTGAACCCAGAGCTCATTGTCATTCCACAATATTATGTTGCCCATGATATTTAGGACAGCATTTTATGAGTGATGGATCTCCATAAAATGTTACATATTAATGTAGTTTGGTAAAAATAGCATGGGTTCTGGAGTCAAAATGATCTCTATTTGGTTTTCAACTTCCTCCCTTCTACCTAATTCCTCTGAGCTATAATCTAGAAAATAGAAATAATGATTTCCGACTTAATGGACTGCTGTGAGCATTTGAGAGACGTGTAGGGGGACCCTTGCTCAATGTCTGAAAAGTTAGAGTCTAGATCAGTGATAACTGTGATTTCAGTCTCCTTACACTTCCTTGCCATGTTTTATACCCAGTGAGTTTTTCTTCCTTGAGGCTAGGAAGTTACCACAAAGGAATGAAGACAGAGGGGTAGAAGGAACAGATCACATGATTACAGCCCACCCCTGAGGTCCAGATCCAGTGTGTAGGTTCATTTATCAGCTCATCCCCACAACACTTGTCACGTGGCCACAGGATGGGAGAGGCTGGAGAGGCCCTGTGTCCAGGGCAAGCAGGAGTCACAGTGGAGCCTCTCCTTTCTGCATGGTGATTGGTATAGATGTACATCTAGTAAGTTAAGTAGCACTGCTTTCCATCCACCCATTGGCCAAAGGGGTTCTACATACAATACACGGGATTTTAACAAACACAGAAACAAAACAAACCACCCGTGTCATGCACTTCCCTTTAAATTCAACTTCAGTTAATAGAGTTGAATCAATTTCTATATTAACCAAATAAAAGGTTTTTTATACACACACACACACACACACACACAGTGGGACAAAGTAGGTTTATAGTTGTGAATATGCAAAACACATAATTTATTCTTCTATTATTATTTACTAATTCTTATGTTATTTTCCAATGAACAACTGCAAACCTAGTTTTTAAAAAAAGTTTTTAAAAAAAATTTATTTTATTGATTTTTTACAGAGAGGAAGGGAGAGGGATAAAGTGTTAGAAACATCGACGAGAGAGAAATATCGACCAGCTCCCTTCTGCACACCCCCTAACAGGGATGTGCCCGCAACCAAGGTACATGCCCTTGACTGGAATCAAATTTGGGACCTTTCAGTCCACAGACCGATGCTCTACCTACTGAGCCAAACCGGTTTTGGCTGCAAACCTACTTTTGTCCCACCCTTTGTGTATAAGACTGTGTGTGTGTGTGTGTGTGTGTGTGTGTGTGTGTAGTGTGTATTTCAGTAGAATTACCCAAGATTTCAATTTTCAACTTCTCTTTAAAAGGGATATTGAGAGTTTTGACATCATCTGGAATGTTCATTTGCCAAAATTCTTACAAAATATTCATGAAATTTTAACTAGATGCCCTCTTTCTGTTCAAGTTGGGGGACAGATATGTCAAGGTTGTCATCACTACTCATGACATGAGCCTCATTGTTGGCCTCGAAATGCTGATGTCCCAAGAGGGGGGTAGTAGCACATGTCACCAGGGAACATGCGATGGAAGCAGATGGACATATAAGCGGAGTTCCCAGGTCTTCCAGAAGTTTCCTGGTGAATTCCTCCTGGAAGACTTGATTTGGAAATTTCCCATTTAACCCTAGCCAAGGGATGAGAGTTGGGTGGGAGAGAAAAACCCACTCATCTTAAAGATTCATGATTCAAGCGTCTGATAGAATCTGCAGTTTCCATAGCGCTGGGCCCTAGATTTCCCTTTAATGTAATTAAGCCTCGAGATTTATGAATACAACAGGCCAGAACTTGATCCGTGTTCATTTTCAATTACCGCAGTGAAAGGGCTGCATCCAGATGTCTCTATTTACAGCATTCAGGCGGGCCGGCCCAGGGGCTGGAGGGGGGAGGGCCCACAAATTGTCACACTTGTTAATTCTTCACAGAGGATACTCAGCCGAGGTCCTGGCTTTGACCCTGGGACAAAAGGCTGGGGGCCCGGGCGCGAGGGCGTCAGTGCTTCCAGGGACAACACGGTGACCCACCGGGGTCACTCCCTCAGCTTTGTAGGTATTTGTGTAATAATGGGGGTCCATTCCTTATTTTTATTTCTGTTACAGTTCTGGGAGCATCCGAGGGAAAAAGACTGGCTGTGATGTGAAAGACAAACATATATAATGAGAGTATCGAGTGTCCCCTGGCAACAGTAACCACGATAAAATGCTACAGGGGAAATACACAGTAGGCAGTGACCCACATAATCGGGCCGATTTTGGGAAGCATTGTTTTATTTTTCTTTTGAAGGTTTTTTTTTTTTTTATGTTCCCAGATCTGCAATTTAGTTTTGTCAGGATTATTGGAACACAAGTGAGTTTTCTCTTGTTACAGTTTCAGCCCTGCTTGGTTCAGAGCAGGTTTTCCAACCACCAAAATACCCACCTGCTAGGGCAGCCGCAAAGATGCCCATTTTATTCCTTTTATTATTTTTTTGCTTTGAAACATTTCTGTGCTTTCCGTGACCATTCTACAGGTTTCTTAGGCGTGCGCTAAGTGCTTTCTTACACTAATGTGGACGTTTGCATTGAGGTATCATTTTAAAAGGAAAACCCCACACAAAAGGCTTAGGAATAAGAGCCCAGCGGGAGGCTCAGAACCTCTAATGAAATGTACCGCGTCCAGTAAAAAGCCCCCGATCCTACCCCACACTTTCCCTCTGAGGCGTGTGTCCAGTCCATCATTTTATTTCCCCCCACTCACAGGCCAGAGTTGCTGCCACCTTGTGAAAAAGAATGAATCGGGATATTGCTTTTGTGCAACAATAATTGGCTGCTATATTAACATGTAAAGTGGAATTGTGGGCCAATTCCCTTTCATTTCAGAAGGTTGTTTCTTGAAAGTACTGTGAATGTCCTCCTAGATTAGCCGCTTTAAATCAATTTCTTTTTTTTTTTTTTTGAGTCATGACCTTTACAGGATTCAAATTTATTTCAGTGAATTTAAAGAGAGTTGACTAGACCAAAGGGTTGCTGAAAAATAGAACTTTCCCCCCTAGATTTAGTCCATTCTTGCCCTTCTTTAAGAAATAACTTAATAATTCAGTATCAAATCTAATCAAGTTTAGTACTGCTTCGTGATACATAAATGCATCCCTCTGGCTCCAGTGAGTATATTTCAGATACAAATAGCATAACATCTGAGCATCCTATTTCCTCTTTTGGGAGATGAATGTACCAGGTGTATAGGATCGGAGACTAGGATTGAAGCATTTTGCCACTAGTCATTCCTTTTGGAAAGCTGTTATCTTGATAATTCTAGCCATTATTTTATTCCTTCCACAGAAACACTGTGTAGGCTCCAGGCAGTGCTGCCTCCTTCAGCAATGATGGAATCATAGCCCAATGGTATGCATTGAACTGTTGTTTTGGAAACTGTATTGGGACAGTGCTACTGTATTGGAATATTAGTTTTATTGAATTTGAATTAGTACTTTCTCTACTTCTGATTTCTACATTGTATTGATATCAGTATATTTTGCTTTCTAAAGTATTTTTCTTCAAAATATATTTTTATTGATTTCAGAGAGAGGAAGGGAGAGGGAGAGAGAGAAACATCAATGATGAAAGAGAGTCATTGATTGGTTGTGTGTGTGTGGGGGGGGTGGGGGGGGGACTGGTGGGTGGGAGGGGAAGGATTTGAGCTCACCACCTGGGCATGTGCCCTGACTGAGAATCAAATCATGATCTCCAGGTTCATGGTCAACACTCAACCACTGAGCAACACTGGCCAGGCTAAAGTATTTTTTAAGTTTACATTTACTTGACCTTCCTCTTCTTGTTTGCTTCTTTACCTTTCTTCTGCATCTCTTCCTTCTCTCTTTTTCTCATTTCTCATTAATTTGTGGATGATCCTCACCTTCGGATTCCATGTTCATGCTGATAATGACCATGCAAAATGTGTGCATATAAAGGACAGTGCAACTTTCCTTCTAACATTTCCTTTGGCTTTTAGAAACGTAATTTTATATGAAATACATATATATATTTATACAATTTTATATAATAATTAGGGAAATTATTGCAGGTTTGTTGCAATAAAACTTTCTGAACAAGTTCAGTTTTGTGGCAAGAAACCTTGCTCAGCAGATGCTGGAGGAAATTGAGAGAAGGCAGTGTCATGGCAATGTATCCCCAGAGAGGGCTGGCGTGGAACTAACGGAAAGGGGATTCTCAGATTCTCTGAAAATACAGAGGCCAAGCTGGAGAAACCAAGTTCAATTAAAGGGGGATCACAAAGAGGTCCAAAGGACTGGTGTATGCACTCAGCAGCAATAGAGAATTTGGGAGTGCAGCCTGGAGGACTCTGGGCAGGGGCTTTCAGAGAGTCGGGGTCCCTGGGATCCTTACAGTTGTCAATGGCCTTGTCCCCTGTATTCTCACTCTGCCTCTAGTCTGTTTCATTCCATACAATCTCCACATTGGGGCCACATTAAAAAACATTATCTTTATTGTTGAAAGTATTATAGATGTCCAGTTTGGGGTGTGTGTGGGAGGCAACCAATATGGCTTTTTTTGTGAAGAGGTTTCTCTCTCTCTCTCTCTCTCTCTCTCTCTCTCTCTCTCTCTCTCTCTCTCTCTCTGTCTCTCTGTCTCTCTCTCTCTTTTTCCCTCTCTCCTTCACTCTCACTCCCCCCCCCCTCTTTTCTCCCTTCCACTTTCTCTAAAAGTCAATGGAAAATATCTTCAGGAGAGGATTAAAAAAGAAAACAACAACAACAAAACTTAATGGAAATGTTGCATACAGTAAATGAGCTTCTTAAGATTGTCTTAAAACAGTCTTCCTGCACCCTGCTTAGCAGCTGGCTGTGCATTGTTAGTTTTTGCTGCACTCAGTCACTGCTATGTGCCAGAACCTCTTGCTTTATCCAGGTAACTTGCAATCTGCTGTGTGCTGGAGATCAGGTTATCTTGTTAGCATTTTGTATTATATGTGAGTCTCCAGGCTTTAAGCGAAGGCTGCACACTCCTATCTAAGAAGACCACAAGGCTGCTGGTACCAGGCTCTTAGCTTCCTTGTTTTGAAATCACAGAGACCTGTGCCTAGATGTTCGTGGTTCCAGAAAGCTGAATGTTTCAATGTTAAGATTAATGTATTGAGAAAACAATATATTTTTCTGAGTCAGTAAAAGGAGGATTTGGTTAGGTAGTATTTTAGAAATAAACCTGGGTTAAGATTCATTGAAATACCATTCTCAGGCTAGCTATCGACATAAACAACTATTCCACATAGCTCTTGTTGTAGGGCAGAGTACCAAAGTTATCTTTTAAAAATATTTTTGTGAACAAAATCAGATTAGACCAGAGTTCAACTCACATTCTTAACCAGAAGTTTCCTAGTGTCAACTGATGATTAGAAGTTGTTTCTCTTAACTTGAATCTCATGTAATAAGATATATTTCCTTAGTTAATTCATCAAACCATTGAATCATACATCATTCATCCACTTATCTATTCATTCATCATTCTTCACTCACCCATTAATTCAACCATTTCTTCCTTACTCATCTCTGCATTCAACCATTTACCTATCTGTTAAGTATTGTGTAAGCATCTACCTAGTGTAAGACATTCTTAGTTACTGAGAAGACTGAAAAACTAAGCAGGACAATCTCTCTTCTCAAAGTGCTTAATGGTTACTGTTGGTCTCCTAGATCATTAACATTGGGACCTGAACACAGAGAAGGAGTGTCAAAGTAGAAGACAGAGAATGAATGGTGCCAGGTAGCTGGAAAGGTGTGAAGCATGGTGGGAACAGAGAAGTGTGTGTAAGGGAAGCTGAGAGTATGTCCAGGGGAGAATGGTGGTTTAGATAAAGGGGCAGGATGTCTTAAATGCCAAACAAAGGAGTGTGGAGAATCTTTGGTGGTTTCTGAGCAGGGAACATACATGAAGATTAACTATTCTTTAGGAAGATCAATCCAAGTCAATTTGGGATATGTATTGGTGTAGAGAGATAAGAGAGAGATAAGAGGCAGAGAGACTGGTTAGCGCTTCAAGATAATTATGTTTACCCTGATTTGGGTCACTTACAACACATGGACTGTGCCACAGCTAAGTTAGGGGACTTTCCCATTTAAATGACTCAGCAACTGGTCATATTTCAGGGAAAGGAGAGAAGTTGTGTTTATGTTACTCTTTGTGGTTTACATTCAGTACTGACTTTCTCCTAAAGATCAAGGAGGGTGATTTGTATGTCCCAAAGAACTCTTCTTGAGCTGGGACATTCAAGTAGCTTTTATTGTAGTGACTTATGAAGGCTTAGGGGGAAGACACATTATTGAAGTCCAAGTCTGAGTGTGGGGGAAGGAGAGGCCCTTTCTCTTAGTAAAATTACGTCAATATTAGCAACCAGCCCTTTGTCTTTGCACATACTCATTGTAATATCTTTTGTGTAACTACTGCGGAAACAAATATTTGACTCATTAGTGATGTCGCTTGTTCTGAAACACAATGATAGGGTATGGAAAGCTAAACTGGAGGTGTAGAATTCTAATTCAATTCTCAAGGTCACAACTTGAAGGGAAACAAAATCAGAATCCTGCAAAGTATGGAACAGTGGATTCTTTTCACAGAGTGGACAGAGTATTTGCAAAGTTCTTACTTCAGGGGGAAAAAAATCTTAGTTCTCTTTGAAGCAAGCTCTATTTTAACTGGCCTCCTCTAGTAGTAAACAAAGCACATATTTGAATAAACTCCCTTTTTTTTTGGGGGGGGGGGGAGAGTGGGCTGCTTTAAGACTTTTATCAGTCTCAAGAGAATGTCTTGTTCCAATACCGGTAGATGTATCATCCCCACATAGCCTTGCTGACAACAACCAACCTGAAACTTCATTGCAGAAGTGTTCTCTGGCTGATTTCCCATCTCCAAGAAAATGTGCCCATTTCCCCAGTAGGTTGAGCTCTGCCCAGTGATGCATGCCACCCACTCCACCCCATCTCTTGTAATGCACTAAACCACATGTGTCAAACACAAGGCCCGCGGGCCAAATCCAGCCCGCCAGGCCTTGCAATGTGGCCCGCACCGCGCTGTCATCACTGCACTCCGCTGTCAGTTTATGACATTGTCAGTTTATGACTGTTCAGTAAACCATTCGGCCTGCGATTTAGGCTGGATTTTAGATTTTGGCCCCTTCTCTGATTGAGTTCGACACCCCTACACTAAACTCTGGTTCTTAGACTGTTCTATCAGATTTTTGTTCTTACCAGCTCTTCAGATTAACTGCAAAACTCTGGCAGTCAAAACTTTTTTTCTACAATGTTTTTATATCAACTACTGTATCATTTTATGTAACTGGGCATGCCCAAACGAATAACGTACATTTTAATTATAATGAAAACCAGAACCCAATGGCACCCTACCACCCACATGCGCACACACACTTGGTTGCAAAAGGCCAAAAGGAAACACTTTGAAACCAAGAGAAACAGTGCTTCCGTCATTACTGCTCAATCATGGCGCCCATTGGAGAGGAAATGGGGTACCTACAGAAGAAAGCAGAAGGGTTTTCTCTTCCTGGAAACAGGGGGGGACATGAATAAAATTTGGCACATCCTCAGTGTAGCAGCTGTGCTTGTCTCCACAAGAAAACATCACCGAGCAGTTGGTGAGTTCATGTTAAATAATTGCTCTTCACGTAAGGTGACTATTGTATTCTGCCCCTCGTTATGACTCTCTTGTGGTCTGATTCTCGGCGCATTCAATTCTGTTCGCAACCAAATTAAATTCTGAAAGCATATGTTACTGTACAGCATGAGTCACAGACTGTCATGATACTGGGCAGATCATTTGGCAGCTGTCTTAAAAATAAAACAGCAAAGAGCTACGTCTCTTCAGTGCTTCTCGTGTGTCAGGGGCTATAGGAAGTGATTGATGGGCCAGTGTTAGAGGAGTGTGGTGGGAGAGGCATGAGCTTTGTATTCAGGGGGTCTGGTGTTTGCATTGGAGACCTCATGTCTTAGGACACAGGAGAGCTGAGCTGACTAGTGAAGGACCCGCTTCACTGCAGAGAAGGCAGGCAGTAGCTCCTTTGGCTGAGCCTCCTGGGTGGGGGCTGTTTTTGGGATGGGGGTTAGGTTCCTGGAAAGTGTTGGGAGAAGGGGAGACTATGGAGAACAGGCTGTTCAATGGCTTTGATGTCTCAGTCTGTGCCTTTCTCCCAGGGTTGAGTGGTTTAACAGGTGAACTGATGTGAATGTATAGTTATATATAATCTATTTGCTTCATCGACTTGACCAGAATCCACAGGAAAAGAGAGGGGTCCCTGATACTCAGGAGTTTTCAGATATGCATGTTTGAATTGAGAATGTCAACAAGTTACTCCCTTCTGTCTTTATTTTTATTATTATTTCTTTTGATTCCCATGAGGTACCCCCCACCCCCAACCCCACCCTCTTGGGGAGTCTCACAGGGCTGCCTAACTCTTTGACCAAAGTAGGCATATTCAGCACCACTTTTATAACCATATCATCACCGCGCCCAAGGCCATCTTCACTGCTGGCCATGCAGTCCTCTCTTGGCAGTAGCCAAGTACATGCAACTCTATTTTGCTTCTGTGATTGAAATCATGCAACAATCATTTGCTTAAGTCCGTGATATCAAATAGACCTATTTGATGTTAAACTGACATTCATGCATTTGGTTCTAATGTTTGGTGAAGGCTGGCTTTTCCTCAGAATAATTACAAAGGCAGTGTTTATTAAAGTACATTTCATTTTAAAAATTGAACTGTTAAAGTATGTATAAATTTTTTGGAGGAGGGGCACCCTATATATTATTGTAAGTTTTACTTATCACTTGGATTCTCTGGTATCTACTGCTTCAGATTGTGATTAAAGGAGTTATTAACTCAGGAGCCTCAAAATTAAGGCTCCTTGTAGTCTAGGTTTTCCATTTTTGCTTATGAAAGGATTGTCTCTCTGGAAATGAGTGGCTGCAGGAAACAGTGAGTTGAAGTCTGTGCAATTCTTCAACTACACACTGGATGACTAGCATGGGTCGGGGGTCGGGTTAAGAAGGCAGGTATTCAACCGTTGGCTCTTTAAAATGTCTTCTGAGTCTGAGATTCTAAGATTCTCCTTACCGTATCACTTAAGAGTACAATTTCCTAAACATGAAATGTCTCAGGAAGTAAGTTCCATGTCTGGGGCTCATTTGTAATTAAACATTCAAGACTCTAAATAGCATTTGGGTTAATTAACTTTGTCTGGTTTCATGAAACACATTCAGTACTTCTGACCATGTTATTGCATTTGCTCATAAAAACGCTGTTAGTAGACTTGTGAAAATTATGAAATTTGGAAAATAAGGATCCCTAAATAAATACTTAACATTTTTAAAGTCAAAGAGCTCCCAAATCCCAAATGTATAACCCGATATCATATATTTTTTTATAGAAAAAATCTTATTCATCTGAATATATTAAAAAAATAGGTAAGAAAGCTGAAAATTTAAGATAGCTTCAGAGAAGGAATTTCAGAAGTGCACATCTGTCCATTTCTGAAAACAATGAATGCTAAGTAGATTTTCAAGTTTTTTTTTTTTTGTGGGTATCAAAGTGATGTTCTTATTGAACTTTAAAAGCCATAGTGAGTCTCTCTTGTGTCCTATCTTCTCCTTGCAACGCTGTAAATCTAACGTCTGCCTGTCCTATTGTTCAGAAAAAAGCAGCCATATTGTGCTGATTGCTATTAAATTAAAGCATAAAGGGTGAGACACAAACGTGGAAGCCCATCCTACCAGCAGGGATACCACTATCTTTTATTTGGCATTTTGGGAGGGTCAGAAAGTCATGACAGGCATCTGACCTCTGATAACCTCTGTGGTGCTTCTGTATGCAGTTTTGGGGGGAAGAACTTAATTAAATACAATTGAATTTCCCAGCTAACATTGGTGCTCAAAGGCCTCCTTTTAGATGGCTTGATGTTTGCTGGTGAGGAACAAACAAAGATGCTTCTTTTGTTCCTCAAAGAAAAGTTAGCATATGTTAGTTAAGGATTTGTGATTTCTTTTGACCAGACTGGCGGGTTCCTAGAAATTCAATGAGTCTTCTGAAATAATAATCACAATAAAAGATGAACCATATGACTAACTAAAACCACAGCTCTTCTTATTCCTGATAATTATTGTTAAAGCTAATATTTTTAAGAGTTTACTATATTTATTCATAATAAAAAATCACAATCAGAGAGTTTTAATGAAGTATACTAATATTTGACCACACAAAATATAACTTGTCCACCTCCTGGGTTCTCTAGTTACCAGAGGAAGAGAAGAACCATCAGCGGATATTTTTTAATATGTTAGGAAATTGTTACAACAGGTGTTGACAAAGAATATACAGTTTTAGGTTGTAAATAACTTATTGTGAATATTAATTGTTAATAAGAAGTTCATCTTTAACTTCTGTCTCCAATAAAAAAGCAATAATTACATAAATATAAGGGTTAGAAATCCATTTTTCCATTGTTATTCTTGGGCTTCTGAAATTGGTGGCTGACCACTAGAAATCGAGGAATCAATTTTATAATCATGACATACAGAGAGAATAAGTTATTTTTACTCAAGGTTGAGTCTTAATGCTTATTTTAGCAGGAATCAGGAATCAATGAATCTTTTAATCTTAGATGATTTTGCTTTACTTGAAGAGAGGATTAGAGTAAGGAACTGATGCTTTTGAATTTAAAGTTGACTATTATGTATGTTCAGCCTGCTTTCTCACCTCTATACCCTCTTTCTCTGTTTCTAACCTTTCCCAGGCCTCCCTAATTACTCAGGGGGAAACTGTCAACACTTGACCCCACTGCCCTGTCTGGCTTTGGTGCCATCTCTGGTTTTCTATTCATTGGTTAAACTCCTAAAAGTGGCGGGTACCCATAGCCTTTATTTCCACATCACTTTTTTTCCCCTTCAAAATCTAGTTTGTTTTTGTTCACCCCTATGACATGTACTATGTACCCCAGTTGAAGTCACCAATATCAGAGCTACCATGTATGGTTGGAACATGTACCCTACATTATGGCTCCAGGTAAAGGGGATGATTGGAGGCTGAAATCCAGATGTATTTGCTGGTCAGACCAAGCCTTGTCTTGGGACTGTATCTGTCCAGAGGGACTGGATTTCTTTGCCCAAAAGCTTTGCCCAAAAGCTTCATAGGCTAACCTGTGGCTTTGTCAATTCTTCCCTTGGTCCAATATCAGCATTTACTGTCTGATATTACTTCTTAAAATTTAGAACTTTTAAAAGATAAAAATTAAGCATGTGATCAAGAGTGAAATCATTAGTTTTTTTTTAAGGGTCCCAAATCCTTTGTCAACTAGAGTTTGAACAAGGATGATTTCCTCATCTCAATTACCATGGGATTGGGATGAATTATTTTTTGGTTTATTAAGTAAAATGCTAGCTGAGAAAAGAAAAGAGTCAAGGCTGGAAATCCTTATGGAAAAAAGCAGTATCAGTCTCTTATCAGATCACTCACTGCCTCCCACCCAACACTCTAGTCATACTGAAATGCTTATTGGAGACCCCAGAAGGCTCTCCAACCAGGCAGATTCATGTTGGGCTCTCAACTCCAGCACTTAGTGATTTTGCATTGGGTTGTCATTAAATTCTCTGGGCTTCAGCTTTCTCATCTACAAGATAATGATAAAAATGTGGCCTTTGGTGGAGCATTAAGGGAGTTCTGGCCGGGACACAGCTACTAGTTTACATGGGGTCAGAATGTTCTTCCAGTGTTGACATTTTCTCAGGCAGATTCGCTGCTAATGATACTCTTACCTCTTTTTCTTCAATTTTTTTTTCTTTGCTGCTTCAATATTTGCCTCAGCTTACATTTCTTCCAAGAAGTGTTTCCTGATACCGCTAACTTGGCTAAACATTCTTCTCCTGAACTCTGAATTAGGGGTACCCTTTTAACCCACTTTTTATCCTGCTGTGTTGTAACTGTGCTGGGGGAGTATTATGGGATTATGTCTCATTTATTTTTACCTTCTCAGTGCTTAATATAGTGATGGCATATCAATGATTATTTGGGAAATTGACTCTCTGGATTTCAACAACTGGAGAGGTGGACAAAGAGCTATGGCAGCTGGGAAGCACATATTAAGGGGCTGTGGTGACTAACCACTTTCCTTATATATTTCATTTCTAATGGGTAATTCATTCCTCTGTTGCTTAATTACTATTACATTTTCCAGATTTTTTTCCTGGAGAGAAACTGATCTGGTCCTAATGCTACAACTGTTCAAAACCAGCCACCTACTACAAAGATGAGTGGATCAGTATCTTGCTATAGGAAATCAGCATTGCCTGGGAAATTGTTACAAAGCAGAATCTCTGGCCAGCTGATGAGGCTCAATGGTTGAGCATTGACCTGTGAACCAAGAGGACACAGTTTGATTCCTGGTCAGGGCACAGGCCGGTTGCAGGCTTAATTCCCATCAATGAGAGCATGCAGGAGACAGCCCATCAATGATTCTCTCTCATTAATGTTTCTATCTCCCTCTCCCTCTCTGAAATAAATAAAAAATATGTTTAAAAAAAGCAGAGTCTCAGGCGCCATGGTAGACCTCCTCAACCAAGATCTGCATTTTAATTTGTTTCCAGATGATGCTAATGCACTGTAAAATGTAGGAAGCACTGGATTGGAAGCAGGTGCCTTACAGAATAGTGTATTTCCTGAATTTCCTGATGTATAAATGTATTTGTCTAGGAAGGCTCAGGAAAAAGGCATTGGGACTGTTACAAAGAGAATGAGATACTGATGTGGTCTTGGTCAAAATCAGCAAGTAGTTTTCTGTCTAAGAAATCTCAAATGAAACACTTAGATTAGGACCAGGTAGATCTAAATATTTAAAATGATTTCAAATAAGTGCGACGTCAGTTTTCCAACTTGATGCCATGCTCCTCTGCTTGGAAATCAAATGTTTGTTTTTTTAAAGAGAGACCACATCTCTCGAAAGAAATGCGTATGTCATGGCAAACACATTTCCCACTTGGTATCAGTTAACTGGCCTAAGAGAGGATTTCAAAAGCTATCTCCTGGTTTCCGTTTCCGGTTCCAATCCCAAGGCAAAGCAAGTATTTGCTTTTAGCACAGTTGATACCCAAGCACTTTGCAAATGTTTCCACAAAGCCAGCTGCCCTTTATACATCCCCCTGGGAATCTTTCTTTTGGTTACTAACCCTCAAGTGTCCACAACCCCTGTTTGCAAAGGTCTTTATCATATGGGAAGAACTCATGAATCCTGCCATCTTTTGGAGGAGTATGCTCAAGGCTTCCATTTGGAAAAAGTTGCCCCTTTGCTCAGCACATTGGGTTCATCCTGCAGACTTAGCCCCTTCACCCACTACTCTCCCTATTGTAGCCACTGGAAAGCAAAAATAAAGGAACAAACCCCAAACCGTGCCTCAATATTTCAATAATGAGGGTTGAAAATTCTGAGAATGTTCGTAAGTCACCTTAAAAGCGTCTTAGGATTTTTAATGTATTTTTTTGCAGCAAAGTTTCTAGTATTTACAAATGTGTGGCCACATGACATTTTGTGTGTACTGTCTTTGCTCCCTCATCAGTAATGATTTCTCCCTGGGGGGGGTCTCCTTCCTTTTATTTACCACCACACCTTGCTCTCTCCTCTATAAAAAGGAGTCCCTGAAAGCGATGAATGACTGATCTTTAATGTCATGTGTAAAATTGGAAAGAAGAAAATAAAAGTCAAGCACTCGTTTAGATAATCATGTCATAAAATTGTCGGTGACAAAGAGTCGGTAACCACTGAGATGGGTGGCTGTCAAGGACCTGACTGTGGATTCAGGTTTTACCCTTTACGCAGTGACTAGTTAGTTCAAGTATGTAGACTCATGTGCGCATGCGCGTGTGTGCGTGTGCTGTGTGCATGCGTATGTTCATGCCTATGTGAGCAAACAAAACAAAAACTTGAACTCTTCAGGACATACCGGTTGTTTTCACATCTTTGTGGAGACAAAAGGATTTTTTTTCTTCTTTTAAGATTTTTAATTAGGTGAGCTGTCCTATTTTTCAGGAACTAGCCTCTTCTCTAACATATGGGCTGGAACCATCTTTTCATTAGACCTGGGCCTTCTTTGTCATTTATACCATCCTTTTGCCTTTCCCTTTCATTTTAAAAGAAAGAGAGGTTTTTCTATTATTTTAGAGCAAAGCACCTCTGGTTTATGTGGCGACTCTTGTGGCTTTCTAAATGCACTTGATTTAGCTTTCAATGTGTAATTACTGCCAAACAAGTTAATTGCTTTCTAAGTGTCCAAAATTCCCTGTCCTAATTTTGCTTTCATTTACCAACCTTCATTATACATCCACTGTTCAACATAAACACAAATGATTGTTAATGAATGCCTAATGCCATATTCATTAGAAAAATCAGGTTAATGACTAGCAATGAATATCCCAGCTTCATTCTTTCAAGCCTTTTTATTTTGCTTGTTGATTACAATAGCTTTTTTTGTTTACAAAGAAATTCTACCTGCATCCTAGGCTTACCTAAAAGTTCAAGATAGAGATTTTCTAAGGAGTCAGATAACCCCAGTCCCCGATTCTTTTTTCTCCTTGCAGGTGCCTTTACTCTTTAGAAAGAGTCACCTATTAAAATGGAACTCAGAACGTATGTGTTTTCCTTGGGCTATTGGCTATCATGAAGCATTACTATATTGAAGGCAGAAATCTCAGGATTGCCGTGTACAGATGTAGGAATCTCTTTCACGTCCTGCGTGGAAAGAGTTTCAATTCAGGGTTCTGGTTCTGGAGAAGGGCCACACACAAATGAAGAGACTTGAAGAAATTCAATTTGGAGATATGGGGGCCCAGGCGGTAGTCCAACTCTAGTGGGAGAACTACTCCCTGCTCTGGCCCTGCCATCCATTTTATTGAGGCTTTGGGGAAAACATCTTAGGCAACATAAACAAAAATTTACATGTAGCCCTTTGGCAGGAAATAACAGAAACTTACATGGGACAAACAAGGTGGAGGCTGCTTCAGCTAACATTGTCATTAACTAAAGGGTGAGTGGTTAGAGCAATTAAGGTTGTTGAGCAGCCTTCCTGGCTTCCTGTCAACATCTCTCTTTTAGTGAAACTGATTTGTTTCCAGCATACAAATGTTCAGGAGGTGCACTGAGCAACCTTAGGAGGCCTTGTTTGCATTACACTCTATGAATGATGCTGCCCAGTTGTGCCATCAGAACCTGCATAGTTTTGAACAGGGTACTTAGAAATCTCCATTAAAATAAGAAATGTTACAGCAGTGTGGTTTGGGGACAGGATTTCGTACTTGGTTTTGATCACCCTGGGCAAGGGTTGTCTACTCAGAAGACAGCAGATATGTGAAGGCACATGGTTGGAGGGAGTGGCAGGAAGTCCACTGAGGAGGAGGACTGAGATGTGTATTATGGAGATGGGTCTGATTAACAATGTACCTGCTTATATAGTTTAAGTTTAAAACATTTGGCTCTCAAAAGAAATTTCAACCGTTGTACTGTTAATATTTGGCTCTGTTGGCTAATGAGTTTGCCGACCACTGCATTAGATATTTACTGTGTGCCTGGCATGGAGTTGATGTCAGGGATACTGTGTAAAAGACACATTTGTTGATTCATGAGAAGACCAATAAGTGTGGCCCACATGCCCCTAGCTGTACCTGTCAGGCAGTACACATGTGATACACTTACAGTGTCATGCAATTTGAGTGTTCTGAACTCCTGGCTTCCCAGTTGGTCCTTCCAGATCCTCCCTGGAACATTCTATGTGTCTTGCCAGATTCCTTCTGTCCTGGCACTCTGATCTCATAGACACTGTCTTTTCCAGTTTTGTGTCTTTCTGGGGTTTTCTTGTCTATCAGTCAATAATCTATACTTCTTCGCTCTGCATATGCCTGTACTCCATGTATCTTTTCTTCACAACATTTATGTCATTCAAATTTTGCCTGTGTTTGTGTGATGCTTTGGTTACTACCTCCTTCTTTATATTAATCACCTTGAGGAAATGAAGTGGTGGACTCATTGTTTTTCTCATATCTAGATGTCTGCTCATATACTGGTCACCAACCTGCTGAGGTCTTTCCTTCATGACCCCAGGTTCCCCAGGCCAGTAAAAGGCTGAGACATGATTTTAGCAAATATTGAACAAAGAAAAGTCAAGGACCCCCCAAGGATTGTGCCTAACCAAACAAATAAGTGTTGAATTGAAAAGCAGAATTATATTAATAAGCCCTATTATTATCTTATTGAGGTTTGATATTTTAAGTAACATTATAAGGTTCCTGACCATTGTCAACTGCTCTGCGGTGCCTTTTCTGACCTCATTGAATGGCCTATTATGTGTGTTGTATAGTTGTGTCAGTAAGGTTTTTGCTTTCATAATTTTACATAAGAAACAACTAAAAAGACAGTGGCTTTCAACCATCAGCATTTGTTTCTTACTCAAGTTTACTGGTCTATATTTGGCTATGGCTCTGCTGGGCCCACTGGTACTGACTCAAGGCTATGGTTTAGGTTCCAGTCTATTACCTTTGTCTCCTTTTACTGGGACCAGTGGTCACCTGGGATATGTCTTTTCCTTGCTAAGACAGAAATGCAAGTGGCCAAGACCAACCTGGCATGTACATCTAAAGCTTCTGCTCAAGTCATGTGTGTTTATATGTCATTCGCTGAAGCAAGTCATGGGGCCTACCTCAACATCAATGGGACAAGGAATCCTACTTCTTTAACTCAAGTGGGAAGTACATCAAAGCCACATGGCAAAGAGTGTAAATGTTTAATTATATTTGATCCTAATACATCACAATATTCTCAAAATACATCGTCTCTCACTCATAACATTTGTCACAGTTGGAATTTTGCAGTTATTTGAGTTATTCTTTAGTCATCTCCTGTGTATTCTTCTGGACTCTTGAGGGTAGGAATTATGTCTGTCTGTCTACACCACATGTGTCAAACACAAGGCCCGCGGGCCAAATCCAGCCCGCCAGGCCTTGCAATGTGGCCCGCACCGCGCTGTCATCACTGCACTCCGCTGTCAGTTTATGACATTGTCAGTTTATGACTGTTCAGTAAACCATTCGGCCCGCGATTTAGGCTGGATTTTAGATTTTGGCCCCTTCTCTGATTGAGTTCGACACCCCAAGTCTACACTATTGTCCCCCTAGCACCTAGGATGGTGTTCTGGACAATACCAGGTACTCGGTGGATAAACAGCTATTGTTTGAATAAATTAGCTTCTGACTTGCCTCACAATCATCTTAGGAATGGAAATATATCTTTGTGAAAATTAATGAAGTGACACTAACTTCTTTGTTCCAAATCTTTCAGAAATCGCCTTGCTATATTCCTATTGTGATAAGTGCAATCCTGTGGGAGACAGGCATATTGCATACAAATGTGAGTAAGCACAGTGCTGGTGTGTAGGACTGTGTCCCTAGTCTCATCCTTTTTGGGTTCAGTTGCTTGATACATGAGGCTTGTTCCTTTGTATTCAATTTTTATCTTTATAACTGGTGAAAATTTATTTTTATCTTTCAAAGTAAGAATTTTAAAAGACATTTCCCATAGAACTTTGTATCTCCATTCGAGATTTACCCTGCATTTTTTATCCTTTACATGAAGATATGTACTGAGAAATGCTTAGAAATGCTGAGAAAACAATTTATCATTCATTTGATGAAAAGCAATAGAAATAGAAGTCACAGTGCATTAGGTGTTTTTGCGTGTGTGCATATGTGGGACAACAATAATTCCATCTTAGAACAATCAATAAAAATAAACAACTGCGTTCAGCCTTATCAAAAAAAAGCTGACCTCTTAGCAATGTTCTCCCCCATTTCACCTTCTACTCACTGGTTGCTAATGATCTCTTCTTGGTGACAGCCAAAGTGAATGTCTGTCTCTATGCTGTGCATATGCATGTCTGCAAATGACTGCGACGTGCACATGGAGATGGTCACCATGGCTGGCCCATTCAGTTGTCATGGTGCTGTGGTAGTTTTCCAGGTTTAGTCCCACCAGATCTTTGTTTACAAAAGTGGGATTGGAGAAAAAAGAACCTTTCAGCCAACACTGAAATTTACATCCTAAGGGCTTTAATTGCCTTCATTTCCTTCCTATTTAGCAGGAAGGGAATGGCAATACCCTTTAGGGAAAGCCACATAGCTCAGTGACAGGATGAAATCAGAAATTCTGTGTGTGTGTGTGTGGGGGGGGGGGAGGGAGTGATTCTAGTTTTGTCTTCTAGTCTCTACTTCCCAAAATCTGTGAGCAGGATTGCTCCAAATTACTGCTTGCTGAAAAGTAGCATATGGTGACTGAAAATAGAATTCAAGGGTAGAATCAAGAGATGTGAAAAAATCACATTTTTAAGATGAAAGAAAACAACCTGACCTGGTTTTCTAACCATTCTTATGTCATGAAAGCACAGGAATATATCTAAATTAGGCATCTGAGATATTCTGTTTCATTAGTTATTTTTTTTGGACTGCAAATAATTGATTTCTTAAGAATTCTCACCACTAAGGGACTCTAGGACTCCCACCATGCAGTATTAAAAAAGGAAATAGACCCCAGGGGAGTCCCCTTATCGCTGCCATCCCACCATTAGTTCATTAAGGCCCTGAGAAGGCAAAGCTTCACAAAAGGAGACCACAGGCCTATTCACTTGGCAAGGGGTGCCGCAGGTGACAGTGAGTACCATACATTGCTAATTAGATTACACTACAGCAATAGAATGCCTCTCAAGCTTCCGACAAGTGCCACCTGCATGCCAGCCACTCCTTTCCTCTGACAACTGAAGTGAGAGGACTAGAAAGCAAGTGCAGTCCTATGTGAGATCAGGGGCTTGGCACCTGCTGGATCCTCTTTCAAAGGGTTTCATTCCCTCCTTTTTTTTCTTTTTTTTCTTTTCCCTCTTTCTTCCCCTTCTCTTTCTGTATCTGTGAGACTGTGGAGGGATTATAGGATAGGTCTAAAAATTTTAAAGATGTATATCACTCAAAGAATTTCATATTATTTGTCATTGTTTATAGTATATTGACTAATAATTTATTGTATAAGTTATACATTGTATATTAGGTCGTATAATTCATATGTTATATAAAACATATTTATATAATGTTATAAATCATATATAACATAGCATTTTGCCATATATTATATATCAAATGACCCATAATGTGTGTGTATGTATATGTATTCTAAATTACACTTTATATATTGTATATATTGTATTTACTGACCATCTGTGATCAGTAAATACAATATATTTACTGCTCTAAAATCAACAATGAAGAAAAAAAATCTTTGCCTATCATATAGGCAGGAACACAAATAATGAAAAACAAGCAAAAAATAAATAAGGTAATTGCAGGTAATGAAACTGCCATGAAGATGATCAATGGGGTAATGAGGTTGAGGAAGACATGGGTGATGGGGAAATTACTGCTTTAGCTAGAGTAGGTTGGTCAGGGAAGGTCTTTCCGAAGAGGTAATATTTGGGCCTAGTCCAGAACTATGAGAAGGAGACAACCAGGTAAAGTTCAAAGAACAGCCTGAGATATACTGGGCTTAGCATATTTAAGAGTGGACAGAATGTCAATGAAGTTGGAAGTGGAGAGCAAAGGAGTAATGGAATAGTGAGTAGGAGCTGTATCACACAGGTCCTTGTGGCCAATGCAAGAAATTAGTAAAAAAGCAGAAACCACACGAGAGTTTATTTTCTAGCAGAAGATGAAATGAGCTGATATACTCTGTAAGAGGTTCACTGGATGATGCATGCAGGATGAGTTTTTGGGAAATAAGAGATTTTGATGCCTGTTAGGAAGTTATTAGAATATTCCAATGGGAGATGGTGCCTAGGACTAGGTTCATAGCAATTGAGTGAGTAGGAGGTGGTCAGATATTAGAAATATTTTCTAGGTAGAGCTGGTAGGACATCATAATGGGTTGAGTGTTGGTTGTGAAAAAAAGAATAATCTAGAAGAACTTTTGGGTTTTTAGCCAAAACAAACAAACAAACAAACAAACAAGCAAACACACACACACACACACACACACACACACACACACACTGGGGTGTGGCATGGCAGATCTTGAGAATAGATTTTTGGTGGAAAAGAATGATAAATTTGAGATGCTTTGTATGTAACATCTCATTAATAACTTAGTGTCATGGTCAGACCTAGCTGCAAGAGAGGCTGGGAAAAATCCAATAATTGGGTACATCTCAAAGTCAAGTTCTGTTATACAGGAAGAAAAGAGAATGGATGTTGGGGTAAGTGACTAAGAGTATGCTGCACAGAAATAAATAATAAAAATATTACCCCAAAGTGATTGTAAAAAATTAACATAAAATTAATCTTGGGTCAAAGAATAAATAAATAATGAAAAAGGAGAATATATTCTGAATTAAATGATACTGAAAAATGTGAGATGCAGCTAATGTGATACTTAGAGCTGGATTTATGCATTAAATCTCATATTAGAGAAAAATAAAGGTTTAAAATTAAAGAGCTAGTCATTCAATTTAAGTGTGAATTATTCAAACAACTAAATAAGTTAAAAGGAAACAAAAAGAAGAACTAATCATATACACTGCTGCAAATTCACTTTGAAGAGCATTTTCATGATCTAACACTGTTGTGGAATGCTAACATTTTTGACCCAATAATTCCCACCCGTAAAAAATTTAGAGACCATCTGTACTCAAGGAGACATATGGAAGTTTTCTGTTGCATTGATTTTTTATAATAGAAAATTGAAAAGACATACGTGTCCATTAACAGGAGAATGGATAAATACAATGTGGTACATTTATACAATGGACTGTTGAACATAGTTTAAAGGAATGAGGTAAAACTATACATACTATCAAGGATAAATCTCAGTAACCTGATGCTAAGTGGGAAAATACAGTTATAGAATAAAATATGTATTTAGTGTAATATTATAATTAGGGGACACATATTATATGTCTTTGCTTTCCATTTCCAGTTTAGAATCCTTTGAGAGACACACAAATTAACCAGATGGTGGTAAAAATATATTCTAGGTCAAAGATGGATTGAAGGACTTAGTAATGTTTTGAAAAATATAAACAGATCATATCATTCTTCTGCTCACAAACCTCCAATGGGCTTCAGTTCCACTCCAATAGAATCTAAAGTCTTTATCATGGCTTCAAGACCTTACATGATCTGGACCTCCCTATCTACTGAGCTCATCACTCACCCCTTTCTCTCCAGCCTCACACTGCTCCAGCCCTGCAAGCACGAAGCCCTTCTCACTAGGCCCTTTGCACGTACTGTTCTGTCTACCTGGAATGTCCCGTGCTCCCTCCCTTCTCTCAGATCTCAGCCCCACTTGCCTTAGAGGAACATAGGCTGGTGGGAAATCCAGGTTTGGAGCTCACCTAAGTAAACTGATTTGTTGTTACTCACCAGCTAGTCTGTGCCCAAGGTTCTGAAACAAGGGTGTCCAAATTCTCATTGCAAGCTGGCAGCAATGAAAAAAAAATCGAGTGCCTTTCTTCCACCTATTTATATTTATTTATGTTATATTAGAGGCTCAGTGCATGGGATTCATGCACTGGTGGGGGATGTAGCCTGTGGGGATTGGCCTGCTGTGGGAGCAGCTGCTTATCCTGGTCAGCCCAACAGCTATGGACCCGTCCTCTGAGCCGCCGCTCCTGCTGTGGGAGCACACTGACCACCAGGGGGCAGCTCCTGTATTGAGCATTATTCCCTTGGTGGTCAATGAGCATCAGTTGGTCATTCTGGTAGTTCTGCCATTGGTTGCTGGGCTTTTATTATAGAGAATACTGCTGCATTCATTATAATTTTATAAACGATAGTATAATGTATTTATAAATTTTAAAATGTATTATAAAATACATATCTCATAGAATTTAAAAATAAATGAGACAAAGTGGAAGTGAATATTATTTTTCATGTCTAGCCATGAATTTATACTATTTTAAATAATATGTCAAGTACATTATACATAAGGATTATTGTTAGTAAGAGGAGTCTTTACATAAAGTCTTTATATATGTGCCTCTGTAAATAGAAAGTGATTAGTAAGTCTTCTTGCTATATTTCAAATACCTCCACCAACTTTTTGACAACTAATTTGAGATCATCTGTCTCCCTTTGAACCAAGGGGCTGGACTCACTCACATGGGGCTCGAGAACCTACATTTAGCAATCCCAGCTCATACTTGAGCCTACTTATGTGGAACCTGGGTCACCACTTCTCCCAGAATCCTCTTGGTTCTCAATCAAGGCAGCTCACCAGATGCCCACATGACCTTCCCTATCCCATCTGGCCCTGAGAAAAGGAGGGGGACAGAGAGTGGGAGAATCCTACAGGGTTTGACCAAGGCTAGAAAACCATGAGTCTATTTTATTTAAATATGCTACACACTCTGTGCCAGAGGTAATATAACACTCATTCTCAGGGGGCCTTGCCCCTTTATTTCTGTTGGAGTTCTGGTAGACCCTCGTCAATATGATGAGGCAAGAGCAACAGAATGGAAAGGAGCATTTCTCCATTCTCTGACTGTGTAAAATATTTTCTAAAAAAAACCCCAAAAAACTGTAACTAATAAATGCTGTGATCCTGTGACTCATCTTAAGAATAAATATTTTACAAATAAAAATGTAGAAGCATAGTATTTTAAAAGCTAGGGAGAGTACGAGTGAGCAAGAGAGAGCAAGACTCCAGTTTCCTCACAGCCTATCAGTGGCATGGGTTGGGAGGGGAGGGTCCAGAATTCTCTGTTTGACCCAGAGTGGGTATGGGAATTCTGAGAGGAGCCAGGCCCAGGACTAGTCTGGCATTTGGAGGAAGAAGCTGCACAGATCACCAGTCCCAGGGCAAAGCAGAACTTCAGGAGCAGAAGCTGACACGGACCTTCCCATCCCAAAGGTCTGTTGGAACTAGTCTCGGCAGCTCTGGTGGCACCTGGGACAGAGATCAAAACAGAAAAGCCAGGAGGGAAAAAGACTCTCCTGCAGAGGCCAGAGAGAACACGGCCGATGGTACTCAGGTCATCACACCTACTCTGGGCCGAGGGGAGATGCCCCCTCCTGCAAAGCTGCAACTGGAGGGGGAAAGCAGGAAGCACTTGGAGAGTAGAGGTAATTCTGAAAATGACTTTGAGCTTTGAATTGATTGGAGTTAAATCCTGAACACCCTATGTAAAAAGAGACTATTTAAAACCCTCCAAGCCTTGCTAAAGTTTTAAGGTAAAGTGTTTGCTGCAAGTTGAGTTTGGTTAGGAAAGGAAAGTTAAATGTATTTAAAAAAAACAACAAAAAGAAACAGAGAAGTAGGGGAAGGAAACTTAGTTCAGAAAAGTGGGGAGAACATCTTGACTTTTGGAGATGTGATAAGAGAGCTCAATCTTTTTATTCATGTGCTTATTGGGCAAGGGTTTCCCAGCATCTATTCTATGCAACACTGATCTGTTTAAGGCAATAGGGATAGTGAGCAAGTAGGAGAAGTTTGAAGTCATAGTTTATATTCCAGTGGTGGATAGACCAGGATACATGGAGCCTTTGCACAAATTGAAAAATGGTGCAAATAAAATAAAATTTTATTTGCATAAAATTTGCATAAAATGCCTCTATGGGTGAAAGGGAATATTTTTCCCAGACCTAGGCAACCCAAAGCCCTTGTATGAGACTTGACTAATGGAATGTGGGCTTGAGGCCAACCTGTGCAGCTATCCATGGAGGCCCTGGGGAAGACTTATAATTCACAAAACAAATGGCATAGAACATCTGATGAAGAACCTAAGGGGGATAAGTGTATGTATGTGGATGGGGCCACTTTTATTTTTTATTTTTTTTTAAATATATTTTATTGATTTTGTACAGAGAGGAAGGGAGAGAGACAGAGAGACAGAGAGTTAGAAACATCGATGAGAGAGAGTCATCGATTAGCTGCCTCTTGCACACCCCCCACCGGGGATCTGCCCGCAACCAAGGTACATGCCCTTGACTGGAATCGAACCTGGGACCCTTCAGTCCCCAAGCCGACGCTCTATCCATTGAGCCAAACCGGTCCCGGCAATGGGGCTACTTTTAAAACATGGTGGTCATGGGAGCGTAATAATAATAGATAGTAAAGAGGTGGAGGAGGTGTAGGAGGTGTCCAATCCATGAAGATATTAGAGGAAACATGTTCCAGGCAGAGGGAACAGCAATTGTGAAGGTTCTGAGACAATAATAGGTCTGGAATATTAAATGGATAACGAAAAGGCTGGCGGAGAGTGAGTAGATAAAGTGAGCAAGCAGTAGATAAAGTGAGAGAGGTAACAGGGACATCCTTGTTTGCCTATAACAGTCCAGGTTTGCATCTGGTTACAGAGTATTAGCAGGATTCACTTTGACCCTAAAAATTGCCCCCAGTTGGTCAAAGCAGTAACGGGGTCCCAGATCCTGTTCAGTCTAGTAGGAAGCCATTGAGGATGGTACTCTGAGTGAGATAAAGAACCACTGGAGGGCTGAGCATGGCAGGATATGCCTTAGGTTTAAGCGGATCAGTCATGTTGACCTCTTGGAGGTGGAAGAAGAGCTAGCATGTCTGGATTTCCCCCCAGGAGATCAGGGTTCTTTAGAGATGGTGCCTGGGCATCTGGCCTGGTCCTCAGGACACCCTCCCAGGTGTGACACCTGGAGCCTTAGTAAGCACTCTAGGATGCATGTGGGTGTTCAACCCACTTCAAATGGGTTCGCTTTGTGATGGCTGCAGCACAACAGCCGGGAGAGGAAGCGCGAGGTCCCTCAGCTCTTATTTTTTAAAGCAATCCCACGTTGCAGGAGAGGATACTATATTTTGGGTTATGTTAACTCTTTCCTATGATAAACTCTATGCCTGAGGATCAAAGGCTCACAGTAACGATGATGTCAGGAAGTCTGTGAATGGCAGAGGAATTTGAGCACAGGGTCCCAGGAGCCTCCTTTACTCAGGGGGGATGTGGCATTGATCAGATAAGTTCTAGGGCTTAGAGTGTTGAGAGAGGAGGGGTAAGTCCATATCAATAAGCCAGAGGTAATCTGGGGTCAGGACAAGATGGATTTGCCAAGGGCCAGTTCAGTTCCAGGGTAGAGTTTGGAGTTACCACCGAATTCTTCAGCTTTTTGCAGTTGACTTAAAAATGTGATGCTGAGGTTGTTGGGACCTGCTTTCAAAAGGCTATTGCTAGAGTAGGCAGTGAATGGAATAAATGGTTAAGGAAAGGGATTATACAGACAAATCCTGGGGTCAGGCAGCACCAGTTTAAATCCTGACTTTGCTGCTTTCTGCCCTGTGACTTGGGGAGCTATGGCTCATCTTTCTTTTTTTTTTTTTCCTTTTTAAAAAGTATATTTTTATTGATTTTTCACAGAGAGGAAGGGAGAGGGATAGAGAGCTAGAAACATCGATGAGAGAGAAACATTGACCAGCTGCCTCCTGCACACTCCCCACTGGGGATGTGCCCGCAACTAACGTACATGCCCTTGACCGGAATCGAACCTGGGACCTTTCAGTCTGCAGACTGACATTCTATCCACTGAGCTAAACTGGTTTTGGCATGGCTCGTCTTTCTATGCCTCAGTTTCCTCATTTGTAAGATGGGATAATAAGAGCACCAACCTGCTGACGTATGAGAATTGAGTTCCATGTAAAATGCCCAGAACAGTTCTTGCCCACATGGAAAACCTGCCGTGCATGTCAGCTTTTATTACCATTTCTTTTGATAAAAAAAAAATGAAATGTCCTTTTGTATCATAAATGTAAACTAATATTGAATCTTATAGACCAATATATTGAAGGCTGTTTTTTTTGGAGGCTGGTCCTTTTTGATCATAGTGATTGGCATGCTATAGTCCTTCTTTTTTGGGAAGTAAATCAATTATTTCCTTTGGGGTTCTTCCTAAATCTGCCAACAAATGTTGTTGGTTTTAAACAAAATCAAGCTTAGCCTTTATCTCAGGTTTTCATTTTAATATGAAGAAAATAAACTTGGTCAAATTTCAAAGTAAAGACTTTTTTTAGGTTTAAATCTGATTAGGTAAGTGAAAGTTAGAACTGATAAAATGATGAAATCCATCATTCTCAAAAACTAAGGTGAGAATTCGCTAATAAGAAGAGATCATCGCAGTTTATTATAATCACTTAAACACTTTATTGAGTCTTCTATGGCTATATTTATGAATCCTGTTTTACCTGAGTAGCTTTCAGATTCTATTAATGGGTTACTTATCACGTATGAGCGAGTACATCTCAAGGAAGAACATATTTGGGTTTATTACTCATCATAAGTGTAATTATTGTTTAACAATATTATGAAGGGCTGCTGATGAGATGCAGGTGTTTAAACATGCAGTGCCAATAGATTTGACACGGTATTCAGTTCTAGGCATATACATTTTTAAAGGCTTCTATTCATTGGGAGACAATAAAACCCCACACAATGGTAAGTATGTTTGCTGAAAAACATGAAGTGACTGGTTAATTTTTAGTCCTAAGATCTTAAAATGATTTTTTTTTGCAGCGTTTCTTAACTTGCTATTTTATATTTAGAGTGGAAAATAAAATAGAGTTACATCGACAAAGTCCATCACTAACTAAAACCTCACTGTAGATCTAGGGAGAGTACTAGGGAGGACCTTTCCATTTTCAAATTGCAGAAAGGACATTCTAAAATAGGGGTGTCAAACTCAATCAGAGAAGGGGCCAAAATCTAAAATCCAGCCTAAATTGCGGGCCGAATGGTTTACTGAACAGTCATAAACTGACAATGTCATAAACTGACAGCGGAGTGCAGTGATGACAGTGCGGTGCGGGCCACATTGCAAGGCCTGGCGGGCTGGATTTGGCCCGCGGGCCTTGTGTTTGACACATGTGTTCTAAAACATCTCTCTGGATTCAGAAACAAAGACAGGTGCTTGATGCCAAGGATTGGGGAGATGATGGAAGGTCTGCCCCTTCAGTTTCTGCTGGAAACTACCTCCCAGTGTGCAATTTTCTCCCCATATAGCGAAGAATTGATTTGATGCTGTGTAGACGAGACAACAAAAACAAAAAAGAGAACAAAAGAAACAAAAATACAAACGACAATTAATAAGGAATCAATACTTAACACTTCTCTTTTCAAACCAGTGGAAGAGTTAAAGAAGTTGGCTAATAGAAGTGAAATGATCAGATAGGTTAGGAATGTCACCTAAGTGTGTGGCAAAAATGGGCTTTTTATTCTGATCTCCAGAATGGCAGACTTGCCCGAACACCATGGCGGCACTTGGAAATGGCAGAACTCCCCTGTGGATTGGGATGACAGACTCTTTCCCTGATAAGTTTACTTGATGAATAAATGCAGACTGAAGCCACTTGATTTCTGTTGACCTCAACGACAAAGAAAGGAATAAGGTGATAAGGATCCAACTTCATTCTTCTGCATGTGCATATCCAGTTCCCAACACCATTTGTTGAAAAAACTGTCCTTTCCTCTTTGAGTGGTCTTGAGATTGAGGTTCATTTGATTATATGTCAAGGGTTTATTTCTGGTATCTCTATTCTATCACAATGGTCTTTTGGCAGTCTTTATGCCTTTATCACACTGTTTTGATTACTGTAGCTTTGAAAGATGTTTTAAAATCAGGACATGTTGGACCTTCAACTTCATTCTTCTTTTTCAAGATTGCTATAGCTATTCCAGGTCTTTTGACAATAAATGTGAATTTTAGGATAGAGTTGTTTTAAAAATTTCTGCAAAAAAATAGTTATTCAGATTTTGATAAGGATTGAGTTGGATATGTAGATTGTTTGGATATTATTGGCATTTTTCAGAATATTGAGTCATCCAATCCATAAACATGGGATGTCTTTCCATTTATTTGTGTCTTAACTAATTCCTCTTAGTGATGTTTGATAGTTTCAAGCATACAAGACTTTCACCTCCTTGGTTAGGTTTTTTCCTAAGTATTTTACTGTTTCAATTCTATTTTAAATGAACATTTTTCCTTAATTTTGTTTTGGGATGATTTATTGTTAGTATAAAGAATAAAACTGTTTTTCTGAAATTTGATTTCATATTTCTAACTTTGCTGAATTCACTGATTAATTCTAACAGGTTTTTTTTTGTGTGGAATATTTTGGATTTTCTACACATAGATTCATATAATCTATGAACAGAGATAATCTGATTTCTTCCTTTCCAATTTAGATGCCTTTTGTTTCTTATTCTTGCTTAATTGCTCCAGCTAGGACTTCCAGTTCTGTGTTGAATGGAGATGGTGAGAAGGAGCATACTTATTTTGTTTCTGATCTTACAGAAAAAGTTTTCAGTCTTTCATATTTGAGTATGGTTAGCTGTGGGCTTTTCATATATGAACTTTATTTTGTTGAGAGAGTTTCTTTTTATTCCCAGTTTGTTGAGTATTTTTTTTTTAAAAAAAAAACAAAACAAAACTGTTGAATCATGTCAAACATAATTGAGATAATCACATTGATTCTTGATTTTTGTGTTCATTATGTTAATTTGGTATATTGCATTGATTAATTTTTACATGTCAAATCATTCTTGTCTTCCAGTAATAAATATCACTGGTCATATTGTATAATCCTTTTACTGTGCTGTTAAATTTAGTTTGCTAGTATTTTTATGAGTGTTTTATTTGCATTAATATTCATCGGGGAATTGGCCTGTAGTTTCTTGGAGTGTCTTTGGCTTTGGAATTAAGGTAATGCTAATAGATAACTTTGTTTTAATTAAGTTGACATTATACTGGTAGAAAACACTCAGGTTGGTTCTTCAGTTGCTCAATATTCAGTTTTAAAAGTTGGGAAACACTACAAAAAGTGGTAAAGATTTCTGAGCTGCTTACTACTTAATCAGGTGCAATGCTGAACCACCAGCAGCATAGAACTCTGGGCTCCCCATTCACATGTAGGTGGTTTCTTCCTTTAGTTCCTTTTCACTCCTTCACTGTTGGCTGACCTCTGACAAGTTTAGTCACCCCCCTCTCTCCCACCATTTCTACACCTGTAAAATAATCTCTGCCTGTCTGCTCCTTTGTTCCTGCTGCTTGTGCCTCCTACTGATTTGACTGCTTTATCTTCTGCTATTGCTGCCTTAGGGTCTCCATCAACACCCCTACCCTCAAAACACACCAAAAAAGCACAGCCTCCATGACACCCCCAAATCCCAATAATCAAAGATGGTCCTACAATGCTCAAGAGGACTTTTTGTTACTAAAATATAAAAATAGTTAGAAGTAGATGAAATCAGCTACATAAATGGTGAAACACATAACTTCCTGTTTTAGTTGCTTAGGTGAAGTGTGTGTGAGGGAATAACTAACTTTTCATCAGGATAGAACAGGAAACAAAGAACAGCAATGATTTCATCTTTTAGCCTGGTAACAAGAACCAACGAGTCACCCAACAATTAGTTATATTACTATTCACAACTCTCATATATACATGAAACTTTATACCAGGCTCTCCTAAACCCTCTATTAATATTGTCATAAATATCTTACCAGATAGAAATTGTTACCTTCATTTTACAGATGAGGGAACCCAAAGCTCTATGCTGTGATCCATTGCGCACATTGCTCTCTGTGCTGATGGGCGCATCTATTTATTATTACTGTTGTGATCAGCATTGTTGTCATCCATACTAATAAAAGAGAAACATGCAAATTAACCCAACAAAGATGGTGGCAGCCACGAAGCTGGAGCAATCAGGAGGCTTGCAGTGCCCCCAGTGACAGAGGAAGCCAAGCTTCCAGCCAACCCTGGCCTCTGCTGAAGGAGGGCCTGGGAGCCTGGGTCGCTGTGGGTGTGGGGGGGAGGGCATGGCCAGCCTTAAAACGGCTCTCAGCCTCTTCCCCAGGCTGGCCACACCCCCATAAGGTGAGGGTCCCCCCCTGGGGGGCTTGGCCAACCTGCAAACAGCCATCATCCCCTCACCCGAGCTGGCCATGCCCCCCCAGCAGGGACCTCATGCCATGGGGGCATAGCTGGCCTGCAAACCACCACAGGCCCCTTACCCAGTGCACCCTACATCCCAAGGGAACCCCTACCCTGATCTGGGACACCCTTCAGGGAAAACCAGCTGGTCCCCACCCATGCACCAGGCCTCTATCTATACTAATAAAGGGTAATATGCTAATATGCTAATATTTAGGTAATATGCTAATTCCAGGAGACCTTTTGGATGTTCTTCTGGAAAAAGCCATGGTGGCGGGGCTGAGGTACAGGCTGTTAGAGGCCAAGAGGAGAGGGCAGTTGTGGGTGATCAGGCCAGTGGGGGTGGCAGTTGGAGGTGATCAGGCTGGTGGTGGGGGGGGGAAGTTGGGGTGAGCAGGCCAGAAGGCAAAGTGGTTAGGGGCAATCAGGCAGGCAGGTAGGTTAGTGGTTAGGAGTCAGGAGTCCAGGATTTCGAGAGGGATGTCTGTCTGCTGGTTTAGGCCCGATCTCTGTAAACTGGCAGTAGGACATCTTTCAAGGGGTCCCAGATTGGAGAGGGTGCAGTCCGGGCTGAGAGACACCCCCCGTCCCATGCATGAATTTTGTGCACCAGGCCACTAGTCCTAAATATTCTTTTTCATTTATTTCTCCTCCCTCAAATAACGTAGGTTGCAAGTAAGAGATCAGGAGAAGAGTGGGAGAGTGAAGCATGAATGACAAATCAAGTCTCTAAGATTTCACCTTCTTCCAAACTTGACCAATGGCATTCCTATAAATGTGCTCACCTTTGCACAGCACTTCACACTTCTCAGTTCTCTCATCCTATCTCAGGAACTTGGGAAATAGACACGGGAAGGGCACATTGCTCCCCTTGACTTGTGTTCAACAGAGAATTTAGTGATTTCCCAAGACTGGAGAGCTGACCTTTAATACCTCAACCAGTGCTGGAAATACTCTGATGAACCTTAATATTCATTTCATTTTGCTTCAGGATAGTGCCAGTGTAATAAATCCTGCGAACCCAGCAGGGGGAAATTATTTGAATTAGATATGTAAAAAAACAACAACAACAAAACACCCACATCTAATTATGCGAATGAATAAAAGCAAGTGCCCCATATGTAAATTTTGGAGTAGTGGCAGTCAGTTGAGCAACTTATTTAATCTCTCTGTGACTTGTTTTCCAATTCTGGGAAAAGAGGGGAATAAAGTACTGATTTCATAGGGTTACTATCAGGATTTGATGAATTATCATGTCTAAGGTGTTTAGAACAATGCCTGACTTGTGATATGTACCCATTAGACTTAGAGTGTTAACTACTGCTGATATACAATGAACAGTAAACAATAAAATTTATTCCCCCAAAAGTTTATAATTGACTTCTTTATGTTTTGGAGAATCTCAGTATTATTCCTTTGGAAATTTCACAACTTTTTTTTTCATCTTTGTAATTAGACCTAGTTTTATACAACACACATCTAACCCCTAGTTTAAATTATTTTTTCCCTCTGGACTCTCAGAATTGATTCTGTGTGATATATACTCAAGTTGCTTGTATCTTTCTCTGACACCATTGTCTCTGCTAAGAAGTGCTTTCCAATTTTTAGATTTTTTTAGGTGTTGCTTGGTACGAAGCATTGCATTTATTCTCAACAGCCCAGAATTAAGAAATAACATTTTGTGAAATAAAAAATATCCCACTCTAGAAGCTTAACATCTGTTCGTGCAATGACCTCAAGATGTAACTCTGAATCCCTTTTGGTAAATTTCCTATTAAAATTCTGGCTGGTCTTCTTATTTGTGAGAAATAACTTTTACTGGAGGAAATTGGGCATAAAACCTTGCCAGCGTATTTAACTTCTTGTCCTTTAAGAAATTATATTTTGATTTTAGAGGTTCGACTTTGCTGGCTAATGAAATTATCATGGTGGAACAAGCCATAGAAATAATAAATACAGTAATTCTTCTTTGCCTATTGTGTGCCTTTGCTATTCATAAATTTTAGGGCCTTAGATATTAGATACACTTACGTAAGGCCTCACGAACGGTAATTATCTTTTGGCCAAAGAAAAAGCCCAAACGAATGCTAAGCTGCATTATCGCTTGGCTTCTGACATGAGCTGATAATCAGATTTTCTTGCTTAAATCCATGGTGCTCGAACAATGCTACCCACTGTCTGTGCTTCCCGATATTACCCTTAATTAGAAAGAACAGAAACACAAATCTGAATTATTTCAAAATCTGGTTTCCATGGTCAGTGGTTTGAAGGGCTTAACTTTATTATAAATAAACCTGGCTTTATTGGCTAATGAAATCTGAAATGGGAAGCCTGGGATAGAGGGAGTGTAATACTCTGATGTTTACACATCAAAATATCCACTATGGGCAAAGTGTTTTGTAATAAATCACGGGATAATTGAATTATGATTTCTTTGTCCAGGCACAACCTAAACCCTATCACTCAGAAGAACCTGGGAGGAACTCAAGTTTCTGCTTTCTTCAGAAGGTACATCTTTAGATTTAAAAATATATGTGCCTATAACTGTCTAGGAGGCATTGACCGTTTTAAAAATTTTATCCTACTTTAGTACTTTTTTCCTTTGACACATTGGGACACATAGTTATGAGTATGTGGTGGTCTGTCATTGCACACTTATATAGCCCTCAGTGTATTAGTTTCAAATATTCACATGGGGCTCTTTTTGCCACATGGAATAATGTGTGGGTTGGCATCTGAATGAGACAGATGAAAAAATGAGAGATCAGTTGCATTTTTATTTATAGTCTTAGAAAAAGAGGGCTGCCCTGGCTGGTGTGGTTTGGTGATTAGAGTGTCGGCCTGGCACCAAAAGATCACAGGTTCAATTCCAAGTCAAGGGCATATATTTAGGTTGCAGGTTCAATCCCTGGCCCTGGTGGGAGCGTGTGCAGGAGGCAACCGGTCCATGTGTCTCACATCAATGTTTCTCTCTCTCCCTTCCTCTTTCTCTTTTACTCTGTCTAAAATCAATGGAAAAATATCCTCAGGTAGGGATTCACACACACACACACACACACACACACACACACAAACACACACACACACACACACACACACACACACGACAGGGCTAAAGATAGGCAAGGATGCCTGACCCCATATGAAAGCCTAATTAATAACTAAGTGGAGATAGTAACTTTGTTCTTCTGGAAAACATCAGACCCACTGTCACATACAAGGAAGGACTTCTGATGCTACTGGCAATTGTGGCTTAAAACAGTAGACTGGCGAGGACCTGGACACAGAGCTCCATATTCCCTTGCTCACCCTGTTGAGTCAGAACAAGGACTTAACATGAAGCTAGAGAGGCTTCTCATTCAGAAGCATCAGGCACAGAGCTGAGACGGGGCCTCAAACAGGGTTTTTTGAAATTTTAGACAGTGGACTGTGGGACTTTCGGGGCTTTTCTCCTGCTCCCAGAATGAGACCTCCCTGAACTCTCTTTTTGGAGAGTTTTTTTTGGAGAATTCTTCTCTGGAGAAACCAGAGCAAAGCCCTTGACATTCTGGGACTAAGGAAGGAGTCTGTCCTGGGAAAGGCAGGCTCACTGCATCCTGCCCCAGGGAATGCCAGCACCACAAGCCCTGCCCAAGCAAATCCAGCATTTGCAGGCCATCTTTCAGTGCCTGCCTCTTAGATAGGAATGGCTAGTCAGATTGCAAGTAAGTTGTGATCATTTTTAATTTTGATTTTGTGATGATTTTTAATTTCAGCTGAGGCAACTGTTATGAAAGCTGCTAAGAGTATTATATAGATTGTGACAATAGGGGGAATAACTTTATGATACATTATTTTGAAATATAAAGTTTAATACATTGGGACCTGATGATCCTCACAGAAAACAATTTTTGTAAGCTCTTCATACAAATCCTTTTTGTGTCTATCTAAATTTACTTTTAAATGTATACAATACGTTTTCATGGTTTCTTTTACATTTCCTGTAATTTGGAGAGGTTCTTACAAGAACTGAGGGTGGCTGTGTGTTTTCAGATAATTCACAGCCCTGGTTATGCAACTCCATGGAGATCTGCCCCATCCAGTGTCGCTAGGGGGCTCCGGGCTGCGTGGCTCACTACACACATTGATAACCAGAACACCTCTTCATTTTAGTTGTATTTGTAGCAAGTAACGCATCTTCCATTTGGGGAATAAGTAATTTACCTAGGATTTTTCAGTTGAAGTGGTTAGAGAATGATGCCGACGAAGGCAAAGTGGGCCTCGTCCTTAGCGATACTATCCTTATCAGAACAGATCAGTTTTACCCAGAGTTAAAGAGACTGTTCCATGAGCACACATGCATTTTGAAGCCTCACATCACCTTGTATTGGTGATGTGAGGCTTCAAAATGCATGTGTGCTCATGGAACAGTCTCTGCCAGATACCAGGCAGAACAGGCAAGAGAACACAGCTCCCCAACTCAAGCTGTCTTCCCAGCAATGCCATTCCAAGCCAGCAGGTACATCCTAAAATCCTGGTAAGATGGCTGTGGTACCCTGGTTCTCTGCCATCTCTCACAGTCAAGCCTTGGTTCCAGAGTCTAACACAATCTCATCACATCCCATTGGCTCTGAACTCTAATCCCCGGAGCTAACAGAACATAAGGCGCCGATGTGCTTAGATCTGGACATTTTGAGTCACCTTACATTTTTTTGGTCAGGGGCTCACTTAAACCATATTGATCAAGGTTTGGAGTCGTATGGATACCCAAACATTTGTTTCTGAAATTAGAATACAAGTATAGAGGGATTGAAAAGTAACAGATATCTTCCCCAATGAGTGTAATAGACTGTAACCCTGAAAAGAGAAGTCAGCTTCAGATAAGAGAAAGGGCTAAAGTTTTACCCTCCAGCTTGTCACCTACATTGATCAGAGCACAATGACTAACATCAGTTTATCTCACTTGTATGCTGTATTGTCACATGGCTCAGCAGGAAGAGATTAAGAGCAGTGTTCAAGATCATAAGATCCTACTCTATCAAATGGTGGGTAATGCTTCATGTAGAAGAAGTTATAGTGTTATTCAATCTTTATATTTAGTTTTTTTGGAGTAATATTCCCTGTGGCTATTCTCAATTATAATTTGAATTTCCATTATTTTAAAAAGACATGTTTATTGATTTTTTTTTAGAGAGAGATAGAAACATTGATGAGAGAGAAACATCAATCCACTGCCTCCTAAACGTCCCACTTGAGATCAAGCCTACAACCCGAGCATGTGCTCTGCCTGGGAATCAAACCTTGACTGCCTGATTCATAAGTTGATGCTCAATCCACTGAGCAACACCAGCTAGGCTGAGATTCTGTTCTTATTTTCTTATTGCCGGTCTTCATGTTCAGGTAAAGAATGGCTCTGAAGTTCAGTAAAACCAAGTTTAAAAACTTTCTGCCAAACACTAAGACTGTTGAGGAAGCCCAGACCTTCCTTTTTGATCTACAGTGGTGCTCCATTTTCATTGCCATACGGGGACAGTCATCAGATAGAGGAGCTCCAATTTCTGTTACTCTCTTTCCACGTCCTCTAATTACAGTTGCTGGTAGGTGTCCTGAGGCTGATGCTTCCCCTGCAGACTGCCAAGAGAGAAAGAAAATACACCTTCATTGGCTACTGTACATACAATGGCTCCTAAAACCAGGCAAGAAAACCACAGCAGTGATCTTGGCAAGCAAACAATTGAAAAGTACAGGTGCTGGCAGTGTGCACAGCCCCAAAATCAACATGACTTGGAAGGAGAGGGGGTTGGAGAACAAAGAAAGGTGCTTTTCATTCAGAGAAATTTATTTCTTTTAAATATTTGCGATCTGCAGCCAATGGCACAGGAGGCCACTTGGCATTATTTCCCCACAAACCGGAGGGCTGGGTGGTCATGAGCAGATGCTCGAGTGGTCTGTGGCGTGAGGTGCACCATCCGTCAAGTAGATCAATATTTGTTGTTCTTGTATCTTTGTGGTGAAAGTTTGCTCTCCTTAAACACAAAAAGGTGGGGGTTGTGCTTTAATATATAGAGCACGGGTTTTACTTCAGACAATAAATCAACTGAGAATAGCAAGGACTTTGCAGATGGAACTAGGTAACTCCCTCCTCTGCCCAGGATGGTCATGTTCAGTGCTTTAAGGTATAAAATGCATCTGGGCTCATGACATTGGCAGTCTTTTCTTCATGTACTCTTTCAAAAATATATATTTTATTGATTTTGAAAGAGAGTAAGGGAGAGAAAGAGAGAGCTAGAAACACCGATGAAAGAGAAACATTGATCAGTTGCCTTTCGCACCCTCCCACTGGTACATGCCCCTGATTTGGAATCAAACCTGGGACCCTTCAGTCCACAGGCTGACACTCTATCCACTGAGCCAAACCAGTTAGGGCTTCATTTACTCTTTTCCATTTCAGTTAAACCATACTTCAATGAAAGATATATGGATAGAACACTGCATTTCACCCAAAATGTGTTTTTAAATATAAATGAATCCGGTTCAATGGAGTCCGCATGTGTCAATAGAGTAGCATGTCTTATGTAGTAGCAATTTGGGCTAGTCACAGGGGTGACATAAATGGACTACTTTAGCCTTCTGGTGCCTCAGTTTCCTCAGTTTATCAAATAGAGGTCACAGAGAGTCTAGTGAGATAGGGGGAAGAGATAAATAGATGGGTTCATGAGCAGTCTCCTAAACCATAGAGAAGATTCTATATTTTATTATTTAGAGCTAATTGTCATTTAAGTCTTCAATGTGCACACAACTCATCTGGGATTTTGCTAAAATTCAGGTCCTGACTCAATAGGTATAAGGTGGGGCTGATAATTTCCATACCTAATAAGCTCCCAGATGATATTTAGAATGCTGCTTCATGGACACAATTTGAGTGACAAGAATGTACTTACTACTTATGTTAATCATCTGTGATACTTGTTAACCATGTGCCTCCCTAAGCCCCACCCTCAACTTTTTGAATCAAAATCTACATAACAAGTCCTCCAGGTGAGTCTTACTCACAGTAAAGTCTGAGAGTCATTGTTTAAATGAAGTGAAGCCATTGAACACTATTAAGAAAGTGAGCACTATACTTATTGCACTAGAGGCCTGATGCATGAAGGTTTGTGCAAGAATGGGCTTTCCTTCCCCTAGCTGCTGGCACTACCTTTGCTCTGGCTGGAGCTGCCTTTCTGCCTTCTCATGCTGCCCAGAGGCCTAGAGAGGCTGAGTTGGTGCGGAACACCTGTGTTGTTGCCATGGCAATGACACAGCATCCCGCCCCATTCCTGGCTGCTCAGTGCCTGTGCATGCAAATTAACTCACCATCTTTGTTGGGTTAATTTGCATACTTACTCCTGATTGGCTCGTGGTGTTGCAAAGCTATGGTCAATTTGCATCTTACTTTTTTATTAGTGTAGATTTATTAGACTGAGTTTTGGAAAGTGAATGTGAAGAGAGAACTTCACTGAGGAGAATTGGAAACAGGGGAAGGGTGGAGAAGCCACACAGGAGGACTAATGAGGAGGGAATGGGTCTGGAGGGCAGAGAGCGGGTGGGTTTATAGGATTCAGTTATGAGTGAATCTGAGGGTGGAGGAGACAGGAGAAGGCCAGAGTGACCTTCCAGGTTCTTATTACCACTATTGCTCTTCTTCCTGAACAATTTTATTAAGTCACTTCCTTTCATTTCTCTTAGCTCATCTAAGATGATTTTCAAAAAGGCTTCACTAAGACCAACCAGATATTGAAATAAAAAAAAAATTCTTCAGCAGAAATGACTTACAAAGTATATCCCAGACTCCTTTCCTCAGGAATGGGTGGGACTGGGTTGAATGATATGACTGAGGAAGGACAGGATGAAAACCTTGTCCTTGCCACGCTGGGGTGGTATAGTGGTTGAGTGATGACCAGGAGGTCACAGTTCGATTCCCAGTCAGAACACTTGCCCCTGTCGAGGGCTCAATCCCCAGTAAGGTGTGTGCAGGAGGCAGCCGATTAATGATTTTCTCTCATTATTGATATGTTTCTATCTCTCTCCCTCTCTGAAATCAATAAAAATATATTAAAACAAAAAACCTCACTCTTTAACATATGATCTTATCTTTATGCAAGGTTGGTTTGATCTCCTATAAACCTGACAGATGCATAGAGCTCAGAATAGTCTGCTGAGCCTTGAGGTTTGAAGAGGAAGTAAGGTCCAGGCTCAATCATCAGCTATGTGACCTTGCACAAGCTGCTTAACCTCTCTGATCAGTCTTCATTGCTATAAAGCAAGAAGAAAAGGGAACTAGATCATCTATTCTCCATTTACAAATATCTTTTCAATCAACTGATGAGCCAGTCAGCAGATTGTCATAAAAATTATTATTATTTTTTTTCAAATGGGAGTGTTGATGACTAGCCGAAGTTTCTTTTCCTTGGTACTGCTCCTTTCAGACCAGACATATACAGAAAGATAGATGTAAATGCAATCAAAACTACTAAATGTATGTGTACACACACATGTACATGCACAATCACAAATCATGCTCTCCATGGACCTTTCTCAGATCACAGATTCAACCACCACTTCCTAACAACCTAACATGTCCTGGGTGCTCTGCTAGGTACTGGGGGACACGGAGATAAATCAATCAGGGTTAGTGTCCTTAAAGAGCTTATAATTTAACAGGGAGATGAAAAGTTTACCTAGCCCTAACCAGTTTGATTCAGTGGCTAGAGCATTGGCCTGCAGACTGAAGAGTCTGGGTTTGATTCTGGTCAAGGGCATGTACCTTAGTTGCAGGCACATCCCCATTGGGATGTTTCTCTCATCAATGTTTCTAACTCTCTATCCCTCTCTTTAAAAAACTAATAAAGTCTATCTATCTATCTATCTATCTATCTATCTATCTATCTATCTATCTATAATGACTTGTATGATACAGTTTAACAAATATTTATTAAATGCAGTGTGCTGGACACTGGAGAGAATATTAAGAAAAAGAAAAAGAATGTAAAATCATTTCCAACAGGGAGGATTCATAAACTTTCAGTTTCTGAAACGTTGATTGACAACAACCAGGTGGTCTCAGCATATTAATTGGGAAGTGTCCTGCTGCTTGGCCTCAGCCTTTGCAGTAGGTTAGGAATCATCCTTGGAAAACTTTGGAGAAATGGTAGTAAGGAGTGGACAAGGAGGTGACAGGGAGAGCTGGGATCTTGTTCTTACACACTTGTCTAATTTCTCTTGCAAACCACAATTCTTTCTTTCTAAAACTGAGAGTCAAGTGCTTCCCATGTGCTTAAATGTACTTTCGGAAGGTCTCTGTGATTACTATCCCAGCATTCTGTTGGCATGGAGAGCAGCCTCACATAACCCATTGTCTGGACAAGTCTCAACAACTGGAGACCCCAGTATTAGAGATCTCAGAGGCTTCCCAGGAGGGGGAACTCACTTTTGCTTCTCCGAAGAATAATAAGAGATAAAATGGCTGCAAAATATCTTGGTATGTTTAGACAGTTTTCAGATCACATTCTAGCTGACTGAGGCAGGTGGAGCCCAACTGGGTCTTGCTCAGATAATTCCTTATCCATTTCTTGCTCTTTATTTGCTACATCCAAAGGCTCCCATTCCTCTCACTCTAAAATGTGTGAGAAGACTCTCTGATTCTGACACGACTCTCAAGTTCCTTACCCTCATGAAGAAATGCTGGTTTCCAATGGAACCTTAAGTGATCCTGTACCATTGTCGCCATTTTCTTGCAAAGAGCTTGGGGTGGGATTTGCCATCCACCCATGCCTGCTGAAAACCACTTTTCTTGTGTTGACATAAATCTGCAGGTGCAGAGGTTGGGGCAACAATTTCCAGTTGTTTGGCTTTTGGAGAAAATGATGAAAATTCAAATCCAGGGCTTAGTTCTTGGAAAATTCAGGAAGCGTCTTACAGAGGCTAAAGGAGAAGGACATTTGTTAAAGTGCCTATGCTGCTGGTCCTCATATAAATGCTCTTTCTCTTTTGTTCCTACCGGACTCTGAAAAAGACAACTCTGGCAAAAGCAAAGGAGGCACTGGCCAATGAATGCAGCAGTGTTTTCTAATCCACATGCATCAAAATCATGCAAGTTTCCATTCCATAAAGAATTTTCCTCAGCATGATGGATTAATCACATGCACTAATAAAACAGTCACCTTCACTCGCTGGTGCCTCCTAGCTTTCGTACTTGCCTCCCTCCCCCTTCTTAAATCCCATGGAACTCTCAAGGAACAAAAGGAGTGGCATTTTCTCTGAGTACCACAGCCATTGGTCCATCGGTCCAACCCTCTGGAAGGTAGGCTCCCTGGCTTTCTCAGTGTGTAAAACTTATTTCTGCCTATAAGTAACCTCTGTGCCTTGGGGAAAACTCAAGGTGTCTTTTGGACCCTACATTCTGTATAGGGTGGGAAGTAGCTACTGAGTGGGAAGTAGCACATTATAGTTTTAATTTTACATGTAAACAACTGAGAAGACTAAATTAAAGTCAATTAGTACATATTGAAAGATATTATAATGAGGAGGGTCATGGTTATACAAATGTATCTTGACCTCAACTCTTTTTTTGCCTGTTTAAACTCACACCTCCTGATTTTCTAGGATAAAAGCAATCGGCCTAGGTCTGATTCAAAATCATGTATTTGCAAAGATTTTGCACTCCTATGTTCATTGTAGCCTATTCACAGTGGCCAAGACATGGAAACAACCGAAGTGTCCAACAATAGAGAACTGGAAAAAGAAGCTGTGGTACATATACACAATGGAATGCTACTCAGCCATAAGAAAGGATGAAATAGCACCATTTGCAACAACATGGATGAACCTTGAGGACATTATGCTAAGTGAAATAAGTCAGACAGAAAAAGCCAAAAACCCATATGATTTCACTCACATGTGGGATATAAAACTTAAACTTGTGAACAAATAACAGTGTGCCAGAGGGAAGATGGGGGCGGGGAGAAGGAGGCCTTAATATAAGTTGACAGGAGAATTGACTTTGGGTGGTGGACACATGGTGCAATATACAGATGTTGTGACATAGAAACCCACACATGGAATCTATATGTTCATTCTGACTAATGTCACCCCAATCAATTTAATAAAAAAAAATAATGTGCCCTTATTCTTTATGTTCACTAGTTTTCCCAGCCAGCCAATTTATTCTGTGAGTCTGCATTTTCAGATTTCTGAGAAATGAGAGTCTTTTTTTTTTCCAATTTGGCCCAGGGTTTATCCAATTATGGTAATAAACACACACACACACACACACACACACACACACACACACACAATGGTACAAGGCTGTGGGTGCGTCTGTTTCTTTAAGAAAGGTTTATGGACAGCAAAATAGGGATTGACATAATTGTTACTGACTGGACTCAGTTTGCCCAAACCAGGGCTTTTCAAGTAGAGGAAAGGGGCTGTGTGGTTCTTGTCATCTACCGATGCCTTTGCTGGTCAGCCTCTGCGCAGAGTTTTCAGGTGTACTTCTGGGGGAGGGGTTTCACGTCCATGGGCTAACCCTCTGACATCATCATGGCCATCTCAGCAGCTTCCCTCTTTGTCCATGAGAACAGCTTTGGAAAGTTGAAATTGGATTAATTTTCATCTTTGTGGATAAAATCGAAAGGACTTCTTTATCTCCATCCAAGATCCAGCTGCCCTGCCCTCCCTCTTTATTGTAGAACAAAAACAAAAATGGCTGAGGATGACTTAATTTTACATGAATAGGGGAGGGGAGTGCCTTCAGAGACACGAACATCTCCCCATTTTGGTACATCAGCTGACATCTGGTCACATGCCTGAGCTTGACTGCTGCTTCTTGGCTGGTTCCAAAGATGACAAAGATAAAAATCTTCCCTTCTGTGTATGTCCATTCAGGGCACATGGACACACTTATTGGTAGTGCTTAATTATGGGGCTGATTCAATGAATTTGTACCATTAAAACTGGTGGCCCCGGAGAAAAACTTGGGCCTTTCTCCTCCTGCTTCCATTCAAGCATTTACCGACAATTCTGAAATGCCATTAGAATGCATGTCAGGAAGGATTCCTCGGCTGACTGTATTACTTCTTTTAAGATCATTCAACTACATAATGACTTTTATAAATATTCTTTTTGAAGTGGAGAACTTTGTCCACAGTTTAAATTAAGAAAAGAAAGTTTGATTTCAGCATAGTCCCCCCCTTTAAAAAATAACGTTTTAATTTCGCTGCACTGAATTATTCTTATCAGGGTAAAAAATAAAGGCACACTGAATTGAATGCATAGTTTGAATGCCTAAATAGAAACAAATGGGGGAGAAGAGGGGAGAGAGAAAGATATTTGAGGAAATTGTTTTGTGTGTACTTGGGTATAGAAGCGTTTTATTTTTATCTGTAAACATTAGAATTTTTGGGTTAAATCACATTGGCAGCAAATACTGATATTTTGAAAAGGAACCATTCTTTTGGATTTGTACTAAAACGCGGATACTCACCCATTTTCTATTTATTTTCTTTCAACGTTAAAACATCTCTAACAGATTCTTAAAACTCTGTGTGCCCCAGATACAGAGTTTAAGTTGACAACGGGGAGAGGGTGAAGTGTTCTCGAGCATCACCCTTGAGTCTGCCCCTAGCACTTGTCTGGTTATTTTCTTCCAGACATCTGGAAGGGCGCAGAGACCTGGTGACAAGACAATGAGGTTTTCCTATGAAAGCTGACCCTTGGAAACTGACATCATCTCTCTAATTGAATGCAGTCCAGCCGTCTCTGCATTTTGTAGCTTCTATCACGGAGCTTTAAGAGTAGGCTTGTGTTTATAGGAAGAGAGGAAAAAGCGCATGTCATCACTGAAGCTGGGTTCCCGTTTTCTTGAAACTTATAAGAGCTGGGATGTTTTCTAATTTAAAAGCTTTCCGATTAATTTTGCTTAAGCTTCTTAAGGAGTCTGTATGATGGGCTAATGATATTACACTTGGGCATCTCTGATTGGCAGAGATTCTGCATGTAGAACACCTGTCACAGTGGATCATACCCAGTAGTTGCTCAATGCATATTCATTTTTCTCCACCACCTCTCTTCACTGAGCACGTGTTATAAGGGGATCCAATAAGGCAACATCCCCTGTTTGGATCTTTGTATGAGTAGAATAACATGTCCCGGACTAAATGGAATGAGAGATGAAGTCTTCACAACCTTTTAGATCTTGCAAAGATTAGTTCTTTTGTTAAAAGGAAGAGATTGTGGAGAGCCACCAAGTGTTTTGAGTTTATGCTGAGTCTTTGAGATTCACCATGTGCCAGAGGTATCCACCCAGTACCCCTCTACCTGGAAGACTCATAAAAATGCTCACGTGCTTGCAAATTAATCAGCTTGGTGTGGGTATTTTTTAATTCACCTATCCATCCATCCATCCATATCTATCTCATCATAATTATCTACTTGTTTATTTGAAATATTGCTTGTATATTCACAACAGATACATGGCAGGTAGGTAATATTATAGGATAGTAAGAAACTGAGATGTTGTACCTATAGCACCAAAGTGCTTTCCTTCTGCTCTAAGGGATTTTTTCTCCATTTCTTTAAAAAAAAAAAAAGTAAAACAAATAAACCAGGTAATTTTTTTATTGAGGCATAATTGGCATAAAATAAGCTGCACATATTTAAGGTGCACAAATATACTCTTCTGACATATGTGTACACCTATGAAACCTTCACCACACTCACGGCAGTGGACATATCCATGACTCCCTAAAGTTTCTTTGTTTACTTTCATAATTCCTCCTTCTTGTCTAGGTTCACTGTGTGTTTTTTTTCTTTCTGATTTACATATTAATTATTTTTCTAGCAGCTTTTGTCTTTTTTGCTTTCCAAGAAACACTGTTCAGAGAATTTATGATATGGCAATAGTTTATTATAATTTTGAGTAAATTATTTGAATGCAGATGATCTTCTAACTATTATTTGAAGTTCTAAAATATCATGACCTTGCTAGAATACAACCAGCATATAAATGAAATATAAATTTAAATGTATATTTTAATTTTCCCAATAATATATGCACCTTAATATGTCATCTTCCCTTAGAAATCCAAAATGCAAATAATATTTATGTCTTGAATGTTTTTATTTTGAAGTTTATAAAGAGAAGTCTTCTGACTCTATTTAAAGTTTAAAAATCAATAAAATGATGAAACATGAGCAAATATTGTTGATTATGAATGAATATTCAAGATTGTTTTTATAAAATGTGCTTTTATTTTATTTTTAAAAATATATTTCTAGTAGGGAGATCTGGGGGAGATAATAGATCAACCAAAGGACTTATATACATGCATATAAATACAACCAATGGACACAAAACTCTGGGAAGGGAGGGCATGTATGGAAGGGGATGGGCAATGGTATATGTACAAAGATAATAATTTAATAAAAAAAATTAAAAAAAAATAACAAACAAAAAAAAAGAAATCTTTACCTAAAAAAAATAAATAAAAAATAAAAATAAAAATATATTTTTATTGATTTCAGAGAGGAAGGGAGAAGGGGAGAGAGATGGAAACATCAATGATGAGAGAGAATCATTGATCAGCTGACTCCTGCACTTCACCTTACTGGGGACCAAACCGCAACCTTGGGCATGTGCCTTTGACTGGAATGGAATCTGGGACCTTTCAGTCCACAGGCTGATGCTCTAATCATTGAGCAAAATGGGCTAGGACCTTTTATTTTCTTTAAAAAACATTTTTTTAAAAAAAATCCTCACCCAAGGGTATGTTTTTAGAGAGAGAGGAAGGGAGGAGAAACATCAATGTGAGAGAGAAACATCAATTGGTTGCCTCCTGTGTGTATCCTGACTGGGGATCAAATTCACACCTAGGTATGTGCCCTGATCGGGAGTCAAACCCCCAACCTTTTGATGTACAGGATGATGCTCCAACCAACTGAACCACATGGTCAGGGTTAAACTGTGCTTTTCTATGTATCATTGTAACAAGAGAGAAATAGGTTTGTGCCTTTGAGGCTAGCTGGCTGATTCTTAAAAAAAAAATATATATATATATATATATATATATATATATATATATATTATTGATTTCAGAGAGAAAGGGAGAGGGAGAGAGATAGAAACATCAATGATGAGAGACAATTATTGATCAGCTGTCCCCTGCTCATCCCCCACTGGGAATTAAGCCCACGAATCAGGCATGTGCCCTTATTGGAATCAAACTGTGACCTCCTGGTTCATAGGCCAGCACTCAATCACTGAGTCACACTAACCTGGTTGTTCTTTTTTGTCCTGACTTATATATATTAAAAAAAACAAATTCTTTATTATTTAAAGTATCACATAAGTCACCTTTCTCCCCCATTGACCTCTCCCTAGCCGCCCCCCCCCCCCAGCACATACCCTCACCCCCCTACTGTCTGTGTCCATTGGTTATGCTCATATGCTTGCATACACATCCTTTGGTTGATCTCTTACCCACTATCTGGCTGATTCTTAAAAGAATTGGATTCAGCTAATGATTTGGTAAAAGTGCTGATATCAGTCAACGTGGCTCCAATCTCTCTCCTCTTCTCCTGCTCCCACTCTTGCTACACCACTTCCCACTCCAAACCCTTTCAGCAAATGCTCACATCACCAGCCTCTGTGAACTGAGAATCAGCCAGAGAATACACAGAACATCTCTTATTTGATGGGTACTAAGGACCTAGGGATTGTCATCTATGGGATGAACTGTGGTCTGAAAACCAAAGAGGTGAAAACGTTGGGAAAACATACTAACACTTTAGGAAGCTGTTACCATGAGGAGGGATTTTATGAAGGAATATAATCTGGGAGGGGAGAAGTGTAAAGAATAGATGGAACAGAAAGATTACAAGTGGCCAGGAAACACTCCTCAGAAGCACTTGTACTGGAGCCAGGTGCTGCTGTGAGCCTTTTCAGGATGACATCAGTTTCAAGTGCTTAAGTACAGCGTTAAAACACAGAATCTGAAATGTTGAATTCCAGGTGTTGGCTAGAGAGCTGGTGTAGATCTTCAAAAAGAACCTAGTTTGTTTCTTAGTACTCTTAGAGAGCTTTGGATATTCTCTGTATAGAAGAGATAGGACATGGTATGGGAGAGGCTGAGGTCCCTAAAAGAGGATACACAAAAGTTGGGGATATCTATAATACTGTCAATAGCAACAACAACAACAAAAAGAATTGCAAATATAATGTAAAAGAGAGAGAGAGAGAGAGAGAGAGAGAGAGAGAGAGAGAGAGAGAGAGAGAGAGAGAGAGAGAGAGAGAGAGAGAGAGAGAGAGAGAGAGAGAGAGAGAGAGAGAGAGATAACTCTGTGTTTGCACTACTTACTATACTAGCCACTGGCCATATGTAGCAATTAAAATATAAATTAAAGTAAAATAACATTGAAAATTTGGTTCTTTAGGTACACTAGGCACATTGCAAATATTTTATTAGCCATATCTGACTGATGGCTACAGTTTTGGATAGCACAGACATAGAACATGTCCCAATTGGCAGAAAGACTTTATGTAATGCTGTTTTAGGGAATGCTTAAGTTTCAGAGACATGGATGGTTGGACAGATATGGAAGGAGAAACAGTGGGCAGAAATGAGAAAATCAGAAATATGGTAGAAAATGAGAGAGGGCAATATCTAAAGAGACAAGGAGAGTTACAAAAGTAACAAAGTTGGGAAATGCTGCCTAGTGGACAAGAAGGAAGATGCTATAGGAGATGTCCCTGGATTCCATGATCGGGGTTCAGTGGTGACCATCTGGAGAGCAGCTGCAGTAGGTGGAGGATGAATTCCAATAGGGAGATTAAGGAATTAGTTAGGGGTGAGAAAATGGAGGCCATTAGAATAGACTACACCCCCTCTTTTTAAAAGTTTGGTTATAAAGGAAAAGAAAGAATTAGATAGTATTATTAGAGCTAAAAGATCTCAGCCATTAATAGGTATAGAAGAAGAGCTCAAAATTTCCTTTAAGAGTCATTTCATTCATTGGTGAAGCCCCTCCCTCTTCCTCAATGGCTCTACTTAGAATCAGGTTTGATGGCCACCAGCCAGTTGAAGGTCCGATGCCAGAGACTTGAGAACTCTTTGCTTGACCAAGATAATTCCTCTCGGGAGGAGAAGCAAAAGGAAACTGGTTTCTAATGCATTGTTTGACCCTAATGAGAGCCACATCAAGCTGTTTATTTTTCCCATTGATATATCTTTGGTGTTTTGTGAGTAATGTATGGGCATACAAAAGGCTGTGTTTAAAATCAGAGTGTGGACCCATAATCAACTCCTCTCATGTTCTATGGTAGTGTTTATTAAAGGTTCCTTCAAATCTGAAATCCCAGGATTAAGTAGATTTGATGCTTTGATTGATTGTAACTAAAAAAATAGCTGCATTTTATAGATGATCTACGATGTGTTCAGCATTATATGAGGCATTTTGCACAACTTACTTTTTAATATACAAAATGCTGCAAAGGGAGGTATTGTTTTCTCTCTTTCCTACCTCCTTTTGTAAATAGATGAGGAAACTGAGGTGTGGAAGAATTACAAGAGAGCTAGTCAGTGGTGATGTGTGGAGCAAAGCCAGCATGTATGACTTTCAAATTTTGCTATTGCCCCTAAATGTTCTGGCGAAAGTATATGGAAAACACCAGGTCAGCTGCTTTTTGACCCAAAATGGAAGACAGGAAACTATTAAAATTTTAGAACAGAAACACATAAAGACCATAATTGCAAGTCCATGGTAGTCAGAGGGACAATGCTAATGAGGGGAAACTGAAAATGCCACTAGGTGCTGTGTTGGGTATCAACTTATGATGCCTACTTGTAGAGCTTTTCAAACTGTGATCTCCAACATGTTCATGGGTCTTTGACTGGTCATATGTAATATTCAAAATTATGTAAAATATCACTCAACAATCGTTTGTTTAAAATGCATACATTGTAGTCATGACCACACAGCTGGTACTGAGTTTTAGATACTGAGATACAATGATGAGCACACAGAAGCAGTCCACATCCTCAATGAGTGTATAGCCTACACAGTGATGCAGGTATTATTCCAATGGATCACAAATATAAAAAGAAAGTGACAGTCATCACTGTGTCTAGTACTAATTCACATTTCGCTTATGAGATCTCTAGACTGTCTCATTAAATCAGCACCCCTCTGCTGATTTATTCCTGCCAGGCATTTCCTTTTTTGTTTTGTTTTTTTTTTTAGCTGCAAAAAGGGGAGAGGATCTTTAGGGACTTGAGCTATGGTACAATGGTCTGCAAACTAAAGCTATTTGAGAACCACTGACCTATAGCAACACTCTGAGAATTGCATTAGAGAACATTTCAATTCCCCATCTCTTTTTCTCAGGGTTCGCATGTTTGTATGCAGAGAATGTGAAGGCCAAGGTCAGAAAGCAATTAGATGCAAAACTTCTCAGGAACAATCAGTTTGCCTTGCCCTAGACAATGCAAATTTCTATGCAAATTTAGGTAGTTTTAATTTTGCAGCCTATATGTTGAAGGAATGTTTATTTTCTGACTGCACAAATATCTTTTTCTCTGGAGAGGATTGATCTGCTTATCAAGGCTTCTACTCTTGGGAGAGTGAACTTGACATCTTAACTGGGTTCTTAAATCTTCAGGCTAAGATATCAAGTGTATTTTCTGGTAGAGTGAGGAGGAGGTAAGTGTTTCTTTAAAGAGGCCCAAAAGTGCACCCTACTCGAGACAGCACTAATGTCATTGATTATAAATTAATGTTCACTTACACGCATCAAGGACAGAAAGCCTTCAGGTACTTAGCTTTGACATCCCAATCTTCATATGGACCAAATGCATCATTTTGAGAAAATGAAGACTAAAGCCATTTTATTCAAAGAAAGACATTTGATTGTGAAAACTGGGCATCTCTCATTGACTTACAGCCTCTATTCTAAACACACACACACACACACACACACACGAGTACATTTTGCTCTTCAATGTGATGGACTCCTGACCATCATCTCTTGGAAAGGAGGCAAAGCAAAAGGGACAGAGCTTGAAGTTAGAAAAGAAAGAAAACCCCCAACTTTTGTTAATGTATAGGCATTCAGCTCCCACTGTTCATTAACACACATATTGCTAAGGCTTGGCAATGAAGCAGACATTTTTCTTGAGTGGGGTCGAAAAACTAATTATTCGCCATATGGTGGTTGGCTCAGCAACAATGACCGAAGCTGTGGAAAGCAAAGGGAAGTTGGCCGCGGGATTTCTTTGGGCAGTTTGCACAGCTCTGACTCTCTTGACATATGCCATTCATGTGGCCTCTGGAGAACAGATGGGCCAGGGCTGGGAACGGAGGGGAAATCGTGGCTGGGATCTGGTAGCAGCCCCTGTCTCTTTATCCTTCAGAATGACTTGGAGTCACGTGGCATGTGGAAATAACAAGTAGGGGATTGTCCTCGGAGGATTTCCCTGCCTTCTTTTATAAAGCCACGGCGTAATTTTGACTGCCTTTTCGTATTTTGTTTATTAAAGGGATCAGGGCTTTAGATGAAAGAGATTCCTTGGTTGTGGGTAAGGTCTATGCCAATGACACTTGCTCATTGTCAGCAGGAAAAATGCTGGCAGTTTGATAAGGGATAAGAAAATAGAGGGATTTTTAAATTAAAATTTAAATTACTCCTTATTTGTTCTCTTCCCATTTGTAAATCTCACATAGGAAAGTTAAGATAAGGGCTGGCTTAGATTCAGGATACTCCACCTTTCTGCAACCAGACAGTGTGGGTTCAATTTTTTCCCCTCTTCACGCAGCAAAGCTGAGACCTATGGGCATGGAACAGGCACAATTTGGTGGCTTTCTGGATTTTACATTGTGAAAAAAAAAAAAAAAGATAGAAGGAAAAAAAGAAAGTTACCCATTAGAGATTAGCTGGGCATTTACATGCATGAAAACAGATTAAGCTAAAGTAGTTCACTCAGCAACTAAAATTTTAATTAAGAAGTTCTTTCAGTTAGGGCTGGGAAGGCCTGAGATGGCCATTCTGCTTTTCGATTATAGCCACAGCACTCACTCTAAACACGAGGCATTGTTCTTGGTCCTAAATCTGGACACTGACCTCCAAAGCGAACACCTCACAGAGAGGTACATCCTGAATGCCAACTGCAATGCATCACATTTTGTGAGCTTTTAAAAGCAAAGCTGCTTGGTTGGATTTGAAACTGAAGAACTATAGGCCTTTTTTTTTCTTTCTTCTTCTTCTTCTTTTTACATCTGAAAATTCTGTCTTTGAACATTTGGTCTGCGTACAACAAAGTAATATTGAAGGAAGACCCTGGGAGTTTTTCAACTCATCTTGTAGATGTTCTGAAATTTTAGAGCCAGGGAACAATTTACCTGCTGGAGCTGAAAAAAAAAAAAAGTTTTCATTCTTCTTTATATTTCTTCCCTATTTCTAAAATTTAGTGTCAAGTTTTAAGTTATTAGGCAAAAACACATCACTCTGTTCTTAAATTTGTATTGATTTTCTTAATGCCCCTATGAGACAGGCATAGTCAACATTTTATATTTTCACTAGAAGCTCAGTGCACAAAATTCGTGCACTGGAGGGGGGTGTCCCTCTGCTAAGCCTGCAACCTCTTCAATCTGGAACCCCTCAGGGGATGTCTGACTGCCGATTTAGGCCCCAAACCGGCAGTTGGACATCCCTCTCACAATCCGGGACTGCGGGCTCCCAATGGCTTGCCTGCCTGCCAGCTTGCTCACTCCATAACCACTCCCCTGACAGCCTGATAGATGCCTAACTGATCCCCTGCAGGCCTGGTTGCCCCCAACTGCCCTCCCCTGCAGGTCTGGTCCCTCCCAACTGCTCTCCTCTGCTGTCCCAGTCACACCAAACTGCCCTCCCCTGCTGCCATGGTCACCCTTAACTGCCCTCCCCTGCAGTCCTGGTCTCCCCCCAACTGTCCTCCCTCCCCTGCAGATTTGGTCACCCCCAACTATCCTCCCCTGCCACCCTGGTTGCCCCCAAATGCCCTCCCCTGCTGACCTGATTATCCATAACTACCCTCCCCTGCCATCCATTTTGTGGCAGCTATCTTTGACCACATGGGGACAGCCATATTTGATCACATGGGGTAGCCTTGGTTGTACAAGGGCATGAGGGTCAATTTGCATATTACCTCTTTATTATATAAGATCCCTGATCATCTGAAATCCCCAGGTGTAAAATGTCTTCAGCCTTTGTGTTTAGCATTTGGAGTGGCTTTCTAAATATTTGTATGATTCTGAAAGCAGAGAGGCAGCTCTGTTAATCCTAGATCGGCCAACTTTTTCTGTAAAAGTCAAGATGGTAAATATTTTAGGCTTTTCAGGATGTAGGTGGGCTGGATTCGGTGGGTGGGCTATAGATTGCTGACTTATAGAACATTGTGGGTGATTAAAATTTTATTGTACACACATACCACATTTTCATTATTCATTCATTCGTTGATGAACATGTTTCCATACTTTGGCTATTGTAAATAATGCTACAGTGAACATGGGAATACAGATAACTCTTAAAGATAGTGATTTTGTCTTCTTTGGATATATAACCAGAAGTGAATCACTGAATGATATGGTAATTCTATTTTTAATTTTTTGAGGAATTTCTATATATTTTTTTTCCACAATGGCTGCACCATTAACATCTCTACCAACAGTGAACAAAAATTCTCCTTTCTTTTCTTTCTTGCCAATGCTTATTATCTTTTGACTTTTTGATAATAACCATCCTAATAGGTATGAGGTGACATCTCACTTTGGCTTTGATTTGCATTTCCCTGATGACTAATGATGTTGAGTACCTCTTCATATACCTGCTGTCCATCTGTAGGTCATGTGCCCAGTTTTTAATCAGGTTATTTTTTATTGTTTTGTTATTGAGTTTATGAGTTTCTTATATATTTTAGATATTAATCTAAAATATGTTGTTTTCAAATTTTTTTCTACCATTCCACAGGTTACCTTTTTATTTTATTGATGCAGAACCTTTGCTATGTGGAACCTTTTAAGTTTGATGTAAGCCCTCTTGTTTCTACTTTTGTTGCCTGTCTTTGTGATGTCATATCAAAAAAATAATCACCAAGGCCAATCTTAAGAAGCTTTTCCTACATTTTTTCTAGGATTTTACTGCTCTAGAACTCAACATTTAAGTCATTAATCCATACTGAGCAATGTGTTCTGTGATTTACAAAGGACTTTCTTATCTGTCACTTGAATCTCATGCCAAGCTCCTGAGTTAGATGGAGACAGTTATCCTTATTTCACAGGTAATATTACTAAGGTTCAGAGAGTTTTATTTCAGGCTACCTATCAGTAATGAGCTAGTTTTAATTTCCAGGTCTTATCTCTACACTTAGTTATACATCTACACTCATGAATAGAGATAGTGGACTATTGTTCAAACATTTACTGCCATGATTTGTGGGGAGATTATGCTTCTCTGCCTCATTAACATCAGGGTTGACCATGTATCTTGTTTTGGCCAACAATGTGTGAACAGAAATTTGTTGCTTCTGAGCAGAAGATAACCATGTTCTCTTTTCCTTCTGCCATGACATAAGCAAGGTCCTACCTAGGAACTGCTCTTTCTGTATGAGGTCCAGAGTGAAGATGATGTGGAGCAGAGCTGCAGCCAACTTGCTGATGAACATGAATTTTGAATGAGAATAATTCATTGTTTTTATTAACTATTGTGATTTGGGGATTTTTGTTATTGCTGCATAACCCAGTCTTAAGCTGACTGATGTATGATAAATATAGATTAAAATCAGGTGCTAATTATTTCTGATCAACAATGAAATCTAAAAGTGTGGCTCAGGGAGTCATAATATTTATATGAGCTGTAGCAATCTGGAATAAACTAAGATAATAATGGATCCTTAATCATCTTAGCTTAGTCCTTAATCATCTTAGCTTCCCCTGCCTTCTAGGAGAAATGAGGTCCTATAATTCTGCAGAGGTGCCATACTGTAGGGGAAATGCAATGGACCAGACCATCTTTGGTTCTGTCTATCTTGTGCCAATTAATATTGGGAAGCTTAAAGCTTAATGTTTCCAAGCCTCAGTTATCTCATCTATAAATGGTAATATTAATACCTGCTGACTCTGTATCCCAGGACTACTGTGAGATGTTCCCACGCTCCCATCCCATCAGTGCAGACTTCCTTGACAGCTTTGGTCATACTACTTGGTGATTGTCTGTTACTTGCTTCCTCTAGGCTGAAACTTCTGGAAGGCAGAGATTAGGCTTCATTTATTCGTTGACATAAGGCCAATGTTTAGCACAATGCTTTGCTCATAGTAAATAGAAACAGGTAAATTGTTAGATGAACTTCGTGAGTCCTCTTTGAGGGTGAATAATGCATGGAGTGAATAATAATTATAAGGACTTTCCAGCAGGTGATGGATAATTCTGGTACAGGAAGCTGACTCTAGTCTTGCCGAAGCATACCCAGCCAGGAATGCTGTTGTGAGTGCCCTCCAAATGGAAGCACTAGAGGTTTGGATAAGGATAGTCATTAATTCCTCCCCATCCAATTGAGAGTAGACACAAGGAGCCAGAATAGGATCAAAGTCTCAGTTTTACCAAATAATGGTAAAGCTGGGTGAGAAAAAATGTCAGTTGTGCCTGGTGTGCTTACAGCATGGGCATTGGATGCTTCAGTGGACCTGCCTTGCATGAGAGCAGGCATATAAGAAAGCAAGTGCAATGGACTACATAAATTCTAAGTTCCATCTTTGAGGTACAATGATCTTTGTAGCTGATAATCTGGCCAGTCCTGTCCTGGGGAGAGGAGTAAGCTTGGGGTAGGAGGCAGACTGGTGAGAACTTGACATTGAGTACCTCTAATATTTAAATTTAGATACATGAAAACAAACTAGATGAGGAAGGCAGGTAATCCTTTCAAACAAAGGAGTTAGGTAAGATGACTATAATTCAAGATGATATAGATGGTGAGGAATAAATCCCTTTGGGGAGTAAGAGCATGAAAAATAATACAACGGGAAAGCAAAAGTTGAGAATTTAGGAACAGTTGTGATAGCAGACAAATAGCCCTCATTTCCCCCATGGAATCATGCTTGTTCTGGTTTGCTGTCTGAAATAAATTCAGTGCCATATAGGGCCTTTACGTTGTGGGCCTGAGTAGCCAACCACTTCAGTTTAAAGTTAATGGTTACAGATTATCCAGACTTCAACACAAGGGATTTATTGAGGCTAATGGGTCTAATCCTATTAAAACTCGCTGTGCACTCCTGGGAGCAATTTCTTTACCTCCAATGGCACTACCTCCTCATTCTTGAATTTACAAAGTAAGATAAGACAATCTGAAAATCATTAGTGGTGTTTAACAGAGAAAATGTCTATAAGATAATAGCCATCTTCTGTATTATATAGGTCCATCCAGAATAGGATTGACTTGTTAAATTCTTTTAAACCTGGTATTAAAAGTAACTGATATTCACCCCAACCTAACACTATAAATAAAATAAAGTGGTTTGATGTTTGTCTGGATGTAAAGGAAGATATTATAAAATCACATGACAGTTATTTATTAATTCTATTTTATAACTGCTTCTATAATAAGAAAGATAAATGAGCAAAGGAAGCCCAACAACATTTTTCTCTTCCTTAAGGCTTATGTTACTGGAATTTTCTTAAATTTTTTAGAATTGTCTGTCTGTTTTGAAATTTGATAGTTTTGCCAGCCAAAATGAATCATTTCACTTGACAAGTTCATTTTGTTGCCTGTCAAAAATACTGGTCAATAAAACAGTGATATTATTGTACAAAAATATTGTAGAATCCTAAGAAAGTCTTCAAAAATATTCATTGGCATGGGAAATATCTAATGATGAAGAGTAACATTAAAAATAGATTACAAAATCATCTATGTTACTAAAGATGTGATATAGAGAGATCTCAATGGATAACATATATATATTTTTACATATATTATGTTAATATCCTAACTAATAAAGAAGGAATATGCTAATGGACCCTCATGCTGTCACAGAGATGGCAGTACCCACAGCCAATAAGGAGGAAATATGCTAATTGATTGCCCCACCTCAAAGATGGTGGCACCCACAGCCAATAAATAGGGAATAGACTAATTAACTGCCATGCCCTCAAAGATGGCGGTGCACAGTCTCCTCAACCCCGCCAGGGTGGCAGGTGTGTAGCAAGGCCAGGCCCACCTCCAGAGTCCCTTAGTCCCCTAAGCCCCCCAGCTGCCTAGGGCTGGTCCAAGGTGCAGGCAAGCCTTGGATGGTGGCTGCCCAACCACCTAGGGCCTCCCGAGGCTCAGGCAACCAGGGCCAGCTGAGGCTTGTGCTGCCAGCAGTGGCAGTAGCAGAGGTATCATGGGGCATCACCTTCCCCTGATCGCCTAGTGCTCCTGGACTGTGAGAGGGGGCAGGCCGGGCTGAGGGACCACCCACCTCCAGTGCATGAATTTTCATGCACCAGGCCTCTAGTATATTATAATGCTTTATTTGTCTATTTATAGAGAAAGGAAAAGGACCAATGAAAATGTTAATAGCGCTTATACATTTTTTCCTTTTCCCACATCTTCATTTGCCAAATTTTGTACATTGAATATGTAATAATCTTACTATTAATCAACCAAACTGGTATTTGTGTTTTGTAAAGAGCAATGGCATTCTGTTTGGCCCTTCTCTGGTGGTTGTAGAGAGAACAGTCTGAGGAAAATGAGAATGTACATGGGACCCAGGTTGTGTTATTACTGCAAAAGTCCTGATTTCTGCCAGTGATGTACTGCTCCTATCTTGCTGATCTTATTCCAGTTCTTTCAAGAGCACCATACATAATGGTGAAAGAATATGAGTTCTGAGGCCAGCTAGCTTTGGATTTGAATCCCATTGGCCAAGATTCTTAATTACCCTGAGCCATGTTTTTTTAATTTTTCAAAGATTTATTTGTTTGTTTGTTTGTTTGTTTTAATTCTCACCCAGGGATATTTTCCATTGATTTTTATAGAGAGTGGAAGAGAAAGGCAAAGACAGAGAGAAACATCAATGTGAGAGAAACACATTAATTGGTTGCCTCCTACACACATCCTTACCAGGGCCAAGGCCAGGGAAGAGTCTGCAACCCATGCACATGCTCTTGACTAGAATCGATCCCAGAACCCTTTAGTCCACAAGCTGACGCTCTATCCATTGAGCTAAACTGGGTAGGGGTGAGCCATGTTTTCTTAATTTGAAAAGGGAAAATAAAGATAGTAATTACACTTATCTCATTATGGTGTTATGGGGAATTAAATTAGTTAATACAAGTAAAATACGTTTAAAGCTACCTAATAAATATTAGATCCTATTACTATTGAGCATAACATGCTCTTTCTTGCCTTAAGACATGATTTTGTACTTACCCCTACTCCTCATATTTTCTAATTCTTCTCATACTTCATGTTGTCATAGGAAGCCCTCCCCATCCCTTTCACCACATTCTATTGGGCAAAATGCGTCTCAAGGCCAGCCCAGATTAAGAGGTAGGGAAACACACTCTATCTCAGATGGGGCTAAGTCACATTACAAAGGAAGGGTACATAATTGAGACCATATTTGCAATCTACTAGCACAGATGCCAAGAGAACCACCCCAAGAGAACTATTGTCAGTGCTGCTAAAACAAAACCATTTTGAGTCATTAAGTTACCCAAGGGACCCTTTTCCAAGACAGCTTCAGCATCATCTCGTCACCTTCAACCTTGGTATTACAAAACCCAGCTTTCCTATTATCCAGAATGCTGGTTGTACTCTTGGCTGTATTCACTGCCTTGTAAATGGAAAAGTTGCAAGAAGCAGTGTCGGTAGATGAGCCTGTGATGAGGGATGTGAGAGAGGATGTGTACCTGAGCAGACACATACACTGAGCCACATTGTGATTTCTCAGTGGAGACAACTCCAGTTGGTTGGCAGATCTAAGCAGCTTGAGGCCATGGGGCTTGAGGTCCATAAGCACTGGATGCTTCTCACGCTGCCATTCTTGCTTTGCACAAGAGTGCTGCTCAAAAAGGGAGTCCCTCCCTCTGCCCATGAATGAGGCCTGCCTGCCAACACCAATTCCAGCTGTGAACATGTAATCAGCTCTTCTATGGCCCCAAAAGGGGAGTCCCAGAAGCCTAAATTTAATTTTCATGCATATTTGTCTTCTCCCTCTACTTTTATGCAAATACTATTTTTTTTCATCATCACAAGTGCCAACTGTTTTGTTTGGATAATTGCTTGAAGTCAACCCCAAACTACAGGAAGCTGCCTTTTTCAGAAAGTGCATTTTGGTTAATTTTCAGTTAACCAAATTACATCTTCCTTCAGCACTTCCTTCAGGGTTTCAGGGATGATTTCTGTCAACAGTTGATTCAGTTTGAAGCAGTTCAACACCGATGTCAGGTTTATTGTCGTCTGCACTGGGTCGACCGGCTGGAATGAGCGAAGAAAATACAACGCTTGCAGGCCCACGTATCATCTGTGGCTGCTGTTTTTTCCCAAGAGACTCCCTATTCATCTGGCCACAATCAGCTGGTCCTAGAATGGCTCTAACATCCCAAGTAGAGGTTTGTGGCCATAATAGGGATAAGGGGAGAGAGCAAAATGAACTCTTGTAGAACAAAGATCTTATTTTTATGGAAATGAATAGGAACTCTGAAGTAAGGATGAGACACGGAAAAGCATAGAACAGAACATTTTAAAATAGAAGGTCCTCAGAAATGCTCCATATGGCCCAGCGGCATTTAAGGTAACAGAAAACAGTCTATGTTGCAGCTGCAAGTGTTCATTCCTGGGCTTCAGGACTCAGTTCACAAAACTGTACTTTCCAATTTGTCCTGGAGAATGCTTCCTTTGTCCAACTCCTGGGGCTGATTCTTTCAGGGTGAGGGGGAGAGTTAAATTAATACATTATTAATTAAGATATGCAATTTTAATTAGTTGTGTTTTGTTCTTAATGAAGTGATAAATTACGTTTGAGTTATCATCATCTCTTCTCCTACCCTACTTAAGAGTTACAAAATAGTTTTAAGTCAATGCAGTTTTAGAGCCTATTTAGAGTATATAAGTTTTAAATATTACAGCATGGTAATATTGCAGTGCTTGGCACTGAAACATCTATCTAAAAATGATACAGGACATTAAAATGACACCCTTAAAGCACATACAGTTCATTAATGCTAGTCAACAACTACTATCTAAAGAGTCAACCAAAAGTTATACATTTCACAGAGGATTTATCTTCTAATTTTTGCCATAATATTAAAACTGATTTGGGAAAACCAGTGTAAACATCAAATGAATTTTGTTATTTAGAAAATGAAGTAATTTAATTTGTCATTTGAAACTAAGTCATGTTGCATGATTGCATCATAATATGTCATATGCCAGACTTATCCAAGGAAAGCACCTCTTTTTAATATCCTGGGCTGGGCATAATTCAGATCTTTGGATAGTGTTCTTTGTGTGTTTTTTAATTTTATTTCAGTCTTGTATTTGAATTCTTAACATAAAATAGAAATAACAGAGGAAAGAGGCATCCTTGTAAACTCTGCCAGGATTTTTACTAGGGTATTGTATTCATGTTTTTATTTTATTTTGTCTGCACAGCCCTGGTCAACTAACTTCATTTTTCCTGTTGCTAAACTGTATTTTTTTTTTTTTTTGGCTGAATTGACTGGATGTTTGGCTTTGTGTAGACACAGCCTCACTGTAAGTTGGCCCCTTAATTCAATAATTCACCATGAAGACTGGTTTTCATCCTCAGTGTGTTGAACAGGCATCTAATCAAGCATTAATTTTCTTTTTGTTGGATGAATATAATAACTATTTCTGTCTTTCTTTTTGATGGGAAACAGAGGCAAGGAGAAATAGGGGCTACCCTAAATCAGAAGGGGAGGTTGTAGAATTTGGCTTCAGGAATCCCTATAGTATTCAGGATGATGTGATAGGAAAATGCTAGGATTTTGGGGGAAAAGAGATGGAGGTGAACTAGTGGCTATGTGTATATGAGAGTTCTAGACATTGTAGTAGGCATTTAAGTCAAGCCTAGAAGATTGTTTGTCCCAATGAACAGCTGGGCAAACTTGGACAAGTCTCTCAACTTTTCTAAGCTATTTCTCTGTTATCTGTAGAGTGGAACTGATAAAGAAGAACTGAGCAATGTTTTATAATATTTCCAGGGGGAAATATGCAATTATTCATTATTGTTACCTAGAGCCTCGTTACTATGACTCTTGTCTTTTTAATTCATGGAAATATGGTAATAAGTTTTACCATATTTATGAGAATGAAAAATCTTCATAAGTTACTATTCTTTAAAAAAATATATTTTATTGATTTTTTACAGAGAAGAAGGGAGAGAGATAGAGAGTTAGAAACATCAATGAGAGAGAAACATCGATCAGCTGCCTCCTGCACACCCCTCCTGAGGATGTGCCCACAACCAAGATACAAGCCCTTGACCAGAATCAAACCTGTCCGCAGGCTGATGCTCTATCCACTGAGACAAACCAGTTTTGGCAAATATTCCTTTTTTTTTATGAGCATTCCATTTTTTTTTAAGAGAAATAGCAGATGAGCCTAATACCATCCTATGAATTTAGACATTTGTGGCAGAGAGACCAGTTTTAACATGTAAAGAAGCACAGTTTCAGTTAATGTCATACAACAATGGTTAGTTTTATTAAAGCTGTTTTAAGCAGACATCATGGAGACATTTTGAATTACTTTGGTAAAAAAAAAAAAAAAAAAAAAAAAAAGAAAAAAAAAAAGGTGTCTTATATATCTAAAGTAAATGGAAAATGGAGCCAAGTTTCAGGGAGATCTGAACTAGGGATTATGAGAACCACAAGGACCCTGCATCTTGTGGGTCTCATTCTCCCTTCCTATCATCTTTATTTTCTCAGAGTAGCTTATTCAATGGGTTCTGAAAATGTGGCATCCAGTAACTCACAGCTCCCATTTCCCAGCACCTCCTTCCAGAAAGGAATTGAGATATGGTCTCTTAGGTACTGAAAACAAAAATCCATTGAAAGAGTCCAAGCTTAGGTCAGTTGCACAAACCTGGATCCATTAACTATGGACAGGGAGTACAGTGTTATTTTTGATTATATTGCCATTGTTGCGGAAGAAGAGAAGAATTTATATCATAAAAGGCCTGTTATGTGTGGGGCAGGGGCTTGAGCTACTAGCAGCTGAGAGCTAGGAGTGACAGGGGGCAGGGCATGAGCTACCAGTGACGATGGGTGAGGTGGCCAGCAGAAGTGAGCTACTCATGCATGCGCTGGGCCTCTAGTCCTATATAATCTAATATAATAAGGAAGGTCTCACTTAAATCACTTAGAATCCAGTAAGAAAACTTGATATCTGTTCTTAGGTTTAGTATTAAATTCATATGAGACTTTAAGACTTTCATTCTGCCATCATGCTTGACTTTGTATAGCCCTTAACCAAGACCTAGGGTTGTCAATAAACCTAGGGCTTGAGTTCTTTTATGCCAATTGTATTTGTCTAATTCTAATGGATAGAATTTTTCATGGACTTGATTTTCCACTCATTAAGAAGGTCATTCAAGACTCTGAGATGTTAAAACATGTGATTTCTCTTTTCACTGCAAAAAGTTATGCCTGTTAGAGGGAGATGGTGTTTGGTCTAATGATTACATGTTACAAAATTAATATTTTAATGGGGTTGCTTGGTTATTCTAACCCACGGTGGCCTCAAAGTCTATTCCTTAAGCATGGTCTCTCACCATAATGCCTGCTGCTGCTTCAAAGAAGTGAAAAGACGTTTGTTAAAAGAGGAGATCATCACTCAAGATCATTTGCCTTGTTGGTGTCAGCTGTCAGCCTAATACATTTATTTGGACAACAGTAGGTTCTGACAGAACTTATAAAGTTCTCCTTCTCAGTTGTGAAATATGATGGATGTGCCATCCCGGTGACCTTTACACAAGGCCACATGTTAATATTCAGGACCTCCCTTTTGTTGGCCTTGAACAATAGCTGTCATTAAGAAAGCTTGGTTTGCCAATATGCCCTCAGTTAGGATGCTGGACCACTCCTGATTGGTCACCAGGAAGTATCATGTGCCTTTGATGGAAATGACATGGAAGATGTATGGTCAAAGTGCTGTGCTCAGCACCACTGCTGTGCAGGGGAGAAAACCACTATGACCCAAATAGCCCTGCACTCAAACAATGTCGCACCAACCAAAGACAACATATTGGGAAGAAAAATGCTTGTAAACTGCGTGTGTTAGAAGATGTATTGGCCAGACGGCCATAGGGCAATCTTTGAACTATTGAAATCTTTAGAAATATTGTTCGGTTCTGAAACAATACTTACAAACCTAATTAATCAAGCATAGATAGTTTATTTTCAGGCTTTCCCCAGTGTGTTGCTTAAAGAATAGGGTCTGTGTGGCTCTCTTTGCTGTTTCACAGAGGCAAGCAAAAACTCAGCGTGGGCATTCATGTTCATACAATTTGAAGCTCTAAATTTCAAAATAATATCTACATAGATCTCTGGTGATCCCTTCTACAAAGGCCGAGGTTGGGGGTAGCCTGGATTCCCTTTTCAATTGTCCCTGACTCTGTATGACTCCCCCTTCCCATTCTCCTTCATTTCATTCATCAGAATCATTTATTCACAGAATCGTTTAAGAAAGATATTCCTCTTGTGTTCTCTAGCTTGAGGGGAAAACAGTCTCACTTTTTTTCTTACAGAACAAATACAGTGAAGTGAAACAAATTTCCTGAATATATGTGATTGAATGATGTGATTTAAGATGTTTTCCAATCTCAGTATCACATGTAAAAAGGGCCATTGAGAAACTGCACATCCTTAAGGGGGAAGGTTGATGAACATAAAACCATGTCATGTAAGAAGGCTAAGGTGCCATCTGGAGTGTTAACATGGGCAGGTAGCACAAGCCTTTTGTGTCTCAAGCAAGCTGTGGTTTAAATAAGCTAACCAGATGAAAGAATTGCCTAAGTTGCATGCAAAATAGTGCTTGGCCTGAGTTTTAGCAAGACATGAAATATTACACTGGGTCATGGCAGTTGAATTTCGCGAATACAATCCCTGAGGGTCAACTCCCGGTTATTTATTTAGGGCCAGATTATTGACTTTGTGGATTAGCCAAGTGCTCCCCACTGTGTCCTTTAGGGCTATGTCACTATTCACCAGCTGGTTAGAATCTGAAGGGTAGGAGAAAGGAAAAGGGCTGGAATTCAACACACAATTATATAGCTTGAAAGCAATTCAGATTAAAGATTTGTTGTGAAGGGAGGTACTCAACTTTATTATTTACCAGGAAAATACAAATTAAAACTACAATATGGTACTCTTTTATGCCCACCAGAATGCTAGAAATTGAAAAACAAAGGTAATAACAGTTGCTGGCAAGGACGAGGACCAACAGGAAGCCTTGGATACTGCTGGTTGTATGTATAGTGAATTGATTGCTGCAGTTAAACTAATTAACATGTCATCTCCTCTCATAGTTGTCATGTTTTGTTTGTGTGTAATGAGAACACCTGAAATTTACTCTTTGCATGTTTGAGGATTCAATTATTAACTATAGTGATCATGCTGTACATGAGATCTCTAGACTTACTCATCCTACATAGCTGCAACTTTGCACCCTTTGATCAACATACCTCCCCATTTCACCTACCACCCACCCATATTTCCTGTTCTTCAACTTTTTTGGATTCTACCTATAAGTGAGATCATGTAGCATTTAAAAAATTTTCTTGGAGTTTGCTTACTTTATTTATATGTTCTCATTTCTCTGTTAGAAACTTTAGCATTTTTTAACTGTCACTAGAAATACCTTTCCATTGATTTTTTTTTTTTAAGAAAGGGGGTAGAGGAACAGAGAGCAAGAGAGCAAGAGAGAGAGAGATGAGAGAGACACATCAATTGGTTGATTCCTATGCATGTCCAGACTCGGCAGGGATTGAATCTGCCACCCAGGCATGGTTGTGTATAGCTGATTCAGGTTCTTACGTTTTCTTTGTCTCTTCAGATTATATTTTTTTCTCACCTTTTGGCATGCCTCCTAAGTTTTTGTTGAAAGCCAAGCATGGGGTATCAGGTAATGGGAAGTAAGGCAAACAATGTGGAGTCTTATGTTTATCTGGCTAGGTGTTGGGCTGTGTTTAATGTTTGTTGCAGCTGTAGGTACCAGAGTCTTCAAATTTCTCCAGTTTTCTCCCTTTTGTCTCAACTCTGGCCTTTGAGTTTCTATGACTTCTCTTCCTGAGAAAGAGTCTGCATCTTGCAGTTCTTTCTACTGAAATCTACTGTTATTAACCCAGACACCTGTTTGTGTGATGATAACGTGGGGGAAGGAGGAGGGACAATTTATAATCTTATGATTATATCTCAGCCTTTTAGAGGTCTATGTCCTTCACAAGTATTTATTAGCTTTTTTACCTCCCACTAGTGAGACAAGAAGGCTAAAGGGGAATTGAGTGGAAAATATATCTATCCTTCAGCTGGGATGAGACTCTGGTATGCCTTTGTGATGGAGAATGCTCTGAGTGTATTTTACAACTATTATCCTTCCTTGTATTACAGTTATGAAAGGATCATTGTCAGGTAGTTTGCTTGAGAAACTGGTGGGGTTCTTTTAAGCAAAACCCACAGAAGTGTAGGGACCCCCTAAAATGGCAGTTCTCAGGAGTTTCTCACTCTCAAGCTCATCTACACCCGGACTCCTACAAGTCACCAAAATTATCATTGAAATTTACGGTCCAGTGTATGGCCCCAGAGGCTTCTACTCCAGGCAAACAGATCTTGATTCTACTCTCCAGATTTTGGAGTGGCCTTTTGCCCTGCAAATCCAGTTTTCTGATGAATCCGAGAAAAATTGTTGATTTTCAGTTTGCCCAACTCTTTCTTGTTGTAAGAATAGGTGTGTCAATTTCCAAGCTGGTTCCATGTTAGAACTGAAGCCAGAAGTCCATTTCATGTATTTTCGCCATCAACTTTATTATTATTATTATTATTATTAAAAATATATATTTTATTGATTTTTTACAGAGAGGAAGAGAGAGGGATAGATAGTTAGAAACATCGATGAGAGAGAATCATCGATCAGCTGCCTCTTGCATACCCTGTACTGGGGATGTGCCCGCAACCAAGGTACATGCCCTTGACCGGAATCGAACCCGGGACCCTTCAGTCCACAGGCTGATGCTCTATCCACTGAGCCAAACCAGTTTCAGCTATTATTATTATTATTATTTTAAAAATATATTTTATTGATTTTTTACAGAGAGGAAGAGAGAGAGAGATAGAGAGCTAGAAACATCGATGAGAGAGAAACATCGACCAGCTGCCTCCTGCACACCCCCAACTGGGGATGTGCCCGCAACCAATGTACATGCCCTTGATCAGAATCGAACCCTGGACCCTTGAGTCCACAGGCTGATGCTCTATCCACTGAGCCAAACTAGTTTCGGCAACTTTATTATTATTATCCCCCTTTTACAGATGAGGAAAACCAAGCCCAGGCTGTTCATCTCTTAAACACTATACAAAACTACCATGCACAGCCAAGTTGCCATCCCTGCACACTTGGCTGACTGCCTTCTACTGTTGTCCCTTTCTGCCTACCTTTCCTTAGAGAGTTTATTCAAAGTGTTGCTCTGGCCCCTCATCTATGTGAAGCCTTTAGCAGCTTTCCATGGCCCACTGTGTAACCTCCAGACCTTGCCTGCCCCTTCTCTCCTGCTCACTTCTTTTTCGCCCTTGGGACTAACTGTCCTGAGAACACATCTCAGTCCTTTCTCTCCACTCCTGCATGACTAAAAGGACTAAATCCTTTTCAGCCTCTGGATCTGTTTAAGATTAAATATTACCTTCCCAGGTCTCTATTCCATTTCTCTGTCTCAGCCCCTTATTTTCCCCCTTCGTATCACTCTCTACAATGTGTAACCTCTGAGTTGTGACCTATTTTTGCCATCTTCTCCAGTAGATTATAAATTCCATGAGGATGGGGCTTCATTTGCCTTATTCTGTTGTATCCTCAGGGCCACATACAGAGCAAGGCACAGCATAAGCATTTTTGAATGAAGGAATGAGTAAAATGAGGCAAACTGAATAGAAGGAAATTACATTATTTTCCACATGGGTCCTAATTGCTGAAAGAAGCCATTAAGGAGCTATAGAGGGAAAGCGAAGAAACATTTTCAATAACAACAATAACAGTAATAATAATAGCCAAGGCTCACTGAGTACTTCCTATGTGCTAGGTATTGCTAAAAGTTATTGTTTATTGTTTCAATCTGCATCTCAGTCCTGTGTGGTAGGTATTAACATTATTGCCATTTTATAAATAAGGAACCTAAGGCAGAGAGCATGTAAGTATCTTGGCCTAGGTAACATATCCAGGAAAGGATAAAGCATAGATTTGACCCAAGGGCTCAAAGCTTATGCCCTTGGCCTCTAAACTCACCACTGCTCAGGGCTTGATACATCCCAGACTCTTCCCATAGACTCAACCCAATTAGCTTAAAAATGACTCTCACTGCACAGCCAGAAGAAATGGTGACTGTGAGGTGGTGGATTCCATTAAACTCCATTAAGTGGTCTAAGGATCCTTTGAAGAGTATATCATTGGAATTCTTATCATGAAGACCTAGTTAAGGTTTATGCTTGATTGTAGCTGAGCAGGAGATTAAATCAATTAGCTTTATCCCATACTTGTACCTACAGGAAAGGGCATAATGAATTTTAGGGAATTAATTGTCTTTGGGTTTAATTTCTCCTAGGAGAATTGTCTTTAGTCCTTTTACAGGGGTCCTCAAACTTTTTAAAGTGGGGGCCAGATCACGGTCCCTCAGAGAGCTGGAGGGCCAGACTATATGAACTACTAATTCCTACTGTAACACCTCGGCTGCGCTCACTGCCCAAAAAACCTGGTGGGCCGGATCAGACTCCTCTGCGGGCCGCATGTGGCCCGTGGGCCGTAGTTTGAAGACCCCTGTTTTATAACATGAATGTGTTGGAGTTAGAAGCCCTATAGAGTAGGAGAGGCAGAGTGGGGATATATATTGAGGGACAGCTGCCAGGAGTGGGTTCCAAAAGGAGCAGCCTCATGCTTACTGGGATCTCAGGGGAATTGGATATGCAAGAGGTACCTTTGCTGTGTTTTTCTAATGAATAGAAATGAACAAATCAGCCTCTGTCAGGATTTATCATGAGCTATTTTGCAGCTCAAGGGGAAGATAAATTGCTTCTGTGAAATGCATTTAGCTCCGAGGTTTATTTTATTGTACCTTGCAATCTTCCATCTGCCACAATATTATTTTAAATGAAATTAGCAATGAATGGAAGACCTGCACTGCAACATAATAGGCCGAGTTGCCTGAACATTGAAAGAACATGCAAAACTTGACTATGGGGAAGAATTTTTTTCCCACCAGGAAACAAGCGCCTCAATAGCTGGAAAAAGTTGAGCTCTTATCTGAGTGAGTGAACACAAGGAAAGGTAGCCTGGGAGAATGGTAAGTATATGGACTTTCGTGGGAGCTAATGCCAGTCATTGAGCTGTGGGCAGAGTACTCAATGATCCCTTCTTCTGTACATTAGAAGAAATCCTGATAGCATTTACTACGGGCTAAGGCATGGACAGTAGGGGAGTGCCTGGCCAGTAGTCAGTGCCCATTCTGTTAGCTGTCATTGTGGATGTTTGCATCCTTCCTCATCAAGCTCAGGTCATAGTAGCAATATTTAACTACTATGTAGTAGAAAAATTAAAATCCTTAAAAATCTAAAACCTGGGTCCAACCCTGGATTCTCTGATACTTGACTAATCAGATGGACAAGATGCATACTCTCTGGCCTCAGTTTTCACCTCAGTTAAATGAATAAGCTGAAGAATCTTTCTCAAGCTCAAGTAGGGTCACTAGTGTGAAAGCAAATAAAATGTAAAAGAATATATAAGTGTAGGTAATACTAGTGTCTGAAGTGAAGGCTGCCTACAAAACAGTAATACTCTGAGGCTCTAGGGTGTTCATGATTAGTTGGATTGAATGAAGCTTTTTCTTTTTTTCTTTTTTTTAAACTTTCTTTTTCTTTTCTTTTTTAAAATATATTTTATTGATTTAAAAAAAATCAATAAAAGAGGAAGGGAGAGAGATAGAGAGCTAGAAATGTCGATGAGAGAGAAACATCGACTAGCTGCCTCTTGCACACCCCCTACCGGGGATGTGCCCGCAACCAACGTACATGCCCCTGACAGGAATCGAACCTGGGACCTTTTAGTTCAAAGGCCAACGCTCTACCACTGAGCCAAGCCGGTTTTGGCTGAATGAAGCTTTTTAGAAACAGTACCAAAATCTCTGAATTAGGCCAATGGCTCCCTGGTTGCCCATTATAATCTCTGAGGGGTATACAAAGTACAGATACTATAGAGTCCTGGACCTCATATCTGTATTTTTCAGAGCATGCCAGATATTAGATAATGTGTAGCCAGGATTTGGGAAATACTGAATTAGACTTAAGCACTGCGTAATCTAACAAAGAGCACTGGACTTTAAGTCATGAGCAATGGATTTTGGCTCAAGTTCTGTCACTATCTTGGTGGATACACTTGGTGAAAAATTAAAAAAAAAAAAAGATTGGAAGTCATTGGGGATTGCAAACAACCATTCCATTTCCAAAGGTCTCTGTTTAAAGCCAGAACCACTGGTGGTTTTAGTCATTTCAGGCAGCTTGCCATAATACAGTACAGGAAACCTGAAATCATTCAGGGGTCTATGAAATTGGGAAGGCTCTGGCTTTCTGAGTTGAAGTCCATTTTGTTATAAATCAGCTGATCAATTTAGTCTCAAAATGATCAAGTCTTTTGGCCTGAGTAGCATTTTGTCATTGGAGTGGTACCTAATATACAGCATAAGCTCAACAAATATTTACCTAATAACTAAATAAATAACCATAGTCATCACTCTCTCAATATCCAATAAGGTAGTTTTGATAATTATTCCTATATAATATTCTATCTATCTATCTATCTATCTATCTATCTATCTATCATCTATCTATCTATTGAACTATCAATCTATCTACCCTCTATTTATCTACCATCTATCTATCATCTATCTAAATAGAGTCTTTTATACTTGTAAATACAAAATTACTTATTTGCTATTCTCATAAACAGTAAAATTCCCGATGAAAAGGTAGTGAGAGCCCCCTGGAGCTATTTAAACAGAGATGGTGATGAAGGTTGTAAGGTCTCTTTCAGTCTAAAACTTCTAGGAGGTAAAGGTGTGTAAGGTAAAGGCCTTCCATCCTTTGAGAAACAAAATAAGGACAAATCAAATAAACATTGGTTTTTGTGTTGTAGATTTTCCTTTGGGGTTAAGAGTCCCAGAACTATTGCTTTGAAATATTCCCAATGTTTCTCTGCATTTGGGAAAGCCTGATCAGTTTGTCTCCCATTTCAAATTTTGGGCTTCATGATGGCATGGGGCAACCAATAAAAAAAGAAAGAAAGAAAGAAAGAAAGAAAGAGAAAAAGAAAGAGAGGAAAAGAAAGAAAGAAAGAAAGAAAGAAAGAAAGAAAGAAAGAAAGAAAGAAAGAAAGAAAAGCTCAGTCTTCCTAAAGTGTTAAAGGCAAATGAGACTTCTATAGCTCTAAAATCTGCTTATGCACAGAGCTTGCGAGTGCATCCCATGGTTCCAAGCTGAGTATCTATAAAATCATGAGATGAAGATGGTGTGAAAGGAGGTAAGTGACAGTGTGACATTTATAAGACTGTTCATAGGCCAACGATGCAAACTGGTGACCTGTGGTGATTCAGAGAGCAGGTATGTTTTGTGTAGCCACACTGTATTTTTTTTTAAAAAAATTGAATGAGTTACCAACATTTAAAAATCAGGAGTCTTTACATATATTTTTAAAAGCATTATTTCCATTTCTGAAAATTCAGAAAGATCTGTCTACACTGGGACCACTTTCCTTTGTGATAACAATAGACAAAATCTGAGAAGTGACTGGTCCCGTTGATGTGAGATATTCTCACAGGGTATCCCCACTTGGTCTGTCTCCCATTTTTACTATCTTCAAAGCCTCTGGAGGCATTTGTGTTGATTCTTCCGCCTGGAGATAGGGTTGTAGGTTAGGCGGTGTGTGTCCTGGAACCTACCATGGCCAGCATCCTCTTTACCACTTGAGCACAGGAAATATGAATCTTGTTAAGAGAACAGTATATTCTGTGGGCAGGGTGTTGGAAGGGTGGAGAGATTGAGCAAAAAATAAAAAATATATATATAACTAAAAAAAAAAAAAAAAAAAAGTCATTGAACTCTGGCACTGATTTTGCCACATAGTAGAACTCAAGAAATCAACTTCCTTCATCTTCTCATTCCATATTTTTCCACCTCCTGATTTTTTCTCTTTCCTAAACTCTGAATATGAACACTTTTGTTGTTGTTTTGTTTTGAGTGAAAGGGCTGCTGTTAATAATAATTACTCTTGGGCAACATGTGTAAATTAGAACTATTGTGGGTATATTAGTTTCCTAGAACTGCTGCAGCGAAGAACCACAAACTGGATGGCTTACAATACAATCATTTCTCCACAATCCGGAGGCCAGATGTTAGCAGAAAAGGCATTTTTCTGGAAGTTCTCAGGGAGAAGCCATTCTATGCCTTTCTCTTCGCTTCTGGTGGTTCCTGTAATCCTTGGTATACCTTGGCTGGTAGATACATCACTCTGGTCTCTGCCTCCATCATCGCATGACATTCTTTCTGCGTGACTGCATCTGTTTTCCTTTTTTAAAAAGGATACCAGTCATGTTGAATCAAGGCCTCATCCTAATGACCACACCTTAACTTGATTGCATTTGCAAAGACCATATTTCCAAATAAGGTCACCTTCACAGGTACAGAGGGTTAGAACTTCAGTATATCTTCTTAGGAGACACAACTCAACCCATAAGCCTCAAACAGCTTGCTGACCTGTAAACTGGAGAAAATAATAGTATCTGTTACTGTAGTTCTTGTAAGAATGATATTACCAACATGTCCAGACCCTCACACAGTGCCTGCAACACAGCTTGAACTGAACAAAAGCACTTTCAGCCTTTTACCTCTCTTTCCACATGTTTTTCCTCCTCTATTTCTTCAACTCAGTCACCAGGGTCCTTGGCTTCTTTGTCATTTCTGTTTGCTCAGGATAGAAATAAGAAACAAAATCCATCCTTCCAGTCATTGTCTTATTAAGTGATGTTGAAGTGATATTCTTTTAAACTCATATGTTTATCTATTATAGTATATTCAGGAAGGATTCAGACTCCAATGGCATGTAAAAAACTACTTTGTAGTTGCTAGTACAATACCCCAGGTCTCCTGCTGTAAGTATAGATTTTTCCAAAGAACAAAAACATGGAGAAGCTAGTCTCTTCCCCAACACCATCCACTGAATGAGATGAGACCCCATTCAGCTTCACTGTCAGATGAGAAGTTAATGAGACAGAGGAGCACCCAAGCAGGCCTGGAGCAGTCCATTTTTGGAACAGCAAATGACAAAGAAGTCTATTTCATCTTAGTATAACCTGTGCACCTGAAGGCTACAGGCACATATATCAATAGACATGTAATAATTCAGAACTTGCCCTCTTGTGATTTCAAGAGAGATTTTGTCCCACCTGCAAAGTCTCACTTTGCACTTGTTTTTCTTTTTTCTCTTTTCAAATGGTCATATTTTATTTTTATTATAAAAATCAAAATTACTGATTGAGTGGCAGGACCTATTCTAGAAAGTTCTATAAGAACTGAATCAGATAGTTCTTAATGGAAGTCTACTTGTTACCAAATATTGTATTGGAGAGAGGAAGAGCATAAGTAGATAACACGTAATTTGTTGATTCAGGAATTGCACTAGGTAATAATGATAATTATTGTCATCATTCTATCCTTCATTTTAAGAAATTCTAACTATATGGAAGATACTGTGCTGAACATTTTTTAAATTAAATGTATTGGGATGAGACTGGTTAATAAAATTATACAGATTTCAGGTGCATAATTCTACAGGGTATCATCTGTACACTGTATTGTGTGCTCACCACCCCAAGTCAAGTCTCCATCCATCACCATTTATCCCCCCATACCCTCCTCCATGTGAGTATTTCATATTATTTTATGAAATACTCCTTTAATACTCTGAGGTTGATAATTTGATTATCCCCATTTTAAAGATAAGAAAGCTGTGAATTCCTAGTGGAGGATAAGGTATACAATAATAAGTGTATCACTAATAGGTGGAACAATTAAAAGTAATGAGATGGGTCAGAGAGAATGAGCTTTGGAGACAGAGAGATCCGAGATCAAATTTCTGCTTTTTCCTGGTTCAGCTTTGTAGCCATGATCAAGTCCCACATATGTTCTTTGAGCCCAATATTTTAATCTCTAAACTAATGATAATTTCTGCCTCGAAGAGATAGTGTAGAGGATTGATATAAATAAAGTTCCCTGAACATTGCAGAAACTAAATAACCATGGTGATGATGGTGGTGGTGTTTATGATGCTGATGTTCAGACTGGAGGAGGGAAAATGTAAAGAACCAATGCATATCTCCAAACAGTCTAGGAATTTCCATGTAGAAGAAATATTAGACTGATCATGTAGTCTTTGTTTTTTTTAGGGAACTTTCTGATGGATTTTTCTCCAAATATTTGACAGCTTGTTGAACTTGACCAATAGCAGAAAGAGACATAATTTGACTTAATAAAAATAACTTTTTTTGAAGTAAAGGAGAACATACTGCTTGGGCTAGAAGTGTTAAGACAGGGCCAGAGAGACCATCTATCAAAGATGCTAAGTCAGAGATTCCTTCATCTTGGGAAGCTGGGCTTGGAGATGGGATGCTGACAATACTGGCTGTTAAACATTTGTTAAATCTCATTATATATAAGGCCATGTGCTATATCTGAACATACATCTTCAGCTTTGATTCCTATGGTCATCCTCTGAGTTATCAACTGTTATTTTCCAGATGGTTCAGAGACAGAATTGGAGGCCCATAGAGATTCTGTAATTTTAGGGCTGGGGGCAGGTTTCAACCCTTCAATTTGACTCCAGGTCAGAGCATTCCTATATTATGATTCTAAATATGACAGTGACAGGTCTTGGGTATTGAGCACTCACTATGCACTAGGTGCTTTTCATTTTATCATGCTCTTTCCTCAGTTACTTAATTAGTTTGGTGTTTCATTTCCTTCAGGTCTTCACTGAGATATCACTTATGTGGGTCTATCCTAATCGTTCCTGCTTTATTTTTCTCCTATTGACACCTATTGTTATGAAGATAATGTACATTTTAAATCTTTCTCATATTTTTTGAATTTGGAAATGACCCTGTAGATTGTTCCAAATATTCTAGGCATCTATATGCTATTCAAAGCTCTTTAAAAACTTGAAGAAAGGGATTTAAAGCATGTAAATTGTCTTAACTACTTTAAAATTATACTTTAATTTGTGTAGGTCAATGGCAGAATTTCTCTGGTAAAAATTTCCAGATTATATATATTTGATATATATGTATACATATGAAAGTGCAGGTGGAATATATATATATATATATATATATATATATATATATATATATATACACACACATATATTTCTTTATTGTGGTATATGTATACAGATATGGAAATGCAGGTGAAAAAATATATATTTCTCTTACAGTTTTGGCTGTATTGTTGAAAAAATATCTCATCTTTTACATGAAAAAAAATGATTTGGCTGCACAAAGAAAAAGTTAAATCTATTATTATAAGTGCATACATATGTGTTGTGTAGACCCAGCATCAGATTCACTCACTAATTGCTTTCATTTTCAGCTGGCTTGAAATTTCTAATACAACCCATGAAGTAATTGGCTCTTAGGTTTTTACATTATCAGTTGAAAGTTGAAATGGGCTGTGGATCATTTCTTTTGCATGAGCGCTAACTCCAGTTAATAATTTTCCACTCACAAATTTTCCCCAAATTTGGAATTTGAGGCCCTATTTTCAACCCCATTTCTTTTGGTTCCCACTTGGAGGCAGTTTTCTACAGTTTTTCTTGAAATGTCTTATGAGGATCCTGTAAAAATTATTTGGAGGGGCTGCTTTCAAACCACAGGAATGGGGTAGATTGCATTTCCTTTCCTTAAAGAAGTGCAGGGAGCTTGGAGGATAATAATGTCAGGGGATGTTTTCCTTTTCTTTCTCAGCACATTGCAAATGTTGATTTCTCAAACATTCACTTATGAAGGAGAGACTTAAAAAAAAAAAAAATCCCTGGTGGTGGCTCAGCTGGCCTGGCTCAGTGGTTGAGCATCGACCTACGAACCAGTAGGTCACCATTGGATTCCCAGTCAGGGCACATGCCTGGGTTGAGGGCTTGATCCCCAGTGGGGGACATGCAGGAGGCAGCTGATCAATGATTCTCTCTCATCATTGATGTTTCTCTCTCTCTCTCCTTCTCCCCTCCTCTCTGAAATCAACAACAACATATTTAAAAAAAATAAAATAAAATAAAAAGGCCGGGGTAGGTTTATTCAGCACACTTGGCCACTCCTACCCTTGTTTTCCCTCCAGGTCCTTCTGTGGGACCTTCCACTGCCATCGGGTCCTGCAGGACCCGTTTTGCCCCTTCGAGGGTCTCCCCAGGTTCCTCAGAGTCTGGAGGAATGGATGGCAGCCACCGAAGGCTGCTCTGGCCGACCTAGATTATCCAAGCGGATTCCAGGGCAAGCCCAGAAACCCAGTTGGAGGAGGCGCAGTTGCCATGGCACCGGAGATGCTTCGGAAGCATCCTCATCCCTTTGGGGTGGGGGCAGTGGGGATTTGGGGAAAAGGGGCTCAGGGCAGATGCCTCCCCCCATGGTAATCTGGCAGGAGCACCCCTTCCTCACTTTGCCTGGGCTCCCACCCATCTCCCCTGAAAGAGGTTAGTCAAGGCTTGCTCTTGCCCCCCTCCCGCCCACTCTAGCGTCTCCATACGGCTTGTTCACAGGCCCCTCCTGGGCCCGGGGTGAATGCTCACTTACCCTGACCGCTGCGAGGGAATTGTTCAGCGCGGGCTGCCCATCTCCCAATCAATGCCTGCCCGGAACAACAGAGAGGGCCTCAGATGCACTGGTTTCCACAGAAGCATTGTTAGCCTTTTGTGAGACAGTTTTGAACCTAATAAATAATGTCAAAAGTCTCCATCGCGGCCAAAAATGTCCCTTTTGAAGCATTTCTAATGGTAGTTTTGTTCTGCGGTGTCTCCCGGTGTCACAAAGAATGTGTGCCTCACAATGGGAGTGGGGGCATCGCGTGCCACTTCGCACCGCGCCTGCAGGGCCCGCGGGGACCCCTCTTTGTTCAGCGCCCGCAGGTAGAACGGTGTCACTTGCCAACGTGTGGGCTTTGGTTGAAGGCTGTTTTCTAAAGGGCCCTTTGAATCTCTACACAGAGACTTGGAAAACCTAAGTGCATGTTTGTAACTTAATAGTGAACATGAAATTTGATTGCTGCTGGAGTGCGGAGGAGAATTCTTGGGGCCATGCTAAGGCTTTGGTGTCAGAAACCTGAAGCTGGGTCCTCCTTCGAGGCCCTAAGACTCTTGGAAAGAAGGTTAATGCAAAAGACATATGGAATGTACTGATTTATAAAAAAAAAAAAAGAAGAAGAAAAAAACGAAAAACAAACATAACAATGGAGCAGCTTAGGGAATGTGTTTTTGTGTGTGTGTGTTTTGTTTGTTGGTTTGTTTGTTTTTGTTATTTTAGGCACTTGCTCTTAAATTTAATTAGTTAAACATAGCAGAAATTTATTTTATCAAATGATTTTATGGGTTTAATTTTTTATTGTTAATGTACTATATTTTTCAACATTGAAAAACACAAATCAGTGTGCCCAATATACCCATATATGCTCAAGTTCCTTGAAAATTTCCCATAGTCTTGAATATGTACAAGTTGTAAAATCCTACTGCATTTCCTCCCTTCAGTTCAAATATATATATTATGCCTGCATTTAAGACTTATCATCAAGTCTAAAATCCACATTTAAGTCTCAAAATTTCAATAAGAATGAAATGTTATAGCCAGTAATTAAGAATTAAGAGTCTGGTATGTATGGGAGGGGGGGTGCAATGGTAAAATATGTACACAGATAATAATTTAATAAAAAAATAAAATTAAAAACAAGAATTAAGAGTCTGTTTAGTCCTCTGAGAATGATTTGATTTTTTTGAGTATTAGCATTTCCTAGGAGTAAGGCACTTAAAAAAAGGTATCCCCAAATTTTACAGCTTTGCTTGTTCCATATTAATACGTTTTGATAATGGATATGTTTACTTTTATTTATTTATTTGCATCATTTATATATACCATGGTTTTATTGTAAGAGAGTGTACAGGTTATCAGTGGTGGTTGCTATGATTTCCTGAGGGTTGGATGGCCTCTGCTTCCCAGAGTCATATGACAACCCTGAGTTCAACTTCATGCCATTTGGCTGGAAAACAGTGTATGACCAAACTCAGCAGTTTTATGTAAAACCTTGATTCTAGAATATTTTAATTTGTTATTTGACTATGAGTTTGTGCACTATGTTTTTTTCCCCCCCAGATAAGAAATTATTGCTTTAAGTGATTTTAAAACAAGCAAAAATTTGTAGTGGTCAATTTCAGGAGTAGAAACTGTTTTTGACATAGTAAATGGATACCCTTACCTGAAGTGGAAAATAGCAGACTTATTAAAAATTCAATATGGAAGAAGCAATTCGGTTCAGAATTAAGAACCATATTCTAAAGCAGTTTCCCAAAGAGTGTTCCAAGGAACTCTGACATTAGAAAGATGCTTTGTGAGATAGAGAACTTACGGATAAATATGTCTGAGAGATGTGGCTCAGTCTGCTCCCTAAAGAGTCTCAGTAACATATTATGGATCCTGAGGATTTCCACAATTAAAAAAATCTGGTAAACTCTGCTTTATCCAGTGTTTCCCAACTTCCTTTGATCAGGGAATTCTGAAATGTGTGTGTGTGTGTGTGTGTGTGTGTGTGTGTGTGTATACCTATATGTACTTAAAAAATAACACCTATTAATACTTTGCAGCATTAGTGTCCTGTGAAACACATTGCTCAAAACTCTATTCTAAATGTACCTAAAGTCACGTAAATTGGTAGGATTCAAAGTAAGGATTTCTTTTCAAAGAAGTGAAGAAGAAAGAATTGGAGCTAAAGAAAACAGCTCTTCATGAATAGTCTGGGAACCCATTCTTGCCTGTAGGACTGTAGTGAGCTGTCTCTGGTGCTTTTCCTTATTTTGGGTGTAGGTGGTGGGGAGGATGTTTATTGGCTCAGCCCTGACCATGCTTACATAATGATGGGTGAGGCGCATTGCCAACTCTGGCTCAGAAAATAAGGGAAGAGAATGTGGTTTTGAGGTTTACTAAAGATGGTAGCATTTTATCAAGTTTAATTGGAGCTGACTGACATCAGAGTTGTGCAAGGGATGAGATTCTGTAGAGGGAGAATTAAGAAAGAGCTAAGGCACTGGAATCAACCTGGATCTGAAGAACTTGTTCCTGTAAATGTGACCTGAACTTAGTGTTCCTCTGTCATTTGGCTGGAGTATCTTCACTGGTAAATTGGGATAGTATGTTTTGTTTACTGCAAGGATAATTTGGGGGTCAAGTTTCCTAACTAATGAAGAATTTTTAAAAAGCAAGAGCCCTATGCAAATGCAAGTTATTACTAATTAGCATAAATAGTGTCATTGGATATGCAGGGATAGTTTAAGAGCTTATAAATCCAGTTGCCTCACAGTGACAGTGAGTATTATATCTGGTGACCTGTGATCATGTCCCTTTCTGAGAAGCTTTTATATATCTCTGGTGGTCTGGTGCATGAAATTTGTGGATGGGGAGGGGTGTCTCTCAGCCCATTCTGCACCCTCTCCAATCTGGGGCCCCTCAGGGGATGTCTGACTGCTAATTTAGGACTGATCTTTCTCACAATCTGGGACTGCTGGCTCCTAACCATTCATCTGCCTGCCTGTCTGATCACCCCTAACCACTTTGCTTGCTGGCCTTCTTGATCCCAACTGCCCCCCACCCCCCACCAGCCTGATCATCCCCAACTGCCCCACCTACCAGCCTGCTCACCCCCAACTGCCCCCCCCCCTTGCTGGCCTTTTTGCCCCCAACTGTCCCCCAATGCCAGCCTGCTTGCCCCCAACTTCCCTCCCCTTTTGGTCTGATTGCCTCTAATAGCCTCTGCCTTGGGTCCACCACCATGGTTTTGTCCAGAAGGATGTCCAGAAGGTCTTCTGGTCTAATTATAGAGGCCTGGTGCATGGTGGGGGCCAGCTGGTCTGCCTTGAAGGAGGTTCTAGATCAGGGTGAGGATTCCTTTGGGTGGTGGGGCTGGCCTGAGCGAGGGGCCTGGGGCAGTTTGCAGGCCAGCCATACCCCCTTTGGGGTGGGGGTGTTCCCACTGGGGGGTGTGGCCAGCCTGGGTGAGGGGCTGAGGGCCATTTTCAGGCTGGCCACACACCCTTCTGGGTGAGGGTCCCCGTTGGAGGGCCCTGGGCTAGGGGCTGAGGGATGTTTTCAGGCTGGCTGCGCCCTCATAGTGGTGAGGGTCCCTATTGGGGGGCATGGGAGGCCTGGGTGACAGGCTGAGGGCTGTTTGGGGGCAGTTTGCAAGCCAGCCAAATCCCTGGCTTTGTCTAGAAGGATATCCGGAAGGTCTCCCAGTCTAATTAGCATATTACTCTTTAATTAGTATAGATGTGTGTGTGTTGTTTTTTTTTTTTTTTTACCTTCATCACAGCACTATGAGGTAAGTAATAGTATCTCATTTATTGATGAGGAAACTGAAACACAGAGAGACAAAGCAATTTGCCCAAACAAGCATTGCCCACCCATGCTCAGAGGCATTCTGCATTAAATAAACAACAACAATGTATGGAATTGAAAAACTAACACACTATTATATTCAAAATCTCCGATTTAGAAAAGTATAGTTTATAATATAGCATACCAGTTGGTAGTACCTACCACCATGTGATCTCTTAGCCCAACTCTCCATTAAATTCTGAAACTACCCAGATAAGGGGAGGAATAAGGCAATGTGCTTGTAAGAACAAATGCGATGCTGAGGATTCTAAGTCATGCAGGGACCCAGAAAAGGGGGTTGTTGTCAGGAGAAGACTTGACATTAAGATAAACGCTTCAGAATTCCTAAGGCATGCAGAACACTTCTTGAGCCCAAAGCCTCTGTGACATACTCTTCCATGCATCACTAGTTTTCCAGAACAAGCTTTTGCCATGTCTAGGCTGCTTCTCCTACTGCTCCCTCCAAATTCTCCAACCCATGTTTTTTTGTCCCCTATGGGAATCAGTCGAATTTTGTAAGTCAGTGATATTGAGATGAATTGTGAAGTGTTTATGAAAGACTTATGACCCTAGGTTAGTTATTGTGAGAGATTTAAGAAATGTGATTCCACTCAATCAGCATATTTTAGCATTTGCAATGTGCCAGTCACTGGCCTTGATGCTGAGGATGTTGACTAAAAAGAATACAATCTTGCTGAGCTGGCATGGCTCAGTGGTTGAGTGTCTACCTATAAACCAGGAGTTTGAGGTTCCATTCCCAGTCAGGGTACCTTCATGGGTTGCAGGCTCAATCCCCAGTGTGGGCCATGCAGGAGGCAGTCAGTCAGTGATTCTTTCTCATCATTGATGTTTCTATCCCTCTTTCCTTCTACCTTTCTCTCTGAAATCAATAAAAATATATTTAAAAACATAAAGAACACAATCCTTTTGCTTGACAAACTCAACCTAGTATAAGACTTACGTAGTCCTTTATTTCATTCAATCATCAAATTTATTGAATACCCACTTATATGCCAGACACTTTTACCTGGGAATCTATAGGTGAATAGCTATTTTGGTCAAGTAAAATCTAACTGGTGAGTCATAAAATAATGACACAATAATGTTCAGGTTTATAATCCTTTAGCCATAATTCTGAAATCCAAAATCTCCAACAATTGAAAGTTCTTTTATAACTCATTGGGTGTTAGTTATCACCCAAACTGAAGTGAACTTACAGCCTTTATTTATCTCAGTGTGAATATTCATGTATTTTGAGAAAGATGTATTAATATATTTGATTATGGGATGTTACCTGAGTTCCTGATGGATAATACATGATTTATGCACCACTATGTAAGATATCGCTTATGCACCATAATAGGCAAACAAATTTAAGTTCCCAAACTCAAATATCTGAAGCGTTTTAGAAAAAGATTTTGAAGTTGTTTAGTGAATAAATATAATGGAAATTTAAAGAAGGGAAAGTCAATTTGGGTTGGAATAATAATAGAAGGTCTTACATGGCTGGATTCAAATATATTTTTATTGATTTCAGAGAGAAAGGGAGAAGGTGAGAGATACAGAAACATCAATGATGAGAGAATCATTGATTGGCTGCCTCTTGCACACCCCCAACTGGGGATCAAGCCCACAACTGGGCATGTACCCTGACTGGGAATCAAACTGTGACCTCCTAGTTCATAGGTCAATGTTCAAACACTGAACCATGCCAGCTGGGCTCAAGTGGCAATATTTAAACTTGATTTTGGAGAGTGTAGGGTTTAAAAGTAATGGGTAGTACAGGAAATAGCAACCAGGGACAGAACAACATTTGTGTGACTTGAACTTACATATTTAAGGGAAAAAATCCTGAGTACAATTAGGTAGGGGGCCTTTGCAAATGAAGGTCTGAAACTTATATTTTGTTAATTTCTTAGTAAATTTATCTTTGAGCAAGACCAAAAGCACAAATAATATACCCATAGATCTATAAATAAATAAATATCTTGATGCTGAGGGGAGAGAAAGAGAAGAAAAGGGTTGGGTTCTTGGGGAGGAGAATAAATCTTACCATTTTTATCTTTTTTAATTGTTTAAGATTTTGAAAATTGATATCCAAAATAAACTTCTTTTTTTAAATGTAGGCATAACATGTATGTCTTTTAGAAAACAATCCAAAGACTAAAAATAATCCAATTGTGAGTATAGTTTAAAATGAGTGACCTTTCTCCATTTTCTCTTGTTTGACTCTGTAGCTAGTCATTTTCTAAAGCTTAAAGAAGATTTGACAATTATAAATAATTTAATTTACTTAAATTGCAAGGTCATACAAGAAGAGAAAAAAAGCTGCATTTTATTTTTAAATAGACTCTGTAGGCATAGCTAGCTTGTCTTTAGATTTCAGGGGATAAGCTTGAATTGAAAAAAATATATGAAAAGATGAATATTTTAAGGTTAAAATGAAAAATTCAGTCTATTAGACTACATAGCAATACTCTTTCCCAAAACTATATACAATGATTTATATTTACTCATAAAAACAATGCCAATAGTCAGTGTTTATTGCATATTTACTATATGTCATGTAGTGTACTGATTCTTTATTACAGTATGTCTCCACTCTTCTTTAAAATTTTTGTTTTGTTTTGTTATTGCCACAAAGATTTGACCATCATTCTTGGTTGGTTTATTTTTTATTTATTTTTAAGATCTCTATTAAGGTATAATTTATATACCATATAAGTCATCCATTTAAAGTACACAACTCACTAGTTTTTAGTATAATTCACAGATATATGTAACCATCACCACAGTAAATTTTACATTTAAAAATATATATTTTATTGATTTTTTTACAGAGGGGAAGAGAAGGATAGAGAGTTAGAAACATTGATCAGCTGCCTCCTACACACCCCTTTCTGGGGATGTGCCAGCAACCAAGGCACATGTCCTTGACCAGAATTGAACCCAGGACCTTTCAGTCTGCAGGCCGATGCTCTATCTACTGAGCCAAATTGATTTCAGCTTATTTTACATTTCATCCACTCAAATAGCAACTCTGTTCCCTTTGGCTATCATCTTCCTTTCTTCCATCCTCCCAAGTCCTAAACAATCGCTAACTTACTTTTGTTGCTATCAATTTCCCTATTCTGGGCATTTAATATGAATGGAATTATATATTTTGTAGTCTTTTGTGGCTGGCTTCCTACAATTAACATAATTTTTCAAGATTCATCTACATTGTAGTATGTATCAGAATTTCATTCCTTTTCATGGCTGATTAATATTCAATTTCATGGCTATACCACATTTTGTTTATCCATTTTTCAGTTGATGGACACTGGGTTATTTCCACTTTTTGTCTGTTATGAGTAATGCTGCTGTAAATATTACTGCACAGGTTTTTGTGTGGACATGTGTTTTCATTTCTCCTGGATGTAGGCTTTCCTTTAATCCTCCCAATACTTCAGGTGGAAACTGAGAATAGAAAGGTAAAGTCGCTTGTCCAAAGTCATGTGACCTGTACAAGAGCCAGGCCATAAACCTAGGCAGGCCAACTGAAATTTGCTATCCTGCTTCTCTTTAAATCAGCTCTTCTCAGACATGTTTCTAAGCTTACCTTTTAAGGATATCTAAAAAATTGTGCAAAAGTAATAACTACTATTTAAATATACCCACATATCTCCCCAGCCACTTACCTTTCATCTGACTAAATGCTAGACACATTTTTTAAAGTGCATCCAGAAAATATGTCTTACAAATGTGACAGTCTGCATGTAATTAGCACCACTTGCATATTTTACATCATTAAAAAATCAATTTTTTTTTCTCACTTTGCCCTAAATTATACCTAGCTTTCTCCGACACAGTGGGAGTGGATGTTTAGAATGGCACAGACCATCCCCAAGCTGTCTATTAATTCATGCCGTTGGGGTAGGTCGCCTCCCCCTTCATCCTTTGGTAAGAAATCAGTATTGCATGTTAGTTCCTTCCTTCCCACACCTCCTGTAGGTTAAAGTTGAATTCTTTGAGACGGAGATGTTTTTGTGTGCAACTTCAACAATGTTCTCTTCACATGTCCTTGCATAAGCCCAACAATTGCTTGTTGACCCATTTTAACCCCTTTTGAGCGTCATCTTCAAAGTGTAACTGTCCTTGACAATGAAAGAGACCTTCCTATTGTCTGCTCCTTCCAGGCAATCTTTAGCATGAAGCTAAATGGCTTTCAGATGGAGGAGTTGGCCAGAGGAAGGAGACAAAGTGAGCTGTTGTTCCTGAGTGACTTTGCTAAAGTTTCCCTTTTCTCTCTTAGAATGGTGCAGTTCTATAGAAGATGACAGACGTTTTGACAGGTGCAATATGCTTTGAACTGTTGTGTCCAGATAATTCTTTTGTCTTGAGTTTTCCCAGCAGAATGGTACATCTTAGGATGCTGATATGCATATTGTTTGCTTTTTATTTTCTGGGATGAAGTCTTCCTTCCCGCTTACCCTCCACCTCTCTCTTTAGCCCCTTTGCACACATGTCGCCGACCCACATGGGAAGGCAGCAGTTGGTGCAGAAAACTCTCCCCCAACCTCCCCCTACCCTTTCTTTCCCCTTAAAATGCAAATTACTCCTTGCATAGTTTTCTCATTATTGTTTAAAAAAAGAAATAAAAGAGAAAAAAAATTACATAGAGACCTACAAAACACAGTGGCACATCAGAGGCAGTGGCTGGCAGAACTAAAACCCTAATAGCAACAATACTTAATACATATTGAGACCCAACATATGTCAGATATTATGCTATGACCTTGACATGCATTGTCTATGGCCTAGTAGCCCAATGACAATCACTTTACGTTTTGGAGCATATTCTTTCATACGGTTTTCTTAACATGTTACATTTTAGTACTATTTTTTGGGGAAATGAGCTCATTTTGCATAAATTGTTCTCTAAGCTTATTTTTTTCCCTATCACAATGAACTGTGGGTATTTTTGCAATATCAACAAATGGTGATCTTCATTTATCTACAGTAAATTTTGTTATATACTGTAGATTTATTTCATTATCATCATTATTTATTTAACCAAGTTATTATTTTGGGACATTTTAAGGACTTACACATTTCACTAAGGCAAATATTTTTGTGATGGATATGATGAATATAATTCACATATCCTTAGATATACTCTTCTGATTATTTTTACATAGTAAATTCCTAAAAGTGGAATTGCTGGTCAAAATGCATGCAAGGTTTAACTTTTGATTATCTTCTGCCCCTGTCTAGAAGGATTCCTAAGCATTTTATCTGACATGCTCTCCAATTTCCGAAACTAAAAAATTAATGGTAATATTAGTTAGGAAAAATTTAACCTAAACCAATAATAGTCACCAGAGATCCTAAATTAAATCATTTTCTTTTCCACGTTTTGTCATGGTGAATTAGATCCACATAGGTTTTTCTGCTTTGGTACAAATGTGGGAAAGTTTTTGTTTGACAACAACAACAACAACAACAAAAACCAGGACTTTAAAACTGGGGCTTCCAAGTGTGTAATGGAACAGTACAACCTATTTCATATTTAAAATGGTATGAAAACAGAACCTGAACAGTGCCCAGCTTTTTTCCTGGATGTCCTTTTGTGTATTTCTGCTAAACGTGGTCCTTTCTGAGCACCTTGTTCACTGAAAATAGCATGTTAAACCAAGATAGAGGAAATTGTTGTTTGTTTGTTTTTTTAAAAAAATAATTGCCCTGTTCTCTGTAATAGGTGATTTTACTGTTTTTGTTTTAATTTTTATTTTTCCTTAATATTAAACTTCTAGAATGAATGAACAGAGAGGTAGTTTGGGATTTGGGGGTTTGCTCACATAAGAAATAATTAAAGGAGATGTTGAGATATTTGTGCATTTACTTTCAAAACCATCTGAAGATGCTCTTACTTACAAATAAACTGCTTTACTACTCAAGCAGGATCAAACAGGAGTCAGTGAAGAGCAGGCTCCATCACAAGTGTGACACAATGACACCTAGTTTAAGGAGCATCTGAAAAACCAAAATTCTCTGCTCTGTAGAAAATGATGAAATACAGCAACTGTGGTTTGGATTGAAAGAAATAAAGGACAAGATTAAATCTAAATGTTGTTTGAAAATAATGAGTAAAAGCCATTTCCCAATAAGAACACATTTCCCAATAAGATCACATTCAATCAAAGTTCATAAAGTGCTCAATGTGATTTTTTATTTTCAGTTTGTTTTCCTTGCAAATTGCACAAAGTATGCTGTTTACTTGGGGACACCCCCTAACCCCCTTGCTGCCCACCTCTAGCTTTCCTGCTTTGTTTTCCCGAGTGACTCGCCACAGTCTGCACTGAACCCTGGTTATGAAAAATCAGCTTAGGTTGTGAATTCTGCTAAGTGGGGCTACTTAGAAAGTCACTCTGCTTTAGTTTAAGCAGCAGGACATTAGCAGTCTGGCATGCCGTGGGTCATGTGATCCGCTGACCTCTATCTGGGTTTCGTGACTCTGCCTAGTAACAGTTGATTAATGGTGTATGGTAACTTGGAGAGCAGATCTCATCAGTACTCCGAGTTTGAAGACTTCCTCATTATTTTAGGCCTTTCACCGCTGCCCTTAGGAAATTTTACTCACAAATTAGGCTGAACAAAGTCTTTTTAAAGAAAATTATTTTCGGTGTTTGGTCATCGGGGAGCAGAAGGCTTGATGGTCATTTACTTCATTGAAAAGGGTGCGGGAGGCCAGTGGCGATTAGAGAGCCTGGACACTGTTGGGGCTTCTACCTTCCTCGTTGCTGCAGGGCTGGGTTTTCAGAAGAAGCAATATAACAAAACTATCACTCTGGTGACAAGTTGGCCTCAAATTTTACTCTTTTTTTGGAGGAGGGGGTCGAATTTCTGATTTTCTGCTGGGACAGAGGTTATGAGCACATTTATTTGTAGAGATTTAGCATCTAGTAGCCATCTGGATTCACAATGGGCACTGTGGTTGTCTACCAAATAGCCTTTTTTGTGCTTTGTAGTAACAGAGCTGAAGTTTTATTCAGAGCAACAATATGCTAGTTTAAAAATATTCTTATCTCCATATTTCCTCGTAGCCAGAGTAGCTGCGTTCACCTGTTCTGGTCATCTAGTTATAAACAGAATTCTTCTTGAAAAGCTACTATTTTCTTTTCCTTTTTAAAAAAATATATATTTTATTGATTTTTTACAGAGAGGAAGAGAGAGGGATAGAGAGAGTTAGAAACATCGATGAGGGAGAATCATTGATCAGCTGCCTCTTGCATACCCCCTACTGGGGATGTGCCTGCAACCAAGGTTACATGCCCTTAACCAGGATCCAACCTGAGACCTCTGCAGGCTGCAGGCTGATGCTCTATCCACTGAGCCAAACCGGTTTCGGCAAAAGCTACCATTTTCTTTATCAAAAAGAACAGATTTAGCCTTCATGTCTTTTGTCACTTGTTTTTCCTCTTTTTCCTTTTTCATGACAGATGCAATGCCTTGGAGGTAAAGCAGCCAAACTGGACTTGATTTTAAGGAGAAACAAGCATAATTTGAATCCAGAGCCTCTTCAGCCTCCTCTAGATTGTACCAGGTTCTTAGGATAACAGCCACATGCTAAGGATGGTATAGCTGGAAGCTGGAAGAAAGTTGGGTCTTTGATGACTTCCTGAGCTAATGTACATGCTCTAATATTCCTACCCTTGGATTTCTTGTTAGATAGTAAAAGCTGAACCTCTTTTGGTTTAGGTTTATTGATTTTTTACAGAGAGGAAGGGAGAGAGCTAGAGAGCTAGAAACGTTGATGAGAGAGAAACATCGACCAGCTGCCTCCTGAACACCCCCCACTGGGGATGTGCCCGCAATCAATGTACATGCTTCTGACCAGAATCAAACCCAGGATCCTTCAGTCCGCAGACCGACGCTCTACCACTGAGCCAAACCGGTTTCGGCTGTCTTTAGTTTTTGTCAGATTTTCCATAAGAATTATTATCTCTCATGCTTCTATGTGAATTAGAGGCCCAGTGCATGAAATTCATGTTTGGGCAGGGTCCATAGTGGCTGACAGCTGCTGGCCAGGACCTTCCTTCCCCTGGCTGCCTGCTGCCACCAGCTGGGGCCTTTCTTTCCGCAGTTGGCTGGCCAGCCTGGCTCCCTGGTGGAACTCTTGGTAGAGGGAACAATTTGCACATTTGGCTTTTATTATATAGGATTGCCCACAGAAATAAGGCTTATTTTTATGTTATCAGCTATAAGAAATGAAGATCTGGGAAATATCAATAAAAATATACATCTGGTATTTAAGGATTAATATTCAGCTGAATTTAGGTAAGGCGTTTACTATGAATCTTTTAAATGAACTGTAGAGGATTGCTTTTTTTCTCCAAAAAATGGCTGTTTTCTCTTGAAAGAAAACTCTAAAAATGTGCTAAATGTGGGTGGAACCAAACAAGATATCAGGAGGAAATAGAGTTCAATCCTGGCATATCAATTAGGACCCTGCAAACTAAAGGGAATCAATTTCAAACTGAGCATAACGTGTTTGGCTAGATCGAAAGAATAACAGCTGGAAACTTGTTTATCAAATTTGAACAAGCTTGTCGTTCTGGGTTGTTGTTATGTGTTTTTTTTTTTTTTTTTTTTTTTTTTTTTTTCAGGCAGCCAGTGCTAAACCTTGAGAATGATTCATTTATTCAGTACATATGAAATGTTTGAAACAAGTGACTTTGCACACACATAAACACATGCACACACCAGAGAAACAAACACCTTTTTCTATGTTCAGACGAATCAATGTATGATAAATCAAGTTCCCAAGTCAGCCCCATAGAGAAAGGATAGAATAAAAGCAATAGCCCATAAGAAGAGTTACAGTTCTGTAGGGTGTGCAACACAGATCTAACTTTAGACCTTTAAGGGAAAAAGAGGAAAAAAATTATATATATAATTCATACTGAGTATTTATATAATTTATACCGAGTATTATGCATATTCAACACTCATTGCAGCCCAGGGAGATAGGTTTTATTGATCACAGTTTAGATATAAGGCTCAGTTTTAAGATGTACCCAAGGTTAGCCATCTCATATGCAAAGGATACAGGGCCATCTGATTCCACACAATCGAGCATACATTTAAGACTACAGATGATACAGCGACACTGTTTGAGTTTGGATTCTGCTCTGCCACTTGACAGCGGTGTGGCCTTGGGTATATTACTTAGCCTCTCTGTATCTCAAATTCCTTATCTGAAAAATAGAATTACTAACTACCTCTAGGGATGCTGTGGTGATTAAATAAATGAATACATAATAAACACTTAGAATGGTTTCTGGCCCTGAGGAAGGCCTCAATAATATCTTAGTGTGCGCCTAGAAAGGAGAGACTGCTGGGGAAGTGGGGGTGGGCCAGGAATGCTCTGAGGAGGAATTTTCTTGACCTGGGACAGCACATTGAATACTCTGCATGGGGTGTAAAAAGTACCACTTCCTTCTGCTGTCCCTTCTTGGACTTTAACTTTCTAGTTAAAATAACCAAGTGTGTCAGTGTGAATATGTGGAAATATTAATGCTGCTGCAGACCCATGAAATAATCGAGTAAGAGATAAGGGCTTCTCTTTTGCTTCCCAGTCCCTTCCTTTCCTGCTCTCCCTGTTCCCTCCCCTCCTCCTCTTCCCCTCAATTTATGGTTTCTTACGGAAATTGAATTACCCTATTCCCATACCACCTCCTTATTCTGACTTCTTAGACCTTTAGACACAGCACCCTGTATATTAATCAACTTGACAGATTTTCAGTCATGGAGTTGAGAGTGAAAGAGTACAGACCTTTCATCTTGTAGAGGAGAAAACATGCCAGGAGGGTTCAAGGATGTGTTCAAGATCGCAGAGTTGGCAATGGAGCTGAAGTCACATAGTCAGGACGTGTCCTCTGCAGTTACAGTAGCACCTCTCCATTATGTAGCAGAGTGTGGCCAATGTCAATGCCACGTTAATTTTAAAATAATTACTAAGAAGCAATCATTATGTCTATTAAAATATTTATAGTTTTAATTATTCTGTTCCTATTCAATTAATAGTTTACATTTTAATTAGTATGTTAGTTTACATGCAAGGCATTCTTATTCTCCTGTCATTACCTTTTTTGGTTATTTAACTTTATCTGTGGAAAGGGGCCATGCTCTTTCCTGTAACAAACTGAGCCTGGGCATAGACTTCCCAGTGGCCCCCCAAAGATGGTGGACGCAGGCTGGAAACTGAATTCCAGCTCTCAGATGGTCCCATACCAAGTCACGTCAGCACAGATAGAATGACTAATACCCTAACAACTAAACATCTCAGGTGTTGAAGATGTGGGGAGGCAAACTGAGTTAAAAATACTCTTCCACTTAGTGTCTGGTAGGGAACACACAGGTAGCATAAAAATAAAATGGAACAAATGAGCAAGCCAGATTTTACATGTGAATAGAATGAACTTGTGATTTATTGGAAGCAGAGAGCCTGGCAGAGTCCTGAGATGAAAGCACGCTTGGCTGACATTCAAGAGACAGAGAAAGGCAGGTCACACACCAGTCAAGGGGCCCAAGCTGGCCTCACCATGGCCTCTAGCCCTCTAGCCAGCTGTGTGACCTCCTGTTAGGGACCTCCGTTACTTATCTTCCCTGGGCCTCAGTTTTCTCCTGGGTTTAAGGAAGGGTTCAGGGTCAGTCTACCAATTCTTCTTAGGGAAAGAATCTTTCAAATATTCAAAACCTACAATTCTATCTTATCCTGATCTTGCTCTATTGCTTATTTTCTGTGGGGAAAAGAACCCCCTACAGTCTCTATTTCAGTCGTCAGAGGTAGTGTATTCGAAAATAAGGGTGCTCTTTGTTAGAAATGTACAGTTTGTATACCCAATAATCAAAATCTATTTCCTTAGCTTTTCATAGCTCTGTTACAATTTTTTCCACTTTCTTTTTCTTCTCTCCCGCTTCATCTTTTCTCTCTCTCAATCTCTCCTCCCCATCCCCTCCACCTCATCTCGTATAAATGCTCTCCTTTCCCTTTGTGTCTGGTGAACGCCTACTCATCCTTTAAAACCTATCTTAAGTATAACCCCCTCTGGAAAGCACAACCTTCTCCTCTCTTCATTCCCTGAGAAAGTGGCTCCCTTTCTGTGTTCACATAGTATTAGGTCCTGTTTCAATTACAGTGCCCACCATGCTATATTTGCTGCTAAATGCTAATTGTTTCCATGGATCCCCTGCTCAAAATCCTTCCATAATGTCTCATTAATTCCAGAGTAAAGTCCACACTCCTTAGTCAGAAACCCAGAAACCTCTGTGTTACAAACCCTGAGAACCTCTCATTTCATGTCTTACCTCCATACCTTCATCCTGAGTTCTGGGCATACAGCTGGCATGTTGAAAATAGCTATGTTACTCTCATCTTTGCCATTTCAGATGTCACCACTCCTAGGAGCCCTTTCCCGAGCCTGCCAGGCACCCAGGTGTGCCCTCCATTCTCTCATGACACTCCATGTGCCATGACAACAGTGCTGAACACATGGCCTTGGATTTGACTTTCGGCACTGAACCTTGGTTTCAGGTGAGGGTCTGTGTCTTCTATCTGTATATCCCGACACTCAGCTGAGTTCCAGGTACTTCTTTGATGAGCATGAAATCCTGGTTGGATTGAATAATATAAGAACAGCCCTGGTGATTCTGATAGAGACATTGCCTGGATATTAAAAACTGATCGACAGCCCGGCTGGTGTGGCTTGGCAGTGAGCGTTGACCTGTGAACCAGGAGGTCATGATTCGATTCCCGGTCCGGGCACATGCCTGGGTTGTGGGCTTGATTCTTGGTGTGGGGTGTGTGGTGATTCTCTCTCATCATTGGTGTATCTCTCTCTCTCTTTCTTTCTCCCTCCCCCTTCCTCTCTGAAATCAATAAAAATATAAAAACAAAACAAAAAAATGATTCATAGACTTGTAATAAGATAACAGAAAAGGTAACCTATAGACAGGAGAAGTTAACAAAACAGGCTGATTCTAAAACCTGTGATCATGCTTATTGCTATTGTTATTATTTTATGTTTTGTGTCTCGGAGGATTAAACACAATACAAGCAAGCCGTGTTCCATGCACTTGGCTTGGGCCGGAGCATGTCCTCCCAGCTCAGCCGAGGAGCTCCCTCCCCACCAAGCTGCAGCTACCCTTCGCCTCTGCTTCACCCCATCCCTTCATGGCTGAGGCCATTTATTTGCTTCCACTGACCAGTCCTCTCTCAACTCTGATTTTTTGTTTGATCTCGGCAGGTGTAATACAACATTTGGAGGTTGTGTCTTAATTGTTTTAAAGCAGCACTTCATGTTGAAGGTTACAAAACTAACAGAGGCCCTTAAAATACCACAGAGATAATGAAGACCAAAAGTACACAGCTCTCACGTCCGAGTCAGAAGTCATTTCCCCCTCGTTTCTGATTACTCTCCCTCTTAATTCCTGGCAGCCCTGCCTTCCCAGTGCTCTGGTGGCCAGCCCCAAATGCTAATTTATCATCTTTCTTGGCAGGCTTCCTGCTTCATCCTGCACCTGCCTTCCTGAAAGAAAACAAGACATCAGATACTTAGTCAAATAATGGAATAGCCGATCAGCTAGGTCTCCGCACAATGGTGAGTTATCCGTGATAAAAGAAGAACTTTTTCATGGATTATACGTGGCATATGCAGCCTTTCTCTTTAAGATTTATGAACCCATGATTATTAGTATTGTTAATATAATCAAACCTTTTACCGCCGCCCTCCGAAGCTTAAACTTATTATCAGTTGTCTGCTAGAGGAGAGCCAATCAATTTCATAAATGCTTAAACACCTGCACGCTCTTTGAACCAGGGGAAAAATCAATACCAAGCCCTCACTTTTCTCCGGGTTTAATGCAACCAAATCTTGCTCATAGGTTCAGGAGGACTTGTCCTTCAGGCAGTCATCCTTAACCGACCTTGTGAGCCTGATCCTGAGTGGTGGGTTGTTTTCTAAACCACTCTTCCCTTCTTTTTTTTATTCCTGAATCCTAGTAGAAGAACAGGCTACAAAGGGGAAAAAAATAAATGAAACAGGCTCTGCTAAATCCCCAGTTTGTGATGTACATGTGTGTGCATGCATGTGTGCATGTGTGTGTGTGTGTGTGTTGTGCCACAACTTTTCTTGGGTACCTACTAACTAGGCATGATGTCAGTCCCTGAATATACAAGGGTGACTGGGATAGGACTCCTGCCTTCAGAATGTTCAAATCTATGACCTCATAAAGACATATAAACAACTTGCTTCAACTGTTATGTAAATCAGAATGACATAGTTGCTGAGTGTGGGGAAAGGAAAGTGAAGCAAAAGACAAAAAAAAAGAAAGAAAGAAAGAAAAAAAGACAGTTTATGAAATATGGTTGCTCTTAGCCAGGCTAGAACATCCACTTCTATGATCACAATTAGTTTTTACAATACGTACAGGAGGGCTGTATTTAAATACTATTCTTAAAGTGCTTTTCATTACTTTTTTGTTGCATATTATGCTTTTGTCATTTTGAACATTTTTTTGAAATGTGGAAAAGCAGAGTTTCATAGGGGAACGATTGTTTAGTCATCACAGAAAGCCAACTAAGCTGCTGTTTGCCCCCTATGCATTAAATTTTATTTAAATAAAAGAACTAAAAGAAAGGCAATGTTACCGGCAAACTTGGAGTCACCTTTGCTCTCCTCACTCCTCACTCTTTGCTGTCTCTGTCCAGTTAATGTCTTTATATGTTTACCCCACTCGTTGCAGGTCTCACCTGTAAAATGAAGTCTTTCACACCTCCTATCCCAGAGGGCTCTCCCAAGCATACTGATGTGAGCATGCTCTGTGCTCTGTAAATCACTATTGAAATGTCATTATCTTTGAGTAATCCTAATTATACACAATTGTGGTTCGGCTTGTGTGCATAGAACTTTTGTAAGTTCACACATACATACACATTTCACAAGGTCCTTTTTTTGGTTTCTTAGTATGGGACCTTGGTGTAAATGTGTGTGACTGGAATGATGCCTGACCCACAGTGGGCGCTCACAGGTGTTTGTTGAGTCCCTGGAGTCTCTCTTTCCATCAGACCCTCAGCCATTGGAGGCCCAGGTCTGTTTTCACTGGTGCTGACCCCTCAGTGCCTGGTCTTAGTGAATTGACTTGAAGTAGAAGGCGCTTCCTGGGAAGGATGGCAATATTTCTGGGACTGGATGGACATGAAGGCATCCCATGGGTGAGAGAGGGAGGATGAGCATGGGAGGTGGAGGAAACAACATGAGGAAAAGCTGGTGATGCTTTTATTATTTATTGTTTTTTAGCTTAAAAGGCCATTTTTATTTATCCAGGTGGGTCCTCTGTGGGAGAGGGCCCATTTTCTTTGTAGTCAAGTTGCAAAGCAAAAATGGCTGCCAGGGGTTAGCATCGTCATGGTCTGGCCTTTCGTGGAATTTTTCCCGGATCCTCTCCAAGGTTATTTTTCCACTTTTACACCTGGTGTGCTGTTTGATAGTGTGACACCTGGTGAAAGGAATTTTTTTTCTAGCTCTCCACCTGCTCACAAAAGATGTTATTCCTTTAATCTAAAAATACTCTACTTATTTTTACAAGATGTAGAACAGAGAAGAATAAAATTAAAATGTTTAAATAGTCAAATGAAGCAAGAAACATTCAAGATTAACCTGAGCTCTATCTGATGACTGTTTTTTTTCCACCCCTAGATCTAGAGGGGAAATAGAGAGATAGCCCCCACCTTTGGGCATGCTTATCTTGACTGAGTTAACACTCCCTTGCTTTGATTTTTGTTATTTAATTTCTTCAGAATTAAAAAAAAAAAAAAAAAAAAAAAAAAAAAAAACTTTGCAAACCAATGTCGCCCCAACAAACTCAGTGAAAAAAAGAGAAAACATGAAGGGATACAAAGATAGCTACCTTCACTGTAGAGAAACACATTTTTGCAAAAGGGGCTGGTCAAACAAGATAATATGATAGAAATTTCCCATCCCTGACTTCTCTGGTCACATAATACATACACCTTTTCCTAAATGATAGCTGTCAGCTGGACAGGCCAGAACTGGGCCATCTGCCTTATAACATAAAGATGCGAGCACAGCTCCAAGCAGTTCTGCAGATTCTGTTCCATGGGATTTTTTCTTCTTCTATTTTGGATATCTATTTTCAGAACTTTGGTATCATTTCAAAAAAATATATTTTTTTTTTCTATGCAGTTATCTTTATTTAAGCTTAAAGAGACCTCTTCAATGATATACTTTTTTCTCTAGTGCTTTTAGAAGCTTTTTGTAGAAACGAATAGGAGAAAGACGCAGAGCCTTAGTCTTCAAGGAGTGTAAACCCTACCGCACTGATGCTGGGAAATGTATCTGGGCAGAGATTCCATTCTTTGCTAGGAGGCTGGCAGATTACATGCTGAGAGGGGTCTTCCCAACAAATGCCAGTAAGAAGGATATCTGTTCAAGATGCACATCGAAGGGAGCCTTGGCCAACGGACCTCCCAGGGCAAGAGGTTCAGGCATGGTGGTGAATAGAGTTGCTACAACAGCATGCCAAAATCAAACAAGCCGGCCAAAGAAATTTCCAAACGATGATGGTGGGCAGTTCTCCGCCAGATACTGGCTCCTGCCCTCTCCCCCTTCTACTTCCCAGGCCTCCCATTCCATGCCATTCTCTGCCTCAACATACCCTCGGAACAAAGCCTGCCAATTAATCTCCTGGGTATTTTTATTTGGGATCTGAGTGGTTTATTATTATTATTATATCATTATTATGATGATGACTTTTTAATTTCCCACGTCACCTTGTTCTCCCTGCCATTGGGTATCATATCTTAATTTTCCCAAGGGACACTCGAGTTTAAAACCACTTACTTAAGACAGCCTTAATTCCCATGACTTAGGAGGTTCCCTCAGAAGCCAAAAGAGCAGAACTAATAGACAAAGCTTGGTGTATCTGGTTGCCTGGGCAAGTCGACTTGCCTTGCATATGTGAAGATATTAAATTCCTACCCAGTTAATTAAAAGAGCTTCTTCATATGTCAATGCAAGACCTAGTTCATAAGCAGGGCATTAGGAGTTTACTCTGGTTTCAGGAAACAGCATCCTCTCCAGGTTTCTCACACTTTTAAACTTTGCTTTTTAGAAGATCCTACTGGGTCATCTGAGCATTTGTGGTCAGCATTTTATTAAAAAGAAAAGTCAATTTTGTTCTCTGAAGATGTTTTTGAGAGAGGGTAGCAGGTGTGTTTTAATTAATTCAGGTTATAAAATATGCCAGTTCAATTTCAAACAATATTTTATAGAGACTGTGGAATAGTAACTAAGAGACCAAACACTGCTATTCAACAGACACAGATATGAGTCCTAACTCCATTACTTACTATCTAATTTACCTTGATGTTGGGAAAGTTATGTAATCCCTTCTAACCTCAATGTGCCAACCATAAGATGAGAATGATAATTGCATCTTTTTTATAAGGAAGGTTGGTTGTTCTAGGATTAACACTTATACTTTATATAACGTATTCAATACAATGACTGGATAATGATAAAGACTCCAATAGCCATTATTATTATTACTATTACTTTTGGCCACTAGACAAAGAGAACCTGATATTTTTGAAAGCACATTTGTGAATTTTATTGTCAAATGAGAAAAGAAGGGTGGACTTCCTTATAATCAGCTATTGACAAAAGGCAACAAAGCAATTGCCATCTCTTGCTTTCCATGCCCAAGTTTTCCCACTCTACCTTAAGAGATAGGCTAAGAAAAGCTATATGAGGACTGAACTTCCTAAAACTTAAAGTTATTGTATGTAGAATGAGGTAAGGCAACAAAATTGACTACAGGAGAATGAGTCCATATCCAGGTCCTGGAAAAGTGAAATATGAGCCTGAACAAAACACTGATTTCAGACCATAAAACAGAACCAACTAAAACAACTATACTTGGGATTTAAAATTTCACTGATCTGTTTCTATTTCTGGATTTTTCAACCTAATCGTTGGTCTGCTGGTCTGTCCTCCTACCCAAAGCACACTATCTCAATTATTATAACTTTCTAATGAATCTTGATGTCTGGTAAGATGAGGACATGATTTTGTTTTTAAAAATTGGTTGGCCATTTGATTGCTCATATAAATTTTAAGATCGGCTTGTTGATAAGGTTAGAATTGGAGTTATGTCAAATTTATAGATTAATTTGAGGAGACTTGATATTTTTATATTGTCTAGTCTTCCCGGGCATGAACATAGTATAATTCTCCTTTTATTTCAACCACTTTTTGTGTTTTTGAATAAGGTTTTATGATTTTTTCCCCCCTTGAAGTCTTTTACATCTTCTGTTATCCCTGTTCCTAGGCATTATATAGGTTTAGCTATTTCCAAAGGTATCTTAAAAAATACATATTCTGAATAGTTTTGTTGATATATTAAAACATAATTGTTTTTGTACATTGATCATATATCCAGGGTTTTTATATCCTATTAGTTCTAATAGTTTGTATTATCTCTTGAGCTATCATGTGTAAATTATAACATGTTTTCTTACTTTTTAATTAATATTGTTCCCATTACACTTTGAAATGTCTGAGAGCACTAATGCAATGTTGAATAGAAGTGATGATGGACATCTTTGACTTGTTCATGACTTTACATTGAATGCTTCATCATGAAATACACATTTGCTTCAGATTTTTGGTAAATGACATTTCTCTCACCAGCCAGATTTTATTTTAGAAGTAGTATAAGGTACCTATGTTATAAGAGCATTCACCTATTACAAATTATATTCTCTCTCTCTCAAACTCTTATTTGGTCTTAGTCCTCTATTTTGATTGTTTAAAACTTATCATCCAGTGAATTCCTCAGGAAGGGCTCGTTAGATTAGCATTCCATTAGTTCTTGCATGTTGATAACAGTTCATCTATTTTATTCTTTAAAGCCAGTTTTAATGACTATGAAAATCTTAGTTTATGCTTTCCTCCCTTAAATAGCTTAATGGTATTATCCTATGTTCTTCCTGAATAGAATGTTGCTGTTAAAAGTCTGGTATAATTTTATTTCCTTTGCTTGTGCCCTGGTGCACAGATTCCTGCACATTGAAAGAATATTAATTAGAAGGTGGCTGGCGGGGTGGGACTGGGCAAGATGACACACCTTGGAGCCAACATCCCATGATTCTTCCCTGGATGGCCACACCTGGAGCAGTGCCACAGCTCAAAGGGTGTCTGCAGAGGAAGTGGGGTCCTTCTGGCAAATAGGGTCCCTTGGCCTGGCCTGAAAGGATCAGACTGAAACCGGCTCTCTGACATCCCCTGAGGGGTCCTGGATTGTGAGAGGGCAGTTCTTGGGCGACACACCCTGGAATGGGGCTCCCTTCTGTCTGGTTCCAGGGTGCATCACCTGAGAACCACTGCTGCCAAGTCACTGCACCTCGGCAACTCCTGCATTGAGCATCTGCCCCCTGGTGGTCATTGCCTGTCATAGCTACCAGTCCAACAGTCAGATATTGCTTAGCTTTTTATACATATAGATAGGTTGCATGATATTTTTTTCCTATGTGCCCAAGTTTTTTTTATTTAAAATTTATTGATTTTACTATAATTTTTCTTGGTATTGATTATTTTGAGTCTATAAGTATAATGTTTCAATATGTAGTTATAAATCTTTTTATTTTACTTCCAGGAAAAGGTTTATTTATTGATTTTTTTACAGATAGAAAGGGAGAGGGAGAGAGAGTCAGAAACATCAATGAGAGAGAAACATCAATCAGCTGCCTCCTGAATACCCCCTACCTGCAATCAAGGTACCTACATGTCCTTGACGGGAATTGAACCTGGGACCTTTGAGTCCGCAGGTTGATGCTCTATCCATTGAGCCAAACCAGTTAGGGCAGGAAAGATTTATTTAATACAAAAATTATTTATTTATCCTCCCTCCCCTTGCTTTAGTTTTATTCTATAGGACTCCTAGTATCTGTATGTTAGATCTTCTTGGCCCATCTTTGTATTTGTCACTTTCTCCTGAACTCGTATTATATCTTTAATCCTTTGATTTAAAAAATCTTCTCACCATCTATTTCCCTTCTGTATCCTTCTATTTTAATCTTCATTTTTGAAAGGATATTTTCTTTTATTTCTAATTCTCGTGTTCTGTTATTTCAGTTGTAAAAAAAATCTGATTTGTGTAGTTTTTCATGCCTTGTATAACTTTGTTAATGTCTTTTAACCAATTTTGAAATAAGTTTCATTTTGGTCTGCTTGTGGACATGATTTTCTGGCATGCTTTCATCATCTCTAGAAATGTTATTATGCCCTTTATTTTCTCATTTCTTATTATAACTTTGTGTGGAATTTGATCTTGAGAATTATCTATTGCTCATTTTTACATGAAATTAGTTTTCCTGACCTTTTAGAGTGAGGCAATACTTAGGAAAGCTTTTCTAGTGTCACAAACGTTCCTTTTCTGTTATTTTTAGGTAGTTTTTTAAAATATGGCCATTTGCTTCCTGAAATTTCCTAACTGTCTTCCTCATCCCACTTGGGTCTGAATCTTCTCTTTTTATATCTTAATTTCCCCTAAACTGATAAACGTTATTCTGCTTCTAGTATTTTCTCCACAGTGTGGTTCCTGTATTAAAAAGAGGTAAGCCTATTTTAGTTTCTTGAGTTAATACGGGTTAATCTGCTTCAGTCCTTACTTCATGTTCCTTGAACTCACTTGGTATTAGAGAGAGAAAATTCATTCCGTTTTTTATGGTATTTTTATATTGGTCCACTATACTTCACAGAAAATAACTGCTGACCCTTCTGGGGTTCTGTTCACCATTAATCATGACCATACATACATGCTTCTCTCTACCTTCTTCTGCACAGATGCCAATTCCATGAGAGTCTTATGGCTGTTGATGATTTGTCCCCATTTGCTTGTATTGGAGGATACTTTGTTGGCTAGTTTTGTTATAAATTTTGTCCTCGGACCTTCGACTTTTTAAATTTATTTTACCTGTCTGTTTTAATGGAATGATTCAAAATATTGAAAAGTATACTGTCACTGTAATTACTTTCAGAATCTCTGGATTGAACTTTAAAGGCAAAAACTGTAACAACTACATGTTCAGTTATATATTCTTTGTAATAGGTATATCTAAGACATATTTATGCAGAAATTTTTGACACGAAGGATATAAAAACATATGACATGGAATTAGAAATCAAAATATAACTAGTATAACAATATTGATTTCAAATTAAATAACCCTTAAGACAAAAACATCTATACTAATAAAAGGGTAATATGCTAATTAGACTGAGAGACCTTCCGGATATCCTTCTGGACAAAGTCATGCTGGCGGGGCTGAGGCAGTCAGTTAGGGGTGATCAGGCTGGGGGGTGGAGGGGAGGAAGGAGGAAGGAGGGGAGGGCAGTTGGGAGTGATTAGGCTGGTGGGGTGGGCAGTTGGAGAAGAGCAGGCTGGCAGGGAGGGCAGTTGGGGGCAAGTAGGCTGGCAGGGGAGCAGTTGGGGGCAAGCAGGCCAGCAGGGGGGCAGTTGGGTTGATCAGGCCAGCAGGGGGCAAGTTAGGGGCAAGCAGGCTGGCGGGGGGGCGGGCAGTTGGGAATGACCAGGCTGGGAGGGGGGGGGGGGGATAGTTGGAGGCGAGCAGGCCAGCATGCAGAGTGGTTAGGGGCAATCAGGTAGGCAGGCAGGTGAGTGGTTAGGAGCCAGCAGTCCTAGATTGTGAGAGGGATGTCCTATGGGATGACGCCTAAACTGGCAATTGGACATCCCCTGAGGGGTCTGAGATTGAAGGGGGTGCAGGCCGGGCTGAAGGACACCCCCTCCCCCCGATGCACAAATTTTGGCCACTAGTTATTAATAAAAAAATAAAATGTGTATAAAACATTTGATCAGGAATATATAATCATGGACTGTGTTCCCCTAGAAAATAACACTTAAAAATATAGACAGCAAGCCCTAGTTGGCTTGTCTCAGTGGATAGAGCATTGGCCTGCAGACCAAAGGATCCCAGGTTCAATTCTGGTCAGGGGCATGTATCTCAGTTGCAGACTCCTCCCCAGCCCATGTCCTGGTAGAGGTGTGTGTAGGAGGTAACCAATCAATGTGTTTCTTTCACATTGATGTCTCTCTCCCACTCTCTCTAAGAGATCAATGGAAAAATATTCTCGTGTGAGGACTATATATATATATATATATATATATATATATATATAATGAATGAATTGCAAGAAAAAACTGACAAATTTGTAATTTAAACTTTATTTGAACAATATGTTTTTCTTCATTTCAGAGAGGAAGGGAGAAGGATATATATTTCTCATATGTATATATATATATATATATATATATATATATATATATATATATATGAGAGAGAGAGAGAGAGAGAGAGAGAGATCAATGATGAGTGAGAATCATTGATCAGCTGCCCCCTACTGGAGATCAAGATCCCAACCCAGGCATGTGTGCTGACTGGGAAATGAACTATGCTTCATGGGTCAGTGTTTAACCACTGAGCAACACTGGCCAGGTACAAATTTGTAATTTAAATGGGCAATTTTAGCATGTCAGTTTCATATGCAATACACCATCAACTGGTAGCTATAACATGCAATGACCATATATATATATATATATATATATATATATATATATATATATATCCTACATAAAGCTATTACAGAATACATATTTTTTTCCCAAAGATATATGGAGATTTATAAACCATAAACTTGTAAAAGGTCACAAATGAAAATTTAATAAATGCCAGAATTGATATTACACTGACTATAGTCTTCAACCACAAATGAAATAAACAAAAAGATTATCTCTCTCCCCAAATCCACATGCTTAAAAGTTAAAAAACAAACACCCATAATACTTTGTAAAACAAAAAAGTATAGTGGGAGTTTAAAATATTTACAACTTGCGAAGAAAAACACAGCAGAACTACTGGATGCAGCTAAAGCTGTGGTCTAAAATGCATATATTCAAAAGAAAGACCAAACATGAATGAGCTAAATCAGTGGTCAGCAAACTCATTAGTCAACAGAGCCAAATATCAACAGTACAATGATTGAAATTTCTTTTGAGAGCCAAATATTTTAAACATAAACTTCTTCTAACACCACTTCTTCAAAACAGACTCGCCAAGGCCGTGGTATTTTGTGGAAGAGCCACACTCAAGGGGCCAAAGAGCCACATGCGACTCATGACCCACAGTTTGCCGACCACAGAGCTAAGTGATCAACTCAAGAAGCTCAAAAACAAAACCACAAAAGGAACTCGAGGATGAAAAAAAAACAACAATAAAGAATTACATTTGGAAACAACACAAATAAACAAAATCGATAAAAGAGTCAGGAGCTTTTGAAAGATCATCATTCTCTCAGAGCATGGATTTTGCAATTAGATCTGATTTACCCTACTGGCTGCCAGGCTCTGACAAGTTACTTCTCCCCCATCATTCGTCATTTATGGAATTGGTAAGATAATGTTACCTACTTCATAGATGCATCAAGAGGGTTTAATGACATAATGCTTGAAAGACCCCAGCAAAGTGCCTGGCATCTTTTGTTAATTATGGCTGTTGTATTTCCCCAATCATCTAGGTTCATACATCCCGGGATGACACACATGCCAGGCACTTGAGGGCGCTGCTGAGTTCAATCTTTGATCCAGCCAAAGAGATTTCCCATAATGTTCCTAAGGGTTCTCAGCAGTGAATAAAATCACAGGATGCTCCCCTGGAGGACACAGCGGTATTCATTTATTCATATAGGCTGAGGTTTCTTGGTGATTCTCCTCCAGATATTCCTATGGCTGAAAACGGAAGTGATCTGTTTCTTTCCAAGAGTCTCTGGGACCTTTCCAAGCATCCCATACATTCCGGAAATATTTCTAAGAAACCCTTCTTTGTCTCAATATCTTAGCACCACTCATTAGCCTTAGAGCAGGGAAAATCAGGCATTGTGGTTAGTCCCATAGACTCCTTCAGAGTTTTCCTCTCTCTTTCCTGGGTTATCAACATAATGCATCCATGTGGCTATGATGATTGGTCTTTGCAGTGGCCACAGTCCAAGGCTATACTCATCTGATTGCATTTTAGAATCTTGTGTAGATGCTATTGAGGAAAATGCTTCCCTTTCCTTCTGGATAGCAGGAGAGATGTGAGGATTGGGGCTGCTAAAGCCATCTTGCAACCATAAAAGGAGAAGGAAGCAAACAAAAAAGTGAGAAGAACCAAAAGAAAGGAAAACCAAGGTCCATTGACATCATTTGAGCCTCCAGCTGAATCAAGCCCCAGGAGCAAGCCCTGCCTTTGTTATATGAGCTGATAAACCTCTTGGCATTTTTATCTTAACCTAAAGAGTCTTAACTGAATCTTTAAGAAATAAAATATACTACAGTTTTTATAAAATCAAACACACATAGATATTTTTGATTTCTTAAAAGAGAAAAATAAGTTTTAGTTACCTAAACCCAGATCATGATTCTACCTATACAGAAACTGATGTTCTACAGAGATTATTGTCCTGCCTTGAACACAAAGCGTAGTGGGTGGAACATGACTTTCTAAATAGCAACCAGCCCTGCTGAGTCAATGTTGACACATGTAACTCTTTCCTGGAAGGCAAGAAAATCTAAGGGTTGACTGATTTACTCACTCACCCCAGCTTTTGTTCCCTAACGAAGGGGTAATATTAGTCTTTCAGTATGATAACATAAAGCCGACCCATTTGCATCGCTCTATGTGTTTGAGTTTGTTCTTATTTAATATGAGCTGCCCTGAAACTGGGTAGTCTCTGTTTGTTCAGCAGCCTCTTAGAAGGGCCTGCCTTCTCTCCTGGATTGAGTTGGACCAGAGAAAAGAGAGATATGGGACAAGCGTGAGGAACTTTTCTGAACTAAAACAGAGTTGTCCAACTTTTCACCATTCTAAGGACTTCCAATAGGACCTTTGGTATCTTTAGAAATCTAGTCTCTGCAGCCTGGGAATACAGTTTATTGTGGTCTCTTCACTTATGTTGAGATTCTGGCCCAGCTGATCTTAGTCACTACCCTCTTTTGCCGTGTCTTTGAATCATGGTGCCATAATATTGCCATTCTTATTTATTCTCTGATATTCATACTTATAAAAAGGATGTGTGTCCAGGCCCTGCTGTTTCATCATCAGGAAAGTGTGAGTATATGCAATTTGAAGGATGGCTGTGAGGTTTAAATCTGAAAACATAGGTAAAGAATCTCACTCACAATCTCCGTGTGTACTCACAAGCCTCCCAGACCCACCTCAGTCCTTCCCAGACCTGCTAAGACTCACCTTAAGCTCATCCTCTCCGAAAGAACCTTCACTCCAACTTGGGTTCCTGTCTGGTCATGCTCATTTCTATGCAACACATGTCATGAGTTTTATTTGTTGGTTTGCTGATTGTTCTTACCCGTTAAGCTGTGGGCTATTTTGGAGGCTCAATTCTGTCTGTATTCCCAGGGAATGAACTATGTCTAGAACAATAGTAGGGATTTAATAAATGCATGTAACATGTAAAAAGAAAGAGAAAAGGAACTAACTTCTTAAAAAGTCAACTACCCTGTTTCCCCAAAAATAAGACAGTGTATTATATTATTTTTTTCTCCCAAAGTTGGGCTAGGTCTTATTTTCAGGGGATGTCTTATCTTTCCATGCGCTAGGTCTTATTTTCGGAGGATGTCTTATTTTTGGGGAAACACGGTATGTACTAAACACTGTCACATACATAATTATATTTAATGCTTTCAATAAACCATTTTTTGCAGATGGAGAAATTAACAGACAAGGAAGTTAAGAGTGTGCATGGTCCCAAACTAGAGGGTGTCAGAGCAGAATCTCATTCCACTTCCATTTGGCTTCAAAGAAGTTGCCTCAAAGGAAATGAAAATTTACCTTCTTCATGACTTCCTTGGTTTTTGGAATTGTCTAGGTCACTCTTGTGTCTTTATGTTCCCCAAAGGGATAAGAAAATCTTTATTGTAATATTTTAATGTAATACATAATCTATCTAATAAAAGAGTAATGTGCAAATTGACCATCACACCAACACACAAGGTGGCCGGCCCATGTGGTCAAAGATGGCTGCCCCCATGTGAACACAAGATGGCCAGCAGGGGAGGGCAGTTGAAGGGAACCAGGCTGCCAGGGGAGGGCAGTTGGGGGGACCAGGCCTGCAGGGGAGGGCAGTTGGGGGTGACTAGGCTGGCAGGGAAGGGCAATTAGGGGCAATTGGGCCAGCAGGGGAGCAGTTAGGCATCGATCAGGCTGGCAGGGAGTGGATAGGGGGTGATCAGGCTGGCAGACAGAAGTTAGGGGTAATCATGTAGGCAGGTAGGTGAGTGGTTGAGAGCCAGCAGTTCTGGATTGTGAGGGGGATGTCCAACTGCCCGTTTAGGCCTGATCCCACCAGGATCAAGCCTAAACAGGCTGTTAGACATCTCTCCAGGGGTCCTAGATTGGAGAGGGTGCAGGCTGGGCTGAGGGACAGCCCTGCACTCCCCTCCCTGTGCACAAATTTTGTGCACCAGGCGTTTAGTATTATATATATGGCACTGACTTGAATTACCATTTAACTATGAAATCTCTGCCAGAGAGTTTAAAGCAAATTATGTTGAGTACTTTATTATTGAGTTACCCAAATATCAGGTCATGAGGTTTGAATAGCAAGTGTTAAACATCACCATGTTGATTTCCATAGATGTAACTGTGTGATGGTAGTGTATGCTAAACATTTAATAAGAAAAAACAGTTCATTGTTTTAGGAAGACATGAAGCTGTTTCATTCTCTTAAATGCCTTTTATAAGTCCTGAACCCACATCTCAAAGGAGTTTTAGCTCTTAAGGAGAATAAGTCCCTAAGGAAAGGAAGTATACCCCTGTGACAGGGGTCCTCAAACTTTTTAAAGTGGGGGCCAGATCACGGTCCCTCAGAGAGCTGGAGGGCTGGACTATATGAACTACTAATTCCTACTGTAACACCTCGGCTGCGCTCACTGCCCAAAAAACCTGGCGGGCCGGATCAGACTCCTCTGCGGGCCGCATATGGCCCGCGGGCTGTAGTTTGAAGACCCCTGGATTAAGATAACAGATTTGGACGTCAGAAAGAAATGAGCTGAAGGGCTCACTCCCTGCAAATTACCTGGGCAGATATTACTTATCTTTTTACAAGCCTCAGTGTCCTATCTGTAAGGTGGGCATAAAATAGTGCATAGTAGATAGGATTGTTGGTAGTTTGGGTTGATAATCCACTCAAAGGGCTGAGCACAGAGCCTGGCACCCAATGAACCTCCAAAAATTATTAGCTATTTTTTTTTTTCTCTTCATGATTAAGTCTTGATTATTTCAGTTTGGGGCACATGGTCATTTTAATACAAACTTTTCATTCTCAATCAGTATAGACAAGTCTAATCACTAGAGTTATATGCAGAGTGTTCAAGAAGCTTAGCCCAGCTGGTCTTGCGCAATCAGGGAGGATCTCCTAGAAAAGGTTATGGGTTAGATTAATCTTAAAGGGAAGATAACTCACCAGAAAGGAGGAAATATTTGAAGTGCATGTAGGGAGACCAAACTGGCTTAGGAGTGTTCATGGGAACTGAAGAATCAGAGCTTCGCTTCTGCTTTCTCATTCCAACCTCTCAGCATTGAAACATTTCATCCCAGAATAGAATAATGAACAGCCACTTTTTAGAATTGTACAAGAAATATTATTTTAATAGATGATAAACTTGTACCATAAAAATTTATTTGACATAAAATGAATAGAATATTAGATTTCTTCATCATGGCTTAAATTGTTTTATGATGTCTGGAACAAAAGAAATGTAAATTTTTGCTCTATTTTTTCAAGTGAGAATAAGTCTGAGAAACTGCAGGATACTTAGCTGTCTGTCTTCTGTTGTGTTATAATATTTACTTTTCTAGTACCTATTATTTTCTCAACATCATTTGACTAACTATTATCTCACAATATTAATATTATGAGACTATAGACAATTTTTTTTTAGCAGTGGTACTTGTGACTGTGAGAAAGAGGTCTTCATTTGACCACATTAAGAATTCATGGGCTAGAAAGTTTTTAAATATTTATTTTATAGTTAGTTCTTTTTAAAGATTATAAAAATATGTGTTTCTTACAAGGCATAGTTTACCCAGATAAAATACTAGCTAAAATATATTATTGAAAATAGAGAAAACAAAGTAAGATTATCTTAATTCAGTTTAATTAAAATTAACTATAATATTTAAAAAATCAAGCTTACCTATTGAAGAATAAATAATATCCACTGAGAAATTTCAGAACTAGAGGATTTCATGTTTTCTTATATCTGGAATAATGGGCCTCTGGGCTCACAGTGAATAAGGAAAAAAGTTTTTTTTTTTTTTTTTTTTTTTTAATATGGTCCAAATGGTCATTTTAATCTCTGCATTTTTATTCTCTGCTTTCTCTTCTGAAGATTCAAAGCCTCCATCTGTTGTGCCCCAAAGTGAGTTGTTTACTCTGACCATCTGAACAGATAATCCCTTCTCCCAGGTCTATGTCTTTAAAAAGATATGAAACCTTTGCATGGTTGAACTACTTTTATGATTTCACTTCTAATATTTGGAAGGTTTAGATTTCAAGGGTTATATCCACATTATAGGCAAACAGTGACATCTTTTTATATATAAAAAATCAATTTAATTAAGTTTGATCACATATGGTACCAAGTCATATGGCATAAGTTCATTTGAATATATTCTGGTATTCTTCCAAATCCTTTAAATCCTGCTCTCTTAAAATAGAATTGCTAAAGAGGTAAATTAATATATGGCAAGTGTTTACCCAGTGAAACTTGCCTCAGTAAAAGTCAATATGATTTCTAGTTATGGAAAGAAACTGATGAACCAACTTAACGTGGTATCCGAAAAGTTGATATCCTCAGTCACATGACATCTTCCTGCCTTAGTAGTCTTAAAAAGCTGCTTCTGAGGGTTACTTAGGATGTTTCCATGTTTGGGCTTTTAAAATATTACTTTATTTTGGGTTTACTTTGACTGAATCTGAAAGCTGGAATGAAATAGAAACTTTTAGAATGACTCACAGCAATTGGTTAGCAATCAAATTATTGCCGGTCACTTCTGTCCTGTCAAAACTGTGGCCACCTTAAACTGTGTTCATTATTTTGGCTGCTTTATTGACTAATTCATATCTGTCCCACCTAGATGTCCTTCACTCACATTTTGGCCCATCCAACGTCTTCAATGTTCAACTCAAAGGCCACCTTTCCCTCTAGTCTGAATTACCCTAGCTGGAAACACATCTTCTAGTGTTTTACTTATTTATTTTTTAATCCTCCCCTGAGGATATGTTATTGTTTTCTTAATTAATTTTAGAGAGAGGTAAGGGGAGAGAGAGAAACATTGATGGGTGAGAGAAATAGCAATTGGCTGCCTCCTATATCTGTTCTGATTGGAGATGGAACCTGCAACCTGAGTATGTGCCCTGACTATCAGGAATCAAACTCAGCACCTTTCAGGGCTCATCAACCATTTTAAAGCACTTGCTCTGGGCAGGCGTTAGGTACTTAGTTGGCAACATACTACCCAACCCAATAGTTATATTATATATATGTGTCTTATGTCTCACCTAAATTACTAGTAATTGAGGGCAAAGTAATATTGTGTACATTTATTTTTTAATTTCTCCACAGTGGCTTTTGAATGCCTCAAGGCTCAGTAAATATTTATGGAATAAATTAAGAACTATCAGCCCAGTATTTGGCTCTTACAATTACTAATCTTTGCAGTAACTTCCGACTTTATGAGAAATAATAATCAATATCAATTATAAAGTGATTAGGATGCTCCCAGCATTTAACTAGTTATTTCATTAATCTTTTAAATAACTCTCTACAAGAGAAGAATACCAGAATATATTCATATTTCAAGCAAAAATAATCATTTTTGCTTGAAAAATGTGAAGCTCAGAAAGGTTAATTAACTTGCCTATCATTGCTCAGCTAGTATTTAACAGAAGTGCAATTCCATGAACCATTTTTATTTTCTGACTCCATAGCTTGTGGTCCTCTGTGAAGCTATTATGTCCTTGGGGGATTATTATCATTGCACAGGTAAAAAAGCAAAACAAAACTGGAGATAAGAGAGCTTAATAATCTTGCCAAAGGTTATAAAACGAAGAACCACTGCTGAAATTTTTTTACTAGGTGGGTTTTCCAATGCCTGCTTCTGATTAACTTTTCTTATCTCAAGATAATAGTATTAGATACTTTTAATGCTGTTGTAGTGGGGCTCAAGTTCAGAAAAGTACCCGTCTTTTATCAGTCGTCTGGGAATACTTAATTCTATTCATTTTAGACGTTGGTTACATTTGTTCCTGATACTTGGTAGAAATAGGATAATACAATATTATCCTTTCCCTTTGCTTTTGTGTATTGATTACCATTAAATGTGTTCTTTCAAGAGATGAAATAACATATTGGCTTCTATAACCATCTCAAATAAAGACCTTCGGAGAGGTTTATGTACTTCGGACTCATCTTTGGTAATTTAGCAGGAATATTAGTTTACAATTGGTGGATGGATTCCTGACACACTGGATAAATCTCTACAAGTAAATGGAGAGAACATTCCTGGCATGAAAGAGGGTGGGAAGTGAAGTGAGAAAAGAAAGTGAAAATACATTATGTCCAAGTAGAAAGTACATTCGATTTGTGGCCTTGGACACAAGGTAACAAAGAAAGGACATTTTTCTGTGTAATTATTTGGAGTATAGTTTTATATATCTCTAGCACCATTGTTGATCAAAATTCTGCCTTGAAACTTAGGGATATTTTTTCATACATATTTTCTTCTTTCAATTGCCCAAATAAACAGATAGACTTGACAGACTATTATCAAACAGGTCATCAGGGGCCAAGAGTAAACATAAGGGAAAATTCCTGCAGTACTTGGAGTCCATTCTATCACCTATCATCACCCTTATCTATACATGAGCCAAGTTATGCATGGACCAAGCCACATTAAACAGATGACCTCCCAGTGTATGCCATGCTGCTGGTGTGGATGCTTAGAGCAGGTGGCCCTCATCTTCTCAAAGGACTTCAGCCCTTCACTGGAAAACTCTATCTTAGGTTGACATCAGTTCAAGTCCCCAGCAGGCCAGGGACTGAGTGGTAGGACTTTCAAGACCCAAAGATCTAGGTGGCTGAATGTTTGATTTGGTAACATCAGAAAGGTGATCTACTGGAAATGAGATATGAAGGCAGTCAGAGATCAGATTCTTTCTTCCTCTTGTCTGGACGTACTCCCACCTCTGACCTTGGCTGCACATTGAAATCAACTTTGGGAGCTTAACAGATACCGATGCCTGGGGCAGCACACCCCAGAGACTCTGCCAGAGACTCTGATTTAATTGGAATGGATGCAGCCTGTGTAGTGGGATTTTTAAATGCTTCCCCAGGTAATTCTAATGCACATGTGTCAAACACAAGGCCCGCGGGCCAAATCCAGCCCGCCAGGCCTTGCAATGTGGCCCGCACCGCGCTGTCATCACTGCACTCCGCTGTCAGTTTATGACATTGTCAGTTTATGACTGTTCAGTAAACCATTCGGCCCGAGATTTAGGCTGGATTTTAGATTTTGGCCCCTTCTCTGATTGAGTTCGACACCCCTATTCTAATGTGTAGCTAGCACAGAAAGACTCTGCCTTGAAATACCTGTTTCTTTCCTTTTCTTGTTTTGTTTTGTATTAATCCTCACCAGAGGATATTTTTTCCATTGATTTTTAGAGACAGTGGAAGGAAGGGGAGAGACAGAGAGAAACATCAATGTGAGAGAGACACATCCAGTTGTTGCCTCCTGCACACACCCCAACCTCAAGCCTGCAACCAAAGTAAGTGCCGTTGACCTGAGTCAAACCCACAACCCTTCAGTCTGCAGGCTGGCTCTAACCATTGAAGCAAACAGGCTAGGGCATAAAATACCTGTTACTTGATGCAATAACACATTTATTTTGCTTTCTTCCCCTTCTGTCATTGGCAGAATATTATACACTTTTTAATAAAGCACAAATAACTTTACCTTGTCCTTTACAGACCTGGGAAAAGGGATAGACCTAAGCATTTTCATAAAATTAAATCTAGTGACTAAGAATAATTATCAGTATATTATTAAGCTTATTGTGGATAGAGTTGTGCTAACAAAAAGAAACATTTTCTGCTTCTGAGAAGGGCAAGATAAATAATTATATGTGTAATTTTAATATTAATATACCTTTGAGGCAGATTTAAAAATGCAAATAGTAGGATACTGAATAAAATAGGGCATTATTTCTTCAATATTTAATTGAAATTATTCTAGTGATTACAAAAAGTATTGTGGGCATTTTTGCAGAGATTGGGGCATGGGGACATTTGACAACTACTTGTCTTTACAAAGCTTTATTTCCCCATCTTTACTTAATTTCATAAACATTATATGGTAGGATTTTCCATAGCATTCAGATAGTCAGTGATTTCCCATAGAAATCTAGAGAGTTTAATTATGATTATATGACAGTAAATGACAATTAGTAAAATAAGAGTATAATAATACAATGCTGAGTATCATGGTTTTCATAATAGGTAAGTGCTACTAAAATTGGCTCTAAGTTGAATTTACATGAATAAACTTCCTTTTAATGTATTAGGAAAATTTAATATTGCATATATTTTTGTGAATCTTCTTGAAAAGTTAATCTTTACAAATATATCTTTTGTATGAATTTGGATTTCAATAGATTGTTTTTTTTTCAAAGTAGCAACTAAAATGTTGTGTTATTTTTTTCATTTCTTAAAAAAGATGTTTGATCACCTAACCCAAATTGATTGCCATATATTTCTATTTCACATATTAGGGTGGCAGTATCTTGTGAACATACATCTGATGCTTTTTTTTTTTTTTTGCAGATGGTTAGTGGGATAAAATGATTTCTCAGTAATTAGAAATTTGGTGTTTAGTGAGCTTTTAAGATTTTTTCCCCTTAACATAAAGAAGCAGTACTTTAGAAATTGTTACAAACAACATTTTAAAAACAGACTGAAGTAAAAATAATACTTCACAGGCTATTTGATGAACTTCTCTGTGCACACTGGATATAGTAGTGCAACCTACTACTATAAAAAATATTGCCATGATTGTGTAAGAATAGAAGACTTAACTGAACTATTATCTAAGAGTTTCTGCTTTTAAATTGAAGACTGAAATGAAGTATAGATAAATGCTTTATACCACAACTGAAAGAAAATGATTTAAGGTTAAGCAATTCATAGTGTCCATGCATTTTCTCCTCTGAGAATAGTTAGGTCTCAGAGCTGGGCTCCAGTGCTGAATCTGGAAGGCTCCTCATTAGTTCCTTTGTTGACTCACTGGAGAAGCAAGAGAATGGAGAATCTGTGTGATTCGTGGTCTCAGACATGGAATAGTAGTTAACTCCATGAGCCAAGTGAAGGAGAAGGAAGAGAAAAAGATGCACCCTCCATAGGAAAATGTTTCCCTCGCTGATAGCTTTCATTTTTAATGGTCCTTGGAAGGGCTTCCCAGATGACTTAGGACTCAGCAAATGTTTAATTAAATTAAATATGTGTATAAGTATAAATCGATAGGGCTTAATAATGCACACCCTTTTTGAAAAGGATTTATAACATAAGCTAAATAGAGAGCCTTCAAAACAAATGAGTTTAACAGATGTTTCAGACTTGGTTTTGATCCCGTGTCAGTAGATCCAAGCTCTGAGAAAGCAGAAGCCATGTTGATGGTGCTTTTGTGTCCCCTACAGTGCCTTGCAGAGTGCCTTACTCAGGGTGGATCTTGACTGAATATTCATTTAATGAATGATTGGAAAGACTGTCAGGGGTCATTTGGGCCAACCCTCTCTTTAAAGAGCAGGAGAATGAGACTCAGAGAGGAGAGTGACTGGCCAATGGTCACAGTGCTCTTAAGATCAAAGAGCTCTGGCTGAGACCCAGATTTCCGAACTCATGTTCCAGTGCTCTCTCTGTTAAACCTTCAGAAGGTAAACAGAGACACTGGCCAGATATTTTTCAAATTGCCCATGGAAAGTGGTCTGAATGGCAGGTGCAACCACCGGACGTGGTTCCTCGATCTGTTCAGTTGTATTTACTTTGCAATGTGTTTGCTTTCCAAACAAGAGAGAACAGCTCCATTAGGTAAATGTCTAATCCATTAAAGTGGAATCTCAATAAATGAAGTGGCATCTTAATGCTGTGTGCTGTTATGGGGTGGGGAAAGGGAAAGTCAGGGAAAGGGAAGAAGGACTCAGGAAGGAACACCTAACATAGTGGTTTTCTGTTGTTGCTATTTTTAAACAAAACAACTGTCTTCCACAGAGATTTAAAAACCATGCTTCGGTATATCTGGAGGCCAAATGATTTTTATAATCTTTCTTGTCAGTAAATTTGATTATTTTTTTGAACAATGTAACAAATTATAATCCTATCTAATAAAAGGGGACTATGCTAATTGACCCATCATGCTCTCATAAAAAATGGTGGCACCCACAGCCAATAAGAATATGCTAATTGATTGCCACACCCTCAAAGATGGTGGCACCCATAGCCACAAGATGGTGATGCCCAGTCCCCTCAGCCTCACTGGGGCCGCAGGCATGAGGCACAGCTGGGCCCACCCAAAGGCAGGTCCGGCCACTCTGTGCGCCTACCTCCAGAGTCTCCAAGTCCCTTCAGCCACTCAGCCATCCAGAGCTGGCCTGAGATGCAAGCAAGCCTCAGATGGCAGCTGCTCAGCCACCCAGGGCTTCCCAAGGCTCAGGTAAACGGAACTGGCCAAAGCTTGTGCTACCGGCAGTGGCAGCAGCAGAGGTGTGATGGGGTATTGGTTTTCCCTGATCACCGGGTCGTCTTCCTCCCCTGAGGGCTCTTGCACTGTGAGAGAGGGAAAGCTGGACTGTGGGTTTCCCTACTCCAATGCATAAATTTTCATGCACTGGGCCTCTAGTAATAAATAAATGAATAAATGATGCATGAATAATAAGTATAATAGAAAGTTTATTAGATATTTGCCTTTATCTCAGTGACTTTATGTGACTATCTCTTTGCAATGTTTAAATGATATAAGAACATAATGTTCTACCATGAGCAATCTGTTCTATCAGCCATTTGTTTATTCTTTCATCCATTAAACAACATGTGTAGGGCATCTCCTATAGCCTAAATTTATAGTAGATTGGCAATTTTCAACCTTTTTCATTTCATGACACACCAAAAAATATATTTTTACCAATTTAACAAAAAATAGTTATAATTTTGATTTATTCACACCTAGAAATATTGTTGTATTGGTTGTTGCCATTTTTTTTATTTGACAATCTAAAGGAAAAAAGGTCAGTGCTCCTGACTAAATAGTTAGGTATTGCATGTTTTAAAAATCCTATGGCACATCAGTTGGGAAATTTTGTATTAGATACTTGGGACACACAGTCAAAGCCACAGTTTTTGACTTTTAGGAGCTAATAGTCTTCTTGGGGAAATGTATATCATTTCAATGTACTATAGGAAATGCTTTGACAAAGGTATGTCCAAAGTGCTCCTTATACCAAGGAAAACATGACTCTAATTCTGTGTATAGAGCAGTTCTTTCTGATTGGCATCTGTTTAGATCGATTGGTGTCTAGGCCATCTTGGGAAGGTTCCAGGGAAAGTGTAGTATTTCTAGTAAATCTTGAAGTAAGAATTAATTAGCATTCCTGTTACTCTGGGACATGAAAACACTTGCCCTGGCATTAAATAAAAACTTCTGCTGTAGGGCTGTAGGCTTATACCCAGTCCAGCTACTATTGTGCCCTTGGATTTAGCATTACTTCAACTCTGTTAATTCAGGATCAAGTGTGACTCTTCCAAATTCCAAATTTTGTAGGTAAGGATGTAAGAACAATGGAATTAGATGTCCAGACTTCAAATACACAGTGCCATGACTTGCCAGCATGTGTCTTTCCTTCTGTGTCTTAGTTTCCTCACTTACTAATAGTGATAATAGACTGCTATTATTATATTATACTAGAAGACCAATGCATGAAATACATGCATGGGTAGGGTCCCTAGGCCTGGCCGGCACTCAGGGCTGATCTGTGAGGTGACTGGTGGGGTGATCAGGGCCCCTGCTCATACCTGCCTTGGCTGGCCTGTAGCCACCTGCTCACAGGCTCTGCGCGCCCCCCCCCCCCCCCCAACCATCCCCACCCCCCCACCCCTGTTCTGTTCGGGCCTGCTGGCTGGGGGCAGCTCTTGCATGGAGTGTCTTCCACTGATGATAAGTGCACATCATAGAGACCAGTTGTTCTGCTATTTGGTCAATTTGCTTATTAAGGTTTTATTACATAGGATATTATAGAGATGCTACAACTAGAGCTGCTATTAAACCCATGTTGCCCTATATGGTCTTATCAGTTCTTTCTGATTGGCATCTGTTTAGATTGCTTAGTGTCTATGCCATCTAGGCTGTGAGGCATTTTGAGGCTGACCCAGCATTGTTATAAGGTCTAAATAAGAAATACATGTAAAAAAAAAAAAAAAAAGAAAAAGAAAAAAAGAAATACATGTTAAGAATTTTTCTTGTTGCCTATCACCTGATAACACACAACAAATGTTGATAATAATAAAATAATAATTATTATTATAAGTAATATGTAAATGCTAATACTGTTGGAAGATCCATAATTATTTATGGGTTGAATATCAAGTTTTCAGAGTTGTATGTACTGGTAATTCAGCCTTACCTCTCCTGATTTTTTTCTATAGTCATATCAAGCTAGAACTTCAATCAATTTCCAGCAGGAAGTTCAGGAACACTTTGTCTCCAGTTTCCATCTCCATCTTGATGATAAGGTACAGCTTTGGCCATCTGCATCCTCAGTTTTTCCTTCCCCATCCCAGACAAACATGATTTAAAAGAGTACCAAGAAGACCAAGCCTCAATACCATACACCCCTTTCCAAGGAGAATTATCCATTCTCACCCAGATATAGCTGATTGGACCAGAGATCAATATCTGACCCAAGGGGAGTCAATCATATACAGGTTAGCTAACCACCTAGGGCCAAGGCTATCAGTCAGATTCTCTCATAATAGGAAACTAGAAGTGAATTTTTCAGATGGCAGTGCGACTCTTATTATGGCAAGTCAAAGACATTTACAAATCAAAATTGTGAGAGACTGGAAGTCACATCGAATAGAGGAGGGCCCTAGCTGATCTGGCACTGTGGCCCAGTCTCAATTGTCCCTGAAAGACTCAGCTGCCAGCTATGCCCAACATCAGCAGTACTAGCAGCAATTTCTGAATTGCATGCTTCCTCTACCCTTTATTTGATCCCATCAATGTAGAGACCTGGCTTCTCCCACCTGGATTCAGACAATGCTCCAATATGTCAACAAATGGGTGTGGCTGTGTTCCATTATTATCCTAATACAGAGGAAATAGGCTAATTGACCCTCACACTGTTGTAAAGATGGTGGTGCCCACAGCCAATAAGAAGGGACTATGCTAATTGACTGCCACACCCTCAAAGATGATAGCACCCACAGCCACAAGATGGCGGTGCCCAGTCCCCTCAGCCCTGCCGGGGTGGCAGGCGTGCTGAAAGGCTGGGCCCACCCCTAGGTGTCTGCCTCCAGAGTCCCCCAGTCTCCTCAGCCCCTCAGTCACCCAGGGCTGTCCTGAGGTGCAGGCAAACCTTGGATGGTGACTACCCAGCCACCCAGGACCGCCTTAGGCTCAGGTAACAAGGCATGGCTGAGGTTTGCGCTGCCAGCAGTGGCAACAGTAGAGTTGTGATGGGTGTCGCCTTCCCCTGATCATGGGGTTGCCTCCTGCCCCTGAGGGCTATCAGACTATGAGAGGGGGCAGGCTGGGCTGAGGGACCCTTGCCTCTAGTGCATGAATTTTCATGCACTGGGCCTCTAATTTTATTTATAAAAGTAAGCAGTGAGCATATCTGTCTCACCTCCTTTTCTATTCTACTCCAGGGAGCAGATGTGTATCTCTGTAGGCTTTAGCCACAATCCATCACACACCTGCATACTCGTATTGATTGCATTGATAGCCCCACTCTATCTGTGCCCTTTACAAAGTGACATTGCAGATCTTTTCTTTAAGAGGTGGAATTTATATCCCCTTTCCTGGAATTTAGGCTTTCCTTGTGACTTGCTTTAGCCAATAGAACATGGTGGCCATAACACTGTGCCCGTTATAAGCTCAGTTCTCAAAAGATATGCACTTCTCTCTGAGATCCATGCCTGCACCACAGGAACATGTCTTTGCTAACTGATGGAGGATAAGAAAGCATAAGGAGAAGAGCCAGGGTGCCCCCCAAATAGCAGAGGCAGAGCTGTTGGCAGATGCATGTGGGAGTTCAGCCAAGACCAGAATGACCCAGCTGAGCCCAGTCTAAATTGCCAAGTTTCAGAATGAGAAAACAAAATAATTGTTTTTTATGCTTCATGGTTTGGGTATTTTTTTTTAAGTGGTAAAAACTAACTAATGCCCCTATAATGGGATAAACATATGATCAAAAATCCTCCCAACTACCACATATATTAAGGATTCTGTTCATTTTGTATAAACCCAAGGTTCAGCTAGTGGACTTGCTTAATGTAACACAGCAAATTAAGTGGCAAAGCTGGGATTCCAATGAATTCCAGGATCTGGGCTTCTGTCACTGTACTACTGATGATGTCTGTCATCTCAGGTTTGCTTGCTATTCATTTCTTCATCTCTAACCACAACCCCAACCTCTCCTAGACACACACACACACACACACACAGAACAAAAGACTTGGCATTGGAAGTTCAAGCCCACCAGGAAGCAGCAGTTAACAAGGATGCTGAGGGGGTACCGTCATGCAACTTTACAGCCTCTGTGATTGATCTCATTCCAGATTGCATGGGTAGCGCTTTAGAGCATGCAAGATTTAAGTTCAAACCTACAAGCCAATAAGCTACTTTAGGAAAGTGTGCCTCTTTAAAACTTTCTATAAAAACGTATGGTACTTCCTCACAGGAAATATTAATGAACATTGTGTCAAGTGTGGGCATTGGACAGGGAATAGTGTTTCCTTGGATACCCTCCATCCGACACGCTGCTGGATCTGCCAAGGCTACAGTCCTTTTTAGAAGCACAATTTTGGGTCTCCCAGATTTAATGAAAGATTGATTTTTTTTTTTTCCTGCACAAGGATAAACCTCAGGAAACGGTGATTTAATTCGCAACACAAAAGCATAAAAGGGCTCCTTAAAATTAAAAGAAGTCTTCACACACTGAAAAGCAGGTTCGCGCACAGTAATAGACCACTTTATCTTTTTAAGGCAATAGAACTTTGCTAATTCTCACTAATGACAGAGGAGGCCCATTGTAGAAGAACCAATTTTACTGATTACTGAGTCGTATAAAATATTCTGAGAAGGAAATGAAATCTTGGTCATTCAAGGCCCTGTTGCAGCTCCGTGTGTCTTGCTGAGAAATAGGCACCACTGCTGTTTTAATTGGGAGGATAATCAGGTTTGCAGTTTACTGAAGTGAGATAATCACAAATATCACCCAAGCGCAAACCTACATTTCAACCATTACTAAAGAAGAGACTTTCAGGTGATACACCCCAGCAGATCTCATGGGGGCACATGGGCAACTCCCTGAGTTCAAGGTAAGTGTTTTTAGAGTTGTGTTTAAATTTTCAAGCCATTAAGGGGAAAAAAGGTTTCCAGTTATACTTGAAAGAGTTTACTCATCTGGCAAAATCTGACCCAGCAATTTATTACCGCAATGTACACTTAGACTTCAGGATTAAAATAGCATTTGATGTGCTAGGTCAAAACCATATGTAGATTTAGAATATACACCTGACTCACAATGCATGTAAGGAAGACAAAGATGTTGAAAAGTGGTGATTAGTTAAAATATTTAAGTAAACTGCATTTGTTCATAAAATAAAGACAATAAAATTTCTTGGAAAAATATAGAAGTTCCTAAAATACAACTTCAGAGCAACTTGGAGGTAGATACTATCATAGAAACTGTCCTGCATTTGACAGAGAATAATTTCTTACTCTGTTTCCCAGGTCACCAGCAACATTTCTGAACTTTTTTGCCAACTATAAGGCACCACCAGAATTGTCAAGAATCTTAAACAAGTTATTCCAAAGTCAGAGTGTGTATATATTTACAGTTCAGATTTCTTCATTGAAAAACAGATTCATCATATAAATTAGAGGCAGTTGTAGTTGGATCTCCAAGTACAATATTAATATGACAAGACCTACCATGTATGGAAGGCATTGCTAGAAGCTTTGCATGTATGGCTCTCTAAATGTTCATGTCAACACTATTAGACAAGTACTTACACATGAGGAAACTGAGGCACAGAGAAGTTAGAAGATCCCAAGCTAGTAAATGGTGGCATTAACATTTGGACTGGGCAGGGAGGCTCACTCTGTACTTGGGCCTCTATTGCTTTAATGCCATTACAAGGTGTACCTGTCCATCTAAACTTCTGCAGAAAAAAATTCTCTTGAAAACTTTTACAAACATAATGCTACCTGAGAAAAGACCATCTTATTTACTAATATGTGCATGAAAAGTTCAAATTTGAATGAAACTTCTAAAATTATTAGTAGCGTATTGCTTTCTTGACCCTTATATGGAGCCCCTGTTGATAACTCTACCTTTAGTCACTTCAAGTTACCATAATAGAAAAAATGGGGACAAATCCAGCTAATTAATAAACGTTGCTTGACTTATCACAAACCTCCCATGGGTGTAAATGGAGCTGCCAAATTGATTCATGTTGTTTTAGTACAATGAGACTGCAACATCTGGGTCTTGTATCACACAATGATTAGTGTAAAAATGTCAGTAGTAGTTACAGAAGTCTGCTCATGGCCTATGATTAGTTTCCTCTAACCCAGAACATCTATGATGTTCAGACAGACAGACTTTTTCAAAGTGATTTTCATTTAGTGAAGTTATTGCCATTAAAGTTTCTGTAATTGACCATGGAAAGTTGCATATCCTTTTAGTATTTCAGTCCTTCCTAGGTAATGTTGGGCTATAGAAATGATCGAGATTAAGTTTCAGATGTTGCAGTGGGAGAAAGAACATATGCTCATGAAAATATGCACTGCAAAATAGGACAATTCATAAGTGGGAAATGAGTAAGGTCTATAGATGTTCAGAGAAAGAAGGAATCTAAGAGGACTCATATAAGAGTTGATGGAACAAGATTCTTGAGAGAGAAGTGAGAGAGGTAAGGCTCCTGGGCTTGATCTAGCCTTCTCCTTGTGCCCACACAGGATAATTCACTGTTGTTTTAGTGACTGAGGGTGGGATATCCAGCTGGGGGACAGGAAGAAGATCCACATAGAGATGGGAGAACTTGTCATTGTAGGCAAAATATACTCAGTATATTTTGATCTGTCAGGGCTGTAGCCTTACCTTCATCCAGGTTTCACGTACTATACCTTCTTACCTAGAAGCCCCTCATACAATGACCTGCTCTTATCTGAAAGTCCTTTGGACACTGGCAGTTACTAGTTGCCTCAAAATATCCATATGTAATCTTGGGTCTGCTCTAGGTTTTTTCTATAGCTTGAGCTTTAGGACTTCGTTTAAGTCTACTTGAGTTACTTTCTTTTCTGCTTCACAGACTCTTTTTTTTCTTTATTGATTAAGGTATTACATATGTGTCCTTATACCCCTTTTCCCCCTCTCCACTCATGCCCTCACCCCCATGGTGCCTGTGTCCATTGGTTAGGCATATATGCATGCATACAAGCCCTTTGGTTGATCTCTCCCCCTTTCCCTCACTCTCCCCTACCTTCCTCTGGGGTTTGATGATCTGATATATGGTTCTCTGTCTCTGTTTTTGTTCATCAGTTTATGCTGTTCAATATATTTCACAAATGAGTGAGATCGTGTGATATTTATCTTTCTCTGACTGGCTTATTTTGCTTAGCATAATGCTATCCAGTTCATCCATGCTGTTACAAATGGTAAGATTTCCTTCTTTTTTATCGCAGCATAGTATTCCATTTTTTAATCCACTCACTAACTGATGAGCAATTAAGCTGTTTCCAAACCTCAGTTATGGTAGATTGTGCTGCTATAAACATATTTACAGCAAGAAATCTATGGCATTTTTATATACCAATAGTGAACTTACAGAGAGAGAGATTAAAAAAATAATCCGATTTACCATTACACCAAAAAAAATTAAATATCTAGGAATAAACTTAATTAAGGAGGTAAAAGACCTATACATGAAAAACGATAAGACACTGAAAAAAAAGGTAAAGGAAGACATCAACAAAAGACAGACCATACCCTGTTCATGGATTGGTAGAATCAACATCATTAAAATGTCCATACTACCCAAAGCAGTCTTTTGATTCAAGTGTATTCCCGATTAAAATACCAATAGCATATTTCATAGACCTAGAATGTACTCTTCAAAAATTCATCTGGAATAAGAAAGACCCCAAATAGCTGCAACAATCCTGAGAAAGAACAAAGTAGGTGGGATCTCAATATTAGATATCAAGCTGTGTTACAAAGTCACTGTTCTCAAAACTGCCTGGTACTGGCATAAGAACAGACATATAGACCAATTGAATAGAATAGAGAACCCAGAAATCATCCCAAACCACTATGCTCAATTAATATTTGACAAAGGAAGCAGGAATATACAATGGAGTCAAGGAAGTCTCTTCAATAAGTGGTGTTGGGAAAACTGGACAGATACATGCCAAAAAAAAAAAAAAAATAGAAAGAAAAGAAAGAAACTAGACCACCAACTTACACCATACACAAAAATGCTTCACAGACTCTTAACTTGAATTTCAAATATGTAGATTTTGGCTTGACTTTCAAGTGTGCAGGACACTGTGTTCACTCTGGGATTCCATAAAATAGACAGACCCTGCCCTCAAAGTGTTTAAAATCTGATAAGTCTGGCTATTTAGTTTCCTTGCCCCAAGTTAAGGAATCACTGACATTAGCATTGGAAGGGATGATAAAAAGTATCTTCCCTCACATTATGAAGATGAAAGTGAAAGACTCACTGATTAGGGGTTTGCCCATAATCACAAAATAGAGTCACCTCTGACTCAAGATCTGTGTCTTTCCCTGTACCATGGTGCTACCTTGAACAGCTACCATTGGAAGGTCAATGTGAAGTACAGCTCTCAAAGTTACAAAGGCAATTATATTGTTAGTTTTTCAAAAATAATTAAATGCCAAAATAGGTATATCATGAATATAACAGAAAATTCTTTAAAATTGGAACTTGATTATATTAATTTCTATTTTGGTACAGTACCCAGCACAGAGTAGGCATTCAATAAATGAATGTTATGTGGATTTTGAACTACAACATATTTAATGTGTTTGGAGTTAACATTCTTAGAGTTTTGAACTTAAACTAGATGTTTTACAGATATTTTTTCTTTGAAACAAGGTTGGCTGGGATGTAACATTTTAAAAAAGTGGCTACATAAAAAATAACAGAAATACAAATGTTGGTAGAGTTCGTTTTCAGTTTGTCCACGTTAAACTCTTCCTTGTGGAATGTTCTGCAATCCTCTTTCTTTGATATCTTCTCCCAGTTTATGTCAAACATTCATATGGCTTTGGTCAAAATAAGACTAGTATTTCCTGAGTCATTTGACATTCAGCTGTTGCTGAAGATGTTAAATCTACAAGCAAACCTGCTAATCGTTGGCAACAAAGCAGCTTAATCCTGGCTGCCAGTGATTTGTTTTGAAGCCTTTGGAGCAACAGAGAGATTCAAGTTTATAAAAAAAGGGGGTAAATAGTCAGTTAGAGATTAGAAAGAAAAAAAGGAAAAGACTTTTTTTCCCCAGACCACACACTGACAGGGGATCTTCCTTGAGCAATTGTTCCAGAATGTCTCATGTTTCTGTCCCATCTCCTCCTCTTGGCTTCACTGGCCACTCCTCCCACTTTTTCAGCCCCAGAAGGCTTGACTGACACTTATCACTACTGATTGAGAGAAAAAGATGCTTCGGGGAGAAGGGAGGTGGTAGGGGAAGCAGCCTCCTTAAAAGCTATGGTAGTCAAAAGATGATTCCTTCTTTCTGCCTGTGTTTTGTCTCTCTAAATTATTCAAATCTGGGTGGCATCTAGGATAACTGGCATTTTGACACAGCTTAAGGGATTGTCTCGGTAACACTATTGAATGGAAGCTGCCAAGCTTTTAAAAAATGTATAAAGAGATCTTTGGTATAATCTGATATGTCAACAAACGAAAGGCAGCTTCATGCAAAGGCCTTAAATGTGTTTGACCAATTATATTCATTTTTGACTTATTATTTTGGTCCATCCATCTATGCGAGCAATCTTTGTTAGATTAAAAAAAGGAAAAAGCTCTTACTTGGGTTTCTTTAAATAATATGCTTAATAGCTTGGTGGCTATTGCTTGCTTACCCAGCCAGGGCAGCTGGTTGAGAAGGTAGATGTGAAATTATCTAAGCTAGAAAGGGTTTGCCTTTGTGAGAAATATCTTGAAGGTGGGGGTGTGGAAGGAGCATTGGGCTTAGGTTAAGGTGGTTTGGCTGTGGCCTCAGATATGCCACTGTTAATTAGAGAAGCCATCATGGAGTACCCTGGGCCATGTTTTCACCATCACCACCACCACCTCCCACCCTGCCTGGGAATGAGGCAGTAGACAGGTGATCCCCACCTCCTTCCAGCTTTAGAACCAGGTAATTATTAATATATTCTTTTATTTTATCTTTTAGTAATATTTTCCCCTTCATAGTCTTTTGTGGATGGAGATACAGTGACATTTTAAAACTTTAGTTCAGTTCGAAACCATTTACTAGTGTCTTGTGTGGCAGGCACTGTCCATCACAGTGTGTATGTTTGGGGTGGGGACAGAAACAAAGATGAATTTCCTGGTTCCTATTCTTAAGGACTTGGCCATTTCATTTCTGTTGTTGGCTTACTTTCTTATTTCCTGATAGTAAGATACCCTGAGTGTAAGTTTGCTGGATTTAACAAATAAAAGCCTGGGGTGTCCAGATAAATGTGAAATTTAGAAAACAAACAACAAACAAAATAATGACTGAAATATTTGGGACATACTTAGACTAAAATATTATTTGTTGTTTATCTTAAATTCACATTTAACTGGGCACCTTGCATGTTCTCTGGCTATCCCAAATGAAATCACCCCAGGGCTTTTCCTGCAGGTGCCAGGAACATTCTGCTCTTATTAGATTCTTTCAGCTTCGAGTAAAACTGAATCCAAGAGGAAACTGGGTATAAAATATATTTTTAAATCTAGTAGGATTTATTTATTAGTGATTTTAACAAATCTTTCTTGAGGGCCTACTGTGTGCTAGGAACTAGGCTAAGTTCTGGGGATACAAAGAGAATAAAATACACACAGCCCACTCTCTCAAGAAGGTTATGGTCAACTAGGAAGGACATTTGAAATGTAGTCACATTTAATAAGTACTTAATTCCAGTTGTCATTAGGCCCATGTAGGAAAATAAAGGGTGTAATGAAAATGTATAACAGAGGTGCCTAATTTCATCTTAAGGATTAGAGCAAGCATCTTTGAGGAAGTGACAATTAACTGGAGACAACTGAGTACTAGAGAAGAATTCTGAACAGAGGAGACACTAAGTTTTTTGTTGTTGTTTTTTGTTTTTTGTTTTGCATTCATGGGGGAATAGGTTCAAATACAAGGTATATTAAAACTAACAAGTGGGTCGATTTTTTTTTTGTATACATACAAGAACAACCATTAGCTCAGAAAGAATCGCATTTTTAGAATCCAATATTAGTGTTGCCCCAAACCATAGCAAAGGCTCATATTAGAAGGAAGGAGGCGAGATAGAAAATTCTTAGTTGGCAGTGAGTCCGTCTGTTCTTGTTGTTCAGAGGCCATGACCTGTGAACTTAAGCACAAGTGGGAAAACTCTCCCATCAAGAGGTTATTTCAACTCCATCTTACCACTTTAGAAGGTGGGTGGTGTATTAGTTTGCTAGAGCTGCCATAACAAAGTACCACAGACTAGGTGTCTTACTTAAACAATACTTCAATTAAACAACTACAGTTCTGGAGGCTAGAAGTTCAAAACAAAGTTGTCGGCAGGGTTAGTTTCTCCGGAAGCCTCCTCCCTTGGCTTGTAGATGGCCATCTTCTCTCCATGTTTTTTTCTATGGTCTTACCTCTGTATGCTTCCAAGTTTCTGTACAGATTTCTTCTTATAAGGACACATTATATTGGATTATAGCCAATATAATGACCTTATGATCTTATTTAACTTAATCATCTTTTTTAAAGACCTTATCTCCAAATACAGTTACATTCTAACATACGGTGGGTTATGACTTCAACAATATGAATTTGGGGCTTGGGAAGAAACAATTCAGTCCATAACACATGTTGTGGGAGAACTAAGTCTCTTTATTACCTCCTCTCTCAAAGGAGGCTGTTGAGATAGTTATCTTCTTACAAAATTTAGAAATGTCCAGTGAAGACAGTTCCAACCCCAGGTTGGTGTTTCCCAACCAACATGTCCAAAAACTCTAATTTCCACTTTCCCATTTGAAAATGTGCTCCAAGGTGTGGGCATTTTCACCCTACTTCAAAGTGCACATGCAAACATCAGCTTTGTGGTAGGTGGAGATCGGTTGGAGGGGGCACTTATGTAGGCAGTTAAATGGGTACCTTATTCTCTGCACCACCTACACTTAAATCTAGACCTTTAGGCAAGGCCTACAGGACATTGGTTCTAGACGCTCATCCAAAACTACTGCCTTCCATGGACAGTACTTAGATGTAGAGAGAGATGGAAAGAGAATGAATCTTTAGGGATTACAACTTTTTAATGATTAGTGATTATTACTCATCCATCAGACTATTCATTTTTTCTCCTTGGAGAGCACATGCTCTTTGAGCTTAATTTTGATATGTTCTTACATCAGCAATCTTGTTAATCAGAATACATTTTTCTGAGTAACAGTTTGTCAGACTAGTTTGTTAAATATAGAATGCCACTTGCTAGGTAAACTAGGCCTGTGTGTGAGGAACTGAGCTCTAGGGCTGAAATGAAGAGTATCCAGCCAGTAGAAACTGCATTTGTCAGTATTTTGGAAAGAGGGATGTTTATATCATTGGTACATGTTGTGGCTTCTCTATCACAAAGTTAGGTATCAGTCAACAAGCCTTTATGGAGCATCTTTTATAGCCACTAAGTCATCACTACAGGACCAAGAGTAAGAGAGAGAGAGAGAGAGAGAGAGAGAGAGAGAGAGAGAGAGAGAGAGAGAGAGACAACAGTGTGAATCAATCTCAAAAATAGAATGTGAAGTGAAAAAAGTCAAACACATATTTCAAAGACATATTTCACTCTATTGCCAAAGAAAAGGACTGTGGAAGGGAACGAAAGGACCAGTCCATCTTGACTAAATCAGTTGGAAGCATTAACAGTCAATTGGGACTCAGATAAAAAGAATTTCACTTTGTTTCTATTAAAATAAGAGATTAGAAAAAGGGGAGAAGCTCTCTCCTTGAGGATAATTCTTCCTTACTTTAAGAGCTGAGGGCTTTTCTAATGAGAACACTAAGTCCATTTTACATCACACAGAATCTGGCATTGCCACCTGCTTCAAGGGAGAGTGATGGAGCAAAAACAACAAGCATGAATGCAAGAAGTCACCCCAAAACGGGCCTGTGTGAAGATTTAAGTGGGAAAGTAAATACACATTTTCTTTTGCAAACACATGGGTGCAGAGTGGAATTGCTATTGTTCTGAATGATTTCCTAAATCAAGTCTGATCAGTGTCCAAGAAAAACGTGTCTAAGATAAACTAAAACAATTGCTCTCTAGGTTAAAAAAAAAAAAATCAGTTTTCAGTTCCTTTGTCATAATTCCATGCTTTCCTCTGTTACGTTTTTCTGTAGTCATCATTGTAAAAACAAATGTGTTGCACATCTGAAAGTTGTTTATTGTGGGGCAGAAAAACACTTCATGGTTTATATAAACATAGTCATTCCCTAGATGACCATTTCATGGTGCACTGCACAGCAAAGAAAGCAACCTGTGTCTTTTCACGAACAAGTGTGAGCGTGGTAAGGGGGAGGGGCGCTCAAATGGGTGTGTGGGGCGTCATCAGCCCCAGCGTGGAATCAGATAAAGCGAGTGGCTTGGTATTAGTGTGTTCGCTTTGTCTAAGTCCTAGCGTCTTCAATGGGCCAGCCCTCTCTTCATTTGTCAGCCCAGCGCACCTTTTGTGCCAATAATTTCCCATTGGTATTACCCAGAGCTTGGAGTCGATAGCCAACTAGCCTCTTTGCGTGTACCATTATTTCCAGCAAGCTTGCTACATCTGCAATAAATCCTGGAGGATTTAGGGGTGGGCTGAGGAAGGATGAGTGACAGAATGAGGTGATAAGCAGAAACAAAAGCTTTTCCACGCTGGCCTGATGTGGCCCTGAGATTTGATTTGATCAAGTTTTGCCAGCTGTCTCTCCTCATGGAGTCCAAGCAAGTTAAAGATGCAGCCCACAAGCAATTCTTTCATTCTCTGTTAAGCTTGCCTATGAGTACCAGGGATGGAAATCTCTCTCTGTTCTGCACTTTTGATGTTGTCCTGATGGTAGGGAACGCTGGATATTAAGGAGATGCCTCAGCTGCGCCAAGGAACTGTTTTAAGTGATAGACCCAGATGAAAAAGGCAGGCTCTGGCTTTATACAGCAGTGCCAGGCCATTTTCAGGTATCGGAGCAAGAAGTGTGGTTTAATCGAAATGTCTCAGCTTGGTTACAGAGGGGTTATGATGAGCTCTTCAAAGCAGAGTTGTTTTTAAGCAGGATCAAATCCAAGGTTGTCATTTTATATAAAGTTTTCTCCTCTTGGGTGTTGTTGTTGTTTTTTCTTTTATCCAGAAAAGCTTAACTTGGAAGTGGTGTCTGTTTATCAGTGAAGGCTATTATGTCTGCGTGTGTGCATGCGTTTGAACACAAGAAGGAAGGGAGGCTGTGTGGCTTCTGAAAAGTCTATTGCACGAGAACCTATGCAGTTGCTCAGATATTTTCCTTTGGTGCTTAGGATTTCAGGGTCCCACGCTCAGACTCAGTAGTCAGAATTATCTGGGTTATGCCTCGAAAATAGATTATCTCTAAAATTTCAGTGATTTACAACAAACAAGGTTGATTAGTTGGCCATGCTATGGATTGAATGTTTGTGTCCCCTCCACCTCGAATCCATTACATTGGGGGTTGAGGCACTAATCCTCTATGTGATGGTATTTGGATGTAATTAGGTGTGGGTGAGGTCATGAGGGTGGGATCTCCATGATAAAATTAGTGACCTTGTAAGGAGAGGAAGAGACCAGAGTTCACTCATTCTTTGCCATGTGAGGATACAACCAGAAGATAGCCATCTGCAAACCAGGAAGAGAACTCTAACCAGACATTGAATATGCCTTGATCTTAGACTTTCCAGTCCTTGGAACTGTGAGAAATAAATGTTTGTTGTTAAAGGCACCCAATCTCTGGTATTAATTCCAGCTGCCTGAGTGGATGACTAAGACAGTGTCCATCTTGGATCAGCCCTGCTAATGTGCTGGCACCCCAGGTGGGTGGAGCAGCCTCTGTCTGAGACATTGCATGTCCCAGAGCTAACTTTACATCAATGGGGTGGCGGGGGGGGGGGGGGGGGGACAGGTAAACATTCCACAAGAAGGAAACCAGACTGCCTGGAGGCACCATAGATGATCTCTAGCAGGCCTCAGTTTCCCCATATGAAATACAAGGGAGTCTCTGGTTTCATTCAGTGGCCCTGGGCGGCAGCACTTCTGGCTATGAAGACCTGATGGAGGTACTTCCATGCAGAGAAGGCTCCAGGACTGTCAGAACATGGTTGATGAATGTGAAATTCCAACTTGACTGGATGAAAGGTGCAAGTGTCACAGCTGAATAGTAGAAAGAAAAAGGAAAAAAGAACAAAGAACCCAGGAGAAATGTCTCAAATATTACCCTTCATTTCAAATGAGAAATAAATTTGTTTCCTCCTTCGAGAAGAATAAAAGTCAATTTTTAATCCTTTTTATGTGTGTGAAATATAACACTTATAGAAAAATATAAAAAAGTGGATGTACAGCCTAATTATTGTGAAGGGCATGTACCTAACTGCTACCCAATTCTAAAAATAAAGCATTGCTGTATTTCAGAAGGCCCTAAATGTCCCTTTTCAATAACAGCACTTCATTTGCCCCTCAAAGATAAATTGTATTAAACAATAAAGAATTTTTTAAAAAAAAGATAGCCCATAAAAGCTGTCTTAATGATGACTCAGAAGTTCCTAATGTTACAACAATCAACATTTATCAATTTGTCTTTTTTTGGTTACAGCTTTCTTTGTGTCTTATAAAATATGTTAACCTAAGCTTGCATAAGTAGTTTAGATTCTGATACCTTGTGAAATATGCTGTCATTTAGCTCTGTATAAGGCATCTTCTATTATTCTTTCCTTTTGAAAAAGCATTTTGGCTACCTGGAAGGAGAAAAGCATTTTTGTTTGTGTGTTGTTTGGCAAGGAGATGAATTTACCTTTATTTTAACTTCAGGACTTTTTGTTTGTTTTAGCTTTGGTCATTGAATTCACGAGGAAATAGTATTAAACATTTAAACAGAAAATAGAAGTCAACCTTCAAGGATGTACAAATGCCATGAAAATTCAGCTAAATTTTTGAGGTTGACATCTCTTTTCAGGAGATACCTGATCCCAGGCTGTGTTCATTAGAATAGTCAAAAGGGAAAAAATTAACTCTTAGCAGGAGACAGCAAAGAAAATCTGTCAGATATAATCTGGAAAAATGAACAGATCTAAAGGGTTTAGATGAGTTTATGGGATGATGGCTTTATAATGGGATTATTTAAGGAGGTTGAGAGTTTTAGGATTTAGCTATGCCACTTAGGGCAGTGACTCCCAGCAGTTCCTTAGGGCCATCTCATTGGACATTAGTAAGGCCATCTGACCCTACCATATTCCAAACTGCTAATTCCTCTTTCCCCATGCATCTCCCATGGCCAGCAGGCATGAATTGAAGATGGTGGAGTTCTACAGAATTGGAGTTGGACTTGTACATCTGGCTGGGTTGGCCAACTGAAGGAGGGATTTCATCACCAATGCTGCCTCAAATATTTATTTTTTGTTTTAGTTTTCTAGGCTACCATTACAAAATACTGCAGATGGCCGCCTTCTTGCTATGTCTTCACATGTAATTTCCTCTGTGCAAACACATCTTATTTTTTAATTGGAATTTTTATTGACAAAATTGTAGGTTCAAATGAAGTTGTAACAAATAATACCAAGAGACACCCTGTATCTTTTATCTATATATTTCCCCCCAATAGTAACATTTTGTGAAACAATACAATATCCCAACCAGGATATCAACACTGGATCTCATTCTGCAGAGATGCTCAAAGGTGATATTGGGGTCAGAAATAATTACTAATAAGAGTCTTATTACTGACCTCAATACCACATTTGAGCATCTCTATAGAACTCAATGCTATAACATGTGTAGAACTGAATAGAGTAGGTATCTTGACCTAACCATTCTTGCTCTGCTCCTCCCGATGCTATTTTCTTCAGAATGTTCTTCATATCTGTTTCTTTGCAGTTTTGCCCTAAACTAGGATGGGTGAATCAGATAACTAATCCCTGCTCTGCTGGTAACTTCAAGATAGCATAAGGCCTTAACCTCATTTACAAGTCCCTTAAAGTCCCATTAATGCAAGGGCCCTGGCTTGCTTTTTATTTAAGGACATAACATAGAAGTAAGAACAAGGCTAATAATGACAGGTAGTTTGTGTCCCCTCTACTTGCTGCACTGGTGGTGAAAAAGCCTGGCTTTTGCTTTTTTAGAAGCCCAAAGAGGGAAAACAGATCAGCCATGTAACTCTCAGTGTCCATAAGATCAAAACAAAAGAATTATAGGAGAGGAACCCTCCTGTAATAGCTACCTAATAATACTAAAGTGTTTCTGCAATACCCCCTACCTCCAAGAATACATTTTCACTCTCTTAGGGAAGATGTTGGCCTCACCGGGGGAGGGGATACATGATTTAAGTCAAAGGCTTTTGGAAGCTCATTGACCTCTTGTCTGACTGCCCTCCTAACTGACTGAGCAAGTAGGCATTGGAGCTCAACACATTCCCTATTTGCTTTATCTCTCCTCCTCTATCCCCGAACCGTCTTCCCTGGGAGTTCTCTATTGGTTAACAGCACTGCCACCAATCTATGCCAGAAATCTGGGAATTATCCTAGCCTCTCCTCTCTCCTGCTCCTCTTAATTTTCCCTGCCCTACACTTCTTCCACAACCTCACTACCAAATCCCTCATTTTGAATGTCATGGTTTCCTTCTCCTGAAAGGTTGCAGTCGTTCACTAACTAGTCTCCCATCTCCAGTCTTCAAATCCATTGACCTAAAGATGTGATGAACTCAGAGCTCATCCCCTTACACCCATGCCTTAACCTTCCAGTGGTTCCCTGATGCCCCTGAGATGAAGGACAGATGCTCTCAGGTGGAGACTGGACCCATCAAGCCTTGGTTCCCAATCCTGTTTCCCCACCCATCACCATGTTCTATCCTCAGATTTCATGCTCTAGTTCTACTGAATTGCTAAGCCCACTGAGTTATACTTCTTTGCCACTCCTCATGGGGTTCCTACTTCCCGATTCTTTTCTCACTCTTGGTTAACTTGCTTATCCCTCTATATTCTTTAAAACTCAGCCCAATCTTTATTTCCTTGAAAAGCCTTTAAAACTCAGCCCAATCTTCATTTCCTTGAAAAGCCATTCTTGACAGCTCCAAACTGAGCTAGAGATCTTCTCCTCTCCACCCACCCCCCCCCCCCCCCAGTGGTCCCAAACGCACTCTGGGTTTCTTTTTGTAGCATTGCTTTGAAACCATGTCTTTCTCTATTAAATCCTCAAATCGTTGGGGACACCAACCACTTCTCTTTCTCTTTCTAGCTCTGGCAGCCAGTGGAATGCCTGGCCAAGATAAACATTCAACAAATGTTTGTTGAAGTAAACTTAACTACCCTTCCCCAGGTTGGGGGGTATTAATTAGTATTAAAATGGGTTTTAAAAAGCAGGTGCCCAGGAAGGAAATAGAAAGAAAACACAGGCCTTGATAAGCCACCAATGGGATAATTACTTCTAAACAATTCAGATTGAACCAGAGTTGTTCCTGAAAAATGCCCAAACAACTGGTCAGTTCATGGGGAAAGTCAGCCAGTTGGCATCAAGGAGACTCAAACATTCAACCAGTCATTTCACTAGACTTGTGACATTTCAGCAGGTGTCCACACAGCCTGGGATGGGAGAAGTTACTGATCCCTCTTTGTTTATTTCTCCTTTCTCCTTTTCCTTACCCACTTCTCCACACCGCCCCCCCCCCCCCACCAACCTACTGGTATTTTAACATCCATGTGAAAATATAAACATTTAAACATATTCCCATTTGAGAAAATCCTTCAACTGGCCAGAGAAAAATTGACTGCATGGAAAACCCGCATATAAAAAGGCAAGTTTAAACCAAGTTGCTCTACAGCACTAGCCCCTTTCAGGTTTTGGACACGTGGCCTCTCTGGCTGAATGGACAGAAAGTCTGAATGTGTAAGAGCCGCTAAAGACAACAATCCAAACAAGACAGCCATTCTCACTCCCTCAGACCACCGCTCCAAGGAGCGCACTCTCCGACGGGTTCTACATGCTAACTAAGTCCTATTCTCAGCTCACGTGGACTCGGTGGCCCGGGCCAGGTGAAAAGACAATTGCCCCACACAGCCCCATCAGGCTGCAAACCTCACTAACGAGATGAATGTTTTCTAATCCTGGTCGGCATTGTCAGGCTCTGAGAGCCACTTTCTAAAAATATGTCTTTCACATAAAAAGAAAAGAAAATTATTAAAAGAAGGTGGGGGTGGGCAGAGAAGGAGGTCTTTAATGGGCCGTTTTATACTTTTGTTGTGTTGTGTGCTTTCTTGCAGGCGACTTTTTGGCAAATGCTGCATCTTCAGGCAGGAGAAGTTGGCTGAGCACAAAAGGGCTTTTTGAAGCTGTGAGTGTAAATTCAGGCTTCCTTTCTTCCTTCCTCCCTTTCTTTGCCCTCTCTCTTCTCCTGGGTCTGCAGACCGCTAAGCAGAAATAATAAGCGCCCTGGCTTGCAGGACACGTCCCATGAATTACTCAAACATCAAATGTAACTTTAGAATGCAGGAACACTTTATTCTTTTCTGCAGAAGTTTCCCTATCCAGTCTTTATTTACATGTCACCGCGAGGCTAAAGCGATGTACAGCCGGTCAGAACACACACACACACACACACACGCACACACACACACACACACACAGGAGGCCATTAAACAAATTAAAAGGGATGGGGATGACTAATACAGTACTTTTGGAATCCCCAATGTGATTAGTCTGAATTTAATACACAAAAGCAGCACTGGGGAAAGAGGGGAGGCAAACTGATCTTTAATAACCTGTACAATTAAATTATGGTGATGAATTTGACCATTCTGTGCTGCTTAAAGGAGTCATATTATCTGATTGCTTGTAGAAGGAGGTCAGATTTTCAGCAGTGTTTCTGAGTGTCCCTGGAAGGCTCCTGGTGGCAGTTCTATGATGTAAAAGCTATTTCTTCCCCCTTCGGGAACTGCTTAACCATTTCTCAAGCTTTGTCTCCAAAAATTATTGAGACAGCTTTAACCCCTTGGCGGTCCTTACCTTTCTTCAGTCCTTTGGAAAACAGGAATCAGGAGGGAGACTGTCAGGGAGAAGGGCTGTTTTTCCCTTTGGTAGCTGTGGAATAGATGCTTTGGGTTAACTTCGGATCCAAAAGGTCCTAACTTGCGTTTGATTGGGGAGAGCTTCTTGCTTCCGTCTTTGAGGAGGCCCATTCATCTCCAGAAGAGAGGCATCTCGACAAACAGCGGGGGCACGTTGGGTCAGAAGCTTATATCATGCAGCTTGATTTTCTAGGGACCAGTCCCCTGTATTTGTTTCCTTCCTGGGAGTTACCATCCTAGTGGGAAACAGCTAATGAAAGCCCATCCAACAGTGCTTTTGAGAAGTGTGTCTCCCATTTGCCTTTACTTACAACTTACAGTTCAGGCAGGTGCTATCCCAATAGAGGGTACTCTATACAACTCAGGACACACCACCTGCAAACTGCTGAATGATGAACTAAAGTGGAACAGGTGGGAGGTAGTTTTGTATTGCTGCCCTTATGCGTACTGCCCCCCACTAGCTGCCACTGGACCTCAGCTGCTCTTAGAAATGAGGCCTCTCTGTTTCCACCTCAATGAATGGTCATTGCTCACAGGGACGTCATTTTCCAAAGTAAATAGTGACAGTTTCTTACTGGCATCCAAGTCCTAAAAATGTTGTGTGTCATATTCCCATGTGGTTACCAGACTAGACTTTGGAGGTAGTACATCCTTGAGGTTTAGAGCACAGATTCTGGAACTACAGAGCCTGGCTTCAAATCCTAGTTCTGCCATTACTGGTTTCACAATCTTGAGCATGTTCTACAGCTCTGTGTGCCTCAGTTTCCTCATTGCAAAATGAGGAGGACAATGACACCACAATGTTCTAAGAGTTAAAGGACACATGTGAAGACCATTAGACTGGGGTCAGATATGTGAGTTGTGGCCTCATTAATTGTTGTTTGCTCTATACTAGGCACTCTGCTCACCCCATTGTGCATTATTATATCATTTTTACAACAAACCTAAAATAAGGTTATTTTCTCTATTTTAAAGATGAGAAGCCAAGGCTTAGAGATACTAAGCAACTTCCCAAGGGCACAGAAGTAAATCACAGAGTAAAGGCTATGAATGTGGGTATTCTAACACTAAAACACATGGGATCAGCCATTTTGTATACAAGATGTATTTGAAAATATTTACCTGATCCCCAAGAGTGTATTACCCAAGAGGGGAGAAAACAGGGAAGCCAGTATTTTCAAGAGGTAGTAGTAAGTGAAGGAGGTAAGGGATAATATAGGATGTAGGGAAGGGAGTGGAGAAAGGGAAGTACGACAGTGGTTGGTAAAGACTAAAGGACATCGGGCATCTGACATGTGGAGTGGTCTTAATAGAGGATAAGTGTCCAGTGTGCTGATTGAAGGTGGTCATTTAAGGATGGGGAAATGTGATAGCTACAGTTATCTTGGCTGCTTTATCCTGCCTGGAGTCTCAGTATGTATTTATTAACCAGCTGACTCAATCATCTACTTGACTTGGGTCATTGTCAGGTCACTTTGCCATAGATCATCATTGAAAAGATATGCCAGGTCAGAGTCAACTGATAAACACTGCTTCTCTCTCTCCCACTGTCACACATCCAACAGGAAGAGCTATGCAATCAATGATCCATTGCCTTTATCACTATTCTCAGGATTCACCCGAGGAGGGTAAGAATGGAGTACAAAAGGAATGACTCCATTTCCCCCCTAAATTGGATTATAAAAATTGGTGGATTCCTGAATTTCATGCCACACTCTTGGGCACTCCAGGCCAAAGAGAGTGGTGACCCTGGAGTTTCATTCTCATTATGGAATAGATGGGCACCAGATTTTTTAGGGCATGCACATTTTAAAATTTCTAACTCACCAATTCTTGGCCAAGATGAACTTTGCAACTTTGTTCTTTCTAGTGGCTTATTAGATGCATCCCTGAGGATTTGGCTTATGCATAAATGAACTTTACATCACATTTTTAAGTTGGGATCAGGATGACATTGAGTTTTACAACCACCAACCCCATGTTAGCAGAACAAAGGAGACCACAGTAGACCATTTATGGAGATTACACTGTTAAAAAATTATAAGACCAATAAAGAAGATTTTATTTGAGGGGAACTGTTATAATAAGGTTTTGTAGCAGGGAAGAAAGTTTGGCCTTAATGCTAGTAGCCAAGGAACAGGGTGAGGGGAATGATCAGTGGATAGAAAATTACTAAGAGGGAACTGTAGTCGTAAGGGCACTAATCACTAACATGAGCTAACACAAATTCTTACTGAAGGCAGGCAAGACATCACCAAGGGTATGGTAGAGCATAAGGAATCCTATGAGATATTGACAGTGATCAAATATAGAGTATAGGATTCTGGTTAAACTGACTTAGTGGGGTTATTATTAGAACTAAACATTGCAAAGAAGGACATAAAGCCCAAGGTAGAGCTTAGCCAAAAAGAGAGTACCAAAGAGCCTGACTGAAAACTGGTCAAGAAGAGAATTTTGCCAATATATGAGATGGGATGGTCTGTGATTTCTTTTCTGAATGAAATAGAATCTCATGCAATATTAAATATTTCTCTATACTCTAGTACTAAGATTAAAGTGTGCATGTAGGAGGTCTTTTGGATTAACTACCCTGTTTCCCCGAAAATAAGACAGTGTCTTATATTAATTTTTTCTCTCAAAGGTCTTATTTTCAGGGGATGTCTTATCTTTCCATGTGCTAGGTCTTATTTTTGGAGGATGTCTTATTTTCGGGGAAACACGGTATTAGGAAGAATTTCCCCACATTGTATAATACCCTTGAATTTTTAACATATTTTTTAACACAAATTTAATGCATTTAACTTGATTGGATATCAGTAATTATAATTTTATTAGTGTTACTGATTTGTTAAATCATAAATAGAGGAATTTCATATATAGGTATATGTGTGAAATTTCCTTTCCATTGGATACATAATGCAGCTATCAATGTGCATGTCATGTTGGTTCATTTAAAGTAAAATTCAAGGTTCTGTGAACTCTTGGTGTCACTTGGTAAAATCTTACAACGCTTTCTCATCACTAGTCATTGAATTTTATTAATATCCCTTTAAATGGATAGAAGATATTTTGAAAATAAATTGGGTCTAGCTTTTTGTTCTAAGATGGAAACATAATCATATTTTTATATATTTTGCTTATAAAATGATGTTCAAATCTATTAAAGCATTTAAATATTGCTCTTAATTAAGAAACATTGTAGGTTAAAGATTGGGGTTAGTCTTGGAAACAGACTTATCTGAGTTTGAATTCTGTCTCTGTCACCTACTAGCTGGTGATCTGGGGTAAATACTTAGTCTATCTGCCACCATTTTCCCATCTGTAAAGTGGGGGTCCTAATGCTAGTTCCTATGTCATGAGTTGCTTGGAGAATTATGTTACTTAGTACTATGAAATACTTATACTAGTATTTATCACATGACACTCAAGTTAACCTTGAACCTTATTTTTAGGCATAGTTTGATCTGCACTGGCTGGTCCTTATTATTCTAATTTCCAGTCAGTACTTCTGAAATAGTCATTAAAGATATAGTCTTAGTTGACTGGCTCTACCACTGGTTGTCTGACCTTTGGCAAGGCACTTAATTTCTGAGTTTCCTCAGCTATAGGAAATGGGAATAATTATTATTACCTTGTAGAACTGTTAGGGTAGTGAAATTAGGTAATGTGAATAAAGCACTAGACATAGTAACTGAAACACAGTAAGTGCTCAACAACAGTAAGTGCAAAACACAGTAAGTGCTGGTAACTGTAGTTTTTACTAAGCAATACAGGCAGTGTTGTTATAGGAAATGGTAAGTAATCTGAAAATATAAAGATGTGACCTCTAACATAGAGACATAATTTTCTTGATGTGGGGCAAGGGGATTCAATGTCTTGCTTTCCATATTTGGAAACTCAGATAGTTTTCCCTTACTCAAACCAATCATCTCTTTTCATTTGCTCCCACAATCTGTGACTATCTAGAGAAGACACAATAAAGAGGAAAATACAGAGTTCCTCCAGTGAGCTTGTCAGGTAGGACATGGTGAGAGAAACTTGGGTGTGAGACCAAAGTGGAGATGGAGCCAAGACAATAATAAAGAGGCAAACAAGATGAGACACAGGTAATGCCTACCGGTGGTTGCCTTCTCCTGGCATAGGACAGAATCACAGGGAAAAAAGTGTAAAGAGAGAAGGGAGGACTTGTCTAAGGGAAAGTATTGGCTCAAGAAAAACAAGGAAGGGAAATCTTTTGAAAGTTACAAAGGATCTTTGGTTGCTTTCCCCAAAATGTCTAAAATATAGGGGAAAGGTAGAAGTCTTCTTGTCATAGTATGAGACACTGAAACATGCAAATAATGGCAATGTCAGGTCTCAGGCAGAGGCTTTGGGTTCCTGAGCTAATATCAGATGTCATGATTCAGTGAGTACAGAGTGCAAAGCAGATTTTCTTGAACACATGAAGTTATCCATAAACTATTTTTAGAGAAGCACTATCCAATGCAAAATAGGGAATTGGAAGACCCAGATTTGAATTATTTTATTGATTCCCCATGTGAAATCAGACTCATCACTTAGCTATTCCGAGATCCACCTATAAAATGAGAGTGTTCAACTAGATAAGCTTTGACTAATTCTATTTAGTGATTTTATTTATAGGACATATAAATGCCAATAAAAATGCAAAATGACTAATGTGTAGATTTAATAAAATGCTCAAGCAGTTCTGGGACCTTGAGCAAATCACTAGACTCTTTCGTACTTTTTGGTTGGGTCTATAATTGAGGAGCATGGACTGGATTATTTCTACTGGCCATTGTGGTGTTAATTTTCCCAAAGGACCATTTTGCTTCCTGGAGAGACAAGAACACACCTTGCAAAACCTTGTTTTGGGGAAGCCCCGTTTCTGGATGTCAATTGTTGGGTAATACAAACAAAAACTCCCATGGAGGTTATGTGGTTAATTATTAACTTATAGGGTATGAGTTCAAGAGATACATTTGATAAAAATATTCAGATTCTAAGCACAAAGAGGCTGATGTTAGCTTTAGAATTGGGTTATTACACCATGTTCTTTTTTATTTTTTTATTTTTTCCTTTTTTTTTAATATTCTAGGGGGGAAAAAACTATTGGAAGGATTTAGTAAGGATATCCTTGAAACAGGCCAATAAAATTTGTTTGTGGTTTATTAGGAAATAAAATGGTGTTGGCAGAGGACTTTGTGAATTTGTTGCATGACACTACAGTGAAATAATTCACCCTCAACTTAGAGTTGTCTTGGGGACTGTGAAATTTTTGGCAAGTCCTTTGTTACTCTAAGCCTATATTTCCTTATTCATTAATAAATGTGTGTGTGGAGGAGATATTATATGCCACATGTAATGTTGTGAGAAATGAATGAGTTATCTTGTCAGGTAGGAAAGTTAAACCAATAGAAGGGAACTGAGAGCTCTGTAAAATAAGGAGCTATTATCACCACTGTTGCCCTTACAACTATGGAATACTCTTGGATCTCTGGCTCATTTGTCAACTGGGTGACATAATCTTGTCACTTAATTACTTTGCTACTTACTCATGAGCCAGACTTTCTTAGCTCTATTACTTCTACTGACTGAACTCCCAATTCCCACCTTTCTCCTCATTTATATTACTCTCTTCTGTTTTTCTTACAATCACAGATTGGGACATCCTTGAAGGCAGGAGACCTTTCTTTTGACAGGAACATCACTAAAGTCTTCCTATATAAAATTTTCTGAAATATTCACAACAACCACCCTATGAAACCCATCTTGTTTCCCCCCCCCACACTGTACAGATGAGGAAACTGAGGCATAGAGGCATTCACATTTCTTGTGCAAGGACTCAGAATCAACTTCTTGTGGAGCTGGGGAACAAACTTAGGAAGGCTGATGTAGGGTCCATGTTTCTGATCACAATGCTATGCGATTTCTTCAATTATGAGCTCCTTATAGGCAAAGATCTGACAGCCTTATCACTGCTAAGTTCCCAGCTCTTGATACAGGACCAGTAGAAATACTAAACTATGTGTATTTTTAAAAACAGCTTTTGTTTAATGGGTTACATTATATAAGTTTGATGCTCTTTCTACTGTTTGTTTTCATATGCTTCTTTCAGACATTTTAGACCTATTGTTATCTTTTAAAATTATATTTTTATTGATTTTAAAGAGGAAGGAAAAAGAGAGAAACATCAATGAGGAGAGAGAATCATTGATCGGCTGCCTCCAGCACAGCCCCTACTGAGGATCAAGCCCACAAGTTGGGCATGTGCCCTGACTGGGAATCGAACAGTGACCTCCTGGTTCATAGGTTGATGATCAATAACTGAGTCACTGCAGCTGGCCCACTGTTACCTTTGACATATATTTTGTAACCTTTTCCCTCTCCTTACAGGTGTATTTCACATGAAGAAAGTGCACTGGGTTATATGCATGTGATGGTGAACCTTACTGCCTTTGTCTCAAGATATTTTTTCATAAGTTGCATGGGTCTCATTACTCCAATTTCCTTAACTCTGAGCCTATTTCACCCTAAGACTATTATTCCCATGTTTGAGAGTATATTCATAGACACGTGTTACTTGTCAATTTATCTCATCTCTCCTACTGAGCCAGTAATTCAATTCTTTATGACACAATGAAAGTCTATTCCTGCCGAAACCTGTTTGTGGATAGATCATCGGCCTGTGGACTGAAAGGTCCTGGGTTCGATTCCAGTCAAGGGCATGTACCTTGGTTGCGGCACATCCCCAGTGGGGGGTGTGCAGGAGGCGGCTGGTCGATGTTTCTCATCGATGTTTCTAGTTCTCTATCCCTCTCTCTTCCTCTCTGTGAAAAATGAATAAAATATATTTTTAAAAAACAAACAATGAAAGTCTATTCCAGGAAAGGGTGATGTATGGAGGAAATAGCAAATGGTTATCTCTCTCCAAGAGCTTAGAGTCTGGAGGGGGGGAAAGGCTTACAAAAGTGACACAAAGAACTGTTCAAGCATGACTTTTGATGGTCCCTGACTTTCAATGGTTCAAGGTGTGCTTTTTTAACTTCATAATGATGTGACAGCAATGTGCATTCAGTAGAAACCATACATCGAATTTTGACCCTTTCCCAGGCTAGAGATAATGTAGTACTCTGCTCTCTCATGGTGCTGGACAGCAGCAGTGAGCCACAGATCCCAGCCAGCCATGAGATCATGAAAGTAAACAAGGGATACTTTACAGTGGAATGTTTTGCCAGTGCTTTTGAATATTGTGTCTTGTGTTTTTGTATCCCATCATGTCCACAAATCGCTCATCTGTGTTTCTTGCTTCTGGTGAGAAGAAGAGAAAGGCAATGACTTTTGAGATGAAACACCAGACCATTGCCCATCTGTAGGCAAGTGTTCTGAGCACTCTGACAGGGAGGCTAGGCTAAGCTATGATGTTTGGTAGGTTAGGTGCATTAAATGCATTCTGACTTATAATATATTAAGTTATGGTGAGTTTAGTGGGGCATAACCCCATAAATCAAAGGGCATCTACATATGGAAAATATTAATATGTATGTAAATTTCTTCAGCACAATGTCTACTTATATCGATAGCACTCTGGGCCTAGGCAGGAATTATGTAAGCAATGTCTAATCCTTTTGTGGAAAGTAAAGGAGTGCACATCACTCACTCACTCACTCACTCATTCATCCAATATCTCTTTGCTCAAGATTTACTGTATTTTAGGCAGTGGACCAAATGCAGAAAATTCAAATATAATCTGGTCACAGATTTGCTTTCAAGGAGCTGCTTCCCAGAAGAAGAAGAAGAACAAAAAGCTCTAGCTGGTTTGGCTCAGTGTATAGAACATTGGCCTTAGGACTGAAGGGTCCAGGGTATTATTCCAGTAAAGGGCACATGCCTGGGTTGCAGGCTCAATCCCCAGTAGGGGGCATGCAGGAGACAGCCAATCAAAGATCCTCTCTCATCATTGATTTTTTTTCTCTCTCTCTCCACCATTCCCTTCTTCTCTCTCTCTAAAAATCAATAAACTATTTTTAAAAAAGAAGTTTCAATGGACAGTTTCAATGAAATGTGAAGTAAATTTCTGAGTTATATACAAACATCCCTAGGGTCAAAGAGTTAGAAGTGACTACTTACTAAGTGTTCTCAAGATTCAAGGCTGCTTATATGGGATCATATGGAGATATAAATAGTATTATCACTCTTTGTAGTGATACAGATTCTATGTGGACATTTATTTTGCTTAAGGTCAGAGTTAAACATTAGTGCTCATTGTCTGGACTGCTTTTGAGAAGAGAAATAGCTCTTTAGATGTATTTTGTATTCCTTGACAGATATTAGCACAGAGAATACAGCACAGGGATTATCATGGACACTTTTCATTATGTCCACATGCCATGGTGGAAGATGCATGGACTTTGGTGTCTAGTAAATCTAACCTGGACCCCTCAACTCTGTGACTTATAGCAGTGATGTCTGTGACAAGGCAACTTCTTTGAGCCTCTTTCTCCACCTGTAAAATGGGAGGAAGAGTAATAATAGCTGTATAAAGGGCTTTTTTGAGAATTATCCTATTTATTCTTCTCCATGATCCTAAGAAGTGGGCAATTTCTCTATCCCAGTTTTACAAATGATAAAACTAAGGTTCATGGAGCTTAGGAGACTTAACCCAAACCACCCAGCTAATCCTTGGGAGCTGAGATTCAGACTCAGGCAAACCTACTCCACTATACTCTATAGCTGACTTTTCATGTCTATGCCATGGAAAATAATTTTGTAAAACATCTAGATCAGAGCCAGAAAGGGAGGTAGCAGGTCTTCCCTCTGAATGTTGATTCATTAATCGGTGATGGAAGGCCAGATGCAAACTGGCAAAGCTGTGCACAGAACAAAAGACACAATGTCTAGACCATATTTCTCTGGCTCTTCCTCTCTGAGCCTACAGCCATCTCTCCCTGTGCTCAGAAGAAAGGACAGTCCGGAGCTACAATTCAATGGCCCCAGTGCTCAGGGGGGTAATGATACCAATGTGAAACGGAGGTGTTTCTGCAGCATGAGGTCTGACTTCCATCCCAGAAACAGTGGACGGCCTGATTCCTTCCCCGCATCTCACATCACACCTCAATCTGCCCCTGATTGGCCTCTAGATGAACCACCCTTTCTGTAGAGCAGGATCAATTTAGCCAATTTTTCTGATTTAGATGCTGCTGAGATCAGTTGTTTGGAGCCCAGGATTGGCCACACAGACAAACTACTTTATGTCCATTTGTATTTCATTAAAGGGCTGCTAGTTCAATTAGTAAAATTTGTTCCCTCTCCTTAATTGCTAGATACTGAGGTGAGCAACAGTGACCTCTGAAGTTGGACAACTGGGGTTAAATGGTGACATGTCCTTTCTTCTGACAGAGAGAGAGAGAGAGAGAGAGAGAGAGAGAGAGAGAGAGAGAGAGAGGGAGAGGGAGAGAGACTCCTAGGGAAGAGAATACATTTTTTTCTCTTTCCATAGAAATAGATTGCAAATATAATTTACTATTTCTACCTGCTGAAAGGGCATCTCTCCCCATGGGTCCATGGGATGCTGAGATGTGCACCATTTCTTTCCAGAAGGCCATGCTTCCAAATTAAGTTGTTCAGATGCTGAGCAGAGAAGCTGCATGCTGCTAAGAAGAACAATTACTTTCCTTGGGTTGCCTACACACTGGTTCGCTCAGCTGTCTCTATATTCCAAACCTTGGCTGGCTATGGAATGGTGATTCAATACTGCAGGGACTCTGAGTGGGGACTCTCGAGTTTTTATTTCAGCCAAACCTGTGGAGCCAAAAATGAGAATCTGGTGTGAAAATCTCCTAATGTGCCAAGTTGGTGCAACCTGTCTTTCTGGTCACTCAGGCACACGTTGTGTGCATATGTGTGCACATAGGTACATCCATCTCAACATCACTGTAGCCTCAGAGTTGTAATTGAAGATGTCTTTGAGTGAAAGGCACACCCTTGGTCAGCCTTGCAAAGCTGGCCCCTGCAAGAGGTTTGAACTTTGGTGCTCTTTGTGTGGCTTGGCCTGGTGGGGTAGCAGCCTGCCCTGGTGGATACTGAGCTCAAAATAGAGGCTGACCAGGACTGTGGGTGGTGGAGCAACCCCACATGCCTGCTCCATACCGATGCAGCCACTACTCATGGCCCAAACGGTGTCGCCTCTATACCGTGTGCTGTCAATTTACTCTGGGGGAAACAGGACAAAGGCACATGCTGGATCTTCGTGTTTTAGAATGAGGATAATTGATCTTACTCCATGTGTAGAATGAAGCCAATGTTGGAAAAGAGCAATAACCCTACCAGCTGCACAGGGGCATTGGAAGGCAAAGGGAAAGGGGGTGGGGCTGAGAGAGTGAAGGGTTTTTTTCTTCCTCACACCTGTGGGAACAGATTCTATAGTAGATTACTACATAAAGAAAGAGTGAGGAGAAAATATATTAATATAGAATGAAATTGAGCTATTTTTTTTTTAATGAAGACAACTTCCTTCTGAAAAATCAAAATCAAATTCTAGCTACTTATTCTTTTTTTCAATATTGATTAAGGCATTACATATGTGTCCTCACCCCCATTCATGCCCTCACCCCCCTGCTGTCTGTATCCATTGGTTAGGCTTATATGCATACATACAAGTCCTTTGGTTGATCCCCACCCCTTACCCTCTCCCTCCCCTACCTTCCCTCTGAGGTTTGGCAGTCTGATCAATGCTTCTCTGTCTCTGGATACTTGTTCTTAATAAAGTTTTTCACAAACAAACAGGTCATTTGCATGTATAGGACCCCTGTAACCATCCTTGAATCTGTGAGACCTCACTTATGCAGCCATTTTGTGAAAGGAGAACTGAACCGTGGTCAATACTAACACTAGAGCATTAAAATATTGTTTTATTTTCTGAGAATTTGGGAAAATCAAATGGTGGCTGTTTCCAGTAACATCATTTTTTGTTGTTTTTGACATCTTCCATTTATAACTTGTTTTCCCAAGTACGCAAGTTCCAGGATATTAACTAAGAGTCTGTGGTAAAATAAGTAGAGAAATGCTGTGTGATATCAAGTCAAATAGATTTATTTACTACAGGATTTTTTTTTTTGAGTGTTTGTTATTTTAACTCAGATGAAAATGTCCAAGAGAGGGAGAAGATAGCTTTGAAAATGTATTTGACCAGAGGGGTCTTTTTTTGATGAGGACCTCATAGAACCAAGCTGGGGCAGAACTTGCCTTGGAACATGTTAGTGTGAAGGCTGTTTTCCCCAGAGTTACTTTAAAAGACACACCCCTGAATCAATCTGTATAATGCTTAAAGATTTGGAGGTCATAAAATCTCTCTTCTAGTTTGGGATGTGGGATGAGAGATGGGATATTCTACAAGACTTGGCAGTGTGTGTGTGGGGGGAGGGGTGCTTCAGAAGGATCACTGTGAGTTAAAATCCATGCAAGGGCAAGAGTGGGAAGTTCACCCAACCTTGGGAGGGGATGGTATTCATTACACTTTTGAGTCTGAGGTCCAGAGAAGTCGGACAAATAACAACTGAGCACTAGGTGTGCTAGATGGTATGCTCAACATTTCACACAGGTTATGAAATTTAGTCTCCCAAATAGCTCAGTGAGGGTTGTTACTGGCATGTTTCTGCTGAGGAAACTAATGTTAAGTAAATTGCTCCATGGTGTAATTGTTTAATGAGTGGTATAGCCAGAATTCAAACCCAAACAAGGTGTACAGAACAAAATGAGGCAATCTGACTTTTAGTCACTAGGCTATGTTGACATATCTGGATATCCTCATCCAAGTCACAGTTTAGTTGATTCCTAGAACTTTATTTTCCCATGGAGATGGAAATCCTCTGGGATATGAGGACTGGCTTGTGGGAGTCTACCTGCCTTTGGGAGGACATGGGCTGCTATTCAGTAAGGGCTTACAGGGCTTGGCTGTGTTGTGGCTACCCAGCAAATATTCCTTCGCACAAATGATATGGTGATGAATAAGGAAAATTTTATAGTGAAAGTAAAATGCACTTTTAAAGAATTACAATTTCTAAATTTCCATATCATTTAGCATCCATAGTAATTTTTACAAGGATCTGAACACATGATCTTTCTGTGTTACTTATTATTGGAGTAAAATGTTTTTGCAGAAAACTGTCCTTAGAAGCACATAGCACTGTTGACTTTTACAAGCAGAACTCACTTATTTAGTTGACACCCACTCTGAGGAAGAAGACATTACAGCAGTCCTGATCCCTCAGGTCCCTGTCCAGTCACTCGTACCCCAGGCTTATAGCATTGTGTATGTTATTTATGCTCAAAACCACCCTGACTTATAGCATTGCATATTGGTTTGGCATATATATATATATATATATATATATATATATATATATATATATATATATATCATCATACATCAGGTACATTTTTGTGGCTGGATTGAACAAGTTATGGTTTTAAAAAATATTTTTGTGTGTGTATTTTAATTGATTTCATCAAGAGTAAGAGAGAGAGGGATAGAGAGATTGAAACATCAATGATGAGAGAGAATCATTGAGTATTAACAATAGCAACAATCATGTTATCAAAGAGAGAGGCAGGGCCTTCTGTATGCCCTCTAATGGGGATCAGGTCCACAACCAGAACATGTGCCCTGACCAGGAATCAAACCATGATCTCCTGGTTCATGGGACAATGCTCAACCATGAGCCATACCTGCTGGGCACAAGTTATGTTCTTTCTTTAATGTCAAAAGAAACTGTGCAGACTGGCCATTGAAATATTCAAATTCATATTGAAACAATGATTTCTTTTCAGATTTGAACTGCCTAAAAGGCAATAAGCTCTAGTTTATGACAAATAGGTAATATAAATTATGATTATGATGATAACATGATTGTTGCTATTGTTAATACTCATTAATGAACATTAATAATTATGAACATTAATAATAAATTAGAAAATATCAAATTTATACAAATGAAAATGTAAAAGACTGCAAAGGGTAACTATTTCAAAATAGGCATCTATATAATTGTGAGCCATTAGTGAACAGTCTTAATAAGTTCTTCATAAATAACATGCAGAAGCACTATGAGCATTCTCCTGGGCTCTCTGGGAAAGGGAGGGGCTGACAAACAGTGAGCTCCCACTCTATCCTTCTCAGTTCCACTAGCCCTCCCTATTCATAAAATCAGCTCATTACTTCTCTTTAATTGTAAGTGATTTGAACAGCTGTTGTTATTAGTGCCCTTATGGTTCATCAAGGATCCAAATCAACATTTGTAGTGAGGTTTACTGCAGCTTGAGATCTCATGACAACTGGACATGCTTGCTACTTACCCCCAAACCTACCCACTTCAATGCAGTTCCCCACTAAACAAGAGGGTTTGGCCATAGGATTGGAGAAAGGAGACACTTCTGGCAATCCTAATATATAAAAACCCAGGGTCTGTAATGTCCAAAACGACCAAAGGCTCCACTGACCAGAAGTCAGTCCTGCAGTCAGTGCTGGGTTGCTGTGGTGACCTAGCACTGACTGCCAAGGGGGATGTGGATCAGGCCCAGAGAGAGGCCCAAAGAGAGAGGCAGGGTTGATCCACAGCCTCCATGGCAGCTGTTGATCAGCCATTGCCTCTCCCTTTCTCTCTGGGTTTTGCCATCAGCGATACCTCTGTTTCTCTTTGGGCCTTTGCAGGGTCTGGTGATCAGCCTCGCCTCTCTGACCAGGCCTGGAGACAGGCCCGGAGATGCTGACTGGCACAGAAACTGATCAATCAGAGCCAAATCTGGGTGAACTGTGAGGATCCAATGGCTGCCTAGAAGGTGGAGCTTTTGATGATGACAGGAATAGAAACTGACCAATCAGAACAAAATTGGCCAGAGGGGAGAGCAGTTGCGGGGGAGATCAGGACTACAGGGGAGGGCAGGTAGGGGTTATCAGGCAGGCAGAGGCAATTAGGGGTGATCAGGCCAGCAGGAGAGAGCAGTTGGGGATGAGATCAGACTGGCAGGGGAGGGCCTTTGGGGCAAGATCAGGTAGGCAGGCAGGTGAGAGGTTAAGAGCCAGCAGTCCAAGATTGCAAGAGGGATGTCCAACTGCTGAGGGGCTGGCAGTTGGACATCTCTCAAGGAGTCCTTGATTGGAAAGGGTGCAGGCTGGGCTGAGGGCGCCGCCCCCCGCCTCCCCCCCCCCCCCCCCCCCCCCCGCTCCATGCATGCAGTTCATGCACTGGGCCACTAGTGTGTGTGTGTGTGTGTGTGTGTGTGTGTGTGTGTATTTAAGAAGTTATTGTCCAAACATGATTTTAAAGGACCTAAACTAATGTTTTCAAATTTATAATTCTAAGTAAATATGTATAATAGAATAGAGGGCTTATCTGTTCTGATTTAGGAATGAGAAAGAGGGAGAGAGAGGAAGAGAGAAAGAGAGAGAGAGGGAGAGAGAGAGAGAGAGAGAGAGAGAGAGAGAGAGAGAGAGAGAGAGAGAGAGAGAGAGAGAGTTTTTAGCTTTGGGCACCAGTTCACTAACAGACACAGGATGAGGCATTTTTGCAGAGTGATAGTGGTACTTAAAATGTGATACATCTATTCTAGATGTGTCACATTTACAGTACAGCCAAAAGCTAGGGAGTAGACAGTTGCAAATATATAATCATAAATTCAATTCATTCTTAAAAAGGAAAGTTATTTTTAGTTAAGCAAAAAATATGTCAAACATAATTTTCTGTCTTTGTCTTGTCTGAGTATAATGTTATTGTCTTCTGGAAAAAAAAAAGGATCTTTCCCTTTTTTCCCTTAGCCTCAGTAAAAAAAACATTCTGGAATATATAAAAGAGTTGAAGAAAAAGAAAGCACTTGGTCTTATACCCAAGTAAGTCATTTTATTAATTCGGTCTATTGCCTCCTATTCAACATTCTAACCTAAGTATTTTCTATGTTATTGCATCCTATTAAATGATTGCCTAATGTTTTATTGACGAGATGAAAGTGCTAGGGTTTACTGAGCCATTATCTTTCTGTCAGCTATTTGAATATCTTCTCCCTCCTTACAATGCTTTAATGTTCAACTTTGTTCATGGATATTTTCTGTAACTCATTTCCTGGTTTTATATTCGCAGAAGCATTACTAGATTAAACAATAAAAAGGACATTTAGATTCCTGCTATGTATCAACAAAATACTTTTCAATTGGGGTTAAAATAATTTTTACCTTCACCCAAAATATATCAGCATCCTTTCATAGCACCCTCACCGGTATTCGCTATTCCCTTTAAAAAAAACTTTCTAATATGAGAGGTAGAAATTATATTTCTTCCCTTAATTTGATTTTTTATGGTGACCAATTTAGGCTAAAACATTTTTATAGATTTCCATTTGCATTTCTGAAAATAATTTTTGGCAGAATTTAAAACTTGGGGTCCTGTTACCCAGTGTGAATGAGCTGCCTCCTTCAGCTATGAACATCCCTTCAGGCTGGATGGCCTCAAGGGGCTGGGGTTTTTTTCATTGCTTGTTTTTAAAATCTCATTTTATTGAGAAAATTATTCCTTGAGAAAAATGAACATATACATGGTATCCCAAAAAATGTATACACACTTTTTTTTTCTTTTCTAATAGCTCAATTGATGTTTCTTTTCTTTTCTCTTCCTTTTTTTTTTTTTTTTCAGATTTAGCTCATTGGAATTGATAATTATTCAAAGTGTATATACATTTTTGGGGACACCCTATAGTTACATAGCTTGATGAGTTTTTACAAACTAAACCCAGCCGAATAACCAGCACCTAGATTAAAAAATAAAAATAATAGAAATATTAGAACCTTACCAGCCCCCCAGAAAACCCTTACCCACCCTCACACCCCATTCCAGTCACTTTCAGCAAGGGGAGCCACCGTCTGGATATCTGTCAGCAGCAGTTTTGCCTATTTTGTACTTTTCATTTAAATAGAATCATTAACATGAGCTTGTGGGTTTGGATTCTTCCAGGGGTCTTCAAAATACGGCCCGCGGGCCACATGCGGCCCGCAGAGGAGTCTGATCCGGCCCGCCAGGTTTTTTGGGCAGTGAGCGCAGCCGAGGTGTTACAGTAGGAATTAGTAGTTCATATAGTCCGGCCCTCCAGTTCTCTCAGGGACCATGATCTGGCCCCCACTTTAAAAAGTTTGAGGACCCCTGCCAGTCAATATAATTGTTTTTTCTGAGATTCATCCCTATTCTTGTATGTTCTTGTGGACTATTCATTCTCACAGCTGTGTAATATTCCATTGTGTTATAACACCACAACTTGCTACTGCCATGGGGATTTAGACATTTTCCAGTTGTTTACTGTTATAAGTAGAAATATTCTTTTTTAAAAATATATATATATTTTATTGATTTTTCACAGAGAGGAAGAGAGAGGGATAGAGAGTTAGAAACATCGATGAGAGAGAATCATCGACCAGCTGCCTCTTGCACACCCCCTACCGGGGATGTGCCCGCAACCAAGGTACATGCCCTTGACCGGAATCAAACCCGGGACCTTTCAGTCTGCAGACCGACGCTCTATCCACTGAGCCAAATCGGTGCCAGCATAAGTAAGAAATATTCTAGTATTTGTTTTTTGATGGACATATGTTTTAACTTCTAGCACATGCACAGTAAGGAGTAGAAATGCTGGATCATGGAATATACATATATTCAGATATTATAGATACTCCCAGTTTCCCAAAAACGGTTACATCAATTCGCACTCCTGCCATTAGTACACGAGAATTTCAGTTGCTCCATGTTCTTATCAATACATACTTGGTCTTTTTCATTCTACTGGGTGTGTTTAAGTTTTAATTTCCTTAATGACAAATTATTTCAAGCATCTTTTTGTGAGTTTGTTGGCCATTCAAATATCCTCTTTTGTAAAGGATTTGTCAAAGTTTTTTTTTAAATTATTTTTTAATTGGAAAGACTTCCTTTTTGTTATTGGATGTTCTTTATATATTTAGGAAATGAATTTTATTTTGAATATATGCATTGAAAATATCTTCATCCACTCTGTAGGTTTTGAAAAACTATTTTTTTTTCTTTTGAGGTTGACAAAATGTTAATTATGGTACAGTTAAATTTAACAAAATTTTTAATGTCATATGCCTTATATGTCATATTTAAAAAAATATTTACTACACCCATAAGGAAGATATTCTTTTGTAATTAAAAAAATGCATTATTGTTTTATTATTTATAATTAAATCTTCAATTCACCTGCAATCAAATTTTGTATACAGTGTAAGACAGGAGCTAAGATACATTTTTTTTCTAGAGTTATATTCAATTGACATCATACTACCCACTGAAAAAATTTATTCTTTCTTTAGCTAGCCACAATAATATTTTCTTGGCTTTTCTAGGACCATTGCATCCCCATATGAATTTTAAAACAACTTGTGTGTTTTGCTTTGTTTTTGTTTCCTGGCTTTATTGAGGTGTAGTTGACAAATAAAATTATATATTTGTTTATTTAAGGAATACAACATGATGGTTTAATATATATGTATATATATTAAATATAAATATTAAATATATTAAAAATTATAATATATAGTGAAATTATGATCACAATCAAGTTAATTAACACATCTGTCATCACCTCACATAATTACATTTTTGGTGTGTGCTTGAGAACACTTAAGATTTACTCTCTTAGCAACTTTTTAGTATACAATACAGTATTAACTATAATCTCCATGCTGTACATCAGACTCCCAGAATTTATTAATCTTATAACTGAAACTTTGTACTTTTTGACCAACATCTCCCCATTTCCTCTACTCTCCCCTCTCCCCCAGCTCCTGGCAACTACTGTTGTATGCACTCATAGGTTTCACATATAAGTGAGATCTTATATGTGAAGATCTTCTATGTCTTTCTATGTTTGGTTTATTTCACTTACCATACTGTCCTCTGGGTTCATCCATGTTGTTGCAAATGGCAAGATAGCTTTCTATTTAAGGTTGAATAATATGCCATTATATATAGATAATGTGTGTGTGTATATATATAAATTTTCTGTATTCATTTGTCTAAAACTTAGGTTGTTTCCATATCTTGGCTATTGTAAATAATGCTGCAATAAACATGGAATACTTCAATATCTTTGAGATATTGGTTATATTTCCTTTTGATACATATCCAGGAGTGGGATTGTTGGATCATATGGTAATTCCGTTTTTAGTTTATTGAGTAACCTCCATACTATTTTCCATAGTGGCTATAATATTTTTCATATACCATTTTAAATTCCCACCAATAGTGTACAAGTTTGCTTTTCTCCACATACTCACCCTAACAGGTATTGAGGTAATATCATGTTTTTTATTTGTATTTTCCTAGTGATTAGTTGAACACCTTGTCAAATTATAGAATTGAGATTATGCTGGCCTTCTAAAGTGTTAGAAAATATTCTGTCTTTTTCTATTCTTTGGAAGAGTTTGTGTAGTATATTATTTCATTCTTAAATATTTAAATTAGCTGAAACCGGTTTGGCTCAGTGGTAGAGCGTCGGTCTGCGGACTGAAAGGTCCCAGGTTCGATTACGGTCAGGGGCATGTACCTTGGTTGCGGGCACATCCCCGGTAGGGGGTGTGCAAGAGGCAGTTGGTCGATGTTTCTCTCTCATCGACGTTTCTAGCTCTCTATCTCTCTCCCTTCCTCTCTGTAAAATATCAATAAAATATATTTTAAAAAATAATAATAAATTAATTCACTGGTGAAGCCATCTTGGTTTCTGCCAGTATCAATCACTTTGAAAGATAGTCTTCCTTCAGATGATTTAAGGGTGCTGAGGGAATATATGATAAGATGTATATGCTTGGAATTTGTGATGATTTTATGGAGAAAAATTATGATGATGGAAAAAAAATAATGAGTTAATCCAGTAGAGAAAAAATCAGATATGATACTGGGCTAACAATGTTGTGACTATTCCCATATTTACATTGAAAATGGGTTCTCTACTATTGGTGATCTCTCAGTGCAAATATAAAAAACTAAACTATGAGCCACTTTGACTCAATCCTATAGCCTGGTTTCTATGATTCATAGTGGTCATCCATTTGGCTGCCTTTAGAAGGTGTGTGTACTGCTTTGCTATATTTTGGTGTTTTTTTTCACTTGCAAAAAGTGAATAATAATCTATTCGTAGTATTAAAAGGATTCATGCCGATTATAGATTAATGTAAAATAGCACAATGGCTAGCCCACAATAAGCTCAACAAAAGCTAACTTTAAAAATGCTTTATTCAGTCACTTTGTTTTAGAAGCACTTAGATTTTCTGGAGCATGGATTTTTAGCAGAAGTAACACATTTTGCAGTCGATATTTCTGAGATATTATAGCAAATATGACACTTCCTTGCACTTAATTATGTCTTCTTTGGCCTATTTGTGGGATTCTGGTAGGAAAGAACATTAGTGTGTATATATATATATATATATATATATATATATATATATATATATATATATATATATTTCTAGGGCCTGCTCAAATGAAAAAAAAAGTATCAGTGACAGAGATTTATTTAATTATGCGATTATCTTAAAATTTAGGAGCATATATATTCTTAAAAACTTTGGTTTAACAGTTCATCCCCAAGTTTTACTTCTACAAATTCTTTAGATTTGGAATAACTTGACATTTTTTAATATATTTTATTGATTTTTTACAGAGAGGAAGAGAAAGAGATAGAGAGCTAGAAATGTCAATGAGAGAGAAACATCGACCAGCTGCCTCTTGCACACCCCCCACTGGGGATGTGCCCACAACCAAGGTACGTGCCCTTGACCGAAATCAAACCCGGGACCTTTCAGACTCTCTACCACTGAGCCAAACCAGTTTTGGCACTTGACATTTTTTAAATAGGTGCACAAATAAGCCATTCTGTAAGGAAAGATACTTTACAAACGTAGTGAGAAATACTTTATATTGATATAATTATGAAACAAAATACACATACCCAAACTTATTAATTTAAACTTTTAAAATATTTCACTGAAGGAGCTGAGATCACAAGAAGTAAGTAAAAAAAAATATCTAAATTTTATAATTAAATTTGTTCTTGGATATTTTTAGAAGGCAGAGGAATATACCTTTATTTTTATATTAGTGCTTGTTTGCTTGTTTCAGCAGCACATATATTCTATTTCTTTATTTTAAAATTAATTTCAATTTTTTATCTGAAATTTGAATTCAACTAGGTGTCCTGCATTTTTATTTGTTAAACTGGAAACCCTAACTATATGGCTTCTAATGGAGAAGCCCTTAGAACCAACCTAAATTATAGAGTATTCTGTGGAAACATGGTTTGAGGCTTATAATTTTTTTAATTCAAAATTTAAAATGAAAATTTTAGTTGTTCTACCTATAGAAAAAAATTCTAAGTAAGGGGTTTTTTTTGTGCTTTTTTTAAGTTTTTAATCCTTACCCAACAATATTTTTCCATTGATTTTTAGAGAGTGGGAAAGACAGAGAGAAATATTGATGTGAGGGAAACACATTGATTGGTTGCCTCCTGAATGTACCCTGACCAGGCCCCAGGCTAGGGAGGAACTTGCAACTGATGTATGTCCCCTTGACTAGAATCAAACCTGGGGCCTTTCAGTCTATAGGCTGACACTTTATCCACTGAGCCAAACTGGCTAGGGCTGTGTGCTTTTTGAAAAATCAATGAAAAGGGGATGCAATTTAAGCCTAATCTTTGAAAATGGTTTTGCCTCAGTTGGATGTCAAAATAGATTTTTGAAGACAAGAAAACATGTAGATAGCAAGTAATAAGGTATTGGGATTCTCTGACCCACTACAAAGGAAACATGCCTTTCAGGATAAATGAGAACAAAGGATTATGCACCAACTATTCTGCCCAACCATAGATATAGTCTTTGTATAAATCTGTACCCAGAGCCCTAGCTGGTTTGGCTTGTTGTATAGTGCACTGGCCTGTGGACTGTGGGGTCCCGGGTGTGATTCTGGTCAAGGGCACATGCCTGGGTTGGGGGCTCAGTCCTCAGTAGGCGACATGAAAGAGGCAGCTGATCAATGATTCTCTCTCATCATTGATGCTTCTTTCTCCCTCTCCCTTCCTCTCTGAAATCAATAATATATATATAATTTGTACCAGGAAATGCTATGATGTACATATTCCTTCTTTCCTCCTCGAGTGATAATTGACAAGGAACAGGAATTTTCTGGCTAGATTGACATCCCAGAGAGCTTGTTCTGAAGCTTCCCCAGCTCTGATTTTCACCAAATGTAAAATATGTGTTGTTGTTTTTTAAAAAATATAACAGTGAACTGATCTGTGTTTAGTTTCTCACATGGAAAGTGAAACTGTTATCTGCTCCCACATACATTACAGAGATAATTAAAGAAATACTGAGATCATATAAAACTAATGCCAATTTATTTCTTGGTTATTCTAAGATACCTCCTTTTGTTAAAATGAGCACAATTATTTATATCTGCTAGCAAATACCAGTAACTAGAATGAGCTCATTTAGCATCTGCCCAGTTCATGGTCCACAGGCCCAAGGAACATGAAATAGGGCTAAAGAGAGAAATTGAAAAAGGCCTTCATGATGAAAATCTAACCATCAAGAGAAAAGAAGCTCTTTTTATTCATCATCTTCAAAAATGTTCAAATATGTCAAACAAGGGTGGTAAATTAAGAAGTAATTTGGGGAACAAAAAGCACTGAACTGTAAATATAGTGGGATTTGCAGAGAATTTCCAACTAGGTGTTTCTGTTAGCGCAGTACAGGCCAAACAAGACAATAACAAATCAAGGCTATGAACTAGATCTTTTAAAACATAATTAGAATTATGGGAGTGGCTTGAATGAAAGCAAAACATACTTTCATCTGAGATTAGTAGCAATGAAGTCATAGTCAAGGGCTTGATTCTTGAGGTAGATGGACTGTGATAACTATGGTAACAACCTTTATAAATTAATAAGGCCTGTTAGGTACAAGAATCTAAAATAACCAACTTGCTTTTGATGGTAAGATTGGGCTTCTAGCAGACCTACACATAAAGCTGATTATGCTGCTGGTATACTACAGTGAGGATACAATTCCACAAACCCACCTTATTTGCTTTTATTCAATGAAACAAATTCATTTCCCATCTGTCTGTGTTATTGTCACTAAACAATGATATAAAAAAAAAGATAGGATTCTACCATCTATGCTTATTCTTTTTAAATTTAACAGCCTCATTTTTTTGGTATGACAACTACAAAAGGATGGTATGTTACCAAATGTTTCTCTCTTCCATTGATCTCTATGAGCTTTGTACTGTGGTTTCTATTTTATGAAAAGTTATAAACCACAAAGTTGGTTAGGCTACATTGGCTGCTGGTCCATGCACCTTGGGTAAACAGACTCTCTCTGCAATCTCCCTTCCACCCCACCCCCATTTTGCTGGGTATTTTGTTCTCCCTTGTAATGGCTGAACAAGGGTTTTCAAAGCCAATATAGAAAAGGGGGCCAGGGACCTAAACAAGATGGCATGTACTGTACCAACATTCTAAGTGAGCACCAGCCTCACACAATTGCAGCTTTACAGAGCACACTTTGTGCAGTAGTTACTGTTATGCGATGCAGAAAAGGGAGGGAACCAGCCTTGAAGTCCTGTGGGTCGCATTCAATTCCAAGACACAAAGACAACTGGCAGGGGGGAAAAAAGAGAGAAAGTTTCATTATAAAGAACCAAAGAAAAAAATAAATAAATAAATAACCTCTGCATTGCCCTGGGTCATAGCCATGGATTTGTATATAGAAAATGGTTCATTCATCCATTGCAAAGACCCAAACTTTAATTTGGCATAATGCTTGTTTTTCATTTTATAAGGTGTCTTTCATCGTATTGACCTGAAGGTTCTTATTAAGCATCTGAATTAGAAAATACTTGTTTGGAAAAATGAAAACTGGAAGCCTCAATAAGGGGGAAGAGGTAGCCCAGTTTGCTTTCCTCCTCTGAGACTTTATTTTGACCAAAGCACAGGGAGTGCGTCCATGCTTGCTTTTCTGCATCCTTTATGTGGCTCCTTACTTGCAGAAACCATTAGTTAGGCTGCATCCAAATAAAAAGTGGATAAATCCATCCTGAGCTTCACTAGATGAGTTTACCTTTTTCATTCTTAAACCCGTCTGTAGTATATTCCATAAGCAAACATTGCCCTGCTAGAAATAAGGCACGGGGCCCACTTTGCTTGCTACTTTATCCGATAGATTTCATATCTAAATGTCTGGCATTTAGGCTGAAGAATTCTGAGGGTCTAGGTGTGTTTTCTGTTTATCTGGCAAAATGCAGGGGCTTTATTCCTCCTTTTCAGCTTTTCCCCATGTCCCACGGTTTATGTAAACCACACGAGTAGATCATTTTGGGGGGAAAATGCCTTAGCATCCTGATGTGAACAAAGACATAAGGGAAAACATTGTGATCTGTGTCCTAAACACATAAGAATGTTTTCAAGATATTTTCAATGTGTGCAATGCTATTTTAATGAGGCATTTTTTCCTTAATTGCATAATTTACACAAAACACATTTCTGAAATAGTATCTGTGACATTGATCTTACCTCTGCTTGCTCATTGATGTTTGTCTTTATTTTCTTAACATAAAAAAGTCTTATAAATAACTTTTATTATCTTTCAATTACACATGCAGTTCATAAAAACAAAAATATCAAAAAGAAAACACACAGAAAACATAACAATCGCCCATAATCCTACCACCCACAATTACTGTTATTGTCATTTTGATGTGTGACTTCCCAGACTTTTTCTATCTTCTATACTAATAATAGACAAAAATTTAAATTGACTGTACCTCCACAATGCCCACAGCCAATCAGGAGTGAGTATGCAAATTAACCCAATAAAGATGATGGGCTTGTGGGCAGCGTGCATGTGTGCAGGCACCCAGTGGTCAGGGGTGGGGCGGGATGTCCTCTGCATTGCCATGGTGACAAGGTGGGCATTCCCACCCCCAGGCACTCCAGGCCTATGCGTGCAGGTACCAAGCAGCTGGGGATGGGTGGGATGCCCACCCACTCTGAGCCTGTGGCCAGCATGCGTGTGCACCAGCGCCGAGCTGCCAGGGTCCCGGGGATGCCACTGGAGTGTCCAGTCCTGTCAGCCTGGCCTGGGGGCAGCTGGAGTTCCAACTCCTTTTGGTTTCTATGTCCTCTGTACCAGAAGCGGAAACCAAGAGCACAGGGAGTACCAGGAATTCTGGGAATCATAGTTCTGATGGCAGACACATTGTGGAATCTCCTAGACACTAGAGCAAAGTGAGCCTGGAGCAAGTTACTGTTGCGGGTGGAGAATGGAGGAAAAGCAAAGGTGAGAGACATAAGTAAAGTCAGAGTGTTGAGGAAAAATTAAAAAGAAGATATTCTGCAACTTCTAGGAAATCTCCAACAATGGAGCAAAGAAGAAGAAGAAGAAGAAGAAAGACCTCTATTATTCTTTGAGCCCCAAAACAAACTGGGTTGGGGGTCTCAGACAATTCGCTCATATGATTGGAAAGACAGACAGAAGCTCCAGGGTTGGAGAGAGCTCCCCTGAGGGCTCCCAGATTGGAGAGGTTGCAGGTTGGGCTGAGGGACCCCCCTCCCCCCAGTGCACGAATTTTTATTATTATTTTTTTTATATATGAACCTAAATAAACTCTATTTGCATTTTTTAAATCAAAGATCACCATTCTTCACATAATCTTTTGTAACCAGGTTTTGGGTTTGTTTTTTGTTGTTGTTTTTCTTCAACAACATATTACAAATATCTTAAAATGTTAACACTTAATTCCATAACATCTTTTAATGACTTTAAAGTATTTCATTATATGGTTGTATCACAGTTTAATCAACCAATCTACTTTTTGTTGAATATGTTTTCAGTTTTGAATTTGTCATAATGACATATAATGTTAGAATAAATGTCTTTGTGCTCACATTAATTTTTCTGCTAAGAGAAATTCCTAGAAATGAAATTGTTAGGTTTTAGGATGTGGACATTTTTGAGATTTTTGATGTTTTTATCCAATTGCTCTTAGATGAGCTGCACCAATTTCACCTACCAACAATGTATGAGAATTCCTGGTGCTCTATATCCTCATCACCGCTAGTTATTATTTCATTTTTATATTAGCCAATTTCATATACGAATAATTAAATTTAGCCTATTCTTTTCAAAGCCATCGAGTGAGCCTGGACTTTGACCATACATACTGTTTCACAAGGACTCTGAGGTTAATGAAAGTCTGTAATTTATGAAATTGAAAGTAGGAAAGTTAGAACTTTGAGAATTACCTTTTCGGAGTAGAAAGAAGAATTAATTTTTAAATATATGAAAGATGATAATCATGATTAGAAAGAACAGTTTAATCATAACTTTTTGGAATGTTTAGAAAAGTACAGTGTAGATTGTAGAAGTACCTTTTCTGGCTTTCCAATATCCAATACTAACCCTCTTCGCATCCTGATTACTTTTCTAGGTAATTCCCATTTGTTTGTAATTGTGGGAGGAGATAGTGCCTACTCCCAGTATTAGAGCTGATGTGAACACAGTTCCAGGACAATGAGGACTAGGTCATATGACCAACTTTAGCCAATTAGATATTCTGTCTTAGGGTTTTGAATCTTGAGGAAAGGACACAATGATACAGAGATGTCAATCAAGCATCTTAAGTGGTAAAGGTATGCTTCTTATAGCTTTGCCTCCCAGAGTCCCCATAATTCTTTAACATTCTAAACTTGGTCCTACTAAGAGGTCTACAAATCCCTACAAAATATTCTCTTATATTTATGATTTCCAAGTCAGTTTCTGTTGTCTACAACCAATAACCCTGACTACGTATAAATGGATTATATGATATCTTTTTCTAAATTTATCAATGCCAAATAATTTTTTTCACCCCTCAAAATTATATCATTCCCCCTACAAAGTTTTTTTTTAATTTTTATTCTTTTGGCATCACAAAAATTGGATGTTAAAACTCAACCCTCAAATGTAATAAATCCAGGTGGAAGACTTCTCATTGTCTTGTAGTGATGAAAACTGATACCAACAACTACTTCACCTAGACCATAGGCCATTGCAAAATCAAAAAGATTGCACTCTGCCTCTGTGGTATCTCAGTTTTCACTAAGGGACTCACCTTATTTACTTCAAATATGGCTTAAGAATGGAAAAATACCATGGGACTTTCCTCAGTCTTGGTAGGGTGACTGTAAATGGCCACACATCTCTAGAGAGATAGAAGACTTTCTATTCAAAGCCAAGATTGCCTACAAGTGTCCTCTTTTAGCTTTTTTCCTTTCCTTCTCTTCCTCTGATTTTATTAGAAACTGGGTTAAGCCAAAAAAAAAAAAACTTAGTGAAAAGCATATCAAGCCAAGGTTATAAACTCTTCACCAGAATTCTCCCAATAAATCTGTATTCACTGCATTTTTTTAATCTTCTTTCTACCCAGAAAATAATAATAACGATGAAAAAAGAAGTTATTAACTTGCCCTGGCCGGATAGCTTTGCTGGTTGGAATATTGAACCACACACCAAAAAAGTTATGGGTTTCATTCCTGGTCAGCACACATATTTAGGTTGCGGTTTTGATCCCGGTTGGGGCAAGTTCATGAGGCAACTGATTAATGTTACCTCTCTAAAAAATCAATGAAACATATTCTCAGGTAAGGATTTTTTAAAAAAAGTAATTAACTTATTAAGAAGTCATCATACACTTACCTGTGAAGCACTCCGGTATATATATTTGGATTAGTTCATTTCATCCTCACAATAATAGTAATTATACCACTATTATGATATTATTATTATCCCCATTTTACATATGAGAAAGCTTCAACTAGAGATATAAAAACCTAGTTCAATATATCAAAGTAGGAATAGCAGAGCTGAGATTCATGCTCAGACAGCCTGACTCTTAACAAGTGTTTGGCTTATTTATTTGTGTTTCAGAGGATTCATTTATATAAAAATTTCCCCAAACATCTCTGTTACTTCATCTGATGAATTCTTCAAAGGCCTTTTCTCCTACTAGAGAAAGTCTCTATAGACATCATTTGGAAATGCAAACCTAGGAGGTACTTGCTATCCTGTCATGTAAACTGCGTGGGTTTTGCATATCTACATTGAGTGTGCAGAAACAAGAGGCAGTGGTACAAGTTTCTGCTCGTTACCAGAGAGCAGTTTTCCTGGACTCTTGGTGTCTCATGTGGTACCCCACTGACTTCCCAGCCCTGGGATGTAACCCAAGCAAGGAAGAAGGGGTGACAGAGGCCAAGGGTGCCATGTATCGTAACAGTCAGGGAGCCCAGCCTCCTCAGACCCTCTGCTTGCTTGCTTGCTTTCTTTCTTTCTTTCTTTCTTTCTTTCTTTCTTTCTTTCTTTCTTTCTTTCTTTCTTTCTTTCTTTCTTTCTTTCTCTCTCTCTCTCTCTCTCTCTCTCTCTCTCTCTCTCTCTCTCTCTCTTTCTTTCTTTTCCTTCCTCCCTCCCTCCCTCCCTCCCTCCCTCCCTCCCTCCCTCCCTCCCTCCCTCCCTCCCTCCCTCCCTTTCTTTCTTTCTTTCTTTCTTTCTTTCTTTCTTTCTTTCTTTCTTTCTTTCTTTCTTTCTTTCTTTCTTTCTTTCTTCCTATCTTTCTTTCTTTCTTTTTTCTTTCCTTTAAAAATGGCATCTTCTTCTACCCAGTAATTTTCTAATACTGAATACCAATGTCTCCCAGAGAGTTTGTTGCTGGCTGGGAAAAGAGGACACCACATAGTATTAACTATTTGCTCAAATACTTTCACAATTCCCCCTCTCTTTTTTGTCCTCCAGGGTGAAAACATGCAAACAATAATCTTGTCACCTGTCACGTTCCAGTGTAAAATGTGCTGCTCACAGGCAGGGAGCTTGAACTGAGAGGTTACTCTACAGGGCAGTTTTGTATATTAAATAGAATCACTTACTTTTTCATTTAAAATTCCAATATTTTGTGCTTAAAAATTTGACCTGAACATAATAGGGGGACTTGGTTAAATAAATATATTTCTAGTTTATGGTATTAGTTATTACTGAAAAAGGTGGTTTTCTGCACAAGTCAAGTGAGGGGTAAAATGCCCCAAGTGTGGAGATTAAGGCCTTTCTTTCTAAGACACATACAGATGAATGGACTTGAAGGTTTAGATAGCCTCTGAATTCCCCTTCCTTTCTGATTTCTTCTATCACTGAATCAAAATCTTCATTTCTTGATTTAGTCCTAAGAGATGGGCAAAATGAAACTTTTAGAAGTAAATGTTCTTTCTTTCTCACTCTCTTCGATACATAAGAACCTTACATTTTTTATTGAGGGGCTAGTCCCTCAATAAAAAATTCATCTTGCTGGGACTGGTTTAGCTCAATGGATAGAGCGTCGGCTTGGGGACTGAAGGGACCCGGGTTCGATTCCGGTCAAGGGCATGTACCTTGGTTGCGGGCATATCCCCAGTAGGGGGTGTGCAAGAGGCAACTGATCGATGACTCTCTCTCATCGATGTTTCTAACTCTCTATCTCTCTCCCTTCCTCTCTGTACAAAATCAATAAAATATATTTAAAAAAAAAATTCATCTAACAAGTTTAGCTATTCAGATCCAATGAGGGCTTGCAAGAAAAATAAACCAGATTCAAAGAACTTTAGTGAAATTTGCCAACACTGTTCCATATTAGTACTCAAATATCTCAGATTTTTAACTGGTTTTGTTTATTTGTATGTAAGTGATTATCCATCAGGAGAAGGAGCTCAGGAGGAGGAATTATAATTTCTATTGTGGGGGGATAAGGAGAGATAAACAAAGAACTTCCATACTTATATGCATAGCCCAACATAGACCCAGACAATAGGGGGGTGAGGACCTGGGAGACAGGAGGTTAGGGGCTAGGTGGAGAGAGGTAAAAGTGGGTGGGAGAAATGGAAGACATATGTAATACTGTCAACAATAAAAATATACATATTTTAAAAAGAATTTGTATTGTTTATTTCAAAGACAGCCCATTTCAAGAGAGTGACAGTAAAATCTACTTTTTTGTACCAAATTATGACTTTTGCCAATCTCCTAAAATGACAACAAAATAACAACAGCAGTAAAACTAGTCATTCCAACTTGGTACATATTCTTTACAACATTTATTTCATTTCCACTTCAAGTTTCATATTTGGAAGCAATGTCACATGAATGAAAAATGGGAATTAAAAGGATGGTTAATTATGCATTTTTAAATACTTAGGGCATTTATATCCGTTTTTATTCTATTTTAATTTCTGGAGTCATAATGTTCTTTTTATCTTTTTCCAACATTTTATTGTGAACATTTTCAAAATATAGACAAGTTGGAAGAATTTATAGTGTGTATCCATATACCCACTACTTAGATTCTACAATCAGCATTTATGAATATTTGTCCCATTATAGAGCAATCCATCCATCAACCCACTTTGTTTCTGGATATCTTTCAGCATAAGTTGCGGACATTAGTAGACTTCCTCCAAACACTTCAGCCTGCACACCATTTAATAGAGTACAACTTTTGTTTGCCAATTCATTGTGGTTTTTTGTTTTGTTTTGTTGGTTTGTTTGTTTATTTATTTATTTATTTATTTATTTATTTATTTATTTTGTGTGTGTGTGTGTGTGTGTGTGTGTGTAAGGACATTATGAATTTATTTGATTTATTTGATCATCTGCATATCAGGTGGCTGAGCCTGGATGGCTCTAGCACCCAGTGATGGGAATCAGTGGCTTTTATTTTTATTAATTTTTAATATATAACTGTATTTACTTATTTATTTTTACATTTTATTTTTTCACCTTACATCTTTTTTTTCTTTTTACATATTTTCTTTTGGCCCTAGATTTTGGGGCTCTCTATTGACATTATGCCTTTTGTGGTCTTTCTTACTTCCTTTTGCTGCTGCTTCACTTTCCCCACTTTTCCTCATCTCATTCCCCCCACCCCCCTCTCTCTTTGTTACCTCCAGTTTCATTTCTCTCCTTTAGAAACAGTTTTTCTCAGGTTGAATGCTGTAGGTCATTGCTAAAAACTGGCCTGGAAAAGACTACAGAGTTTATAGAGGAACTGCAGAGTCTAGTGCTAGTCAAAGTGAGGCATGTGCTTTGTAGAAACAAAGTAGGTCCTGACTCCTCTCGCCCAGAATGCAGGTGGTTCGCTTGGAAGGTGGTTAGGCACAGTGCCTTTTCTGGGCCTGTAAGATTTTAAAATTCAACTCTATGCTTGTGTTTAGTATTTGAATCCCATAGCAATGTTTCAGTGGCTTCTCTCATATGTTGCTGATGTGTGCCTGTCTGTGTGCGAGCGCATACATTCTGTGTTTGTGTGTGCGTCTCCCCGTCACATTTGGGGCCCTTGTGACCTCCAATTCAACATGGGGTTTGTCACCAAGCCTCTTTAGACTGTCAGCTTTATTGGTGCCATTTTTTTAAAGTTTGTTTTGTTCCCTATGCTAATAAAGCTTGTCTCCGCTTCAATCAAAGCATATTATCTCTCCCTCTTTCCCCCCCTGTAAGGCAGCAATCTGTTCCGTTTAAATGGCTCATCATCTTCCCTCTCCCCATCCCTGTTTCCCTAGATTTTCGAGATTGTTGACTGTTATGTAACAGATGGCCTGACAGACAGACTTCAACTCTTTGCGATGTTGGCCAGCTTGGCTCAGAAAAATCTCAGCACTGGAGTAAATTTTCCCAGGCATGAGACGCTCATGAATTTTAACTCCTCTGCAACAAAGGAATTCAAAGGGGGTAAGAGCCAATCTATCAGGAGCCCGGGCAATTAAAAGATGTAGGTTGGCATTCTGCTGCAGAAGATCCCCTTCTCGGAGCCTGAATATTTAGACTAGATTAGGTCAGCCTGGCTTCCATTCATCTCTGCCCTGCCACAAGGAATCAAAACAATGAAGTGACTCAAAAACAGAAGCCAGTGGGTTTGTAGCTTTTAATGACAAAATGTTTGTATTGTTGGTTAAGAATACCGCGGGGGAAGGAACAGAGGGGCCATAAACAAGATCCCACCTGATCTTCCCAAGTACAACTCCATCTACAACCGGAAATAGCCACCCCTTCTGCCTTGGATTCGCTTGAGTCTGGTTTTAGGATTTTAGCCATGTGTAGGTTGGGCTTAGCGCTCAGGTTGCTCACTCTTTGGTGATTTCAGGATATGAAGATAGACATGCTAAGCAATGAGATGAAGAAATGGAGTTGTTGTTATTCATCTCTGTTTTAGCTTAGAGCGTATGCTAAGTGAAATAAGCCTGCCAGAGAAAGACAAGTATCACATGATCTTACTCATATGTGGAATCTAATGAACAATATAAACTAAGAACAAAATGGGTCCAGAAACATAGAAGCATGGAACAGACTGAAGAATCTCAGAGGGAAATGGGAGTAGGTGGAAGGGGGGGGGGTGAAAAACCAGTGAGCTTATATGCATATATGCATAGTTCATGGACATAGACAATAGTGTGGTAAAGGATGGAGGTGGGGAGGTGTTCGATGGGGGGAAAAATACTTTCAACTGTAATACTTTCAGCTATAATACTTTCAACAATAAAGATAATGTTTTTAGCCCTAACTAGTTTGGCTCAGTGGATGGAGCGTCGGCCTGCAGGCTGAAGGGTCCTAGGTTGGATTCTGGTCAAGAATATGTACCTTGGTTGCAGGTACATCTCCAGTGGGGAGTGTGCAGGAGGCAGTTGATGGATGTTTCTTTCTCATAGATGTTTCTTTCTCATAGATGTTTCTAACTCTCTACCCCTCTCCCTTCCTCTCTGTAAAAAAATCAATAAAATATATATATATTTTTAAAAAGATAATGTTTTTAAACTATAGAAATAGACAAAAAGGAAATTTCCATTTTTTATAGTCCCACCACTATAAAACATTTTAGACATATTTGCTTCCAGACTGTTTTTTTTAATCCTACATTTACATTTTATGTTAAATCACACACACACACACACACACACACACACACACACGACTTGTTTAAAAAATTTAGACACTTACAAATAAAATTTTACAGATTTGGTACCCAAGCCCATCCAGTATGGCCCAGCACCATTTTTGCATCTAAAAATCAGACCATATTCACTTCTGAATTTTCTGTATATCACCTTTTCTTTCCTTTCTCTCAATAAAAGACATACACAGCATTTTTCCCCCACTAGACATCTACATTTTGCTTTTTTTAAGCTCAGCTATATGTTTACTAATGTTTTTAAATATTACTCTCTATCACTTATATGAGTAAAAACAGAATGGGGTGAGTCTATGGATATTTAAGCCACCATTGGGAACATTCAGAACAAGAACCATAAAGTTATTTTTGAACCTGGAATAATAACTGGTGAGTTCAAAAGTTATATTAGCAATTAACTGAATAATATTGTTTGATAATATGAAATAAATGTATATATTATCCACATGGCAGGAAAATAATGCTGAATGTCATCATTAGCATCATCATCATCATCACTTGGTTAATAACATTCTTTATTTATGAAGAAACTGGGGGCCAGAGAAGTGAGATAAAGGGGAAATGATTAGGTCATGAAATGGATGCAGGGGTCCTCAAACTTTTTAAAGTGGGGGCCAGATCACGGTCCCTCAGAGAGCTGGAGGGCCGGACTATATGAACTACTAATTCCTACTGTAACACCTCAGCTGCGCTCACTGCCCAAAAAACCTGGCGGGCAGAAACAGACTCCTCTGCGGGCTGCATGTGGCCTGCGGACCGTAGTTTGAAGACCCCTGGTAGGGAAGAGCTTGGACTAAAATCCTCCTTTCCACTTTGGTATTATTCATTTGTGCTTTACACTAAAGTATAACATTTAATTAAGTATCTAATGAGTGTTGGACCTTTTGGGGACTATAAGGAAAGTACAAGGGCACTCTTCTTGCAGAACTGGAAATCTATCTTGGTAGACCAAATAAACTCACATGGCAGCATCCAAGAACAGCACATGATTGTGCTAAATTGTGTGATACTGATGGTAAGAGAAATAAGAATTCTATGAAGGTAAAGGATTAGGACTGTAGAGGAGTTTAAATTTGAGCTGAATCTTGAAGGAAAGAATTGAAAAAAAATATGGCAGGGAATAGGTTGATGCAGGACAGAATCAAGGGGTGAGCAAAGCCAAAGTAGAGAGGAAGGGTCAGAGGAAGGAGACAGTCTGATTGGCTCAGAGGTGAGTCATGGTATCATCAAAAATGAAAATAAGTCAGAAATGAAATAAGCTGATAGACAGAATTATGATCTAGGTTTTCTCAGGACATGTAGGAAATTTTCTTTCCCACCTTATTTTCTGCTGGAGAATATGTAGTTTTCTGGGAAAGTGTTTTGAATGAGCATCTCGGAAAATGATTTTTTTCCAATACCATTCACCCCATTTTGGTTTACATTTTGGAAGAACAGGACAAGAAACAGATTTAGCACCTTTTTGATAGATGTTTTAAAGGATGACTTTCTGTCCTACCCAGTTTTGTTCAGTGGATAGAGGGCCAACCTACAGACCAAAGGGTCCCAAGTTCAACTTCTCTCCAGCCCGGGCCCTCTTCAGGTTGCATGCAAGAGGCAACCAATTGATGTGTTTATCTCACATTGATGTTTTTCTCCATCTTTCCCTCTCTCTTCCACTCTCCCTAAAAATCAATGGAAAATTATCCTTAAGTGAGGATTAACAAAAAGTAAAAATAAAAAAATAAAGTGACTTTGTCAGCATAAAAATTCATCACCACCATCACTACCAACAATACACTCTTCTACCATCACAATCAATAACATCATCACCCACCAATAATGTCACCCAATAATATTACCCCAACCTAGAAATTCCCCACCCCTAACATCTCCATCACCCCCTTCAACATCCTTTATCAGAACCTCAACCATATGATTCAAATTCTCTGAGAAAAAATCTTTAGAAGAAAGTCTTTCAGAATTTAGTTTCTTATAGAGTTATACTGAGAAAAGATAAGAATGAACAGAAATAGTAGAGATAATTAAAATAATTTTGTAAATTCAAAGAATTATGGGGCTTTAAACCACAGGTGGTTTGATTAAAGCATCAAGGGGAAATCTGACAAGCTATGCCACGTGAAAGTAAATGAAAATGGATACTTCCCAGAATATGAGTTTTTTATTGGAACGTGGACTGGGGCTGAAAAAGCAAGTGCTTTAGAGACAACTTTGATTAGAGAAATTTAGTAAATCTATAACTCTTAATAAGTTAAAAGTCAAGACTGATCATATTATGCATCAGATTTTGTATGTATTCCCAAAGAATTCAAAAATCCTTTCTTTCGGTATGAATTTCCAAGGTCACTAAATAATTCACCAGTGCCTCACAATTATTTCTATTCAGGAGAGTTTATTTTCATCTTGTAATAGTGACAATACTGTGGCACAGGTTCCACTTTTATCAATTTTGTTGTGTCATATGCTGCCACTGTAACTCCTATTAGCATACTCACCAAAACCTAAATGGGTACTCACATAGACAGCTGTTCATATCAAGATGGTCAATATAAAAAGATTCTGACAACTTCAGAATCAACAAAGAACTATCTATTCTTGGACAACAATGCTCTATCTAGAGAGGTGCACTGTCAAGGGTGTCTGAGGGCTAGACTGTTAACTCTGGCTGTACCATTGACTAGACAGTAGCAATTGGGGAAAATGCAATGCACTACCCAGATTCCCCTCAGCTGCCAGGATCTCAGAACAGCAAAGAGCTTCTTGGCACAAGGTCACATGATCTTCTGGGGGCAGTTCACATCCAGTGATCCATCACTGTGAGGTAATTAGGCTCAGTCCCGTCAACTCTTCTCAAGGACATTCTATTGCAGAGACTTGGCCAAGGCTGCAGCTGAATCTATACTGAGTTTGACTTCCGTGCCCATCCAACCCTACTTCTTTTCACTCCTTTTTTTGAGTGTTGAGCTGCAACCCAGTCCCTATGAAATGACCCAACCTAAGTTTCACTTCAGGGTCAGCTCCCTGGATGTACCAACCTGCAACCCCGGTCTTTCTTGCTTAGTTTCTTCTTCCAACCCCTAGGAATATGAGATGGTTCAGTAAAATGTCTTTGAAAACCACAATGTAAATTTTGTTTTCCTTTTGTTAAAATGATGATTAAGAATAATCCCTCAGCCCTAGCTGGTTTGGCTTATTGGATAAAGCATAGGCCTACGGACTGAAGAGTCTGGGGTTTGATTCTGATCAAGGGCACATGCCCCCATTTCAGGCTTGATTCTCAGTAGGGGGCATGCAGGAGGCAGCTGATCAATGATTCCCTCGCATCATTGATGTTTCTATCTCTTTCTCTCCCTCTCCTTTCTTCTCTGAAATCAATCAACCAATATCTATATATCTATGTATCTATGTATCTATGTATCTATGTATATGTCTATATGTCTATATGTCTATATGTATTTATATCTATATGTTTATATATTTATATATTTATATATCTATATATCTATGTATCTATATATCTATATGTCTATCTATCTATATCTATATCTATATCTATATCTATATCTATAGCTACATCTACATCTACATCTACATCTACATCTATATCTATATCTATATCTAAAGAATAATCCCCCCAGTCCAGCCATCTAGCATGGAATTTGGTAATACAGACTCAAACTTGTCTTAGAATCCCTGCTTCACCACCTATACCTGACCTTGGGAAAGTGACCTTACCACATTTCATCTCAGCTCTTTCATCTGTAAATTAAAGGCAATAATAATAATCAATGAATTGTTATGCTAATCAGATGAGACAATATTTAAAGGGCTTGGTACAGAGTTTGACTTGGGGAAAGTATAGCTACAATGTCTGCATTTGGGGGAAGAGATTTTTGAAATATTACATACTCACATGTTTCCGGGAATGAATAATACAAATCTCCATGGGATAGGCACTTTTCCTATAAGAAGGGCATGGGAAAAACATTCAGGATTCTGGCTAGCTGATATTATCAGGGTTGCCCTGGGGGGATGCATGGACTCCAGAAATGAGAGGCAGGCAATATAGAGATCCACACACTATGTGGAAGACAGAGGCTAAGTCAAGCAGTAGTAAGTAGTAACAGATATCCTTAGGATATGGGCCAGAAAGGCTTGTGGGCCAGGAAAAACTGAATAGGTACTCACCTTGTGCCAGAGGCTGAGTTGCTGGATTAAAAGACAAAAATCATTCAGCATTCTGGAGTGTAGAGGATAGGGAGGATTGGCTGGAATGCCCTGCAGTATTATTTGGGAAGGTATGAGTGGAGAAAAATATACCATAAAGGAGGGAAAGGAGATCAATTTTTAAAAAGGGAGGACACAAACTCTGAGTTTGTGAAAAAACCATGATCACTTAGAATGAGTCTGATTCGTAGTAGATTCCAGATAGATGTTGGGTTGATTGCTTTATTGACTGGAGAAAGTAGGGGCGGCACATGAAAGAAACCAATGAAATATGTCAAAGTACTGCATCCTATCTGCGTGGGCTTCTCCCCTCACCCTCCCCATCTTTCTTTCCACCTGACTCAGCTGGGTCAATGTCAAGGTCCAGGGTCAACATCAACATCACCTGCTGCCACTCCCTTCCATGTAATGTAAGATACTGGAATCATGTGCAAGGTTTAAAATATCAATCACTGATTTTCCTCTATCTATTAATGGTCTCTTTCCCTGTAGACCCAAGAAGTCTCCTGGGGCATGCATCATAATTTTCTCTGTCCCCAGATTCCTACTGTCAAGTTCACGACTCTGCCTTTGGTCTTTAAGTACAGGTTCGAAGAACATAGCATGTAGTCACTGTGCTTTTCAAGGATCATAGGCAGAGTGGTGGAGGAAAATTACTAAGAATACTGATGACAATGCATGGGAAGGCCTCCTGACTTATCCTGCATGTCAATTTAGCAGATGTTGCTCTTCTTTCCTTCACTGCTCCCTTCACATCACACCACAGACTCTGCAGTAGATCTGACCCTCTCAAGAGGAAGATGACATTTCTTCCTTCAAGGGTGTGTGAAAGGCTATACTACCCTCTAACAAACTAGAAACTCATTTGTAGAAATAGTGTCAAGGTATATTTTAAATTTTATAGTCTATTAGGTCCACTAACAACTAATCATCTGAAAAGACACCATTGGATAATCAGGATGATAAGGATATTAACGATGATGACAATGATGATCACTCCATTTATTGAGCACCTACCACACATATTGCCTGCCCTTCCATACATGGGGATTATTCTTAAAATATTAAAATAGTCATTATCAACAACATATCCATAAACCTTTTTTTAAAGACCAGATGACTCTTAGCTCAATATAAATAGTGACTCTCAGTATTAGCCAAAAATACCCATTTGTTGAAAGGAGAGAAATCATTGTGATGATAGAGATCTGATTTATTGGTCTGATATTTTTGCACCCAACACAGCCACACAATGGTGTCACTCTTGCAGGAGCAGTGCATCCACAGAATAATGAGTAACCTGTACATGGATGGAAGCCATTGTTTAAAGCTTAAGACATGGTTTAAACAAAATTAAGTGCACAAAGTTATTCTGGATTTACAAATGCTCAATTAAAAGAGTTCTTAGAGTTTATGGTTCTCATGACACAAAGAGCTAAATGCTGAATGTAGAAATTATGGCATTGTGAAAATAAGATAAGGTTAAGAATTAGGCAGACCTGGATTTGAACAAGTCTCTTATATGCATTTCCAGTGTGATCTTAAACAAGTTACTCAAACTCTGAGCCTCCTATTCTTATCTGTGAAATGGGGGTAAAAATGTCTTCCCTTTAGTGGAGACTATAATAAGTACATAAAGCACCCATCGGGGAACTCAGCAAGGTCAGGAACCAGTTTTGTCATATGTACTATCGATTATCAACATGTAGCCCAGGGTATCCACACAGCAGTTGTTCCCTAGGTGAATCAATGAGAGAAATTTGTCAACACAGGGTGAATGCTCACTGTCATCACTATTTTCTTTAATAGTTTTTGCTGATATTAGAGATTTGGGGCCAAGAAAGAAGAGAATGCATTGATGTCACCAATGTAATGGAACAACTGGGTTTGGACAAGACTCACTATGATAAAGTGATCAAGGCAGGCACCCTATCACCCAAATTTTAATGTCAGTGTGACCCATTAGGGCTCTGTTTGACTCTCCTTATCAGCAGGGGCAATGATATGCGAAACAATATTGATTCATTGTTTCACAAATGTCCTTTGATAGCCCAAAATCTAAGTCTAGAGCATCCCAGGATCGAAATTCAGTTCCTCTTGCTACGTAAGTGGATAACTATACCAAAAAAAAGCTATAATTTTTTGTAAAACCTATCACTGTATTTACCATTTTCACAAGTAAACCCAGTCATATTTACCAAGGAAATCCAAATGCTATGAGTAGAATTGGAAGAAGTCCTGATATGTATATTAAAAAAAAAAGCCTACATCCTGGAACCGACTTTTGGAGGTAAATATATAAGTTCTTAAATGAACACTTACTATATGCCAATAACTGCATTAAGTTCTATACTAAAGCATCTTATTATCTCATTAAATTATCCCAACAACTCTGGGGTGTATCATATGATCTTACTTTTATAGATTGGTAGCAAAACCAGAACCAGCTTTGAATAAATTACTAACTTCTCTACATCATTTAAATAAAAATAGTATCTGCCATGATTTTACTTTAGTGCCCACACAATTTTCTAAGATGGTCTTTTGGCTGTATGAGATAAAGGAAATAAAAGAGGTTAGAACTCTTAATTTCCAATAAATAGAGGCTTTGCTAAGCTGTACTTGGGTTGGGAGGTAGGCAAATACTTTCATAATACCCAACTGGAACTCCAACTAGAACACTAAAGATCTTTGGATTATTTTATAGTCATAATTAAAAAATCCATTACCTATTTAGGGACCCATCAGAGATTTAACAATTTGTATTATTCTGAGAGTATTTGCCTATATGGCAGTTTAGCAATAGAGGAGGAAATGAGAGTGTGAGCGATTAATTTAGAAATTATTAATGTAGAGAACAATAACTTCATTCCTTCTTTGCAAGGTGTTGGTTTCCAACCAGAACCAATGCCCATCTCCACAGTGTTTTTTCAGTTCTCACATTTTATCGGTGAGATTGAAGTTCAGTGTACAATTTGTTATCAACTAAGACCAAGTACACTGGGATACAATTATGTCAGGATGCAAGCACCTGTTGAATGTTTTGGGGTACGTGTTTTGCATGGCTTGCAGTGTTCTTGCTTACCCTGATAAACACTGAGTCATGTCCATGAACCTGCTAAATGATTGCTAAATGACCTGAGCCACTTGTCGCAGAGAGAACATCTCTGCTTTGAGGATAATGGACAGAAGAAGTCAAGGACATGTTGGTTAGTGAGGTCCACGCCCTCCCTAACATGGAGCGTCATTCTGATTTGTCCAGGTTAATAATATTCCCATCATGCTTTGCAGCTTACAAGTCATGTTTTCATCTAGGGAGGCAAATACACAAAGGAACTGAAGGTCAGAGAAAGTAACAGACTTGCCCAAGTGATAGAAGTGGAAAGTAAGTTTAGATGTGTGATTATCACACTTGAATGTGAGTCAGAGTTTTTTGGAGAGCTTGTTTGAGTGTGTGAGTCAGCAGATCTGGGTGGGGCCTAAGAACATGCATTTCTCACAAATTCCCCAGTGATGCTGATGCTGCTACTGGCCTTCTGATTTCTCAACCAGGTCTCTTCTCTCCAGACCACACTTTCCATGGCACCAGCTCCTACCTCCTTTCATCTCCATTTTAAACTTATCTTTCTCAAAGTCACCCAACAAATAAAGGTAAGCCAACATTCAAACCTGGTTTTCCAACTCAAAGTCTGTCGCACTTCTCACCCTGTGACTACATCCCAGAGAAATTTGCACATATATAATTGAAATCCGTTCTCAGCACTGTTTTTAAGGCCTTACTCATCATTTTTTAAAAAAACAAAAAACCCTGTGTTTTATAAAGCTTTGTTTTTTATCCTCCCAACACACTTTTATACAGATTATTTATCTTGTCTAAAATCTCATGGGTGCCACTCCACATGGCAAGAAATAGGCAGGACCAGACTGGGTTGTACTCCTGAGTGAGTCACACTAACCTATCTTGTCCTTAGAAATGGCTCTGCGTCTTTATCTGTCCATAAACTCTAATTAATGATCATTTAACTGTACTGTCAACTCTGTTTAAATTTGAGTGATACCAGTTGTTTCTTCCTTGGGCCAACCAATAGTAACAGGGGAAGCCATTCATGCATGCCATCGTCCCGGTGGCTCTGGGCCTATAGTAGCCCAGTTTAATGGGCATTCAGAGCTCATTAGTGAGGAAACACATCAGGAGTGACCGCTCTGGTGCCACACGTTGCAACTAATAGCCCTGCCGAACAGAATCTTTTCTGTTTCTGCTCACTTGTTGTGAAATCCTTTCAATGTCAACAAGTGGTCGTGTCGGCAGGAGCCCGCCATCCTGCCCAGCAGTTTTATCCGTTGCTCCCCTGAGCCAGACTTGTGTCCTCCTCCATTGTCCGATCCCACAAAGGAGCCTGAGCAATCACAAAGCCTTCACAGCCATTCATCATCAGCTCACCGATTGTACAGGCAAGATTGCCCGCCAAAGTTTGGGCCAGTCCTGTGGGCATGGCATATGTGGAACCAGAGGCAGGACACCAGGCCTGTGCCCCCTGTATTAGGGATCTGAACTGTACAGACATACAACATTCAATTTCCTTATCCAAGAGGACACCAAAATTCCATGTGACGTGCAAAATTAGGCTGAGATGTTCTACCAGAATGGTAGAAAAATTGCAGGTGTGGCAAGATTGAGTAGATTATTTTATCAGACAGTATTATTCTGTAGTTTGAGAAAGAGGGGATTCTTTGATCAAAAGGGAGGTTGCATTGCCCTAACCGATTTGACTCAGTGGGTAGAGCGTTGACCTGCAGACTGAAAGGTCCCAGGTTTGATTCTGGTCAAGGGCATGTACCTTGGTTGCAGGCACAACTCTACTGGGAGGTATGCAGGAGGCAACTGATCAATATTTCTTTCTCATCAATGTTTCTGGCTCTCTATCCCTCTTCCTTCCTCTCTGTAAAAAATCAATAAAATATATATTTTTTAAAATGAGGTTGCATACAGAGGCCAGGCCCAGAGCAGCCAGGCCCGGAACATCTCGTTCCTCGCCTGCCCCTGCCCCATGGCTGCCTCTCAGACATGGCTGGAAACTTTTGTGGTAACTTGAGAGTCTGCTGAATCAAGTGATGAAGGCTTAGATCTGGATGTGTTGAGTTAGTATAGGGCTGGGGTGTTGATCTGTGAGTGCCTTGGGTGGGGCCTGGATGAGGCTGGTTGACCTATTTGGAAATGTCTTTTGTGTGAAATGTATCATTGGGCATGTGGAGGTATTATTGATATGAGAAAATGCTAAGTAACTGATTTACTATCTGAAAAGGGATTTACTATCGGGGAAAGGGAGGGAGGAAGAGACTGAACATAAACTGCACCTATGGATGAGGACAATGGGGGATGGGGAGGGGGCGGAGGGTGGGGTGGGAACCTGGTGGAGGGGGGAAGAAATGAGGAACCTTTGTAATAATATGAACAATAAAAATTGATTTAAAAAAATAAATAAATAAAATGAGGTTGCATGTATGCAATAGATTTCTCAAAATATGTATATTCTTTTATTCCTTAATGACTTGGTGCATTTGCCCAGTACTTAGAAATTAAAATTGTCTATTAATGTCATGCAGACTAGGTGTTTAGAAAGAATGGTGATATTTCTGGTTGTGTAATGTTTCCATAACCAGGTGATTGAAAATTGGTCATATTTGCTAGAAATACAGAGCCACTGAAAATAGAGCATGTATCTCCAAATAGAACATTTCATACCTCAAAAAAAAATGCATTACAGTTTAACTAAAAGAATAAAATATCCTTTCCTTGGAGACAATAGTTTCTTTATTCTTTCAGACCTCTCCTAAAAAGTGTTGTCAATTGTTTTTTACTCGACAAAGTAGGCAATGGTCAAAATGATAAAGATTCTGAACCCCTTGGCTCACCCTCCAAGCCCTCTGCTTGGACCCTGAATGTCTTCAATGCCCAACTTCTGTCTGCTCTTGTATATAATTCTTTCCTAGTCCAGACCCTACTAGGTTTTTATTTTTTTTTTTTTTTATTTTTTTATTTTTTTTTTATTTTTTATTTTTTTTTAATTAATTTATTTATTTATTTATTTATTTTTTACATATTTTCTTGATTTTTTTTTTATTGCCCCCCTCCCTCCCTCCCACACATCCCCTCCCTCCCCATAGTTTTATGTCCATTGGTTGTACTTATATGCATTTATACAAGTCCTTCGGTTGATCTATTATCTCCCCCTGATATCCCTACCCTCCCCACTGTAATTTGACAGTCTGCCTGTTGCTTTACTTTCTCTATATCTGTCTCTTGGTTCATCAGTTTATAAAGATCTTTATCATCCACCGATGTGTGAGGTCATGTGGTGTTTCTCTTTCGTTGATTGGCTTATTTCACTCAGCATGATGCTCTCCAATTCCATCCAGGTTGCTGCAAATGATGAGAATTCCTTCTTCTTTATGGCAGCATAGTATTCCATTGTGTAGATGTACCATAGTTTTTGGATCCAATCATCTGCTGACGGGCACCTAGGCTGTTTCCAAATTCTGGCTATTGTAGATTGTGCTGCTATGAACATAGGGGTGCATATATCCTTTCTGATTGGTGTTTCTAGTTTCTTGGGATATATTCCTAGAAGTGGGATTACTGGGTCAAATGGGAGTTCCATTTTCAGTTTTTTGAGGAAACTCCACACTGTTCTCCACAGTGGTTGCACCAGTCTGCATTCCCACCAGCAGTGCACGAGAGTTCCTTTTTCTCCGCAACCTCGCCAACACTTGTCGTTTGTTGATTTGTTGATGTTGGCCATTCTGACAGGTGTGAGATGGTACCGCATTGTTGTTTTGATTTGCACCTCTCGGATACTTAGTGACTTTGAGCATGTTTTCATGTGCCTTTTGGCCTTCCTTCTGTCTTCTTTTGAAAATATTCTGTTTAGGTCCATTGCCCATTTTTTAATTGGATCATTCATCTTCCTTTTATTTAGTTGTATAAGCTGTCTGTAAATGTTGGAGATTAAACCTTTATCAGTGGTAATATTTGCAAATATGATCTCCCACACCGTGGGCTTTCTTGTTGTTTTATTGATGGTTTCTTTTGCTGTAAAAAAGCTTTTTATTTTGAAGTAGTCCCATTTGTTTATTTTCTCTTTAGCTTCCATTGCCCTAGGGGCAGTATCAGTGAAGAAGTTATTTTGGCATACGTCTGAGATTTTGCTACCTGTGGATGCTTCTAGTATTTTTATGGTTTCCCGTCTGATGTTTAAGTCCTGTATCCATTTTGAGTTTATCCTTGTGAATGGTGTAAGTTGGTGATCTAGTTTCATTCTTTTGCATGTGTCTTTCCAATTTTCCCAACACCATTTATTGAAGAGACTGTCTTGACTCCATTGTATATTCGTGCCTCCTTTGTCAAATATTAATTGAGCATAGTGATTTGGGTTGATATCTGGGTTCTCAATTCTATTCCATTGATCTATTTGTCTGTTCTTGTGCCAGTACCAGGCTGTTTTGAGAACAGTGGCTTTGTAGTATAGTTTGAAGTCTGGTATTGAGATCCCTCCTACTTTACTCTTCTTTCTCAGAATCGCTGTGGCTATTCGGGGTCTTTTATTGTTCCAAATGAACTTTTGGAGAGTTCTTTCTAGGTCAGTGAAATATGTCGTTGGTATTTTAATGGGGAGTGCATTGAACCTATAGATTGCTTTAGGAAGTATGGACATTTTGATGATGTTGATCCTACCAATCCATGAACATGGTATGTTCTTCCATCTCCTTACATCTTCCTCTATCTCTTTTTTCAGTGTCGTGTAGTTTTCCGCAAATAGGTCCTTTATTTCTTTAGTTAAATTTATTCCTAGGTATCTTAATTTTTTTGGTGCGATGGTGAATGGAATTGCTTTTTTAGCCTCTGTTTCTGTAGTTTCACTGTTGGTGTATAGAAATGCCATGGATTTCTTGGCATTAATTTTATATCCTGCTACGTTGCCAAATTCATTTATTAAGTCAATTAGTTTTTTAATGGAGTCTTTTGGGTTTTTTATGTACAATATCATGTCATCTGCAAATAAGGATAACTTTACTTCTTCTTTTCCAATTTGGATGCCTTTTATTTCCTCCTCTTGTCTAATTGCAATGGCTAGTACTTCCAGAACTATGTCAAACAGGAGTGGCGAGAGTGGGCATCCCTGTCTTGTTCCTGTTCTTAGAGGGAATGGTTTTAGTTTTTGCCCATTGAGTATAATGTTGGCTGTGGGTTTATCATATATAGCTTTTATTATGTTGAGGTATGATCCTTGTACTCCCACTTTTTTAAGAGTTTTTAACAGGAAAGGGTGTTGGATTTTGTCAAATGCTTTTTCTGCGTCAATTGATATGACTATATGATTTTTATCTTTCAATTTGTTTATGTGATGTATCACGTTTATTGATTTGCGGATATTGTACCATCCTTGCATTCCTGGAATAAATCCTACTTGGTCATGGTGTATGATCTTTGTGATGTTCTTCTGGAGTCGATTTGCTAGAATTTTGTTGAGGATTTTGGCATCTATGTTCATGAGGGATATTGGCCTGTAATTTTCTTTCATTGAGTTGTCTTTATCTGGTTTTGGTATTAGGGTGATGTTGGCTTCATAGAAGGAGTTCGGAAGTGTTCCTTCCTCTTGGATTTTTTGGAATAGTCTGAGGAGGATAGGTTTTAGTTCTTCCTTGAATGTTTGGTAAAACTCTCCTGTGAAGCCATCTGGCCCTGGGCTTTTGTTTGCTGGAAGCTTTTTGATGACGGTTTCAATTTCTTCCCACGTCACTGGTCTATTGAGATTTTTAGATTCTTCCTGATTGAGTTTTGGCAGTTTGTATTTTTCTAGGAATATGTCCATTTCCTCCAGGTTGTTTAGTTTGTTGGAATAGAGTTGTTCGTAGTATTTTGTAACAATCTGTTGTATTTCGGTGGGGTCTGTTGTTATTTCACCTCTTTCATTTCTGATTTTGTTTATTTGGGTCCTCTCTCTTTGTTTCTTGGTTAGCCTGGCTAGAGGTCCATCAATCTTGTTTATCCTTTCGAAGAACCAGCTCTTGGTTTTGTTGATCTTATGTATTGTTTCTTTGGTCTCTATGTCATTTATCTGTGCTCTGATTTTTGTTATTTCCTTCCTTCTGCTTACACTGGGCTTTTCTTGTTGCTCTTTTTCTAACTCTTTGAGTTGTAGAGTTAGTTCATCTGTTACCATTTTTTCTAGTTTTTTGCAATAGGCTTGTAAGGATATGAACTTCCCTCTCAAAACTGCTTTTGCTGTGTCCCATAGATTTTGGATTGTTGTGTTTTCATTGTCATTTGTTGCCAGGATGTTTTTAATTTCTTCCTTGATTTCTCTGGTAACCCAGTCCTTGTTTAATAGCATGTTGTTTAGTCTCCATGTATTTGATTTCTTTGGATTATTTTTATTGTAATTAATTTCCAGTTTTATGCCACTATGGTCTGAGAAGATGCTTGATATGATTTCTATCTTCTTGAATTTGAATAGACTCTGCCTATGTCCCAAAATGTGGTCTATCTTTGAGAATGTCCCATGTGCACTTGAGAAGAATGTATATTCTGTGGCTTTGGGGTGGAATGTTCTAAAGATGTCAATTAATTCCATCTGGTCTAGTGAGTCGTTTAGGATTGATATTTCTTTGCTGCTTTTTTGTTTAGATGATTTGTCGAAGGGTGACAGTGGGGTATTAAAATCTCCTACTATGATTGTATTGCTATTAATCTCTCCCTTAATGTCCTCCAGCAGTTTTTTTATGTATTTGGGTGCTCCTGTATTGGGTGCATATATATTTACCAGGGTTATTTCTTCTTGTTGGATTGTACCCTTTAGTATTATGAAGTGACCTTCATTATCTCTTGTTATGTCCTTCACTCTGAGATCTAATTTGTCAGATATAAGTATTGCTACCCCAGCTTTTCTTTCCTTTCCATTTGCCTGGAAAACTTTTTTCCATCCCTTCACCCTCAGTCTGTGTGCATCTTTTTTTCTGAGGTGGGTTTCTTGTAGGCAACAGATGTAAGGGTCTTGTTTTCTTATCCAATCTGACACCCTATGTCTTTTGATTGGAGCATTTAATCCATTTACATTTAAGGTTATTATTGATAGGTACTCATTTGATGGCATTTTTATTCTATACCCATGTTCCTTCTTCAATTCCTATTTCTTTATTTTTACAGTAGACCCTTTAGCATTTCTTGCATTGCTGGTTTGGTGGAGATAAATTCCTTCAGTCTTTTTTTGTCTGTGAAGCTCCTGATTTCCCCTTCAATTTTGATTGATAGTCTTGCTGGGTACAGTATTCTTGGATTCAAACCCTTCCTTTGCATGACTTTGTATATTTCATCCCATTCCCTTCTGGCCTGATATGTTTCTGTTGAGAAATCAGTTGCTAGTCTGATGGGGGTTCCTTTGTAAGTAACTTTCTGTCTCTCTCTGGCTGCTTTTAAGATTCTTACTTTGTCGTTGTTGTTTGCCACTTTAATTATAATGTGCCTTGGCGTCTGTCTTCTGGGATTCATTTTGCTTGGGACTCTGCGAGCATCTTGGATTTGTGTGGGTTTTTTCTTCTCTATCTCAGGAAAGTTTTCTGTCATTATTTCTTGAAATACTTTTTCCACGTCTACCTCAGTTTCCTTTCCTTCTGGAACCCCTATTATTCGAATATTATTTTGTTTTGTAATGTCCCAAAGCTCCCGTAGGCTCTCCTCCTGCTTTTTAATCTTTTTTTCTAGAAGCTGCTCTAATTGGGTATTTTTTTCCATCTTGTCTTCTAGCTCACTGATGCGGTCTTCCGCTTCATCTAGTCTACTCTTGATGCTTTCTATTGAGTTCTTCATGGTAGCGATGTCATTTTTCATTTCTTCTTGGTTCTTCCTCAATTCCTGATGGTTCTTCCTCATTTCTTCTTGGTTATTGTCAAATTTCTCTTCCATTCTTTTTAGCCAACCAATAATCATTATTCTGAACTCTTGCTCTGGTAGGCTGCTTGCCTCTGGCTCGTTTACTTCCTTTTCTGGTGATGCCTGCTTTTCTTTCATTTGTGGGGTGTTTCTTTGTCTTCCCATGGTATCTCTTTTCAGGATGTCTGGTTATGTGGTGTTCTTTCTCTTGCGTTAATTTATAGGTGCAAAATACAACACTACCATGTACAACACGAGAGGCACTTAACAGGAATGTATTTACAATATTAATAACCTCTAATAAAGGTAACCCCTAGCGATAGGCAAATTAGGGTATAGGAGAGAAGGAAGGAAGGAAGGTAAAAATAAAATAAAGAAAAATTAAAAAAAAAAAAAGTCAAAGAAGAAATAAAGTAATGACAAAATGAAGTTAGAAAACAGGGAGAAAAAGAAGAGAGAGAGAGAAAGAGAGAGAGAGAGAGAGAGAGAGAGAGAGAGAGAGAGAGAGAGAAGAAGCAAACTAAAAAAATGGGAAACAAACTATATATATGTGGAGAAAATTGCCATAGATCAACCAGTGAGCCCAGCCAATGCCAGTAACAATACTTGGAGATTAATACAAACTACAATACAATATCCACTATTATTAAGTAAGGTTATGATATACAGAAGTCAAAGAAACAAACAAAAACAGAGGATTTAAAAAAAATTACAAAGCAACAATAACAACACTGGAATAAGCATAACAATTTCACTGAAAAGCACCAATATTCACAATAATCAACCTTCACTCAAACAATGAGAAAAGGATAGAAAGTAGAACCGTTTTTTTTTTTGTGTTTTTTTTTTTTTTTTTTTTAACTAGTTAATATAGTGCAGAGAGTGATATTTATACACTTGTATCAGGGGTTGGAACTTAGATCTATGAGTATAGTGAGAGCTTTAGCAGGGGGTATACAGAAAGAATAGAGGAAAAACTAAAGCCGGAAAGGGATAGGATAAACTGGAGACTAAAAGGTTAAAGTTTAGTAAGAGAGTGATGGGGTAAAGGTCGAATTGAGATAGGGTTGAATGATGCTATAGTAGAGATTAAAATAGAATGAAGGTTACTCCCAATGTAAAATAAAGACGAAGTAAAATGGTACTGGGGAGGAAAAGAAAAAGAAAAAAAAATTGCAAAATAGCAGTAGTAATAGTGAAGATAGAGATTGAAAAATGTAATAATTGAAAAGGTAAAATCAAGTAAGGAAAAAAGAAAAAAAATCGTTTCTGAAGTAAAAGATGTAAAAAATGAAAATTAAATAAAAAATGTAAAAAATGAAAATAAAATAAAGAATAGTATAATTAGCATAAAATTGTCCAGTAGAGTTCAATCACTTCCTCTGTTATTGTATTTGGTATGCCTGGTTCTTGGATCAGAGAGTCTTGCAGTTCCCAGCTTTCCACTGCACCTCAGTTTTGTAAGGTAGTCCTTAATTTTAGGCAGGCTATATCTTAGTTATTTGTGTCCATTTATTTATTTTTGATTAATTAAAAGAAAAAGAAAAAGAAAAAAGAAAAAAAAAAAAAAAAAAAAAAAGGCAGTTTGTAGTTCAGCCCTTAGGTGTCAGTGTTACTGGTTTGACCTCCCAGACTTTGGTTGCTCTGGCCTTCTTTCTCTCTGGGGGCGGGCCCTCGCAGCTCTCCCGGGCTACAATATAGGCGGGGCCACGGCCGCTCTGGGGGCGGGGCCTCGCGGCGCTCCTCCGGGGCGCAGCGCTCAGGGCCGCACTGGGGGCAGGGCCTCGCGACGCTTTGGTGCTACAATATATCAATAGGTGGGGCCGCGGTGCTCTGGGCCGCTCTGGGGCCGGGGCCTCACAGCGCTCCTGGTGGCGCGCTCAGGGCCGCTCTGGGGGCGGGGCCTCGCGGCGCTCCGGGCCGCGGTGCTCTGGGCCGCACTGGGGCCGGGGGCCTCGTGGCGCTCCGGGGCCGTGGAGCTCAGGGCCGCACTGGGGCCGGGCCTCGCGGCGCTCCTGGTGGCGCGCTCAGGGCCGCTCTGGGGGCGGGGCCTCGCTGGAGCAATGGCGCTATCGCAGCCTGAACTCTCAGCCTAGCCACGCAGACTCTGACCTTTCTGTGGGTGGTTGAAGAGCTTCCTTGAATCCTCCCGCTTGCTCCGATCGGGGCGCCACAGGTGCTCGCTGGACTCCTCGGCTGTGGGTTTTCCAGGCCTCAGAGAAGCTGCTCCCTTCCTGGTAGGGTGGCGCTGCCTTTGCGCTGAGCCCGGAGCTCCGGGAGAAGTCGGGAGTGCTGGCCGCTTGGTCAGGAAAAATTGTCCAGCGTACACTTCCTTACCTTCCTAGAGTGATCCGCTGCCCCTTAGCTGCTAATCAACATTCCCTGAGCGACTCAGATGTTGCTTCTATCTGTTTTGGGACCGGGGTCAGAACAAGTCCGTCTGTTCGGTCGCCATCTTCAAGCTCCGCCCCCCTACTAGGTTTTTAAACGATTAGTTTGTGTATCTGTATCCTCTGCTATACTGAGAGCAGCTAGAAAGCTATTTCTACTTCTTGCTCATTTGGGTTGAGTCAGCACACATAAATGAGGAAATGAGCAATAATTATCTGTTGAATTAAGAAATCAATGTCACAAGTTGTCAACAAGTGAGATTGTGCCTTTGCATTTTTCTGGTGATACCACAAAAAGTGATCAGCCTGCTAAACATTTTGGAGCATTACATCCAGTCCACATTCTTTGCTAATTTGGGGTTTTAGGATATAATAAAGATTACATCCTGATAAAAATATTTGTAGTAGGATGAGAAAAATTTTAAATATCTATGTTCTAAATGACAAACAATATGTTACTGAATTCTTTTTAATTTCTCCTTAAGATGTGGTTTCCCTTCTGACATTTCTCTTATCATTGTCATCACCCCATAGCTCCCAATAATTGAGCACCTACTATATGACAGACATAAACTAATGACTATATTCTTTGCATGTTTAAATATCCCAAGCTCATTTTACTAATTCCATGAATATACAGGATGGCATGATGGTTGTACAATTCTTCTATGAATTATTAGAGCTGCAGCCCCATGCAAAGGCTGGGTATTTATAAAATATTCTAAAATACCTCTGTGGTTATTTTGTATAACCACAGAGATTCTAAAATGGAAGGTAATTCTATTTCCTAATAGCTGCTCTGGCTTTTCTTTATGCTGTTTCTTCTACACAACACTGTCTCACACATGGGTTTTACCTCTGTGGATATAGATGCACAATGACAAGGTTGAACACATGGCCCTTGCTTGTTTTTTCAGGCTGAGAGATGAAATGCATTAATTTTCAAAGGAAGTGCCCAGATGATGGTTAAAATCACACTCTTTGAAGTGTTTTCACCATCATTAAAAGAAGAAAAGAACAAACAATGAATGCCTTGTAGTTTGCTTTTGTAAATATTTCTTTGGTATCCATCCTAAGTTAGCTCTGACATTCACAAGTGCTTTATATGTATTACCTTATTTAATCCTTCTAAGCATCCTAGGAGATCAGTCTTACTATTATCTCTATGTTATACCTGAAAAAACTGAGGCATAGAGGAGCTAACCAATCTGCTTAGGGGACTAGCAGGCCATGAAACCAGGTCTGAGCTTCTTTCTAGGGCCTGTGTCCTTGATAAGACTATATACCTCCTTTGGTTCCCAGTATGAGGCTGTGGTAGCTGAATTTTAAATTAACTTTTGCAGCTGAAATTTCCTTAAATAATTCTCTTTTGATGCTGGAGTTACTCTGACAACGATGGCCCAGTATTCCTAACAGGATGTCACTAAGAAGGCTGTTCTACACTCAACTTGCTACCTCCCATTCTTCACACTGTGCAAGAACAACTTTTGATGTCTAGGAACTTACAGTATGGCACATTGGGGTTTTTTTTTTCTTGCAGCCCTCACAGCCTGCCACAGGAAGTGATATAAAACCATTAGTAAGAGCAGTTTCCGTGTCCCATGTGCATGGGTGGGGAATGGAGGGCTTTGCAGTGCATTTCTTTGGGGGACTTCGAAAAGGATAATTTAATTGTTTAAATCAAATTTGGGGCCCCCTGTCACAAATCATTACCTTGTCTTTCCTCTATCTATCTCCTTGTTCTTCAAATTAATGGTGTGTACCATATACTGACCTCCATTAGCTTAATTTGGTTGAGACATTTTCCAGCCTGTATCTTCAAAACAAGAGAGAAAATTACGTTGGCCAGGGGACCATCTGTGGAGTGCAAAATGTTAAAGAAGTGGCATTTTCTCATTTTTCATTTCTGAAACTACTCTATGTATAATTCTGGATATTTATATTTACATATCAAAACAATTCTCAGCTTACTGACTCAGATTTGGTAAATGCAACTGTATTAATATTATCTAGGGAGAAATTTAAAATATTCTTGCCCTCACGTCCTAATACATGAGCGACAGATTGACTTCTTAATCATACATTTCTCCTAACTGAGCATACTGGCACTGTATATAGCCCTTGAGTGCTATATTCTCTGTAGCATTTCACGAGAAGTGCTGTGAAATACAGTCATCTCCAAGCACACCTGCTCAACAGATTCCATTTTTAATGCCTTGATAATTAGCCAGCACTGATTTCTTCCCTCTGAAAACTAAGTTTTTCTAACTTAGTTTCTCTTAGCTGGGTTTTTAATCCAGGTTGTTAAACTTAACTATGTTTTTCTAACTTTGCTGTTGGGTTAATTATCATCTATATATCTGAGACTAAGAAATATGACCTACAGATTTAACCGTCACTGTGTAATTTCCTTAAGCATGCATTTTTAAGCATGCATTTTAAAAATATGTTTCAGGAATTATGCCAGGTCCAAAGGACATGGCCTGGAACAGAAAGTACACTGGAGTGCAGGTAGAGTGATCACTTACATACCAAATCTCAGTGAATTTAAAATCCCTCCATTAACTGCATATGGACATAGGAGGAAGTCTACTGTAAAAGGGACAAGAGACTAAATAATGACCCTGGTTCTTTTTTAACCAGCTGTGTGAATGGTCATGTCCACTCAATCTTGCCAGGTCTTAGCTTCCTAGTACATTAAATCAGGGTCTTGGACAAGATCTAGGTTCTTTATCCACATTCCACCAAGGACCCTTTAAATATTTTTTCTCCAGTTTCTTACCTTGTGAAAGACTTAGATGGGAGAAGGCTACAGAAATGGGAGCAGGTTTAACGACAAACTCAGATGTGGTTAAGCTGAATTGGAGACTCATGAGACCTCCTAAGGGAAAAACAGAAACCAAATGTTGGGAATGAATGACTGTAGAAGTCTCTGCTTAAGGTTGAAATTGAGGTTGTTTTTATAGAAGAAACAACTATGAATCATAGAAGAAGATAAGTTGCTAAGAAGAAATGTATAGAAAGAAGAGAGGAGGAATGCAAAACAAACAAACAAACAAACAAACAAAACAAAACAAAAAAAAACAGGACCCAAAGTAAGGTCTATAATTTCCATACAAGTAAAGTGATGCTCAAGGTGATGGAACAAAGACTTCTACCTTATATGGAGCAAAAATGCCAGATGGTCAAGCTGGATTCAGAAAAAGAAGAGGCACTCAAGATTTATTTGTGAACATTCTTTGAATAATGGAGTACTCCAAAGAATTTCAGAAGAAGGTTACTCTATGTTTATAGACTGCATGAATTTTAAAAAGTTGTGGGCTGCTCTGAAAAAAATGGGCATGCCTCACCTCTTGATTGTCCTGATGGGTACCCTATGTGATGGACAGGAAGCCACTGTCAGACATAATATGGAGAGACTGAATGGCTTCCTATAGGCAAAGTGTCAGACAATGGTTCATTGTATCTCCCTATTTGTTTACCTTCATCTGAAAAAACAGAAAGGGTGAAAATTGGTGGAAGAAATATCAATAATTTAAGATATACCAATGCCACCATCTTGCTGGCAGAAAGTAGCAATGATTTGAAGTGACTTCTGATGAAAATGAAAGAAGAGCATGACAAAGTACGACTGCATTTGAACATTAAGAGGACAAAAACCATGACTACAAAAGAAATACAGTTTTAACATAGACAATGAAGACATTAACATTGTTAAAGATTTTTGCTTCAGTTGTCAATTCAATTGGAGACTGCAGCCAAGAAATGAAATGAGACTCAGAGGACAGCAAAAGAAGAATTAGGGAAGACCCCCAAAAGCAAAGAAGTGTCTCAGAGACCAAGGTTAAGATCATCTACACTCTTATATTCCCAATTCCTACAAAGTGTGAAAACTGACAGTGAAAATGTGGATAGGGAAAAAAAAAGTTATATTCACTTAAAATTTGGTGTTGTAAGAGAGCTCTGTGGATACCCTGGACCTCCAGAAAGACAAATGAGTGGGTTGTAGAGCAAATTAAGCTAGAAATATTTGACAAAAATGACAAAACCAAAGTTGTTCCTCTTCAAGCCCATCGTGAGAAGGCAGGTTTTGTTTGTTTGTTTGTTTGTTTGTCTTTTGAAAATAAATCATTCTGGTAAAATAGAAGGCAGCAGAAAAAAAGGAAGACCCAAAATGAGATGGATCAACTCTGTATCAGAAGCCATGTGAGTCTACAGGAGCAGAGTGGGGCTACTGAGGACAGGACATTGTGGACATTGCTCATTCATAGGGTGGCCAGAAATTGGAGTGAGTCAGATACAGGGAAGCTTCAAAAGGGAATAGAGGCCAATGACATAACTCTAAGAAGGATCTACATGCAGGGACAGGAAGTAGTGAGAGAAGCCAGGGAAGAAACGGACAGAAAAGTTGGAAGAGACCAAGAATGGTGACACATCACAAAGGTGTCAGGTTGAGTGTTCATACTACAGTAAGGTTAAGGGGCTTCTTGAGGATTATAAAAAGATTCAGCCACTCAGCCACCCTTGTAATAGTCTGCAAATTATACACTAGTGACCCAGTGCACAAAATTTGTGCACATTAAAAGGGAATTAATTAGAGGAAATATTTTAATATTGCCATTTGCCCTTTATAATAGAAATGTCAGAGATGAAAGAAAATTAGTAAAATGTATATGAAATTCTTCCTCCTGACAGAGTCTGGGGCATGCCATCGGAATCAGAGTCAAGTCCCTGCCCATCCATGTGCACCTTGAAATCACACAAGACCCAGACCCGACAGGCCCCACCCCCATTGGGCTAGATCCAGACCTGGCTGGCCCCACCCATCAAGCCCTGCCTGGTGTGGGGCACAGCCTCAGGTCGCTTGGCCTGATGCTGGGGTGGGGGGCGTGGCCTGAGGTTTCTCAGTCCATCTGGGGGAGGGGGGTGTGCCTTTGAGGTTCAGGGGAGTGGCCTAAAGTCCTCTGTCAAGCTCCATCAGGTGGGGGATGCAGCCTCAGGTCCTCCAGCCAAGCCCAGGGCAAGAGGCACACCTTGAGGTCCCCATCAAGCTCTGCTGGGTGGGGAGCATGGCCTGAGGTCCCCCAGCCCGGACCAGGGTGGGAAATACGCCTTGAGGTCCCCTGTAAAGCCCTACAGGTGGGGGCATGGCCTGAGGTCCCTCATCAAGCCCTGCTGGGTGTGGGGCGCAGCCTGAGGTCCCCTGTCAAGCCCCATCAAGCAAGGGGCACAGCCTCAGATCCCCTGCCTCGGCCCAGTACCACACAGCCTCAGGTCCATGCTGATTGCTTGTTTAGGATTGTTATATGAACTCGGCCTCTACTATGGGTGCAGCCATCTTGTGTTATGGAATCCCTGCCTCCATTGAGGGTGCAACCATTTTTGTCATGGTGTGATGGTTAATTTGCATATTCTCTCTTTATTAGATAGGTTAATTATCCCATAACATAACGTTTTTAAAAAATTGTGGCACCCTGGCAAGTGTTGCTTAGTTGGTTGAGCATTGTCCTGTGCACCAGCTAGGACCGTGTTACAAAATCCCAAATGCGAATCCTGTTTTTCTTCCTGCAAATGAGCAAAAGGGTCCAAGTAAAGGAGTTGAGATTGTTTCCTGACTATCATTAGGTAGGCCCCTGCACTTTCAGAGCACATCAGGAGAACTTTCTAGCAAAAAACTGTTGAGAGTATGTGCTTGCTTCCTGCTCTGTTGACTGGTGACTGTGACTTGTAATAGAAAGCTCTTTAGTCCAGCAGCAATTGTAGGAAACTACCATCCTCTGTGGTGCCCAGTAAGAAATGCTAGGACTCAGAGAAAGCTATTCTCTAATAAATAAAAACAAGTGCAAAGTCTGCTTTTTTTTGTACATTGACTCTTCTCTCCAAGTGTTCTGATCAGTTACCATCCTAGTGTCTATCACCAACACTACTGATAACACATAACCTCCCAGTGCCCTTTCCCACCAAGGTTCTGCTATATTGTGGAATTTGACAAACCGCTAGATAACATACTTTAAAAGACCGTAGACTCATGATGAGGGAAGAATTTAGTGTTGCAGAGAAAATAATACTGTGCACTCACCTAAGGGGAAAAGGTGATATGGACTGAGACGTAATATTATGTTTTTAAGAGCAAAGAGTAGATGAAAAGACAAAACGTTTTTTAAATAAAGGACATCAGGTCTCTGGGCTCAGTAAAGGATGCATGATAACAAGCATCTACTAGTATGTCTTGGTCACAGTATTTATAACCAACAATTGAATAATCCCAGTCTCCAGATAAATTATAGATTTGCATTATCTTTTACTAACATTGGAATTTTTATTTGGATGAGACTTTAGATTTCTTCTGTTTCTTTCTCTCATTTCTACTCGCAACCAAAGAGAGGGCAGCTTCCATATCACATTACCATACTAGATACAAAAACAGAAAATGAGGGGAAGACGTAATGTGCTACAAGAGTGTGCTGTGACACCAGGGAAATGTTTATATCTTGTATCTTTTTTTTTTTAATTTAAGACAGGAGGGGGGGGGGAAACTTTACGGAGAAGTAAACCTGAGACATTGATTCAAGAGCCAGACAGTTCAATGAACAGGATAATCGGGGTAGTTTTTGACAGGTGCGGCTGCCTGCCTATAGCTGGCATATAATCATTACCATTTTAATAAGGCTCTAATAGGGGGGCTGATCATTCAATGGGGTGTGAGGATCCTAATTCAGCTCCCAATCCCACATGAATGTGCTAGAATTTGCAAGCTTTGTTTTCCTCTTTTGTACCTCTGAATGCCAATAATTACTGGCTATAGATTCAAAAATTCTTAGGACTGGAAGCTAAATTAGCTCTCCTAATACTGCACAGAAATGTCAATACTCATAAAGAAGGAAGCAAGTGGTTTTTTTGTATTCTTTTTTATTATTATTATTACACTTGTAAGCATTGTGAAGACCAACAGTTGAAGTGGGCTGGCTTACAGCATAATAATGACATTACAGTCTCCGGCTGAAGAGCCCTCCCCCTTTCAGAAACAAAAAGTTATCCACTGGTCCACATGAAATAAGTCTTCTAAGGATCATACATTGCTCTGAGCTTTCTGCTTTCCTTGTTGTGAAAGATATCTCTCTGGTCCGGTTTAGAGATAATATTTGTAAATATTCTAGAGCTCCTGTTGAAATGTAGATATCTCCTTGGAGAGGAATAAAAAGCTTAGGTCATAGGTGAAATGTAATAATAATAGTTATGATATTGGTTATTATTATTTAGGTAGCACAATGTTCTAAACACTATGCTAGATGCTTGATGTGGATTATTATATTTTATCTTTCAACACATTTATAAAGTAGTGTTGTTTTTTTTCCTTAGGCCCATTTACAAAAAAGATGACACTTAGAATGATTCAATAATTTACTTAAAATTATACATAAGTTACTGGTGGAGAAAGGAATCAGACTGCCTGTATAACACAGTATCAGCGTGTGTTTCCTACAGGTGGCACTGGTCTGAAGTTCCTCAAGGCTTATGCAGTTAATTTAGTGGGGGCTGTGCTTCCCCCCACGTCCTGCCCAGTATCACAAGGAGCCACAGCCATTCACTGCCCCATTGCGGCAGAAGTGTTCTGTGGATCTAAGAAACCTTGCTGAGGTTATACTCCGGCTGATGCCAGGAATTGATTTTCAGGAACACTCAAACTCTCCCTCCTTCATGGATCAGACCACAGTCTCTCCACACAAGCCGTGGGAAATGAAACCTTCAGTTTTTGACAGGTAATCTACAAAAAGGAGTTTGTCTACCCTGGCAACTTATTACATTGCTGCTCTTTGGGAGTTGGGCCAGATGCTCTGCTAGCTTCTAGCACAGAGTGTATGGGCAGTTCTGTGCCAAAATCTTCCTGGACTGCACATATGCTAACTGTAAAACAAAATCTCTCCCATTTCCATCAATGATGCACCGAAGTTCCATGTGCTTGTCTTTAAAGTCAATTACCATGGTCGGGTGCTGTTTTGTTTGGCTGATCTGCTTTATTCATAAAAATTTTAACTAAAATTTTACATTGGATAGAGCCAATGTGTTCTGATGCTTGCCACATTGTAGACCTTACACCAGAATCCTATTTTCATAATGCTTCAAAATTATTTTCACTATGAATCATGATCTCTGGGGAACCTCTAACACACACACACACACACACATCTATACAAATTTGTATCCAGCCCATAAATACATTGAGGGGCCAGATTATTATGATCTCTGAATGCATAATAGTCTTGCCACTAGAAGAAGAAGCCTGGTACATGAATTCGTGCATGGATGGAATCTGGCTAGCCTGGCTAGGGGGAGGGGACATGGGCGGTTGGCCAGCCTGCTTGCCAGTTGAACTCCTAATCGAGGGGACAATTTGCATATTAGCCTTTTATTATATAGGATATACACTGAGTGGCCAGATTATTATGTGTTCAGAGATCATAATAATCTGGCCACTCAGTGTAGATCATTAGGCCTAGTTCTTATATGAAAGATTGAAATCTCTTTAACAGCTTTCTGATGGGCCAATATGAATAGGAAGAAGATAAATACTGGAAAGAGGTGCCAACAGCTATTTTATATTTCTTTTCGTAAGTATATGAGTCTAATTCTGTATCACTAAGTATAACTCTGTACTAGAAATTCACTGCAAAAGAAATCCGCTCAAAATTAGGCAGCTGAAGGCAACAGCAAACATTCCCCCCCCCACAGTTTTGTAGGCCAGGAGCCTAGGAGCTGCTATGGTAAGTGGTTCAGGTGTAGCATTTCTTGTGAAGTTGTCAGGGTGTCAGCCAAACTGTAGTCAACTGAAGGCTTGCCTGGGGCTGGAAGTCATCTGAAGATCGCTCACTCACCTGGCTGTCCAGCAATCCTCCAGTCTCACCCAGTGGATCTCTCCTTGGGGCTGCTGAGTGTCTTCCCAAGGTGATTGCTGCCCATGGAATAAGTGACCTAAGAGAGAACAAGGTGGAAGCCATATGCATTTTCTGACTGAGTCTCAGAAACCACATTCCATCATTTCTTTGATGTCTTATTGGTCACATAGGTTAGTTGTATTCAGGGAGGGAGGGAGGTTACACAGAGACAAGAATACCAGAGGAGAGAACCACCACAGCCATCTGGGAGCCAGTTACTACCATCTCCTTTCAGAACTCTTGACTATAGCAGTTTGCGGAAAAAGGCAAGAGGTCTTTCCCACTTAGCTAAAGGCCATCCCCACTTAACTAAAGGCCATTCCAACTTAGCTAAAAGAGTAAAGCCATCTAGTTAATTCTTTATCCATAAGCCTACATGTAAGTAGAGACCTCAGGGACAAAAATCATATGCTATCTCATTAGTGTTTTCTATTAATATAAAGACTTCAATTTCATATTTAGTCATTTATTCATCTTTTTATTCAACAGAAATTTACTAAGAACCTCCTACCCACCAGGCACTGTTCTAGGTGTAGAGTAACAACAATAAAAAATATATCTAGAGCCCAATTGGTGTGGCTCAGTGTTTGAGCATTGACCTATAAACCAGGAGGTCACGGTTCAATTCCCTGTCAAGGCACATGCCCAGGTCTTTCCTGCTTCTAATTCTGCTGAACAGAAAACGTGATTTCCTGAAGCAAAATAAAAGGCTTAGAATAAAGACTAAGAAGGCTTCTTACTAGTAGGTATCAAATAGCTCTTACAAAACACCGTTTTGATAAGCAGTTTAAGAAAATCAGAAACATATGTATTAGATTTCTCTTGAGTTATTTGGGGTTTCAAAATCAAGGGATTGAGAGAGTAGCAGGGGCTGTCCTTCAGTTGCACAGTGCTCTCTGAAACCCCAAAAAAATGTGTCTTGGGGAGGAAGATTTAGTCAATCCCTGAAAAATTCAGGATAGTCTCCACTCGACCAGGAAGTACCCAGAATTCATGAGCTTGCCTCTTATTGCCAGGTCCGAGTCCCATTTCTAGATCAAAGAAATAGAATTAAGTGCCCAGATGCTGGGCGGCTTATTTGTACTGAAGTAATGATCCTCCCCTTAGGTTTACCACGAATTAGAAATAAGCCTCTCCTATTTTTCAACTTAAATCAGAAAAGAAATATTAGACACATTTTTCTTTGCTGAACTCCCATTCTGAAGATAATACCCTCAGGGGGGAAAAAATGTGTTAAATTAAGAAGTGTGACCAGCTCACCTTTCATTTAACTTAATTGAGTAAAGTAACTGAAAGCCCCAATTCTCTGATTGTTTTGTTAGATGGTGTCAACAGTTGTCTCCAAAGGCTGTTAGGGAATGCTTTAAAAATGCTCCAGTTATATTATTAAATTATATATTTTTTAAAACAAATGTATTTCCAACACCACTATTTTTTTAAGTGATGATGGGAGAAGGCATGAGGTGTCCAAAAAATCTGACAACAAGAGGTAAGCTTTGAGGTAGTGGAGTTCCATGTGTTGAAAAAATTCATATTAAATTTAAATCCAGTGAGGTTTGGAGGCCATTTTCTTTGGAGCTTGGCAAAATTGGCAAATCAGCTATTAAAAAATAGGACTGAAGTGTTTTATCTGTGTTGTCCTTTGTAATTAGGCTGCTGAATAACAGAAGTATTATCACACCAGGGTTAGTGCCAGAGGATTATCCAAAGTTTTACAAATGGGATGCTAAAGTGGCCTGAACAGGTGCACACACAAAGACCAAGGGAGGGGAAAAGTAAGAGAATGAAAGCTGAGGCCTACTACTTTCAGCCACATAGTAAAATTAATGGTTTCTGTAAATGAATGGCACAGTTAGATTACCATTGAACTTGTAAAATTAGAGGAAGGAGTCAGATTCTTCATTACACTCCTTTTTCTCTCTCTCTTTTTAATTTGAATGGAGGAGGTCGACCTTAATTGTCGTTTCACCTAAAAAAAAATTCTTTTCATTCAAATAATTTTGCAGCAGGCACAGTGACTCCTCAAAAGAATTGTGCTTTCTGAAATCTTTTCCTTTTTTTCATGGTCTACTCATTTGACCTGTGTGCTGGAGAAAAAGTGTGTTGGATTGGAATGAGCTCATATTTGAGACATTGGTGAATTTGAATTTACAAAGAAAAAAAATACTAACTTAAAAAGAACAGTTGAAAATTGAAAGTCAATTGGACTTTATGTTGACACATTAAATATATATATATATTTAATATATAGTATATGTTCATATACTAGTCTTGCTTAGAATTAGGAGCAAATGTATAGGAACTCGTGGATTCTAAACATCCTCAGTTGGACTTTATATTAATATCCTAAAACTATCCATTTTCCTATATAATGGTAGTTCTATTTATTTAACACTGAGTTACTTTGTTGTTATAATTTACTTGCAAGAGCTCTAGATTATGTAACTTTGGAAATTTAAATGTTCTGAGGCTTCTACACAAAGATGATTCCTTTACATTTCCACCAACTCTTTGACACTCTCATTCAGTTCCCCGCTTATTTGGCTATCTGGGTAGCCTTAACTTTGCTTGATGGTTTTAGATTCCAAGGACCTGACAGTACTACCAAGTTTTCAGCTCTTCCCAGAGCACAAGTATGTCTTTATATTAGGCAATATAACATACATGAAACTTAGCTCCTGACAAATGACCAGGTCCTAATACATATTTAGCTACTACTACTGTTGTTATTGTTATAATTATCATTATGTTAGCACATTCTCAAACACATCCCATCAACATAAACGCTGCCAATATAAACAGACTAGTGATGCCTGCAGGTGTGGCTCAGTGGTTGAGTCTTGACCTATGAACCAGAGGTCATGGTTCAATTCCAGGTCAGGGCACATGCCAGGGTTGCAGGCTAAATCCCCAATAGGAACTGTGCAGGAGGCAGCCAATCAATGATTCTCTTTCATCATTAATGCTTCTATCTTGCTCTCCTTTTCCCTCTCTGAAATTAATAATAATATTTTTTTTTTTAAAAAGAAACAGTCTAGTAATTCCCATATGACCACAGAATCCAGTTTGTAAACAAAACCTTGTGTCCATGAAACCACATCATTGGCACCCCTTTCCAAGAATGAAATGTACAGTGTGAATTTGGCCATGTCAAGATTATTATTTATGTAGTTATTTGAGGAAAGTATCAAAACATTTACCTATATCTACAACTGAATATTAAAATAGTTTACTTATTTGTGTAAAAATTTGGGAATTAGAACCTGCAGCTATCATTAACTAAGAGCTTACTACATCAAGCACTGTGCTAAGCACTTTTATGTTCAACATTGCACTGAATTAGCTAACAAAACTTTGATGGAAATATTTTTTTCCTTTTCTATAATTGAGGAGCCTGGAGGTTAGACATGTTAATGATTTTACCAAAAGACACAGCAAATGACAAAACCCTGATACTTTGTTTCCCCAACCCTAACTCTAAGTTCTTTCAGAGGTAGAACAGTGAGCAAAACAGACCAAAATTCTAGGCCTTGGGAGCTGACATCCTGCTGGAAAGACAATGTAGAGGAACATATGGAAAAAAATAGTATAGAAATAAAGTAAGCAAGTTAAGGACAATAGGGAATTGTATGGGTAAGTAGGAAAGGGAAGTTTCAGTTTTAAACAGGACTGACCAGGATAGTTTGAGTGCAAACTGGAAGGGTTAAGGAAGTAAACCATTTGGCTATGCAGATGAAAAGTATCCCAAGCAGAAGGAATAGGCAGTCAAACTCTCTGAAACAAAACTGTACCAAGAATTTTCAAAGAACACCAAAGGGGTCTCTATGGGACCTCCTAACTGTTCATATACATGGGTGATCACTTTCGTTGATATAATCCCCTTTTCCCTCTTATGGTTGTACAATGTGGGCTTCTGTTTATGCCTTTGGTAATGTCATCCATTAGATTTTAGCCTTTTAGAGAGAAAATTTTAGTTTTTCATTTACCATTTACATTGGTAAATTATTTCATCACATTTATCCCTGAGATCTGTTAGACAACTTTTCCTCAGTTGATCACAAATTATTTTGATGATCCATTCTACTCTCATTCTTTCTTGGAAGTCATTGAAAATCTACATTAGGTTTGCTACTAATACCCAAAACAGCCACCACTGAGATGGTAATCCCTGGGTGCAATGGAAGATGTTTAAATGCTTGGGGATCTGACAGCCACTCAATAAAAAAATGAAAGAAGACAAAGGCAACGAGAAGATGTGTTCACAGATGCCTTCGCCTTCTCTGGGAGCAGCATGAGGAAGCACACCGGAGCTGACCTCAGTCTTCGAACCAGATATACATTCCTATAGCTGAGTCGTTTGAAGTTTTCCCCGTGTGGTTTAGTGTGCAGTATAAGATGTCAAATAAAGCATAGGATAGGATGTCAGCGTCCTTTCGGACAAAGCAATTTCTGAATTTTCATCAGGGACAAAATTACATTCATAAGAATGGAAAACACCCACTGTCGAAAATGGGTCCCTTCTTGTCTTTAAGTCTTTTCAAATATTTTGAGATTAAATAGGACATACAAACAATACTTATAATCAAATTTTCTTCCCCAATACCTGTTATTCCTTAGACATAAGTTTACCTCCTAGGTGACTGCACTCAAGGATTTCACTTTAATAGATTACCATAGACCCACCTTCTGAAGCACAGGGCGTGCAGCTGTCATGCAGTTGACTAAATCTAAATTTTGGCAATAAGAATGAATATAAGTTTCCGTTGTATTTTACTGTTAAGTCAGAATCCCAGGAGAAATCCCAAGAAATAGAGGTAAAGATAAATAAACATGGTGGCCACCTAGGCAGCAGCACTAGAGTTTACAGAACAGTGACAATACCATATTTCTTTGTGACTTCTAAAATTCTGCAATAACGGGTTTGTAGTGATGAAAAGGAGGTGAAATGCAACCACAACAAAAAAAGTAAAAACCACATAAACTTTCATGCTTTGAATATCACTAGTTGATTGTCGTTAGGCAAATTCAGAGTTTCTCTAAGCATCTATTTCCTCAACCTTAAAAATGAGCATAATCTATCAGTAAATAATATGAGAATTGAATAAATCAACACATGTAAAGCACCTAGAATAAGCCCTGTACATAAAATCAATCATCAGCTCTTACTTTCTTTTCCCCTTATTTTATAGGTGGTTAAACACAGGTCTCTGTAGTATCAGAATTGCCCCAAATCAGTCAAATGGTAAAGCTGAGGCAGATTTTTAAACTCTTAATCCAGTGCTACTTTAATATTATGCAAATGATTACCATCAACTTTTCCTTGATCTTTTATTTTAATTCACTACACTGTGAGGGTGAAAATGAGGCTGATTCAAGTTGTGACTGCATGCGAACAAACGTCTCTAATGGGGAGAACCATTATAGACCCTAAATTCAGAATTTTTATTCCTAACACTGAGATTAAGGTACCAATGGCCCAGTTGGAGCCCTTCTACAGTACCAGTGACACACCAGGAAGCCTTGTTCTCACCCTCACTGGTTTGTAGTGGGTCACAAGTGTACCAGGATCATTAGAAATCTCTCCAGGAATTCTCCTGGCTTCCTATGGGGCTTACTGCAGAGAGTTTCCAGTCAAGGATGGAAATCTCCCCCTTTGTCACTATCTGCTAAGTGACTGGCTAGCCTGGATAGTGGATAAAAATACAGGATCTGGGATTAGTCACCTGGGTTCAAACCAGTTTTGTTTACTTGTTAAGTGACCTTGGACAAGTAACTCTTTGTGCTTTGGTGTTTCTACCAATAAACTTAGTCCCTATGTCCAAAGTTTTTAGAAGAGTGCCCAGAACACAGTAAGTGCAAAGTGATTGCTGTTGCTAATATTATCAGGCTTCCTCCAAAGTGTGGGTCTATCTTGACTTTATAATCTCCAATCCCAAATTATTTGTACCCTTCTTCTCGGTTGAGTGTCTTTTTACAATGCTGAATAGATGTTTTCTACATGAGGTACTTCAACTAGCAATTTAAACTCAATGCCTTTGTAGAACATATTAATTACATCTTCAATTATTTTTTAAAAGAGGGCACAAGTAGACAAATATATTCCTTCATATAAATCCTAATAATTTTATAGTAAGTTGTACATGCTTAGGGAAAATGGGAACAAAATGGCAAGATTTTCTTGCACAAAATTTATATATAGGCACCATTTTATTTTATTTTTTAACTAGAAATCCACTTTAATTTAATTGGCTGATCTGAATAGCAGTATGTCATAGGCTATTGGGACAGACTGCCTAGGTTTGAATCCTTATTCCATCACTAACTACCTGGGTGACTTTGGAAATTTTTATTTACCTCTCACCTCATTTTCCTTATCTACAAAAGGTGGATAATAATTATACCTAATAATAGGGTTGATATAAGGACTAAATGGGTTATTTATAAAGCAATTAGTACAAGAATCTGCTACATTGGAGTGCTATATACACATTTGTTTGAATATGTAAATAAGTGTTAGGTGTCACAAAGAATGACTAGCATAGAATTATTCTACTGAGAGTGTTTACCATTTAATTCTCACTGGACTTTTCCTACATCCTCCACTGGAATCACTGAGTAAGTCCCTCTTGTGACTTCGTAGGAATGGCCCCAGACCCAGTCCTCCTATGAATCTTAGAATGACTTCTCTGGTCCTAGACTAGGCACTGTTAGCTTGAATGATCAGTGGAACAGTGATAGCCCATACTTTCCTGGCTCTTGCTCCCTTCTGATCTCCCTATAAATTACCCAACAAGTATCCTAGGGAGTTCCAACACAAGACCTTACTAGTATTATATTTGAGAAGTTTGCCTGATACTGATGCATGTTTCAAATACGTTGATTTTTTTAAGGCAACCCAATCTTTGGAAATCACATAGATGTCTCAAATCATTTTAAGCTTCACCCATTCCAAGCCAAACTCAGTTACTTATCTTCCCTTCACATTCCACTAGCTCTTTCTGAGTTCTCCATGCTTTCTCACCCACACAAAAAATGTGGAGTCTTGTTCAACCGCTCACACTTTTTCATTACACCTTCCACTCCTGATCATGCATCAAATCCCAATAATTGTGCTGATAAATGTCTTGTAATATTTATTGTCTCCCATAGCCCCTATTCTGCTCAGATCTTCCTCTGTTCATAAATAAGGAGGTGACATGAAGACTTCTTTCTTACTTTCCTGGTTAGGTGGTAAAAAAAGAATGGGTTTAGGTTAATAAAAATAGTTGCCTTAAAGAATTAGGCAAATAAGCTAGATGGAATTATAGAGGACCTACAAAATGAGTAAAAGGTATAAATTAGTACAGAACATGAAACATCGATTTTGATAAAATTGGAATATAACTTATGGTTATTCTATGAAATTTGCCTGCATATACTATCTACTCTCCTTTATGGTAAGTTTTTCCAGAGAAAGGCCTATGTATGATTGAGCTCTGTATTAACCTAAGTATTTTTCATGATGCCTAAACAAAAAAAAAGTATTTGTAATATAAATTAGTGCTCTGACACTTAGAGTTGCTGTCTTTGAGAATAGGTCAAGTTTCTTCCTGAGCCGGAGTTCTGTGATTCTTAGCTCTTCAGATACTTTCCCTGGGACCATAACATTAGCTCACAGAGCCTCCTCATTCAGTTTTATTTAGGTTATTTCTCCTGAAATGCATTCTTTACCTTTAATTTGCCTGTAGAGAAGCTCTTTTATCTCAATTACTTGCTTATGATGTTTTAGGAGACTGGAAGGTGATGAGTTGTAGGATCAGGGCATAAACTATGCTGTTAGCTCTCTCTGGGTTCAAATTTTGCTTGGGCAGGATTAACTATGTAACCTTAAACAAATACTGTATTCTTACCTCTGTAACCCCAATTTTCCTCATCTCTAAAAACAGCCCAGATTAAGAACCCTCCATTGGAAATACTTTGGGAAATTAGTAATTAGTAAAAGATTCAAAAACAAGTTCCTATAAAATTGTGACCATTTGGTATGAAAACCTTCCTAAAGTATATTACATTTCTTCCTCTTTGATACCTGGGATAACTGGACCTCTAAGCTTTTCTCAACGGGTGACATTTGTTTATTCAGGTCTCTACAATGGTGAGCCGGTGAGATGTCTAGGCCTGCTTGCCTTGGCACTGAACAGCCTCAGGTTGCCATGCATTTTACACCCTGATGGCTGTTCTGTATAGGATTTATCTCTTATATTCAGACATGAGAACACAATAAAAACATTTACTCTCATTTGAAACATAATGAAAATTGTTCGGTCATCTGCATTTCTAGCCCACAGCAGATAAGAAGCTGTGGCTGTCCCAATGTCGGTTTCTGACAGCAATCTCATCTAAAGCTCTGGTCAAAACCCATGTGGGCTGAACACAAGGCTGAGATAAACACAGCAACAAAGGTAGCAGTGCCTGACAAGTGTGGTATGTTCTAGGAATTCACCCTTTTCTTCGTTCATTATACTATTTGATCCTCACAAGAGCCTGTGAGAAATAAGAACAACATTTATGGGACATCTGCTATGGACCAGGCACAATATTAAGCTTGTTCTACGTAGTAATTCATTTATTCACTCAACACATTTTCACTGATTGGCTACTCTGGGCGAACACTGTTTGTTCTCAGCCCAGGAAATACTGCAGGGAACAAAACAAATCCCTTCCCTGGGGGTAACTCATATTTTAGTGGAGTGGTGGATAACAATCAACCAACCAAATTAAAAACAAAACAAAAAAAAAAAAAAAACATGACAGAGCAGATGGAAGGAACACGTTAGAGAAAAATAAAGCAGGGAAGGAGGTAAGAAGTGCAGAGGTGGGAATCATTTTAAGCAGAATGGTTGGGAAGGACTCACTGAGAAGGTGACATCTCAAAGAATGAAAGAGATCAGGGAACCAGATAAGCAGATTATCTAGGGGGAAAGCAGTCTCATCAGAGGAAACAACAAGTGCAAGGGGCCTGAGGTAGAAGTGAAATCTGTGTGTCCCAGAAGCAGCAGGAGCCAACGTGATTAAAACAGAGTGAACAAGGGGAAAGTATTAAGAGATGAAGTCCTAGATTACAAAGGACCATTGACTGAGCATGGCATTTATTCTGAAAAATAAGAGAAAACATTGGAAGTTTTTTTTTTTGTTTGTTTGTTTTTTGTTTTTTGTTTGTGTGTGTGTGTGTGTGTGTGTGTGTGTGTGTGTGTGTTTAACACAAAAGTGGTAAGGCCTGACAGGATCACCATAATTTCTGTGTTGAGAACAGATGTTGGGAACAAGGATGGAAGCAGAGAAACTAGTTCTGAAGGCATTACCTTCATAGAGGTGAAAGATGATGGTAGCTTGAACTCAAGAGAATCGTGATGGAAATGAGAAGAGATAGGATTCAGATGCACTTTGAAGATATAGAATCAAGAGGATTTGTTGATGGATTAGATGTGGGATTTGAAAGGGGGAAATGAATGAGTTAAGGACCACTCCAAGGTTTGCGGCTTGCTTGATTGAAAGAATAATATTGCTATTCATGGATGCTGTGAAGATAATGAGGAGGAGCAACTTTTGAGAAAAGAGTAAGGCTTTTGTATTGGACATGTTCAGTTGAGATGGCTTTCATATACTCAAATGGAAATATCAAGGAGGCAATGGGTAGATGCATGTGGAGTTTTTATTTTTTCAGATCTGGGGCAGATGGAAAGGGATTGGATCAAGAATGGGAGGAGAGAAGTTAGCTTTGGAGAAGGAACATTTCTTTTTTCCTTAAGATAGTTGCTTAGTAAAAGAAGGAAATAACGAGGCAGAGAAAATGGAACAAGGAGAAGCATGGTGACCTCAAGCTTCTAGATAAAATGTGAGAGACATATTATAACATCTCAGGCAGCATTTGCATAAATGTAAACTCTCCATTCTAGCACCCATTGCAGACATCATTGATCAACCACAGCACTCTTTCCTTCTGATCCTAGATGCAATCTCAATTTAGCCGTTTTTCTCAGTTCAGCCCTTCTCAGTCCAATCACTTAGAATAGGGTGGGGAATGTCTGGCCCACGGGCTGTAGAAGGCCCACAAAATCATTAGGTCTGGCCCTGCCAGAGCATTAGGGGTGAATTAATTAAATGTTGGGGAAAATGTAGTAGGCTAATTGTTAAGTTGATAATTTTGTATGGCCCATGAATGATGTTATAAATATCCAAAATGGCCCCTGGCAAATAAAACGTTCCCCACTCCTGACTTGGTTCTTGAAATGAAACCAATTGCCAAATCTACTCAAGAGTGAGCTCAAGACTTCCCTTCCACTCACTTCATCTTGAAAGAAAGAAGAAAAAAAAAGCAGCTGTGGTAAGAATCAAATACAAAATGAAGTGATGGACACAAAGCTAGGCTTCCTTAACCAGGGGAAGCTCTTGCTGGGGAAGGATAGAACGCATTGTAAGCAGAACCGGATGACAGCTCTTTTCCTTGTATCTTCACATTATACTCTGTCCAGTGGGAAAAGGCAGAGAGATTGCCTTGCCTTGGAACACCAATTGGAACCTAATTTTCATTATTTTCTTAAAATTTGTCCCTCTTTAAGTAGATCCACTTTAAGAGGCTTTGGGTCTCTGTCACTTATCCATGGGTATACAGAAACCTGTATTTAGATGAGACAGGACATTCTTCTGGAGAGCTTAAGGAGGAAGAACATCTTGAGCATTTGTTCACTAGGTGGACAAATAAAAGAGGAACAGGCTGAACAAGAAGAATGAATAAAAGGGTGAATTCAAGGACAGGGCCAAATCAAGGAGGCATCAAGGAATAGTTGACCCCTCACTGTCGGTAAACTGCAAGGTATGTTGAGGAGGGAGCACTGTGGTATGGCGGTGTGGAGGCGCAAAAGCAAAACCAGGAAGGTAGGTTGTAGTTAGATTGTTTAAAAATATACCAAGGCTGTGAACTGGCTTGCAACAGGATGCTGTAACTTTTGCAAAACTGAAGAACGGCAAAACTATGTTTGATTTTTTTACAGCAATACAAATATCCTCTCACGTAAAGTTGCTATAAACACTAAGTGCTTTACTTACAACACTCATTTCATCCTGGGACAACCCTGTCATGTAAGAAATTATCCCCATTTTACAGAGGAGGAAACTGAGGCACTGAAAAGTTAATGGATCCATTGTGACCCAGTTGGTAATTGACAGAGTCAGGATTTGAGGCTGGTTCATCCTGCTCAATAAGTTTCTTGGGACAAGATCCAAGTAGGATTTATTATTTTAATAACTCCACCCCCCAAAAGAAAAAAAAAAGTCTCTCATGGTAGCTGGTATGTGTCAGGCATGCAATCACCTTCCCTGCTGTCTTCTGGAGACCACTCTGTCTTAGATTCACATGCACATCATCCTCCCAATAGCATCAAGTAGCCTTACAGCACTGTTTTATCATGGGGAATGACGATGACAACCACCAGTCAGATTCCGTGTGTGCCAGGCACAGCATTAACCCCTTGAGGTCCATGAACAGCTTGAATCACCACAACCCTATGTGGTAGGTGCCTGTCCACAGCTGGGACTCAGAAAGGTTAAATAACTCACCCAGAGTCACACAGTACGAGGAAGCTGCAAAGCTGGGCTTTCCTCCACGGTCTGTCTCCAGCACCCACTTCCCCCCACCGTTTCCCTGATAGCTTGCTTCCCCAAGGGGCCCTCTCACAGCGGAGGATAGCTTTGCCAGGCTCCGGCTGCGCTGTTTTGTGCAGTGACCAAGGGTACACATTTTGTTAGACATTTGGCCTGAATGAGGGGCTCGGGCCTTTAGTCTGTGGCTGTGGAACAGAGAAAAGCCAACTGACCCAGAAGAGTATTGAACTTGTGACCCAGATTTCAGAGCACCAGGCTCTAACCGCTGGGCAGACTCAGCACCTCCAGCAAGCCGGCTGTCTCACCAGAGACCCGCCTTGCACTTTTAAAATCTTGTGCGGCTTCTCCCCAACACCCCTTCCTCCTTGCTGGAGATTAAGAAACGGAGGTGCAGGCTAGAGCAGAGTGAGAAGAAAATAAATCATGATTTAAATTCATGCCTCTGAACGCGCAGCTTAGCCCGCTGAACTCCCCTCGCGTCATCTCTGCCACCTCCATTCTGTGATTTAGTTCAGGCGGTGGCCCTCTGTGTCTGTGTAAAAATCCCCCTGAATGCTTTCCCCCGAGGGCAGTCAATGCGTCTCTCTCTGAAGTGCTGCGCCAATGCTGATGTGCGTGAAGGGATGAAAAACCCTACATTTCAAGTCTCCCCAAAGCCTGGAGCCAGAAGAAAAAGGAAAAAAAAAAAAAAAAAAAAAAAAAAAAAAAAAGTTGTCCATTCCCCTTTTTCAGCCCTTGCACTTCAAATGCTAATGCAAAGTGTGTTGTCCTGGGCCCTGAATAGGTCTAAAATCTCTGGTTTGGAAGTATTTGCATACCCTCCTGAATAGGGAGGCAGCCAGCAGACAGGATTAGCGCTACACATCACCTCCTCCCAAAAGGAGCTGACAGCGCTGGAGAAAATTGAGTGTGGGCAAAGGGTTGACTGTAAGGTGAGGGCGGGAGCAAGGTCTTCTCTAGAGGCTCAGTCTTTCCATCTTTCTTCCTCATGGAGGGAAAAACACACATTAAGGGAGAAAATACATAGCAAATGTATAATCCAAGGAGAGGAATTTGCAAAAAGAGGATGGAAAATCTTAACCGATTATTCAAAAACAGCGTGCATATTTTAAATGTTGCAATTCACCCAGGGCACATGATTTTTAAAACAGATGGAATTGTTGTGCATAGTTGATGTCTGTTGTACGTGATATAATCACCATTGTCTTAGATTTCTCTGTAGCTTTATGAATTATTCCTTTTGTTGGCTACTTAACCTTCCTTTGTTTTATAAGTTTCTTTAGTTAAAATAACTATCTTCAGGCTTATAGCTTTTTGATTCTGTTGAGTTATGTCCTTAAAGGCCTCTATCTTTTCTTTTCTTTTTTTTTTTATTTTTCAGGCACAAATTGTGTGGATATCTTTATAGTTTGGGTCAGGTTTTAACAACTTGTGAATTACAAATTTAGAATTGTATCAGTTTTGTGAGAATTGTCCTGTTTCTCTTCAAACATGCAATTTGTTTGAATGTTAATTTTTAATGAATTTAAGTTTCTAAGACCTTAACATTTTATATAAGTTGACATTTCTAAATTGACATCTTTTACTATCAATTTCTTTCATTTTCATTTCTTTAATCACTGACAAGGATTTGTTTCCTATTTGTATTTCCTCTTGGGTGAACTACCTGTTCTTTGACCATTTATTGGTTGAGATGTGGACTTTTTTCATAAACTTGAATGAATCTTTGCAAATCATAGTATGAGCATTTCAGATACAAATATATTGTTCCAGCCTATTCCTGCTTTATTGTTTGAATACACATTTGAAGCACATTTGAATCTTTACATATTCCAACCAATCTGTTTCCTAGTTTGATTCCAACAAATATTTTATATGGAACACTGAGCTTCAGTCTAAACACAAGACAGTGGATCAATGTATCATGGAGGGGAAGCAGAGGAAGCAGAGAGGACAGGAGGCAACTATAATAGGAAGAAAGAGTTCAATTGAGCTCATCTCCAAGCTCTGTATCCTGGATTCTAAGACACACCCGGTGTTTGGCCCATTGGCTGTTTGCAGGGCAGTCTGATTGACAGCTCTCAGGAGCCCTGCTTTCAAGGATAGCAAGCGCTCATTTCCACAGACATCTTTTGCTAACATAACTTTGTTAGTCCAAACAAGTTAACCATATTGCACTGAAAAATGATTTCTTGCTACTAGCAAACCACAGATCAATGCATTGAGGATCCTTTTACTCTTTAATTCCTAAAATAAAGGCTATCAGTTTGCATGAAAAAATGCACTAGACTGATGATAAGCTTTCTAGGTGAATCAAGGAAATATCCAGCTCTTAAATGCAAATGAAGTAGGCATCTTTCTTTTTCTTTTTCTTTTTTGAGCTTTAGAGTTGAGTTTTCTATCAGGGAAGCTCAGATTATATAAAGTTGTTAATAGGTGTGATAGGGAAAAACTGTGAAGGCAATGGTTTTAGGGAAAAGACCATGGTTTCCTTTTGGGCATGTTAAGTATTAGTACTCAGAGAAGATGTTTTGGCTGAAAAACATGAACTTGAATGTGAGCAGTTTATAGATGGTATTTGAACCATGGATTGGATGAGATTTCAAGGGAAATAAAGCACAGATCTGAGATTTGGAACATTCTAAAGTGACCAGGGAGATGAAAAAATACTTGCAAAGGAGGCTAAGAATTTTTAGGAACAGCATCTTTTCAATAATTATCCTCCTCTTCTGATACCATTATATGAATAACTAGAGGCCTGGTGCATGAAATTTGTGCACTTGGGGGGGGCGGGGTGTCCCTCAGCATGACTTGTGCCCTCTCGCAGTCCAGGAACCTTTGGGGGATGTCCAACTGACAGCTTAGGTCCACTCCCCATGCGGAATGGACCTAAGCTGTCAGTTGGACATCCTTAGCACTGCTGTGGAGACAAGAGAGGCTCCCACCACCTCTGCTGCACTTGCCAGCTGTGAGTCTGGTGTTTGGCTGAGCAGCGCTCCCCCTGTGGGAGCACACTGACCACCAGGGGGCAGTTCCTGCCTTGAGCGGGATTAGGCTGAAACTGGCTCTCTGACATCCCCCAAGGGGTCCTGGATTGAGAGAGGGTGCAGGCCAGGCTGAGGGACCCTACTGGTGCACAATCGGGGCAAGGGAGAAACTCAGGAGGTTGGCCAGCCAGGGTGGGACCACAGGAGGGCTCCCAGGCAAGTTCAACCTGTTTTGATCCATCCTGATGGGGAACGCAGCAACAAGCTAACCTACTGGTCAGAGCATCTGCCTCCTGGTGGTCAATGCACATCATAGCAAGTGGCTGAGCAGCCTTAGCATATTATTAGCAAGTTACTCTTTGGTTGATTGAACAAACAACTGGACAACCAGACACTTAGCAAATTAGGCTTTTATTATATAGGATATTTACCTAAAGATTTTATGGCATAATATAAATGTTTAGAACAATCTCTGGCCCACAGTAAGCATTCAATAAATTATAGCTATTTATTATAAAGTTTTAAGGATGGCTCTTTTTATTTCACTAATGAGGAAACGGAGATTTGGTATTTCCCAGAAGTAATCCTTCGCTGACAGGAGCAGAGTCACACCCAAGTCCTTTTGTCTCTAAAAATTTGTGCTTGTCCCACTCCTTATCTTATATGCCTCTGCTTCTAAATATTTCTACCTAAACCAACAAGGAAATAATATAATTTTAAATACATAATAACCACATATCGAATGCTCTGACGTCCAAGAAGCAGATTGGAATGGGAATAATAACTGCTATCATTTATTGAACACTTAACGTGTGGCAAGCATTGTATTATCTCATTAATGTCTGATTGAGAAGTAAACATTGTATATATTTAAGGTGTATACCTTACAGAGAGGAAACTTAAATTCTATCAAAAGTTTTCCCTGGAAATTTCCTCCTTCTACTTCTCTTCCTTCCTTCTTCCTTCCTTTCCTTCCTTCTTTCCTTTCTTCCTTCTCTTGCAGAGCAATGTCCTGAATTCAGATGCAAGGCAGCTCTGTACAGGTTCTCTGCAATAGAACTGATAGGACCTCTTCCTTGAGGTTAAGAAGATTAAGTATGCATCACTAAGTGCATGGAATATATGATACTGTTCCATCATCCTGGAACACTTCAAGAATTTGCTTGGATGCCATTATTCAATGAGCCATTCCCTGACCATCTTATCTTAATTGCAAGGCCCTCCATCCCTCCCCTAGCCTTCCAATTCCCCTGTCCTAATTTTACTTTTTTATAGCATGTGTCACCTTCTAGTGTGCTATGTAATTTACTTACTCATTGTGTGCTACTTACTAAACTAGAAATGTGATACTTAGGACTTAAGGAAATTTCAGTTTAAAAGAGCTTGTATCCTGTTACCTGTTAGACCACGCACTGAAGTGACATTAGCATGGTAGTGACTGAGGTTTGCTTCATTTGAAATAAGTCCTTGAACACCAAGTCTTACTATTTGTTCCTGAAAAGCTGAAAGAATATGTCCCAAGAGGTTTGTGTGTGTGGTTATTTGCAAATGGTAGTCTCCAATGGCGTAGCTAGCCTGCCATTTTGGGTGTGGACTAGGTAGCTCCTGTGTAAATAACCCTCGTGAAAACAACAACACAAATTCTGGAAAGAATTCAAGAAATAACAACCTGAGGCATTGGAAAGTCACCCAAAAAAACAGATTCTGGAGTGCGTTTGACACTTGGAAAGAGGAAATGGCATTGTGTGAGTTTCCAGTTCTTTAATGGTTTGAAGAACTTAAGGACAGGTATTAGAAAAATTAGAGTGAATGGAACAGAGACAGAGCACTAAATTCTGCATATAAACTTGGATGAAATCTCTGACTGATCCCTAAGCTAGACACTCATAGTTTAGATTCAAACTCCAAATAGCTCATCCAAAGCTAAAAGAACTTAACTAAAATTTCAAAGTTCACCAAGTTATATGTTAATTTTATCCAAGAACACCTTCTAAGCTGACACATAAAATTCACCATTACACATGGCAACCTGTATATGTGTCTTCATTGTTCTCAAGAGTGTTGGTGTCACTTGGAAACAATATTTACATTTTTCCAAAGTCTGGTGGCAGTGCAAGGGAAGTGGCTTTGTGGCCAGCTATCCTGAGTTTCATTCCTGACTCTGTGGGGCTTCAGGAAAGTCTATGAAGCTCTCTGATTTATTTGATTCATCTACATAATTAGTATGAAAATGTCCTTGAGACATGGAGTTGCTAAAACAAAATTGAAATATTACACACCTAGCACAGTGTCTGCTATATGGAACACACTAAATAAATATTATAACCTTTCCTTCCTCATTCCCAATTTTCTATAGTTTTCAAAAGCCAAGGATGTTATCTTTATACTAGAGACCCTGTGCAAAGATTTGTGCACGGGGCAGGGGGGGGGGGGGCAGTCCCTCAGCCTATCCTGTGTCCTCTCACAATTTGGAACCCCTCAGGGGATGTCCTCCCAGGGATGTAGTAGTGAGTGAAGCATCAGGCTGGAGAGGCTCATGCCTGCACAGCTGTGTTCACCAGCAATGAGCCCAGGGTCTGATACCCCTGGGTCAGCTGAGTGGTGCTCCCGCTGTGGAAGCACACTGACCACCAGGGGGCAGCTCCTGCATTGAGCATCTGCCCCCTGGTGGTCAGTGCATATCATAGTTACTGGTCAAACGGTTGAGCAGTCAACCTATAGCTTAGGGTGATTATATATATATTTATCTTATTGAAGAATTGATCAGCTATAAACCCATTGAAGATAGCTCAACTGGGTGGGGGGGGGGGGGAAAGCAGGGGAAATGAGGATTAAGATGTAATAAGATTACTCTTATATATTTCTTTAAAATGGAAATTGGGTTCAGCTGAGCCTCACTAGAAGGAACTGGAAATTGAACTGCCTCTCTGGGTGTCAATCCCATTAATTTCTATATGGAGTAAACTGCCTTTCACTTCTACTTGCCTCATCAGTCTGTCTCATGCTTAAGTTGCTTTGCATCTGCTCTTGGTCAGGACTGTCTACCATAGCTTGGCATAACCTTAGTTTTCCCAAGAGTGAGAATCTGATTGGTTGTTAGGCAATAGATTTTTTTAAACATAGATTCAAGTATCCATCCTGGTCCAAACAGGACTATAATGTGATACAAGCACATCCCTTAGTTTTGCCTGCCAGGGAAGAGGATGCTAGAAAAAAAAATGTTCTATAGGTGAAAGCACCAACCGCATATTCACCATTGTCCTATCTCCCTCTCTTTCTACCCTATAGATACTGGCTATTTTCTTTAAATTTCAGGAGGTTTGCTATTCTTACTGGAGAGTTTTCTTTTTTTATGCTTCCTCCAGAGAAGAAAAACTCTTTTCCCCCAGAGAAATGTGTTTTATTTCCCCAAGCTGAGATAACTTCAGTTTATTGACCCTCTTTTTAATGAGACAACATTTTAAATGTTTGAGTTGACATGCTCCTTGTGGGCTTACTTTCTTGCTTATTGCTGTGCCACTTAATTTAATTATGTCATCTTGTTGTTGCTACATGTAATCTCAGGGGCTTGGGAAATTGGGCCATGCTGAATGCTTTGCGTTCCAAGCATTTCATTCTCTTCGCAAATCATAATTCTCTTCACCCCAATGCTGGCTATGCAAAGTAAAATCCCAAGATGGCTGTAACTACATGAACAAAATCAAATGAAGATTTAAAGTATTCTTTGATCAGTTTCATCAATGTTGCCAGCCAGTTCATATAATTAGAGCAGGAAGAAAAACATCTACTTATCTCAAAGTTTTGTCTTTTGGTCTAAATTGTTCATGTCACAGCTTTGCATCTTCCCTTTGCTTGATAGATACATCCATTTCTTTTCCTAAGCCACAGAGTTTGTTAGATAGGCAACTTAGTAAATTTTCAGCTTTAGCCGCCATTTTTACTGGGGAGAAAATTTTCATGGGTGAAATTATTCATTTTACAACCAACAAGGCCAAAGTTGAATATGGTGTTTTATTGCACGAGACCGAAGGTTGCATGCAAAAGGTCTATATACTATGCAAATGAACTTGTAGTTTTTCTATTTAGCCTTCATAAAGCCTGACCCTTCCCCTCTCCCCAAATAATGTGCTCGAGTGTAAGATAGGTTAATTCAATGAAAGCTCTATTTTCTTTTCTGAAGGCATCTGAAGCCAGCATTTGGGAGTGGCCTAATGCTGCTGTGTTATTGACACTGCCTTGGAGCAGAGTAATCTGACTCATTTATCAGTTTTTGCTCAGGAGGACCTGGAGCTGAGCTAATTTAGAGGCTGAATTATCTCTGGCCCTCAGAGCCAGATGGTCAGTTCCTATGAAGGTGGGGAAATTGCTTCTGGGCATTATTGGAAAGTAAGCTGCACACCTGCCATAGCCTTCAGGAGCAGGTTGATAAAAACAGAACGTGCTACATTCCTCCCACCAACCCACGGCTCCAAACAAACACTCCACATCCAGAATCAAATTCAGCATGAAATGTAGAAGTTATCACCCCCTTTGCTTACAAGTCCCATTTGACCCGAACTCTCTCAAATACTAACTCTGTATTTTCAAAAAGGAAAATTGCGTTAGCTATCGCTTTCCATCCAGGTGCTTAAGTAAATCTTTTCTTCTTGTTGTCGTTATGAAACGGCATGGTCAAAGGCAGAGGAGAATGAGAAAACACTCATGTGTAGGTTTACAAGAGTATTGTTAAAGAGAAGGAATTGCTTTGCTTCAAAGGTGGAGATTTACAATACCTGTATAATGTTTCTAAAGGGAATAATGAAAGGTTTGGCCAGAGTTCTACTTCTTGTACTTACAGCTTGCAGATTTTTTGACTTGCATATGTATGTTAACACACACACACACACACACACACACACACACACACACGAGATTTATCTATAATATGTAGATTCTATGTATTCTGCCTCCCTCTTGGGGTTATTAAGAGAGTGATCCACTCATTTTTTACTTAATAACTATGTTGGGTTGAAGGGGTATAAAAATATAGAAGACATGGTCAAGCTTCCAAAGGAATCCATCTTGGAAAAAGGGTTAAATTATGTAATAGTATGGATAGAGTTACTCATTATTTAAGAAGTCATTGTGCTAATATGTTTTGCCATTGTTGGCCTTTTATCCAGAAATGCTAAATATAAGCTTGTTTTTTTTTTTTGTTTTTTGTTTTTAATTATTGGAGCAGAATGGTTATAGCAAAGACATTTGCTAAGTTGGCGTTTTTCTTACTTCTACCAATAGTATAATAGAAGGGATGGATATGAACCCGGGGCTATCCTGGTGACATAAAATAAGAACAGAATTGGGTCGGTGAGTCCGGATTGGGTCTAGCTCCAGCACTTCCCTTTAGAACCAGTCAGGCCTACAGTTGACTTTGTTACATCAATAAATCACTGAGTGACCTTGAAAGAATCGCATAAACACTTTGACCTTTATTGTCCTCATCTGTTGAATGGGCACAACAATTCCTAATACTACTCAAAGCTTTTTTTATGAGTTGTTTATAATTTTGTATTTTAAAAGCACCTAAATTGGTTCTATAAAGTAACAAAAATAGTCAGATTTTGTTCTGTCGAAAAGCTAGTCATTATAATGTGTCAAATTAATTGAAGACTTCAGACAAATTGATATTGTTCCAAGTCCAACTCCAGAGAATTATCTCAAGGAGGACTTAAATTATTTTTAAATCATATATAAATTTCCTGGGAGATTTTAGTCATATTAAATAATTCCAGAAAGTCATTAATATGGCATTCTTATCATGCTGTTAGAAGGAAACGAATACTCAATCCCGCAAGGGGATGAAGACTTCAGGCTGCTATGGTTTTTGTTTTTTTGTTTTTTGTTGTTGTTGTTTTTCCCTAGAGGGATAGCTCTTAATCAGAGTGCATTCTCCATTCAAAATAATCTGTGGACACTGGTATGAAAATGTGGATTCCTAATTGGACAAAGACAATTATTTCCAGATTGAAGTACAGTATGAATAGCTCTGTGCTGCAATTATTGTCAGACTTTTATTTCAAATGAGAGGCTGAACTCACAGATGAGTTAGCCTTAATTGGGAGAGATGGCTGAAATTGTACTTTAATACTCTACTGAAACATTGTATATGTAGGTCATCTTTTTTTTATGAATCCATGACAGTGCCCTGTTTATGTCATTTGGGACAGCAAGATACAATGGTGAGAGGAATGCCTTCTCTTAAACAAAGGTAATAGCATCCAGGAGTTCACCAGAGCCATAAAACTGTACCATTTTTTAAAAAATATATTTTTATTGATTTTGTGCAGAGAGAAAGGAAGAGAGATAGAGAGTTAGAAACATCGATGAGAGAGAGTCATCCATCAGCTGCCTCTTGCACACCCCCTACTGGGGATATGCCCGCAACCAAGGTACATGCCCTTGACCGGAATCGAACCAGGGACCCTTCAGTCCCCAAGCTGACGCTCTATCCATTGAGCCAAACTGGTCTCGGCAACTGTACCATTTTTAAGTAAAGGGATTGAAGAGTTAATTCTTTATCATAGCTATGTGTTAAATCATGGACTAACATGGAAATCTAACTCAAAGCAGTGTTAGTTCAAACAAGATTTCCCTTTGTCCTTCATAATATACCTATTATAAAGCTAGCAAAGGGTAGCTTAACTATGAATACATGGGTCCCAAATTAGGGGAGATCTAATAGATTAAGGGAAGATGGCTGAAAAAAAAGACAAAGGAAATACCAAGTCTGTACTTCTGAAATGCTCAGCAAGCACTAAAGAAATGTCTGCTGTGTGGTTGTGTTGGAGATGTTGTTGGGTTGGAAGTGGCAAGGATACAAACATTTTGTTAGTCATGATTCTTTTTCTCAGGTTTTTCTTCCACTCCAGTGGGGACTCTAGCCTCAGGCACATAACGCCATGTCATTAACCACCACAATATCACACCTATGATATTTTCCCACCTAATACCGTTCCCTCCTGAAGGTCTTCACACCTATTCCTGTTCCTTCTCTCCTTATTCTTTCATAAGCATACTCCTGCCCCAATGTACCCCTTGCACTTCAAATGCCACTTTGAATGTCAGCTTTAAGCTTCCAAAATTTTGTCTTTCTCTGCTGAGGTTTTTGAAACTCCAATTGGCATATCCAATTGTTCGCTCTAGCCAATAGCAAAAATTATATTAGTTCTAATAAATATAAATTGAGCTCTTGCTATGTGCCAAAAACTGGGCTAAATGTTTTTGCATGGAATACATCTCTTTGATCTATATAATAAGCAATGTACTATTTTACATATGAGGAAGCTCAGCCTTAGAAAGATTAATGAGTTTGCCCAAATTCAAGCAGCTGGTAAATAAAGAAGTTGCCATTGAACTTGGGCATGGTATAGATTAGAATCTAAACTCTTGCTCCTGTCAATCTTGGGATAGGGCCTTCCCATTGCCCTGCCCCCTGGTGTCATGCTTCTTGATTATTTGAAGCCAGTTTGCAAACATCAACATGAGATGTTGAGCAGACTTATTTCGGGGGCTCAGCAAGAATCTGATACCTTAGTACCCTAGTATTCTAGTACCTCCCTGCAATTAGACTTCCCACCAACTTCTTAAAGTCATACAATTCCATCTCTTTCAAAGAAAACTGTTCTCTTTTCTCTGCATATATTGATTTGATGCCTGGATAGTGTCTTTATTGCCACATTTCATTATTAGTATTTTTAAAATAAATTTTAAGTGGCAACTATTTTATAAACTATCACAGGATGAAGAAGACCTGATTTATCATCCTAACTCCAACACTAAGGCAGTTCAAGATGTTTTGCATTGCACGTCACAAAACTTCATCTGAACCAGCCAAACTGGGAAGTCCTAACTAAGGGTGGCTTTCATTTCAGACTGGGCTGAAGTGTTCAAGTAACAAGGATCATCTCTCTCACTGAATCTATCAGATATGTCTGCCACTTTTTGGGTTTTATTCTTGATCTGCTCATTTTATTTGACAGTCAAGAGGGTGTCCCTCACTCTATGTTACATTTTCCTTTACATGGAAGATTACAAAAGAAAAGGCACTCTCTCTTTCTCTATCCATATAAATCCCTAAATAATTACTTGATTTGCCCTGTTTGGGGTAGATGGCTAACCATGAACCAGTCATTGGATCTAGATTAATGACATATTCTGATGGGCCATCCTGAGTCTCAGATGCACCTCTGTAGTAGGAAGTGAGGGACCAAGTGATTAATCATTGCATCAAGAAGCAGGAAGCCAGTGGGGCAGGGCAATGGGAGGACATTTACTCCTGCAACAAAAATGCAAAAGATGCTGGCCATGTAAATGTAAATGTAACAACTCTACACAACCACCCCCAGGAATCTCCCAAATACAAATCTCATGCATGCCCACCCGAGTCTCATTTATTGCCACACCTAACTCAAAGTCCTAAACTTCTGCACTCAGGTCCAGTGGTGGCTTTTTGTGATCCAGCAAATTAAAACTGATAAGTTATCTGACCCTATATTTCTGAGTTATATGTCCCTATATTTCTCCACCTTCACATACACATACACATAAAACATTTGGTATACAATAGTAAAACGGAGACATTATTTGCAATAAAAAGCTTCCATTCAACAGTAGAATGGTACACTAGTAGCCTCTAGTCTTTAGCAAGGACAAAACCATGACCTTGATGTAGAAGAAGTTTCTTAACTTGATCCTGGATATATGAGTTAGGATCTATTTTCTTTCAGCCACTTGTAACAGCCAATAACCAACACCAACGTTCTTTCCTAGACATAGCTCCAAGGGTAAGCACATGACCCAGGCCTAACCAATCAAGAGTCCCATCCCATGACCATACTTATTGGTCAGTGAAAATAGGCCGGGGTTGTCACTGAAATCTGTCTTAGGAGTTGCTATGCTGATAGGATATAGACCTAGAGCTAGTGGTGGCCACCTTAACTAACTGAGGGTATAATTTTCCTGAGAGTGAAGTCAAAGCAGGGGGAAAAAGCCTATTTGAGAGATGAGGAGAAAGAGTTCTTATAATATATAATTTGAGCACCTGATGCAACTGCTCCTGAAGCTGCATACTCTTCTACTTTTCCATGTATAACCAAGAATTCCTCTCTTATTTGGATTGGATTTGAAATTTTTTTCACTAGCAACTCAACTGATTTTTTTTTTTATTCAATGAAACAGCTAGTTATTTTTACCTGCATCAAACTGCCTCTTGATTTTCTCCAGGCACATTTTTCTTTGATTCCTAACCCCATCCTTTATTCTCCATCTAGGAGGTCCTCCCCTTTGCATCAGTGGAGAAATTCCAGTATAGAGGTCAGAGTTCAGAAGCAATTATACACTTCTTATCTTCATTAGTCTACATAAAATTTGAAAGAAAAGATAATAATAATATGATCTTTGGAGACTCTCCTCTTTCCAAGTCTCCCTTTTAAGCACACATTCAGCTACAGAAAGTGCTTTAAAGCATCAAGAAAATTTTGAAAGAAGGCTGGATAAAAATTTAGATCTTGGTCATTATCCCTCCTTGTTAAGTAACATCAAGTGAGTAATTAAAATTGAGACTGGAATCCAAAAGTGAGTGAAAGTGGGCAAAATTAACTAAAAGCCAAGTGTTCCCAAACATGTTTTCCTCCTTTAGAATAAAAATATAAATTTTAAAATAAAGATTGTATAAGTAGACTGCTTATCATTATTTTGAAATGAAATATATTGGGTAGGAGGTGGAACTAAAATATGCTGAACTGTCTATGGTCCTGAAAATCCAATTATTAAAAAGATGGATACTTTTTAAAATTTACTTTTATTACAACTAATAATGGGATATTTTTCACAAAGACAGAATGATCCTTAAAGAATTCTGAATGTAGACAGATAATTTAATCTCATCTTCTTTCACTTTACTCCTAAGCAGATAAATTAATGGAGCAGACTGATTTTCTTACTCTGGCAGATAACTTTAAATTACAATAATGTACAACTACAAAGTAATAATAAATACAAACAGGGGGAAAAATCACTAAACAAGAACTAGAATGTCTAATCTTCTTGTCTTATAGTTTTCTTACAAAGAAAAAATCCAATCCTCTTATCAAAGCCTAAGTATTGTCAAATAATCTTCCTTGTTAGATTTTTCTTTCTAATATTTATAAACAATAGTATTCCATAATCACATCACTTCTTTTTATAAATACTTCAACAAACAAATGCAGTTTTATATTCTTGATACTTCTTCTATTTGAACACATTTTACAGTTTAGCACTCAAATAGTTTACAAGTCATTACTGTTAAAATTTAAGGGAAAAGGAACACTTCTGCAATGTGGGTGTCCACCTTAGCCACTGAGCTTTCTATAATATGGGCTCCCACAGAGTAGAAGACAGACTGTGCTTATGAGGAGCCATTACCCACTCATAGGATCAGTGAGGAAAAGTGAGATTTATAGCACTTGTCATTGTACAATAAATAAATTGTAGGATCCAAACGTAAAACTATCTAACTGTATGTCTAGTTAGCCTTCCTGAAATAGTCTTCCTTGTAACTTACCAATATAGCACACCACTGCTCACTTTGCACTTTGTGGTTCTTTTCCATCATCATAAGGGAATGTTTATCTCCATAGCCAGGTGGTAAACTTCAAAAGACTTCAACTCATTCTGCCTCTTCTTTGATAAAGAAGCCATATGGCCTATGGTTCAGAGCATGGGTTTGCATTGGGACAGGCCTGTTATAATTTATTTTTAATATATTGTATTTTAATTGATTTCAGAGAGGAAGGGAGAGAGAGATAGAAATACCAATGATGAGAGAAAACTATTGATTGGCTGCCTCCTGAACAACCCCCTGTTGGGGATCAAACCCGCAACCTGGGCATGTGACTTTGACTGGAATCAAACCCAGGACTCTTCAGTTCACAGGCAGATGGTCTATCCACTGAGCCAAACCAGCTAAGTCAGGAAAAGCCTGTTTTAAAGTGTGGGCTCCTAGACTTCTATAAGCCTCAATTTCCTTATTTATAAAATGGAGTTAATAGTACCTGCCTTGTATAATGGTGTGTAAAGAGCTTATCAAAGTATCTGCTGCATCACAATGTTTATAAATGTTAGCTTGTATATGTGTTATATATTTGTGAGCTAGACAGATGGATGGATGCAGTAATGAATACCTAGTACATAGTTTGAATTCTTAGTAAAATAAAGTGACTTGGGAGGGAACGAGTATTGTGAAAGGTACATTTTGAGCTAACTTAGATACTCAAGTAATAACAAATACCAACAAAATAAAGTATAATATAATAGTCTCCCTAGTTCTCAGTAGAGATTCAGTATGTTTCTTTTTAACTTGACTTAAATATTAGTCTGCATCTACACACTTCTTTTTAAAAAACTTTTTAAAATTGATTTTAGAGAGAGAGGAAGGGAGAGAAAGAAAGAAACATTATCAATCAGCTTGCTCCTGCCCTCTACTTGGAATTGAGCCCACCACCTAAGCCCACCATCAAGAGGTAACTGATTAGTGCCCACAGGAATCTAATCAGTTACCTCTTGGTTCATGGGTTGATGCTCAACCACTGAGCCACACCAGCTGACCATCCACACACTTTTTTCCCCTCCATTCTACCCCCTTTCTCTTGGCAGTTTCTCTTATTCCTGAGCTTCAATAATTTTGTCTAGGTGAATGTTTACATCCATGTTATTACTAATTACTTTTCCAGCACCTTCCCTCATATCTCTGAACTCCATACCCTGAAGCCAAGTTTTCTGATGGGCTTGCTGGGGCCTGAACACACCAGGCCTTCTCTTGCTTCCATGCCTTGATAGGAATACTCCCACACTAGGTCTCTGAGCAGTAAAATTTCTCTGCTATTCATCCTTCAAGTCCCAGCTGCTTCTTCCAGAAGTCTCCTTCCCCCCACTCTGCCAGAGTCCCTTCTCTGGTGCTTCCATTGTATGCTGGAAGGTTGGAAGCTCTTTGAGGACAGGAATCTGCACTTTGATCTTTAAATTCCCAGGACCTAAGATGGTGCTTGGCACAAAGAGTAATCTCTAGCAAACATGAGGTGATTGAGTGCATGTAGATTGGACCTCCATTTTATTGCCTCTTCAGCATCCCATTCTCCTTTCTTATAGAAACAGCAGCTTGACTTGCCTTTGGAGAGCTAACACCTTCTCCCCTGCCCCAGAAGGGACCAAAACAAGATCCCACTTGAATCTTCAGCAGAGGGTCACAAAAATCAAGAAAGGCAGTATTGGCTAATTTTAATAATGGTGCCCAAATGCACCTAGCTGATAATGAATGATGAGCGCTTGTTGAAGAAGAAAAGAGAAACACAAGGAGGGAAGAAGGAAGGAAGGAAGGAAGGAAGGAAGGAAGGAAGGAAGGAAGGAAGGAAGGAAGGAAGGAAGGAAGGAAAAGAGGGAGGAGGGAGGAGCAGTTTAGGATAGCACTCTGGTCAGGACCCCAGGAAAAGCTAGAACCAGCCTGGCTGAGCTACAGACAAGGAGCTGTACAGCGCAGGGTCTGGATGCCTCATACCTCCTCTACTGAACAGCTCTGTACTTAAATGGCTCATTCCTGCCTGGACTATTTTGGTACATTATTGTCTCCCCTTTAGTGTCTGTTTATTTAACTCTGCTTTCAACTGGGACATAATTCTCTTGATTATCAGTTGATGTTGCGACACAGTAGGAACACAGATAATTGTCACTGTGCACGTTCTGATGGAAATACAAAATTAGTATCTTTAGAGCAGTTGAGTAGGTATGTGAGCATGGATCAAATGCAGCACAGGGCATGTGGGATTTGTAGAGCGTTAATTTCTTGGCTCTTTTGCTTTTCTCCAGGGATGTCATCTGAGCCTCCCCAGGGGACTCAGCCAGCCATCCAGTTCCCCAGCATCCTAACGTTTACTCAGCTCTGAGGAGCGTGCAGTCTCCACTCACTGAGAAGCTTGGACCTTCCTGGTTATCAGGGACCAAGAGGGCGGAGGGACAGACCCCCTGATGGCAGTGACTGTCTCAGGCTCTACTGCCGTTGGGGGGCTGCCTGAACCAGGAGACAATATCTGAGCTAAGAGGGCAGCTGCACACACAGTTCAAGTAAGGAGAAGCCTCAAGGCAAGTGGCTAGAGAGAGAACTCATTGGGGCGAAGGTTCCATTTTCCGCCCCACCTCTCCCCACTCACCTCCCCTCGCCGCCCACTCTGCACCTCGCTCCTACTCCAGACCTGCTCCCATCCCCCACCACCTCTTACCCACCTGCACCCCCCATGTGCCCCTGTGCACCTACCTCCAGCCCTCAGCTCCCCGCCCTTAGAGAGCTGCCTCTTCATTTACAGGCAGCATCACTAATTGCTTTTTAGGGTCCCTTCTCTGCTCTCTGTTCAAAATTCACGGGGCGTTCCCCAGCCCCTTTTATGCTACATTTCTGAACCTTTTCAGCCTCTTTTACAAACTTAGCACTTTCTGGGCCTCTTTTAGTCTTTGCGAGAAGAAAGAGACTTGAGAGGTGTTTTTTTTTTTTTTTTTTTTTTTTGGCAGTAAAGCTCCTTCTCCCGTACCCCCTCCCCCGCCCTCTCCCCTCCTCCTGTCTCCACCCCCATCCCCAAAAGCACACGCATTGACCCTCCTCCCACTGAATGGGGCTTTGTGCAGAGAATTTCCGGAACATAGCCCAGTGCCCAGGCCTCTGTGTGAGGAGAGGAGGGGCCCCAGCCCGGCAAGGAGACCCTTAAGCCCACCCCATTACCACGGTCACTGTTTGCCCTGGATTCTCTAAAAGGCCTATTGTTGCCGGTTGCCAGGTATTCCTTAGCAACACTTAAGCCAAGCTGCCTACCCTATTTAGGCCCAAAACTTTTCAATGGCCTCCAAAACTCGTGCTTGTCGGCGCTGCAGACCGCTCCTCAAATAGCCTTCGAGGGGAGGATGAAGCCAAACCATACGCCCCCCCACCCCCCCAGCGTCTCTGCCTTTCAAATATCTGTGTTTGAGGCGGCTTGGGGGATTCTTGTCATTTGCCTAGGATCAGCAGGCCAAACAATTGCCATTAAAATTTCTCTCTCCCCAGTCCTGGCCCATCTCTCTCTCTCCCCAAGACCCCCATCCCCACCCTAGTTGCAGACCTCCCTCTAACTTAATATTCCACGGGGACTGGGTTTCATCAGATTCTGCAAGGGCCTCCTGACTTGCCTGCTGGGCTGTTTCTAAGAAAATTGCTTTATTATTTTAGGGGAGTTTGGGTGCCCTTGCATGCAGGGAGTTAGGCTTTTCCCATCTCTGGTGAAAAGCAAAATGGTAGAATCATAGAGTCTGCGTCCTAGAAGAGAGTTTAATGATGGTCCCAGATGAGGGTCTCGAGGCCCAGATCCTGGAATGGACTTGCTCATGTCATGGATTTATTTAACAACAGCAGAGGGGGCTCCAGAGCCCAAGTTCCCCCTCCCCTCACCTGCTCCCAATCCTGTGCTCCCCAACTGCACAGCCCCAGAGTAAGGTGAGAAGCAGATTCACAGAGAAAGAAAAATAGTCTGTGCACCTCAAAAATTATCAGTGGAAAGAGGGCTGGTTCTGATTTCAGATATGGTATCCTGTCCCTGAGTTCTTTTTGCTCCTTTCTTACCAGAAAAATGTGAATTTGCCCCAGCCCATGAAAAGCATCCTTGGAAATATAGTTGTGTGTGTGTGTGTGTGTGTGTGTGTGTGTGTGTGTGTTTAATATGCTTTTAAAATATAAGCTAGAGGTCCAGTGCACAAAATTCGTGCACTGGGGGTTGGGGGATCCCTCAGCTTGGCCTGTGCCCTCTCATAATCCGGTACCCCCTCGCTCCTTACAGCCCATCTGCTTGCTGCTCCCTATCGCTCAGCTCGCTACTTCTTAGTGCTGCCCGGAAGGTTCTGCCACCTCTGCTGCACTCGCCAGCCATGAGCCAGGCTTCTGGCTGAGTAGCGCTCCCCCTGGGGGAGTGCACTGACCACCAGAGGGCAGCTCCTATATTAAGCATCTGCCCCTGGTGGTCAGTTCATAGTGACCAGTCATTCCACCATTTGGTCAATTTGCATATAAGGGTTTTATTATATAGGATATATTGCTTTTAGAGAGGAAGGGGGAGAGAGATAGAAACACCAATGATGAGAGTAAATCATTGATTGGCTGCCTCCTGCACACCCCCTCTGGGGCTCGAGTTCACAACTCCAGCATGTGCTCTGACTGGGAATCAAACCTTGACCTCCTTGTTCATAGGTCCATGCTCAATCCTTGAGCTATACCTGCCAAGCAAGATTTAGGAGTTTTATTGACTGCCTTACTTTCCTTGCTGTGTAAGGTGTCCAGGCATCTCTCCCAGATTCCGAATTAGATGAAGCTCAACTTAACATTCTAGAACCATGCAGCTGCTTCACCCCCACCACCCCACATGCACCATTTGACAGGAGTTGAATGATTTGCCCCAAATCAAAGAGCACTTAAAAGAGATTTCCAGCTTCCCCCATGGCCTGCATGGCCCTGCAGTGATCTAGACTGGCCCATTGCCTGCCTCATCTTGCACCTCTCTCCTTGACTCCGCTCATTCCAGCCACATCATTCTGTCCCTCAAACATGGCAAGCTTCTCTCTGCCTGGAAAGTTCTGCCTCCAGATATTTGTGGGGCTGAATCCTTCTTACCACTCGAGACTTAGCTCCCATGGCACTGTCACTGGGAGACTGTCTCGTCTCTGTTCACACTCTACCAGCTTAATGTTTCCTGTGGTCTGTTTGAAAAAATTTTATAGCATGCATTATTATAAAAATTTTAATTAATTAGTACATACCATAGACATCTTTCTAATTACATGTATTATCATTATTATTTATAAACATTGGAGCTTTTTTCTTATCTGTTTTATTCCCAAACATAAACTCCATGAGAACTCTATGCCTTGTGTATGATTCTACTTCCAGAGTCTAGCACAATGCCTAGCTCAGAGAAGGTATTCAATAAATATTTGATGAATTAATAAATGGAGAAGTGTGCTCATTGATAGTAAACATGAAAAGCAGAATTCAGGTGTTCTAACTCACAATCTGATATTCTTTTTCTTGGCAGGAGCAGGGGGCACTCTGAGGATGAGAAAAGGAACAGTGATAGTGTGTCTTAAGTATTTCCTTATAACCAATGTTTCTGAACCTTTCAAAAATTATTATTATTCCTGTAAGGAGCTTTTTTGGACTTTTTTTTTTTTTGCCTTGTTGGCTCTTATGAAATTATTAAAGAATGCTGTATGTCAATTCATGTACTATGGTTTTTAAAATGCCCCCACCCCCAAGAACCACTTTTGTCTCCCTGAGAGTGCTATCTCCTCTCTTGAGAATTCATGTTATTACCAACATAGTTATTCAGAGCGAAAGCATACAGATTTCTGCTGGTGCTACAAAACCAGGAAATGAATCCTGTCCCTGATGAAAATGAAGGACAGTTGTCTCAGAGATTGGGTGCAGGAGAATTTTAATCATGGAAAGTGACAAGAATGGGCAGCAAGGATGGTGGATGTGTTAACTTTGGGCTTCAAGCCCAGCCCTCATAATACATACTTCACAATGGATTTTTTTTAAGATCTTTAGAAAAACCCTTTCAGCTTAGGTAACTGTGGTATTAAACCACTAATCGGTAACCCCTCGCCTCTTCTTATTCAGTTCTTAATCAGATTATACAGAAGCTTTCAGATGGTCTTAGTTTTCAATGCCAGTGTGTGAGGATGAGATGGAATCTCTAAAATGCTGGCTTGGAAATATACATTTTAAACTGTTATCGTTGGATATCGGTTCACAAAATAAATTTATTAAAAAACAGCAACAACAAAACACCCCTGCATCCTGAAAGCGCCTGTAGATTAGAGGCTGACATACTTACATTCAGTGTGTTCATTTATGTGTTCATTAATTCAACAAGTGTTCACTGAGTCCCTCCTCTGTGCCACTCTTGTGCTCCATCGTGCTCTCCATGCTTACCCATCACTTTAACTACCGTGGTCCTCTTACCTGCCTCTCTGCCTATGGCCTCTCTCCAAGTTATAGTCAACAATGCCTACATGATTGTCTCTAATCATTGACCATATTCAACTTGAAAATGTTAGTGGGCTTCATCACCTAGAGCCAAAACACCTATAAAATAAAGCACTAGTTCATTAGCATATTCCAATAGCTTTGCCATCTACCCTTTTTAGTCTCATCCTTTATCACTCCTTCCCCAATAAAAATGCACACACAGATACTCACACACTCACATACCATCACCATATAGACTACACACAATACTCCCATGCACCACTCCCCACTCAAAGGCTTCTATGTCTTTGTACATGCAACTTTCTGAACCTCATGTGCCCTTTAGCACCATTTTTCTTTACCAGCAGACCTCTTCTAATCTTTCACTGCCAAGGCCACTGGGAAGCCTTCCCTAGCTCCTCCATGTTTCCAGCAGAAACAAAAGGTCCATCCTGTGATTCCACATCATTCAGCTCCTGCGCTGTAATGGTGTACATCTGAATTAGTACATCTGAATTAGTACATCTGCATTTTTTTACAGTAAAAAATGAGCTCCTCTATAACAGAGATTGTGTTTCATTTCATCTCTCTAGTCTTAACAACTGAATCCTAATTGGCCACATTATCTGGATCTGCTCCAGTGAGAGGCCAAAGGAGCACACTGGACCAGCAATGTGCTTGTTCTGATTCCTGGAAGGGATGAGGGGGAATGATTTAGCAACAATTGGGGGAAATTCAGCTTCTCTGCATAGCAGTGAGACTTTCTGGCTCCATGTCAAAGCTGCCTTGCAAGTTGTAAAACCATTGGGTAAACACTTATTTCTTCCCATGGATTTGGGGTTCACTGGCACTGAGAATTCATGTTTGTCCTTCAGAGACTTGTCTATTTGCTTAATGAAATATCTGAGTGCTTTTGAAACTGTGGAATATTAAATAGAATAAATAGATGTGACTATCATTTTTACTGATGGGGAGATCTCAAAGGAGGCTATACCTGGAAAGTTTCTGTAATTTTCTATAAAACTTGGAACCCCAAACCTATCTTAGCCCTGACTCTTTGGCAGAATCCAGGATGTGAAAGAACATCAATATATGCTCTGAAATGCCCCCATCACCAGCATACGTAGTCTAGAGTGAGCCCGAGGCAGGATGATACTAAATTGGTGGGAAGAACAAAAGAGAGTAGGGATGTCAGGGAATAGGATTCCTTCTGATCATCAGAGGGCAGAAGTTCACGTTAGGAATATTAGAGAAAATGAGTTCTCTGAAAAAGAAGGTTTTATTCATCTTTAGAGAGAAAGGAAGGGAGGGAGATGGAGAGATAGAAGCATCGAGGGGGAATGATTTAGCAACAATTGGGGGAAATTGATTGGCTGCCTCTTGCAGTTCCTACCCACCCACTGGGAATCGAGGCTACAACCCAGGCTTGTGTCCTGACTAGTAATCAAACTGGTGACCTCTTGGTTCTTGGGTCAATGCTGAACCACAGAGCCACATCAGCCGGGTGAAAATGGGTTCTTTGGAAAAGAATAAAAACTGACTAGGAGAGCCAACTAAACTCTTAGACTATGCTCCTTTTTTACGTGGATCAGACATCATGCCTAGCACATAGTGAATGTCAAATAAATAGTTCTTAAATTAAAAAAAAATGTAGAACTTACTGTTTTATATATGCTTTCCCTTAGACTCTGGAAAGCACCAGAACATACTTTAGATGAACACTGACATTTAATAATTTTCATAATAATTCAATAATATTTCTATTTTTACAGACAAGGCAATAGCAGGGGTTCTTGTGGTAATGCCACTGGTCAGAATTAAATACACTCACAACAATAAATCATAATTATTGTACAACTTTTCCCTTTACAACATTATAATTTTCTCTATTCATCAACTGTTCATTAAGGGACATAATAATTACTCCTGCACCTTTGTGTGGAGTGGTGCTGATAGGTTAGATGGGCAGGAGAGTTTGAGAGGAGAGCGGTCTGCCCTCATCCATTTCTTAGGTGTCCTGCAGTAATCCAGGGTAGAAATGGGGGTGACAGAGAGTCCAGGACACAGACAAGCAGATTCCCAAAGTTCAGTTCCAGGGAAATATCAGGGGAAAATTCCCACTTTTCCAACTACTATATACTCAAGAAAGAAAGCCCTGGAAAGGTGGGTTGGGAGAGTGGGAGCTGAATCACAGAGGGGGGTTAGAGTTGGCTGGTATTGACTTCAAAGAGTCAATTGCTGATTTTTAAAAAATTAATTTTGTGATTCAGATTTTAAATATAGCCATTATTACACATTAAATTAAATTATGAAAAAATAAATTACATTAAAAATAAAGGGAATAGTGTCCAAAACTCATTATTCCAGCTTATTATTAACCAAATTCTTGAGGTTATTTGCACCTACTGTGTCTGTGACTGTGTGATGAAAATACTGTACAAGGGTATTGACTGTCATCCCCTCCCAACTCTGTGATGTCATGTTGATTGCTTGAAATCAGCTAGGCAGGAGGATTTTCACAGATAATGGCAAATACTATAAATCAGGGCACATTTTCCCCCTTATGGAGCCAGTTGTTAAACATTCTTCAGGATATCACTAGTGAATTCTGACTCCAGGGCTATAGAAACGTTTACTGGAACACTTACTATGCCTGAGGTGTTGCATTATTTGTCAAGACCACATGTGTGAAGGCACCAGAACATATTTCAGATAAACTCTGACATTTAATAATTTTCATAATAATTCAATGATAGTATCTCTATTTTTACCGACAAGGCAATAGCAGGGGTTCTTGTGGTGATGTCACTGGTCAGTATCTTGACTGTGGGAGTGGATGCAAAGCCTATACATGTGATCAGATTGCACAGCATTAAATACACACACCACTGAGTACAAGAATAAATTTACTCCCAAGTGAGTACACGGAATAGGATTAGTGGATTGCATCAATGTCAATATCCTGCTTGTGATATTATACTATAGTTTTGCAAAATGTTACCATTGGGGGAAACTAGGTAAAATGTGCAAGGGAACTGTCTGAATTACCTTTTACAACTACATGTGAATCTCCCATTATCTCAGGACAAATTTCAATGAAAAATAAAATGATAGCCCACACCAACCATACAATCCAGCCATTCCACTCTTAAGTATTTGTCTGAGAGAAATTGAAGAGCCTGTCAAAAAAAAAAAAAAAAAAAAGCTTTTACATTAGTATTTATATAGGATTTATTTGTAATAGTCAAAACCAGTTAACCATCCATATAACACTGTTTAATGGATAAGCAAGGTGTTATATCCATACAATGAAATATATGGAGTGAACTATTGATACACACTCCAACATGGATGAGTCTCAAAATAATTATGCTGAGTGAAAGAATTGAAACAAATAATATGATTATGTACTAGATGTATCTATTTCAATAATATTCTAGAAAAGAGGCTGGGGGGAAGAAAGGAGAAATTATAAAAAGTCACCAGCAAACTTTCCCAGGTGATAGATACATTTATGATCTTAACACTGATGATGACTCGTGTGTGTGTGTGTGTGTGTGTGTGTGTGTGTGTGAAACTTCTCACATTATACACATTTAACACATGTAATTTATAGTATGTCAATTATTCCTCTTACTTTCTGCTTCCGGTGGCTTCTGTGTGCTGCTTTCTCTCAGCTGATGCAACTTCTCAGGGTGACTCCAGCCCAATCTCCTCAAGAGAGAAGAGTTGTATGAGTGCCGTGCCACCATATGGCATAGATCTCCGGTGCTACCCAAGAACTTAAGCTACACTACTACTTAAATTGCCTGCAGATAGCTCCCTTTTGGGCAGCACTGATCCTTGGTCTAAATAGCTGTGGTCAAATGTATGTGGACAGAGAGCCATGAGCATTTATGCATAAAGTGACTTCTCTCGGAAAGAACTGTAGGTAAAACAGGCTCCCTAAACACCAGCCTTTGTGTGAGCAAGAAAGAAGTAAGGATAATGTATAGAGAAGGGATGGGAATGGAGGCTAGAAAGCTAAGCTGACAAATGAAGGATCCTCAGGGGTTTCAGCAGAGGGAGCCAGACTGATGCTTTCAAGACTGATTAGAGATCCCAGTGAATACCTTGATAGACATTAGTCTTGCCCCGAGTTACTCAACCTGAAACAGGTCTAGAGGAGCCAGCCATGTGATGACTTGGAACAACCACAGGCTGATGCAGGCTGTGCAGGTCATGGAGTGCACGAACGAGGATGAGTTAATGAGGGACCTTGTCAGAGACCCTGAGACCTCATAGAGCCTAAAACAGGCTGACGGCCCTCCCCCTCCTCCAGGAGTGTCTCAGAAAGTCTGTGCCAGGGGCTTTTGTCCTTCTATGTGGCAAATCTCCAGCGAAGAGAGTAATCCTGACTTTTAGAGTTTATGCAGAAGTTAGAATTACAGCTGATGGTCAAACCTGGGTGTTTTCATTTAGAGCATAGATTATACATGTTGTGGGAGAGGAAAAGAAGAAGAAGCAGATTGTTTGCTTTATCTATTTGTTGCTAGATTTTATAACATGTGCATTTGTCTGCTTATGTAAATAAAACATGCTTTCATACAGGAAATATTTTTTTAAAAATAATTAAAACTATTTGAAATCCTCCTGCCCAAAGATGGCAGCATGCTGTTTGAGATATATCTCGTTAAACAGATAATGTTATGCACATCATAAAAGCTGAAATGACTTCTCAGCTCACTAGAAGCAGAGTCAGAACTTGAACCCAGGCCCAAACTCAGTGTGGAATACCTTCCACCACATCATAGTATATTTTCCTTTCCGGGTCTCAGCAAAAGGCAGCATTGGTGTCTTGCTTCACCAAAGGATGAGCATCGACTCTGAGGCAAGCCTTGGGTTTGCACAGCAGGCACTGTAATATGGTTCCTGACAGTGGGGGCCACTCATATGCTACACATTTCTAGCTTTCTATCCTCACGTACCATTTGGCTTGGTGCCTTGGGGTCCCAGGATGACTGCTCCATCTCCAGCACACTGCTGCTTTCCACACAAGAAGGGAAAAACAAGGAATAGGTTTGTGCCCACTGAAGCTCGAAAGTGCTTTCTTGTAAGTCCCTTCAGTAAGTCCCAGTTATGTTTCTTAGGTCAGAACTGTGTCACTGAATGCTATTTTTGCTTTTTGTCTTCTTTTCATAAAGGCAAAAGTCCTCTTCTGGTTTCTTTCAATGAGCAGAAACAGGTACTAATGTAGCCCTTTTGTGAAAGTAGAGTTAACATGAACTTTTGAAAAGCAGGGGACACCTGCACTTGGTTTGACATTGTGATTATACGACGGCTTTTCAGGGACAAACAGCCCTTGGAAAGCTCATGGTGAGTCAACCTGCTTGCTCCATCTAGATCAGCGTTTCTCAGCTTGAAGGCAGATAAGAAATACCTTGGCAACTTTGTGAACTCGCGGTGCCCAGCGGTACCCCACACCAATAAAATCAGAATTCCTGGATGTGGAACCCAGGCCTGTGCACTTTTCCAGACTCCAAGTTACTTCAACATGCAGCCAAAGTTGAAACTATGGGACAGAGTGATGAAGTAGCCACCAGCTAGCTATGAGACTGAAAAACCAGTCAGTCTCAGAAAAAAATGACAGCATCCATAGACTCATAGACTATTAGGAACTTTTCTCTGGTAATACTCTCTCTGCTAAGATGGTTCCTGCTTGGATATACCCGGAGTGGCCAGATTATTATGATCTCTGAATGCATAATAATCTGGCCACTCAGTATATGTATTAGAGGCCCGGTGCATGAATTCATGCATGAGTGGGGTCCAGCTAGCCTGACATGGGCGGTTGGCCAGCCTGCCTGCTGGTCGAACTCCTGGTCAAGGACACAATTTACATATTAGCCTTTTATTATATAGAATATACACTGAGTGAACAGATTATTATGTGTTCAGAGATCATAATAATCTGGCCACTTGGTATAGGCTTGGCTGGCTTTCTTATCCCCTACAGATCACTGCCAAGATCACTTCTCTCTAGGGACTACCTTGACCACCAGGTTCCATATTGCAATCCACCTCCACACCTGACCCAGGACTCTCCTGCCCCCCTTTACCCTGCTCTTCTCTTCCCTTTTCCATATATGTATTATCCTCCAACATGTGCAGTTTACATGTTAATTATCATTCCTGTTCATGATGGTCTCCTCCCACTAGAATGGACCTTCTTGGTCACAGGGATCTTTGTTTTTTTCCCTAAATATCTCAGGAGCCTAGAAAAGTGTCACATACATGGTGGCCACTCGATAAATATCTGCTAAAGGAATAAAAATTAGAGCCAGAGCCCTAACTGGTTTGGCTCAGTGGATAGAGCATCGGCCTGTGGACTGAAGGGTCCCAGGTTCGATTCCGGTCAAGGGCATGTACCTTGATTACCGGCACATCCCCAGTAGGAGGTGTGCAGGAGGCAGCTGATTGATGTTTCTCTCCCACCAATGTTTCTAACTCTCTATACCTCTCCCAGAAAATGCCTGCTCCATTGTTCGCTAAACCCAACCTTGTCACTGAACTAATGCGAACATTGCAGCCCAGAGGAGGAGAAACGCACCCAGGGTCACAGAGCAAAGCAGCCACTGAACTGGGACTAAACCCCAGCCCCAACTCCCAGCCCCAGCCCTTCCATTACAAGGCGCAGGTTTCCTGTTTAGAAGTTCGCAGCAGTTTCCGAAGGCAAACCTTGAAGAGCAAGCCTTTGTCTAACCTAGCGTTTTCCAAATCCCTCTCGTTGCTTTCTGAGGGCATTGTCAGCGTTGGTGAAACTGATTTAAAATTTAGGGAACACCGCCGGATGCTGTGTAATCACTCAGAACCTAGAGGCCCACATAGAGATCGCTATTTACCAGGCTTATTTTTCTTTCTTTCTTTCTTTCTTCTTTTTCTTCTTCTTCTTGCAGCGATGTTTGTTTTGTTTCCCCTAAGCTGGGCTGGAATAAAGAAGCAGCGAGATCTCCGCTCCGGATTTGGTAAACGCGCCCGCCGCTCCCTGCGCTCTGCGGCCAGATAAGGCCCACATACATGGCATCTGCAGAAATGCTCCGCTATCTCGCCAGCAATCCGGCTTCCGTGCGGGCCCCTTGGTAACAGCTTGGCAAATCCGCAAAAGGAATGCGGCCACGGAGTTTGTGTGCGGACCGCGGAGTTATTATGGTTTCCCAATTGCCTAGCAGGTCATTAATCATAGGCCAAGATAGGCCATCGGCAGCGGCGGCCCAGTGAAAGCGCCCGCATAATGCCCGCGAAATCACGTTTCACATGCGGCCCTTGCTGGCACAGATAGGGAGCGGGGAGAGGGGAGGAAAACACCCCTTCCCCTTTTAGGAAAGAAAACTTCTACTTATCTTTGATTTGCATTCAGCCCTCCTTCAATGGCCCTTAAGCCCGTTATTTAATTCATTTTGGGTGCCGGGGTTCATCACAAAGCAGAAACCCTGAGTGAGACATAGGCCGCCTGTGACCTCCAAACCCCCTGTCTTTTCTTGTCAGTTCTATGTCATTTGTGCGGTTGAACCGCGCCGATTTGAAATGCTGACCTCTTCCATAGACAACCTTAGTCTCCTCCGGTGAAAGAAAGGCGCAGGGCCGGCGGGCCACTCAAGCGGGAGATGGCGAGAAAAAGAGAAGAGTGGTTGACTCGTAAATCAATTTCCACAGCCCACCCAAAACCCACACACGCATTGAATGTGTATAAATTTTAAAAAGAATTTTTTTTTTCCTGAATGGATGAATAAAGAAGAGGGCTCCAGGAACAAAAATGCAAAATTATGAATTGGAGCCAGAGAGAATGGAAGGCCAAACCCTGCTCCCAGTGGGCTAGAACAGTGCTGAGCCACCCCCCTCCCCATCCCCCACCTCCTTTTACACCTGGACTCCCTCCCTGAGGTTGCTGGAAAAGAAGAGTTGAAAATAAAATGCAGGAATAAAGTTCCGTGTCACTGGCAGAGGCGACAAAAGAAAAGGTAGGTAGTGGGGACACGACCAGAAGCACCGGGCATAGGCTACGGAGCCCATGAGTTGCTAGGCACAAAAACCGCTCTGTATGTGTGGCCCACCTGGATTGTGCTATGTTTGTATACAGGCACACTGCACGGCCATGCCTGCCCCAAAATGTAGAACTGGAGAATCTCCCCTGTGACCTGTGGTTTCACACAGCTGGTGCTTTTTCCAGGCCATGTCTATCCTTTCTTTTTAAGTTTAGATCTCTTCCCATCAAAACCAACCATTCACTATATAATAGTTTAATTTCATTGAAACCTGCACTTATTGAACACCTACCATGTTCCTCATGAGGCATTGAGAAAATAAAGCACACAGTCCCCTTTAACAAATACACAACAACCTAGTGTGAAAATAAAATACCAAATCCCTCCTCTTACAGGAAAACATAATTAGAAGTGTGAGTTTCTCCTTTAATATAGGAAGCAGTTTTCCTTAAATGTTTCTTTCCACAGCCCCATTCTCTTGCTACCTGGATTTTGCAGGCTGAGCGGAAAAGATCCAAGTCAGTTTTCATTTGGCCATGGCCTGTTCTTTCTGTTCCCTAGACCTTTTGACACCAAAAGAGTAAAAAAAAAAAAAAGAAAGAAAGAAAAGAGAATGGTTTTCTTCTTGCATTCTGAAAATTGAGGGTTTCTCCCTATCATGAATCACACACTGATAGCTTCTTTTATTTTGGCTACTTTTGAGACTTGTGAAGTATCGTTGGACAATTAACAAGGATTCACAAAGTGTGAAAGTTGAGTGAGATGAAGCATCATGGCCCCTTTTCTTAAGAGCTATTGTTCTGAGATGTACAAAATGCTCATTGTAACTCCTGGTGGTCAATATGAAAATTGCCATCATTTCTCTTCTTGATAAAGCAGTCTACTTAATGAAAGTGAGCTTGATGGTTTTTCTGAACACAATTCTAAGTCCTCTTATTTTGTTTGTTTGTTTGTTTGTTGTAAATATACTTTTATTGTTGATAGTATTACAGATATCTCCCCCCCCTTACCCTCATCCTACCAGCCTCTACCTCCTCCTCCCCATCCCCCCAAGTTCTTTTAATTCTTGCTTCATCCTAGGAAAAAAAGGAAGGGCTGTAATCAAATAAATGTAAATAAAATAAATCACATTATGATAAGGACAACTGAAAAAGACCAGAATATGTAAAAGTTTCAGAGGAAAAGTGATGAATCTACGTTAGGTGAGGTCAAGGACAGAAGTGCGAGGACTTAAAAGGTAAAAGAATACACCAGACCCACGGTCCATAAACTGTGGCTCACGAGCCACATGCGGCTCTTTGGCTCCTTGAGTGTGGCTCTTCCACAAAATACCAAGGCCTGGGCGAGTCTATTTTGAAGAAGCTGCATTAGAAGAAATTTAAGTTTAAAAAATTTGGCTCTCAAAAGAAATTTTAATCATTGTACTGTTGATATTTGGCTCTGTCGACTAATGAGTTTGCTGATCACTGTACCAAACCAACAGAGTGTGTGCAAAGGTAGTGGAAGGAGAAAAAGTGGAAGGTGTGCTCAACAGACTATTTATAATGTTTGTTTGTTTGTTTGTTTGTTTGTTTTGGATATAGAGGTGAACAGGACAGTTGGAGATCTTGATGGACAGCAGACAGAAGGTGGTTATCAACGTCCTCATTAACCATTCATTGGAGTGGAAGCTCCAAAAATGTAGCCGCCATGTATGTTTTATTCAGCAGCACATGGACATTGTCTAGTGTAGTATTGGCACATAGTAGGAGCTATTCATAAATATTTGTGGAGTGAATAAAGTAGCTACTATTGTGGGTAGTGGGGAAAACATAGAAGTGTTTTAAATAACCAAGATCTATGATCACACTTCAGAAAGATAACATGGGTGGCAGTGGTGCTATCTGCATATTATTTTTAAAAGTACTCACGTGGCTCCAATGTGGAGGATAAATTAGTGGCATGAACAAGGAGATTATTTAAGAGGCAGTGATTCAGGGAGAAATAATAAGGTCCTGAACAAAGGCAGAAGCAATAGGGTTGAGAAAATAAGAGCTGAACCTAAGAGATATAGATTACCTAAAAAAAAAACCACATGGAAACAGAAAAAAAAATGTTTTTAAACAATACATTGATTTCATTTTCAGATGGCATATTCTATATGTTTCCCTCAGTCTCCAGACAACTTTACAAGCAAAATATCTCTAAATGTAAAGGCTAATTCCCTACATTTCTTAGTCATTGATCTGGGGAAAGAGTTTAGTAAAGCACCTGACTATCTGCTTTTATAGAATGTTAATACATTATGTAGAATGCTTTGGATTTAGTGATACTCACTAGGTACTTGAAGAACATGAGAAAGAATCTTGGGTGACTCTTTGGTTTCTTGTTGAAGATATTGGGTGGGGAGCAATATCTGAAACCAAGATTAGAAAACAAGTTTGGCATATTGGTTTTTTTTTTTTTTTCAACTAACGTATTCAGAGCCTACTAAACACCTACCTAATGGGCACTGGCTTGAGATCTTTAGAGGCTCTAGGAATGAAAAAAAGATATGAAGAACTAAAAATGTAGTTTAAATCCAATGCTGGTGCTATGAGCTTCTATGCAGATTCCAGTAATGAAAGAAACTAGTTAGGAAAGATTCCACCTAGTCTTGATGGTTTGCAATTCTTGCAATTTTAAAATCTGACTGAGAGCATAATCTTTTGAAAGAATATACCCAGCATTCTCTCCATGCGTTTTAATCTGGCCATGTGATGTTGGATAAGTCAGTTAGTATCTCTGGGCCTCCATTCCATTATATGTACTCAGGGGGTAGAAAGAGGAAATCACTTAGGGACTTCTACCTTTAAATAATTAATGACTCCATAAGTGAAATTGATGACATCGTGTTGAAAACTATGACCTAATTTCTAACTTAAAAGTACAGGCAAATACAGAAGATTGAATGGATTAGGAGCAAATGCAGCTTATTGGTGCAACCAATGCATTGGTACAAAGCACTCCTGGAGTTAAATCTACTGTAGAGAGACCTTGAGTTTCTTTGAGACTCAATCTTCCTTATTATTATCTCCTCTCCTTCCTTATTAACAGACCCTCACCTGTGTTTTAAGTAGTAACATTCCTGGCTGAAAAACGTTCATTCCAGGCTTCTGTTGCTTATTCCATTAGCCATTTGATATAGTTCTGTATAGTTCTGATCAAAGAGATATACTTGGGACTCACTGAAGGGACTTACAAGAAAGAATTTTAGAGGTAAGCAGCTTCAGTGGCTACAACCCTTTTTTTCCTTCTCCTTCTTGCCTGAAAGGCAGACTTCCTGGGACCACAAGGCACCAAACTAATGAGTAAGGATGTAAAGCTGGTCAGCACCTGTGTCCTAAGAGCACTGTGACTTATCACATTAACCCCAATTCCTACTTCCAGACTTCTTACTTGGACAGAGAGACAGGGAAGAACGTAGGGAGAGAGGGATGGCAGGAAGAAGGGATAGAAAGAAAAAAAGGAAGGAAGGAAGAAAAGAAAGAAAAAGGAAGGAAGAGGGAGGGAGAAAACAAAGGAAGGAAGGAAGAAAGGAAGGAAGGAAGAAAGGAAGGAAGGAAGGAAGGAGGAATGGAGGAAGGAAGGAGGAAAGGAGGAAGGAAAAAAGGAAGGAGAAAGAAAAAAGGAGATGAGAAAAGGAGGGAAGGAACAAGGGAGAGACAAATCCTCCTGCTTGGTTCACCATCACAGGTGGGCTTTTCTGCACATGCCATCAAACCTACTTCTGACAGTGATGAGCCGCCTCCCTCACATGCTAATGAATAAGCCCATTTTCCTGCAATATTTAGCATGCATGGGAGAAACAGATGTCATAATGATTGCTTGCAGAATAGAGCTTGCTTATAAAGACAGGCAAAACCAACTAAACATCCTCCAGGACAGGAACCATATTTTATTCATCTTTGAAACCTCACTGTCCAGAATAGAATCCATGTACTTTAGAATCACAATTCTTATGAGTGAAATGCATGAAGGACAGAAAGAAGGAAACAATGTTTTTCCACCTGATGGTTTCACATCTGATTTCTCCTTACGTCCATTGGGTTGACTTTCCTCCGTCCCCAGATCACATAAACCAGTTCGTGGCAACATCACTTAGACACAGTGAAGCTGCCAATTAGTTCACCAATGTGGCTGCCATGCCCTTTGGGAGAAACTCCAGGTTCCTGCAGTAAACTTTGTGCCTTTCTGGTACCATCCGTGGCGGGTATATACTCTGAAAGGTGCAGCAGGGCTGAGGAGAGGAGAACCTGGGAGGCGGGGTGATAACGAAGGAGAGTAGAGATGGAAGAAGGTCCCTCCTGTGCTCCCTCTCCTCTGCCACATGTCTCACCTGGAGGAGGTTTCATGATCAGATCTGAATTGCAATTTAAACAGTTTATCTGTCATTAGCCCCCTAACTAGGAAATCACTTTCATAGTAAAACAAGCAGTTATCAGGGGCAAGATAACTGAATGATGGGAGCCGTCCTGCCAGAGTACAATTTAAAGAATCACTGCTCTCTCCACCTGCTTCCATTTCCAGCCAGGACTCAAAGGACAGCTTCTTTGGTTGCCCTAGTTTTCACCATCATCGTCACTCTATAAACTATGACCAAAGGTCAAATCCTGTTTTTGTACATAAATTTTTATTGGAACACAGCCACACTCATTTACATATTGCTCTTACACTATAATTGCAGAAAATATCTGCTTGCTACCCTTTACAGAAATAGTTTGCTGATCCGAGCTCTAAAAGCTTTTGGCCTTCTTTTGCTGTTTGTTATTTTGTTTTGTCTTTGTTTTAGGCTGTCTAATAGGTGATCAACCTTCCCTTGGATGTTCTCAAGCAATTTGGTAGACAACAGAGCCCATTTCTTAGTATAAAAGTGTGCAAGGCCAGACACCCCTATCCCGGCCTCCCTTAAATCTATGTCTCAAGCAATCACAAGCTCCCACTCTCAGGCATGGACTTGATAGCTGGTGGCAAAAGGAAGCAAGAACAGCAGAGAATTCATCTTCGCCACAATGGAAACTGGACTATGGCTACATCAAACCAGTGTCCAGGCAATGGCTCCATCAGTGCCAACAGGACACCCAGTGTCTAGTCCTGGAGGTGGTAACAGTACAAATGGTGCTGTCCAGAGTTTGGTGGCTGAAGTGGCTGCAGCTTCACCCAACTATGGTTTTAGCCATGATTTTCCTGCTGCCCAGCCTCACTTTTTCTTGCTCATTTTCTGACCTTGGAATCAGCCTTTCTAGTAATTCTATGAATCACTTAAAGATTTTCAACAAGTTTCTTTTAGTTTAAATCAGCCAGAGTTTCTTTCTGTTGCTTGCCACCTATACCCTGGCTTGATAAAACCATCTATCTTTTGTTACATTTGTAGAGCAGCTAACAGATTACAAATCACCATCACAGAACCTATTTTGTTCTCATGACAATCCTGTGAAGTGTACATTTATGCCCACTTAACAGATGGAGAAAGTGAGGCCAAGTGAGATTAAGCAATCTCTTTGGGCCAACATTGGAACCCCTTTTGGTGAAAACTCAAACTCACAGAACCATGCCAAACAGCCAGAACTCTTTTTTTCTAACACCAGGCACGTGCTTATTGATCTTTTTTTTTTTTAATAAAATGAATTAAACCCGATCGTTTCTTCAAAGCCCGCAGAGGGCTGAGAGCTCTGTTGCTGCTTACCAGCATCTTGTCACTTTTCGCCTCCTTTATCCCAGTCCAGGTGGCTTTGTTTTTTTCATTTGAAAATGTCATCACCACGTCATTGGCAATGTGCTGCTACCTGACAGTGGGAAGAAGCATCCGGCCATATGGCTGAGTTTAATCTACACGGTCACGGTGTAATCCTGTTGCAATGGCTTCCCTTTGCAATCAAAACTGAATTTCACACTTTACCAAGATGGGGGCAGCTCCTGTCCTTCCCCAGAGTAATATAGATCTTCCCAGGCAGCCAAGGCCAGTGGAAGCGGCTTTCTTCTCTAGGCCTGCAGCAGGTGGGGGCAGGGCCGGGAGGTCAGTATGAATGGGAAGAAGCTGGAAAAGAAAGGCAGGAACGCTTGGGGAATCAGAGTCCAAGGTAATCCTGCACATTCCCCACCAGTAGGCCTCCATTGAGGACAACCCCTGGAACTCTGGAAAACTAAATTGAGAATAGAAGTCGCCTTTATGAGACGGATAGTTTTATCTTATCCACAATTTCCATGTCTGAGTTATCAGGCTTATCTCCCCAGAAGGGCTAAAATTAAAATCACTGTCCACCAAGTGACCTTATAGCAGAACCACTTAATTCATCAAAATCTCCAGGTATATTTTTTAAGCAAATAACCCCTCCCCATTTATTATAATGTAGCTCATCTCCTTGTAGTGGAAATAAATATTTAAAAAATTGCATGTTACTAGTCATGTAGAGCAGAATGAAAGAATGAGACACCACCTTTTTTAACTTACCAATTGGTAGAGTTATTTATTTGCATTATAATAGCCAGTGGTGAATATAGCATGTACTATATATTGCTGCTGGTGAAATTATATCTGATTCTGAAGGCTATTTGGTAATGTGGCTCCAAAACCCTCCACAAGCCACATCTCTTAACAAAGCAGTTCCTCCTCAGATGTGTCCTAAGGGCCTAGTCATACATATCGTTCTGCTATGACATTTTCATTACTAGATCTATTCACAAAGAGCAAAAACTAAAAATAAGGAGAAAGAAACCTCTTTGGGTAAAAATACACAGATTGTTTAGAAGGTTATTATACATTCAGTCAACATTTAAAATTATGTTTTAGACTATTTGATGACTCAAAAATATGTAACTACTAGCTACATATTTATATTTATAGGCGATGGCTATTCTCTCTTTTTTTCACTTATGTATAATATATCACAGGCTTATTCCATGTTAGCAAACATAAATCTACATCACCATTTAAAATCCTTTGCAGTATATACCATCATATGGCCTGCCAATATTTATTTGACCCAATACCCCAACATTAAAATTTCAGGTTGTTTTATACTTTTCAGCATTAATTAAAAAATAATATTGATAATATTACAACAAATGCTCTTAGTTGGGTGTCTTTTGTACATGTTTTGTCTTTTTCCTTAGCAAGAATACGTAGCATTCATATGAGAATGTCTAGTTCCATCTACAGAGGATCTCTAGCAATAAATTAGCTATTCCCTGACATGTATAGCCTAGTTAGATATCATAAAATTATTCCTCTTTGTTTGTGTGTCCAAGTGAAGCAGGGTAATGTTAGAGAGCGGGAAGATGTGTGTAAACAGGAAAAGCCTGGAGAAAGAACATGCCCATTGTGGGTGTTGAATTCTTTCCCAAGCTTTGTGTCCATCTCCTCGGGAATTGGAGACACCATGAACTCTCTGAAGCTGAAGCTGGAGTAATCCAGCCTGGTCCCCTCCCTGGGCTGCAATGTTCACTCATTCTGTCTTCATGGAAAATACAGCATCATTTAAATAAACCATCACTGACTACATCACAGCAGTGATACAAATTCAGTTTTCACTTCAGCAGTCTTATACCAGGGGCAGGGGGTGGGGATGTTCCTAAGACTGGCCTGTATCACTGCATTCTGAACATCTTCAGACAATATAATATTTTCCTAAAATATTCCCAAAAGTAGCCTGCGTGTTTACCAGCAGACAGTGAGGTAATGAATATCTGTCAAGGACAGAATCTTCTGGAAGATGAAGTAGGTTGCTCAGAGAAGGAGGAAAAAGGGAAAATGTGGGCAAGACAAAGGAATCACCCCTGTTGTCTGGAAACCAAACCATTCACACAAGGAATCAGTGGGAGAATAGGGACTGTTGCAGAGTTATATATTCCTTATTTCCTTCCTTTCTTTCTTTTATTGGTGTTTTGACCCTTGGAAGAGCTGACTGGTGTGTGGAATCAGAGTGAGGTGGGAGCAAACAATCCTGGAAGTTTGGAAGTTGATACAAATTTAAGTAATTTCACCAGTGACAGCTACAATGGAAGTGATGGCCAACCCTTGAATTTCTACAAATGGTTTTCTAAAAGTTTTCTTCCTAAGGCCTGGGGAAGAGGAACCACTCCTGAATGCTGAGGGGAGCACGGAGGCCAATTCTAAATTCTAGTGCTTACTGTCTCCAAGCAATGTAGTTCTCGGTGCTGCTTTTTTTTTGTCTTCCACAAATGGGTTGAATATTTTCTATCTGCTTCCCCTGCTTTTACTAACGGATGACTGTTCACTTCTTAGAGGCCCTGAAACTCTTCTACACCACTAGACAATCTCCCTCAGACCCAGGAAGGTGGACTTTGCTTCATCTCACACCATCTTGGACACCATAGAACTAATGATTGCTAATGTATAGTATTTTTGTCTCATGGATGTAATTGCGTGTGTGGCATATAGTTTCCTAGTACACAAAAATAAAAGACTAAATCTTAATTTCATTTTCAACTAAATTTTCTTGAGCACCTACTATGTGCTTGTGCTGGATACCAAGCTAGGCACTTTGGTATAGTTTATCTTATGCTATCTTCATATTTACCCTTGAAGTTAGGTGTTATCTCCACTTACAGAGGAGGAAACTCAGTTTCAACTCCCTTCCTAACTGATGGTGCATGGAGAATTTCAACCAGATCGCTTAACTCAGTGGTCGGCAAACTGTGGTTCTCGAGCCACATGAGGCTCTTTGACCCCTTGAATTTTTAGCTTAGGAGTACCCTAATTGAGTCAATAACAATGTAACTACCTATATAGTTTAAATTTAAAAAATTTGGCTCTCAAAAGAAATTTCAGTCATTGTACTGTTGATATTTGACTCTGTTGACTAAAGAGTTTGCCGACCACTGGCTTAACTCAAAAATCAAACATCTATCAGAACAAAGTTATGTTCAAAGGAAATCAAAAGAATCTTTCTTTATAGGGAATTCTTCCTTTTCTTCCTCCTTTTGCTTTTCCTTTTTTTCCCCCCTCTTTCCTTTCTTCCTTCCAGAAGTTCTTGAGTGTTAAACATGTGCCAGATACTGTTCTAGAAGCAGGAAATATAGTCTTTGTAATTCTATATTACATTAAAAAGATGGCAAAGAACATGTTTCACATATTGGTAATGTTATCAGAAGCAGACAAGCATAGAATTGGTCTCTAGATCTTTTTTTTAAACATATTTTATTGAGTTTTTACAGAGAGGAAGGGAGAATGATGAGAGTTATAAATATCGATCAGCTGCCTCCTGCACACCCCCTACTGGGGATGTGCCTGCAACCAAGGTACATGCCCTTAACCAGAAATGAGCCTGGGACCCTTCAGTCAGCAGGCCGATGCTCTATCCACAGAACTAGACTACTTAGGGCTGGTCTCTAGATCTTATTGGAGAATCTATGGGCTGGATTATGGTGGAAAGAACCTGCAATTTGGAATCAGGCAAACCTGAATTAAAATCCTGACTCTGCCACCACCTGGCTACATGATCCTAGACAAGTCATCTTATTTCTTTGAGCGCCCCCCCCCCCCGGGTTTTTCATCTATAAGGCAAACATAATAAGACACCACCAAACAGGATTGCTTTGATTATGAACAATTGAAGATGCCTGGCACTTGGGAAATGTTCAGTAAGCAGGAGCTGAGGGTGTGGTCTCCTGCCCATATTTTAACCTTGCCCATTGTAGGAAAAGGTTCTGTCAGATTGCTGTGGTCTGGGAGACGGGTCCACCTGCCCATCCACAGGGCCATCTCTCATGGCCTCTCCCAGGCATCTTGTGCTGACTTTTAAGAAGAAGCAGCCGGGGCTGTCCTCTCACATCCTGACACTACAGACACCACACTCAGGCAGGCTGCGTCTCTCTGTCTCCTTTGGCTTTCAAATCCTTGCTCCTTTGGCTGGCGGGCGCTTCACGGGGGTGGGGAGCTGATTCGCCATGGCGGTTTGTATCTGCAGCAGGCCTGACAGGCCGGGAGAGGAAGGCATTAATGTTTTCTGACAGGCGACCCCTAATTGTGGGAGCTTTTCTTCTTGGCCTTTCTGTGAAATTCTGACTTAGGCGAGCAGCATAACAAAGTGGTAGGGCATTGATCTGGGGCTTGCACTACACTGAGCTGGGAGCTGGGGGGTGGGGGAGGGGGGAATGGAGGGAAGACTGGGGAGGGGGGCAGCATTATTCATGAAGACTTTCAGCTGTTTTTGTCTTTTAACTAACCTTTGAGTTTGATCAGAGGGCTGGCTGGCCTCCCTTTCGCCAAAGGCCCTGCTGGCACCTGGACAATGGAGACAGACTGTTTTTCCTAGTATAGAGCTATCGCTGGGGGAGGCCGAAGGCTGTGTGTTCTGAAGGTGGGAGGGGCGAGTGTGTGTTTGTGTGTATGGGGTGGGGGGGGGGCAGGGAGGGACCAGCTTTACTTCTTTCTTGGTCTTGGGGACAGGGGTGGTTATTGATAGAAATTCTAGCTCCCGGAACACAAGGAACACAAGCAGCTGACGCTGAAGGCTCAACAACTTTATCCAGGGAAATGCAGAGTGGACTGATTTTCAAATGTCACATCCCCTTTCCCATCCAAATACCAATCTTCAACTCTTTTTCCCTACCACACACCCTCTTTTCAAGGGGCCCATTGGCTGGAGTAGGGCTCCAATCTAGAAGTGTTTGTGTTGCTGTTTTGTTTTGTTTTTTAAAAACATATTTTATTGATTTTTTTACAGAGAGGAAGGGAGAGGGATAGAAAGTTAGAAACATTGATGAGAGAGTAACATTGATCAGCTGCCTCCTGCACACCCCCTACTGGGGATGTGCCTGCAACCCAGGTACATGCCCTTGACTGGAATTGAACCCGGGACCCATGAGTCCATAGGCCAATGCTCTATCCATTGAGCCAAACCAGTTTCGGCTGCTGTTGTTTTTTAATTGGTAAAAATGATGGCAAAAATGAGTGAAGAAAGAATAGTGGAAGGAACGAAGTAGAGAAAAAGACCGGAGAGGAGAAATGGACGCAGAGGACAGTTAGAGAAGGACCCAGAGAAAGGCAGGTCTTTGGTCCAGAGAACATTTAGGAGGGAATTCAGCTGCGGTAGGTTGGGTCCAGGGTTAGGGAGCGGTGCTGGGTGGCGCCCTAGCCCAGCGCTGCAGCTTTCCAGGCCTGCAGGCCCACAGGGGGCAGGGAGGGAGGGAGGAAGGTGGGTGCTCTCCAAGGGTTCTTGTTTTCTGGCAGGTGCCTAGCTTTTCTCCCCTGCATTCACTTCCTGCTGCGATCGCCCAGACCCAGGGCCCAGTCCTCTCCAAGTACTTCGCAGAAAGTGACTCCCTTCAAGGAGCGTGGGTTGGCGCCTTTCCCCCATTTCGTCACCAAAATAGCCCTGGAAGACAGCGCATAAAAGGCGGCTTTGTGAGCGGCCGCCTGCAGGCGGCCTGGAGGGAGGGGGGGGGGGGCGCCCTTGGGGCTTCTGAAGCTCCTCATACTCCCCTCTCCAATCTCTCTCTCTCTCTCTCTCTCTCTCTCTCTCTCTCTCTCTCTCTCTCTCTCTCTCTCTCTCTCTCTCTCCTCTCATTCATTTCTCCTCCTCCTCCTCCTCCTCCTCCTCCTCCTCCTCCTCCTCCTCCTCCTCCTCCTCCTTCTCCTCCTCCTCCACTTTCTCCCTCTTGTTTTTCTCTTTTTAATCTCTGCATCTCTCCTCTCCTCCCTTCCCTCTTTCTTTTCTTAGCTTATCCTTTACTTTTTTCTCCCTCCATCCACCCTTCAGTCCTGTCTCTCTCCCTCTGCCTTCTTCTCCCCAAATTTCTCTTCTTTTTCTCTCCCTCATCTCTCTTCCCCCCTCTGGCCTTCTACCTCTTCCTTCTTTTCACACCGCTCTTCACCTGGGCGGATGCACAGCCTCCTCTCCCCTCCACACGCTCCCCCCCCCCCCCCACACACACACCCTCCACCCTGCGGGCAGGTAGTGGGCGAGGCGGGCGCGCGCAACTGACAGCGGACGCATGCCTGCAGCCAATCAGCGGCCGGATGCGCTGCAGCCTGAATAAATCATTAAACCTGACACGCGCTCAGGCCCGCTTCTCCGCTGCAACTTGCCTCCTGCCATTAACCTACACAGGCTCTTTTGTAACAACCTAATCTTGCATACAAAGGAAGAAGGAATATAACTTGGACCTGCGCTGGAGCCCAGCTTTGGCAGCAGCAAAAGAACCTTAGCGTTAACGAATCCACTTCCCTTTCTACCTTTGACTCCGGATAACCTGATAACCGGGACTTTCTAGGGAAATCCGAAAATGAATCATTTCTTGGCACAGGAGTTGGGGTGAAAGGAGAGAGGGAGAGAGAGAGAGAGAGAGAGAGAGAGAGAGAGAGAGAGAGAGAGAGAGAGAGAGAGAGAGAGAGAGAGAGAGAGAGAGAGAGAGATATTCAGACTTCTCAAGAGTAGGAAAAGAGAGATACCGGTAGGATTGAGGACATTAGTAGTTCAGAGAAGCACCTGCAGTGCTTTTCAAAGAGGTTGCAATAAAACAAGCTTCTCAGAGCTCGCTCTAGAAGATACAAATTAAGACAATTAGCTCCTAGAAATGGTGACCAAATTTCATCACATTCTCTCCATTTTTAAATGAGTGCATACATGGCCCAGGGAATGAGTGGCTGAATGAAGGCATGACTGGTTGGTCTTGTTTATCTTGGTGGCAAGTCCCCAGCACCACCTCTTATCTGCTTCTGGAAGATCCTGAGAAGCATTGACATAGTCATTGGCAACTCCAAAGCCCTTTCCTTATCAGTTCACCAGTTGACCCCTAAAAGGGAAGATGCCGTCATTTTCCAGAAGAGAAAACTGTAAGCTGACTTCTTTAGCAAACTTTCAGATAAACCATTCCCTGCTCAAAAAAGGTGAGCGATTTTCCAGAGTTAGGTTTTGAACGAGCTCCCCCTCACCTCTGCCCTAGGAAGTTTCTTTCTGACAGACATGAGTTCCAGAGCATCTTAATGCAAAACTAGTACACCCTTGAGCTCCTGTGGGAGAATAGCCTATGTACCGGCCAGGGGCAGCAGGGGCAGCATGGACACTTGAAAGGATCCATGAAAAATGGTTAATGGAGACACAGAGATGTGCTTGGGGCTAAGGGAGCCAGAATGATGCAGCACCCAGAGACTACTAACAAGTTGGAGCTCCTACCGCCTCTGAGACTGAAGGAGCAAGAGGAGGAAGCTGTTACTGCATCTGCATCAGCTGCAGGGACAAGAGCTAGTGCTGTGGGAGAGAAGCCTCCTGACTGAGGTGTGGCCTTGGACCAAGAAGCAAAGCCACTGCCAAAGCAACTGAGCCCAAGCAGTGAGGAGCAGGGATATAAAAGCCAGATCTACCTCCCTCCTACCTCCCAATCTTTTCCCTGTGGACAAACCCAACAGGAAGCCAGAGGGCTAGGGAGGCCTAACAATGGAATGCATAGAGATCCGCCTCTGGAGACACAGAGCAGAGCAGAGAGGGCAGAAAGTGACTCGAGAGAAGGAAAGAACAGGGAACACAGCTATCAATGCAACAGAGCAGACCATCATCCATTCAATCAACAAATACCTATTTCTTCTGGGGCTGGGAGACACCAGTGAACAAGACAGGTAAGGTCCCTGTCCTCATGTCGGGGACCATTTGGTAAGTGGCCAGTGACAGCAATTGTATAAACAAACACGCATGCATTATCCCCCCTCCCCCCCAGATAGCGGTAAATGCCAAGAAAGAGAAACACCGTAGTGGATGGACAGTGGCTGTGAGCATTGCTTTAGACAGAGCAGACAGAGGAGGCTTCCTGGAGGAGGTGACATCTGCAGGAAGTTGACCTGGGCTTCCCAGGAAAGCTTACCTGGATTCCACATCTACTATGTGGTGGCTGGTGGGTAAGCCTCAAAGCTAGTGTGTGATTTAGAGGCAGCAACTGGACAGTCCCCAAGAATAGAGAGGGGACAGAAGATAAAAGTAACAATAGGCACTTGCATTTACATTTATTTGGTAACCTTGTCACCACCCCCACCCACCCCCAGGCCAAGTGCTAAGGTTACATTGCTCCCTCTCCCTGCTGTGGGGACCACCAAGCCAATGTTACACACAAGAATTCTGATGCTCAGAAGGAATTGGGCTGTTGATTCTGTATTCTCACATCCCTGGCCCGGAAGGGACAGCAAAGTGGAAAAGCACATTCTACTCTCTCTTACTACACCTCAGTCCCATTCCTTTGATGCCATTTGCAGAGAGCAGACCCATTTTTTTTTTCTCTCTCTCTTCTTCCATGGCCCAGCCTGAATGGGAGATAGATTCTTCTCCACACACACACCCTCTTCCTTCCAATAAAAAAAAAAATATTCAAGCCAAAATCGGTTTGGCTCAGTGGATAGAGCTTTGGTCTGAGGACTGAAAGGTCCTAGGTTCAATTCTGGTCTAGGGCATGTACATTGGCTGCAGGCACATCCCTGGAGGGGGGTGTGCAGGCGGCAGCTGGTTGATGTTTCTCTCTCGTCGATGTTTCTAGCTCTCTATCCTCCCTTCCTTTCTGTAAAAAGTCAATAGAAATATATATTAAAAAATATTCAAAGCTTTGTCAGGGAGGTGAACTGAGTGTCCCACTCGCTCCAGCCCAGCCTCTGATAATACTCGCATTCAACAGGCCTGCGGTCTGTTTATTCTTTTTCTCCTGGCACTCCCCGCTCCTCCTTATCAATTTTAGGCGTGTCTCCACTCTTCACTCGGGGGTCCTTGGGTCCTGGGTTGAATAGGTAAGATTTCTCAGTCCATGAAGTCAAGGCAAGTTTTCTTCCCAACACCTCCCTCCAAAGACCATGGCTTGGGGGGTTAGGACCAAGGGGAGGCCGCGATTGCTACCAGAGGCGAGGGTCTACATTTTGTATTTCGCTGACAGCCCCAGCCCGCTCCAAAGCGCGCCGCGCAGCCAATGGGCAGCGGTGATTTATGGGGCTGACTAATGCCGCTGAATGCGGCCTGTCACAGCGCCCTGAATGGCTTCCCTTCCCCGCACAAGCCCAGGCTTTGTGTTGCTAAGCGATTAGAGCAGATGTAATGAGATTTTGCCCAATCTCTGCTTTGCCCTTTCCTAGCTTCGGCAAAATTGTGTGTGTGTGTGTGTTTGGGGGGAGGGGGGGATAGAGGGGGTTGTGAATTTTTTTATTTTTTATTTTTAGTTGGCCTTCGCATTGTGGCAAACAAGGGCTAACTTTGCCTCAAGTTTAACGAGACTGGCTATTTCCCATTCAGAAGTGAGTAAAAGAACACCTGTCTTCAGAAGACGTGAAGGGGGGGGGGGGAGAGACCCCCTCTGTGGGGGCTGAAACATTATCCCAGTGTTTTATATTCATAGCAATAAACGACTCGCTACACTTTCTTTTGCCTACCTTATCTGAAAAGTTGCAAAGGAGCTAAGTTAAAAGAAAAAGAAATGGGCGGGGGGGGGGGGGAGGAGGAGGGAGGCGGGGAGTCCAGCTCTGGTGCTTCCAAAGGAGAAGATAAAAATAAAAGCGAGCATCACAAAAGCATTTACTTCCCTCAAGTAAGCTCTAAATTGGCCCACTGCTGGCAGAAAGTCCGATTATTTATGGCGATGAGGAATTTACTGATCCCCCCCCCACCCCCCCTTAATTGTGCTCATCTCTTTGAAAGGGGCCGGAGCCTGCGCATTCTATGGAGGGTCATTTAGCAAAATGACATCAGACGGCGCGGCGCGCTCCGCGCATCGCAGCTTTAAAAAAAATGATTATTCCGTGCCACTAAACGGTATAGATGTACCAACACAGACTAGATTTTTAACTCTGGAAGACGCGCCGGCTCTCGGCTCTTTGTTGGGTTTTGTAAGACGCATTTTGCGCTCAGCTTTCCGCTCGGCTGGAGACACGCACACTGAATGCGCAAGTAACGCAGGAGGGGAGCGCGGCGCCGGCGAGAGGCGGAGTGGGATTCCGGTCACGTCCCTGCTAACTGACAAGAAGCGAGCCAGCCAAAAACCCCACTCATTTCTTTTTGAATCTTGGTAATTGGGTACTTTTACACGCAGCTCACGCTATTCGGGTAGAGTAGCCAGCTTAGATAGGCCCGGGGTCTCAAAAAAAAAAAACAACAACAAAAAAACGCACCCAACATTTCTAAGGCTTTGATTTTCTTTCGATGGACGTCATTCCTTCCGCAAGGAATTCATATCACACATGCCCTTGACTTAAAACCGGGATGGGACTGTGTGCATCCTGGGGTAAAGAAGTCGAAAATGTGCACCTGCAAGTGAAGGAATAACAGCGCACCCACCCCAGGGACTTGGTGGCACCATCCTCCCTCCCACCCAGGGCATCTATGATCTCATCCAGCCCTCTCACAGTTGCACAATCAGGACCTCCGAACATGGTTGATTAAGGGTTAAAAAGTGGGGAGAGGACCCTTTCTTTCCACTTCACTTTTTGGAGGCATTTTTTTATAATGTAAATCATCTTATCAGAAGACAATGCAATCATCCATCACCACGTATTCTCTGGGTGTATGCATCCATCTGCAACATAAAAGGGGAAGAAACCCCTTTTTATCTATTAATTTTTTTTCTTCTGCCTTCATCACAGAGCCACCTGAGGTAGGACTGGAGGTTATCTTTGCCATGTCTGCTAGGCAGCCTGCTCTGCACCACCCTCTCCTCCTCCCCCCACCCCTTCCCTTTGGGGTTCCAATAGCTTGGTCAGGGCAGTAGAGCCAAAGAAGACTTTTTTCACTTGTAAAAAAAAAAAGAAGAAGAAAGAAAGAAAAAACGTTTTATTACGAAACTAGTTTGTATAAAACAGGGTTATACAGGTGGATTTTTTTTGTAAGTTTGTAATAAAACAGTAAGGGGAAAAAGGCAGTGATAGAAATTTTCCCAAAAGGCAACCTTTTTTTCAAAAGCACTGGCTGCCACGTTGCGTTTGGACAGTAGCTGCATAAACTTTGTTCTGGAACAGTATTTCATCACATCATTAATACATTAACAAAGTTCCTCTAAAGTAAGACACGTTGGTGCTTTAAGTACATCCGGTGGCCTTTTGACCTCCCCTGGGAGGAGAGTTCTGGACAAAAACCACACAGGAGAAAATAGCAGTTGTAAGGTGAACTACACATCTAACATAGGCAGAGGTAATAGCATTACATGTTAAAGTTTCAAGATATACACATTTTTAAACCATTTGTACAAAACTCTATAAATTTTTTTCTCTTTCTCTCTTATGTACAAAAATATCTTAATATATCCCCAAACTGGTTAGGATAGATACAAATAGATTTTTCTTATAATAAAAAAAATTCACAAAAGATTGGAAGCATCCTATGATGAACATGGTAGAAAAGATGGTTGTGAGGGAGTGGGGTTTGGGGAAGAGGCTCAAGGATGGGGTGTCGAAGGACTGAGTACAGCAGAGTTTCGCTGCAGACGGAGGTCCACTGCGTACTGGGACGGGGGATACTGAGAGGAAAGATGGCAACCCTTGGCTGGAGAGTTAAGAGCTGAGCTTTCAAAAGAGGGCGGGGAGGTGAAGACACCCCAGGGAGCCAGCTCTTCCAGCGCTGCCAGCTAGTGGTGGGTGGGAGTTTCTATGGGGGCGTTCTGCTCTCTTCCGCCAGGAGCTCCATGCCTTTGCACATGCGCAGCGTTTTGCACATGGACTCTGGTCCTGGTCACTCTTCCAATCTCCGTGAGTGACTGGAGTGCAATGAGACAGTTCTGAGCTCATCCCTGTTTTGTGAGAGCCTTGCTTCGCAGGCCTGCGTCGCTTGGTTGGCCTTGGGGTTGGTTGCCAGCTTTTATTTTTTTCTTCTCTTTTTTTTTTTCCTCCCTTCCAGCATCACTGACGAGTAAGCACGAAAGATGCAGGTTGTGCAGTCGCCCTATAACATGAGAAGAAAGGGAGATGTTAATGTGTATTTGGAGACCAGCATGGGGGGGGGGTGGATGGGGGAGGGCTGAGGATGGTGCAGGTTTAGGGATGGGGGAGGCTATGACTGGTAGAGCGCCTCTTTGGACAGGCCCTGGTACCCCTTCTCCACCTCTCCATCTCACCCCTTTCCAGTCCTTGGAGACCTGGGCAAAAAGCCACTCTCAGAGGCCAATAGTGAGACAAACCACCCAGGACTTCAAATCGACTGACTTTAGCAAACCCTGGAACTCCATCTCCCCCCGCCCCCCAACGTCTCCGTGGAGACAGCCCCCCCCCACCTCCCTGAGATACTAAGACGCAGAGAAAAGGATGGAGATAAGGATAAGTAACCGCCTCTCACCCCCGTCCACGCTCCCCCCTCACCCCCCCCCCATGCAACCTACCTGCTTTGCCAAGTCCATTCTGCGCCAGGGCCTGGCCCAGGCAGAGCCCCCATCAGAACCAGTTGGTGAAATCGAGCAGCTCTTGCTCCTCGGGGCTCAGGGGGTCGTAGGAGCCCTCGTCCGACGAGTAGGACGACACAGGGGAGCCGGCCATGGAGTTCATGTCGTGGGAGTAGCTGGGGGAGATGGTGGGCGACAGGACACCAGCCTGGAAGGCGGCACTCACGGCGTCGTGCTCGTCCAGCAGCTGCTGAAGCGCGCGGATGTACTCGACGGCGGAGCGCAGCGTCTCCACCTTGCTCATCTTCTTGTTGGCCGCGCCATTGGGAACGTGCTCGCGCAGCGTGGCGAAGCCCAGGTTGACCAGCTTGACGCGGTTGCGCTCGCGCTCGTTGCGGCGCGCCACGGCGGCCGGCTGCTGCGGCGGCAGGCTGTAGCCGAAGCCGCTGAAGTTGAGCCGCCGCTTGCAGCGCATCAGCTCGGGCGAGGATGAACGCGGGCGCTTCGCCGGCCTGGGCGCCGGCTTGTGGCCGCCCCCCGACGGCTGGCCGCCGGCCGCCGGGCTCAGCTGCGGCGCCTGCGGCTGCGGCTGCTGCTGCTGCTGGGCTCCCTGAGCCACCGCCGCGGCAAAGAAGCAGGCTGCGGGCGGCAGGAAGGGCGGCTGGGGCTGCGGCTGCTGGCCCGCGCCGCTCTCCATCTTGGCAGAGCTCTCCATGCGCTGCGGCTGCCAAGGAGGCGCGGGATGGGATGGGAGCAAAGCGGGGATGCGAGGTGCGGGGCGCGCGGGGGGAGACACAGACAGGGACCGGGGTGCACGGACAGCGAGGGAGAGGGCGTGGAGGTAAGGGGGGGGGAGATGAAGAGGGAGATCTCTCTCCGGGAAGTTTTTTAAAAAAATTGCAAAATCCCCAGGAGATCGAGGATGGGAGCTAAGAAGGTGCAGAGGCTGTTCCTCCGCCCCTCCGCTGCTCCCGCTCCTCCTTCCCCTCCTCCCTCCGCGGGCTGGCTTCGGGAGCCTCGCGTGGCGCTCGCGTGTGAGGCTGCAGCTAGCACCTTCTTGTTTAAAAAAAAAAAAAAAAAAAAAAAAAAAGGCAGAAGAAGCAAAAGTCAGCGATGAGCGCGCTCTGCTGAGCCTCCCGTTCCTCGCGCCCTAGGGCTGCGCTCTCTTGCGCTGGGTCCCGGTCTGGTCTCTGCAACCGTGGCTCAGGCTGTTTTTATTATTATTATTATTTTGTTCACCTCCTTTCTTTCTCACTGCCTTCTCTCCCTCGCCCGCCCGGCCGGCTGCCTGTCGGTGCGCCTTGCACGCTCCCTGGCCAGAAGGGAGAGTGCCGGGCGGCCGGAGGGAGGCCGCCTTTTCAATGGGACACCCGGCCCCACGCGCAGCCCTGGCCCCGCCTCGCCCCCAGCTCCCCGCGGCTGCGGCGGGCGGCTGCAGCCCCCGCTTCCCCCCCCGCTCCTCTCCCCTCCTCCTCCCGCCCACCCCCTCGCCTCCCCTGCCTTTCTCCCCCGCCCGCGCCCCGCGCCGCTCCCGGCAAACTCCCCATTCAGCAGGGTGTGTTGTTGCAGTGCGTGCGCCTGGCGCGTGCCGGCTCCCGGCTGAACAAACAGGCGGCGCGCCCGCGGCGGGCTGCGGCCGGGGGTGGGGGGGTGGGGAGGGGTGGCTCCAGGGGTGGGTGGGTGGGGGGCGGGGGTAGGCCGGCGTCGCCAGAGGGGCAAATAGCGCTGGGAGTTGGGGTGTAAGGGTGGACAGGTTTGGGGTGACATGCCCTGGGATTCTGCTGAGAACTTGGAGCAAAGTACCGGGGAAGGTTTAAGCAGAAAAAGCAGCACCGGGGGTGTGGAGGTTAGAGGGGCGTGGGGCTCCATGTTTCCAGTTTTTTTCCCCTCCTACCCAGTGTCATATTCTCTCTCTCTCTCTCTCTCTCTCTCTCTCTCTCTCTCTCTCTCTCTCTCTCTCTCTCTCGCGTGGGGGCGTCTTTGCTGCTCTCAGAAGCGTATGCACATTTGCGATGGAAGTTCAGAAAGCCGGGGCACGCTTTCCGAAGGACAGGACTGTGAAACTTAAAAGACTGCGAAGACTTCTTCGGTTCTAGTCCCGGGGCGTCCTTTCCCTGGCTCCGTGGCCCTCGGGAGGCGGCGGCATCCTCTCTGAGCCTCAGTTTTCCTGTCTGTAACCACAGAGGTTGGTTAGAGGGTCTCTCATGTTCCACCCAGGCATGCGCTCCCCACACCTGAGCAGGTGTGGAGGGTGCCCAGGAGGAGGGAGGTGATCGGAGCCCTTAGGTAGGTGTCTAAATCAGGAAAGCCCCCCAGGATGGACTCCAGCTGCCTGTAGCACCCCCTCCCCCAAAGGATAATTTGCGATGATCCCTTAGCGGGGAGGGCGGGTGCCTAAGGCAGGGAGTTCTCCGGGACAGTAGTGGCTGGATGGGGGGGGGGGGGGGGGGGAGGAGGCAGGGAGGAGATGATGATGGCCTTTGAAGGGCCAGAGGAGCTTCCCTGGTTGTTGGGAGCTGCCGCAGCCACCTCGGCGGCCTTGGCTCGGCCTCCAGCCCGCCCCAGGCGTGTGCCCGGCGGCCGGTGGCAGGCGTCTGGGAGCCGAGCCCGGCGGGCCGCGTGCTGGCGCCCGAGGGAGGGGGAGGCGCCTGCCGCCGCGGCTCAGCCGCTTGGACGGCGCTCGCCCGGGCGCCTTCCTGGGCCCCGGCCCTGGCGCTCCCGGCCTCAGCCCAGCCCAGCTGCGGGGAAAGCGGATCGAGAGTCACGGGCCCCATCTTCCCAGGGCTCAGGTGGAGGCCGGGGAGGGAAGCTGGGGCGCGTGTCCAGGCGGAAAGAAGCAGAGGGCAACCAGCCAGTGGATGAGAGGCCTGGGCGCAAGGATGATCGCGGTGAATTGATCAGATTGATCCATGATGACGTCTCCCGGACTTCCCTTTGCGGAGCTGGGGAGGGACCCGCGGGGGGGGGGGGGGGACTCAGGGGGCCGCCCTGGGCACCTATGGCTGGCTAAGGGCACTGTCAGAAAAACGTGGTAGGGACGGGAAGTGCAGACCTGTGGCTCCCCAGGTGAATCATCTCTCTTCCGTGCCACAGTTTTCTCTTTTAAAACAGGGAGTTTGGGAGGGGGGGGGGTACAGCGCTGAACCAGGCCCACAGAGATCAGCTCTGTAAATCTCAGACCCACACTGCCCCTCCCGCACAGCACAGTAACGAATGGCTTGCCGACCCCACGACCCCACGTGGTTTTGCTGAACCCCCGGGGTTTACACCGCTGGTCTCTCCTCTCACCCACCACCCCAGGAAAGGAGCTGAGTCTCCAAATTCCCATTTCCGGGAAAGGTAGGAGGCAGAACCACACCACCTGCTTTCCAACCAGGAGACTCACCACCTGGGAAATAGGCTATTGGGGCACTTCCTGATAACCCAGCTCCCAGCTCCAGATGCTGGGCGGTAGGAGGTGGCTAGGAAAGGCCTCCTGTGTCTCACCAGCTCCTCTCTAGTGAAATGGGGGTAGGGGGGAGAAGGGAGGGAGAGTCAACAACATGGAAGCATCTGAGTGCGTTTTCTCTCATATTAGGCTGAGCCCTGGGCTCTGAGCTCTCTTCCACCCCAGACTCTAAGTGCCCACACATAAAGGTCCACCGTTCTGGCTCCACCCCTATGTTGTGCTGTAACCTTGAACAAGACCCTCTTCCTCTGCCGCCCTCAGCTTCCCGGATCTGTACCTAGGAGCAAGGAAAGTCTTCAGGTAGCCAGCGCGTGTTCCGTTTCCTTTCTGGGGTGCAGGCTTTGCATCTGCACAGAGACCCCAATTACCTTGGATTTCAAGGCCAGAGCCTATTCTCATCACCACCACCATCAACCCTGCCAACTCCACCTCCACCTCCACCTCCACCATCAACACACACACACACACACACACACACACACACACACCTTGAAACGCTCGCTCGCTCGCTCAAATAGTGAAGCCACCCATTATAGCAACCCTACGCATTGGCTTCCGCCCAGGAGAAAATAGAGTCTGCGCTGGGATCCTTCCGGCCAAGGCCACTGAGACATTTGTCCCTATTCTCCCTGCTCCAGCTCTGAGCCAAAATTCCCTGCTCACTCTCCCAGCTCCTGTATCCTGAGCTCACTTCCTTACATGTTTGCAAAGCGCTGCAAGAAACCCAGGCATGCTCTTCCTCCCACTGGAGCAAATACGTATGTTCCCCACCAGCATCCCTGCCCCACACCGTCCTCTCCACCTTGTCCCCCAAAGAAGGCAGAGCCATCTAGAATCTCTTTGCAGGGGGCTGAGTCTCTGCCTTGGGGATTGTGCACTTACCAAGGGGTGGGGGTGGGGGGGATGTTGCACTGAAATGGGAATTCCAGATGTTTTCACTGTTTTGGAGCAAAGGACTTGAGGCCATGAGAATGCTGCCTCAGACCCTGTGACCTAGAGTATGACACCCCTCCCCCACACCCACACACCTGATAGAATTGCCCCAGACTCCTTAGGCCCAGGGAACCCCAAGTCTTGGGGAGAAGGGGGAGGTAAAGCAGAAGGACTTGATTGGACATCCAGGCGCTGGTACTTCATCAGCAGAGTGAGCTCTGTACTGTCCATCTCAGTTTCCTTATCCGCCATGCCCGTAGTTAGAGCACCTAATTCCAACTTCTGTGAAATGTCAAGATGTATGTGGGGCACCCCAAATCAGCTCTAAATGGGAAGGCATGGATAGGAATTGTCTTTCTAGAGATGAGGATGCTCTGTGGTTGCTCACCTAGCTGGTCCTGGAAAAGGCCCACCTCTGGGCTTCCTGGAAGCACACCCTGATTGTTGTTACAGCCTTTGGAGACCCAATGCATCTCCTCTCACTGTCCCAGCCCCTGGGAGTGGGTAAGCCCTGTCATTTAAAAATATATATATATATATATATTTTATTCATTTTTTTTTTTTTTTTTTTTTTTTTTTACAGAGAGGAAGAGAGAGGGATAGAGAGTTAGAAACATCGATGAGAGAGACTCATCGGATCAGCCACCTCTTGCACACCCCCTACTGGGGATGTGCTTGCAACCAAGGCACATGCCCTTGACTGGAACCAAACCCTGGACCTTTTGGTCCGCAGGCTGACACTTTATCCACTGAGCCAATCCGGTTTCTGGCAAGCCCTGTCACTTTTGAGGAATGGTGGTGATGCTTTCAAGTCAAGGTGATGGGAGACAGCAGGCAAGTTTTTAACATAAAGAGTAGAGATGAAATGCAGATGTGCTCTGTGGCTGGCCTTTAGCAGAGCCACTGGTTCTGACCTCCCTCGCCACCAGTGGGCCTGACTCTACTCTGGGCAAGATCCCAGGATTCACTTAACCAGATCGCCCGAGGTTCCATTCAGCTAGGTGTGGAGGGGACAAAGAACTCACAGGAAGAGTGCTGGGTGCTTCCACCCCTGATGGAGCGCTGGGGCTCACCTGTCAAGGCTGTCAGGAGGATTAAATCTGACATTGTTTGTGAATTCACTTTGCAAGTTCCTCCTGATATCCCAGGGACTGGCATTCTTGTGATGCGGAGGCAGGACACTACCCCCCTTCTGTATGCATTGCCCAGAGTATAGACATCCTAGAAAATGAGAAGGGCCTTAATTTCTGTACCTCCAGGCCCCTCGTCTATTTAGGGGATCCCAGAGATGAACCATACCTTAGATTAAACCTTGTCCACATTCAACGTCCGGGTCTACATGTTCAGTCAGACCTTGCCCTGAACACCTGAGACTCTGGTGCCCCGAGTCTCCTGCCACCTTAGCTTCCATTCACAATTGAAGGTCAGGCCAGTGCTGCCTCTGCTCCCACACTATCCTCATGCTCCAGAATTGGGAACCTTCTCCCTGTGGAAAAGAGTTACGCTTCATCTCTTTTCAAAAGTTCCTTCTGAGCTTTTTTTTTTTTTTTTTTTTTTTTTCTTTTTCCTTTGGAAGGGGAGTTAATATTAAAAGTGAAACTATGGTTTCCATAAAAGGAATCATTTTGTAAAATTATATTTATAATGGACCCTACAAGAGGCAAGGAGAGTACGAATATGAACCCAGACCTGAGATTTTTTTGAATGGACACAGAGTTTTAGTGCAACCCTCGATTTGGCGAGCACTAAGCCCCAGAATCCACAGGTGCTTTGAGAGGAGTGAAGTATGCTGAGCATTCAGATGTTTGGGTTCCAGTAGCTACAACACAGGGCCTCTGTCCTGCAGCATATGCTGTTCTAAGTCTGTGCTTGACAGGGTCTTACCCAGGGAAATGAAAAGTACATTGCCACACAATCTACCGTCTCCAGCACGCTCTTCCCAAGGTAACTTCAGCCAGGGCCGCTGCCCAGCCTGAGTTGAGTCTGCCTAGCCCTAGCCCGGGTCGGCCTGCTCCAGGGCCAGAATAGCACAATCTCCAGATCTGGCTCAGCATCCAGGCCTGCACCTGCATTAAGGAATCCAGGCTTCTAACAAAGCTATTCGCTTTTTCAATACATTAAAAAAAAAATAAATCTAGAAAACAAAACAAAGCACAAACTATTATTTTACTGTGGTGGCTTTTGGTTAGGGAGGGGGGAGGTTGGAGGAGAGAGAGGGGGTAATTTGCAGCCACCCTCACAAGTTCCTTTTGAAGTTCTCCAAATAAGGAGAAGTAACGTGAAGTCTTTATTTTTTTCTTCTAAAGCCCCATTTACATTATGATTAAATACCTTCCTCAGATGCGCATAAAGAAAGTCGTTAATCTATATAGCTCTCCAAAGCATCAATACGTTCTGAACTTTTGTAGGATTTGTTACACTCTATTTTGTTACAGTAGGCCCGCTCCTCTCCGTCTAGGCACATGGCTCTCTCTCCCTCCCTCCTCCAAGAAGGAAAATAAAGTAAAGGTCTTTCACGGTAAACAAAACCAGCTGATTCTTCACAGAGAACCCATGAATAGCTGGAGAAGAAGAAGAAAAAAAACTTACAATAAGTGGTGCATTTTTTTTTTCTCTGCTGGGCATAGCATTCAAGGACCAGGGCAGTATTCAAACAGAGGTCCTTTTTTTTTTTTCCCCCCACAAGAGAGTTTAGAAAAGAAGCGTGGGGTCCATTCAGCGCTTTCTCCCCCTCACAATCGCAGGGTTCTATGAAACCTATCTTCCATGCCTTGTCGGAGTGTTTCTGGGCACCAATTAGGGCTTTGTGGCCCGGCTTTCTTTGCCGAATCTTTGAGCAGCGAGAAAGAGCGCTCTCGAGTTTCCCCTTATTTTGACCATTTCAGTCATTACTCGGTGTAATAATTAATATGACAACTGGACGCTCGAGTTTGTATAGAAACACCTCAGCCACAGGAGCGGGCGTGCCGTGGGTGGTAACGAGCAGGCGCATCAGCCGGAGAAGCCACACACACAAAAAGGGGAATGAATGGCCGGAGAGAAAGAGAAGGAATAAAGATGAAATAGTTGGCACAACGCAGAGGGACATAACTCAGACTCGAATGAAGAGGGGGAGCGCGGGGAGGGGGACAATTAGAAGGGAAGGGGGAGAAACACCCAACAGAGGTTAACTTATTTTTGAAACTGTTTTCTGAATAGAATTGGGGATTGTGAGTGGCCGGCTTTCAGCCCAGCGCTGTGTGTCTCCCCCACCCCAATCCCCAAACCCCAACTTTATGAGCTGTCTGGGAACGTGTGGTGGGGCCCGGGAGAGGGAGGGAAGGCAACCTTTAGGCTCTTCCCAGGGTCCTTCTGATGGTGCACTCCGCATACCATCTTGCCCGTTATTTTTTATTTTATTTTTTGTTTGTTTGGTTTTTTACATTGTTGCAAAAATCTGTTCCCTCTGCTTCAACTTCGGTGCTGGCCCCAGAGAAGATGGACACAAATGCAGCGTACAGCGATGAGTACCGCGCCACATCTCCCTGGGAGTGAATTTTGGGGAGAGGGCATTCCTGATGCAACAAGGGTGCAACACTGCCTGGAGGAATGGGGTTTGTGGGGCTCCAGGCGAAAGGGTCTCTCTCTCTCTCTCTCTCTCTCTCTCTCTCTCTCTCTCTCTCTCTCTCTCTCTCTCTCTCTCTCTCTCTCTCTCTCTCTCTCTCCCTGGCAGCACGCAGCCGGACGGGGCACTGCGCCCCTGCCCCCGCGCGAGGTGCCCACGCCAGCCAGCGCCCCCTCCCCGCCCCCTCCGCAAGCGCGCCCTGGGGTGGCGGCCGGCTCGGTGGCGGCATAATAAATAATTAGAAGGTTTAAGCGCTTTCGCCACAGCTCATGCTAATGAGCCAGATGAGGGCTCAGGCTAACCCGAAGTGACAGTTTGCATATAGGAGGGAAGAAAAAGAAAAAAAAAAAAAGCCCTGCTATTTTCCCCCAACTGGATTGCTCCTTCTCAGATTCATGTGTCCCCAGTTCCCTTTCGCATTCCTCCGGGTTTCCCTCTCTTTGTGTCCCTCCACCTCCCATCACACACACAACACCCCCCCCCCCCCCACACACACACCTGTTTTCCCCTTTCTCAGTCCATCTCCTGGCCACACCGCGTTGTGACGTCACCAAGTCCCCGGGTGCCTACAAGTGACTGCGGGAAAGTTCGCTACCAGCGCGCCAGCGCCCCAGGGGTTCGCGTGCCTTTCTGTGCACAGCGCGCAACGCACCAAGGCTCCCATTCTCCCCAAATAACTTTGAAACTCAGGGTCAGGGGCGTCTGAGCTACGAGACCCCTGTGCGCCCTTGGGTGCTCTGGGTGCTCAATCAGACAAGGGGAGCTACCCACTGGAGGGATGGACGCAGGCGCCGAAGCCCCGGAGCTCCCAGACGCTCCCGCCGCCTCCTGATGGCAGGGTTAGTTTGCCCAAGTGACTGAGGTCAGTCGTGTGTCCCCATTGTGTGGCCACGAGTCCTGTGTCCATCATCACCTCCCCGAAGTCTGAGCTCAGCCCGACTCCTGGCGGCGGGGCGCGGGACTGCTCTGGCCTATAAATCAGCGGGGGAGGGAGGAGTAGCCCTGTGTGGAGGTGTTCGAGCTCTCTCTCCACCTCCTTGCAGACCTGGCCAGGCCCAGCAGGCCAATGGGAAAGTTTGCTGGAATCAAGTTAGGAGGAAGCAGTGGGCCATAGCTTGGTGTGGATTTTCCTGGGAAACTGTGACCTCAGGGGATCTCATTAACACATTAACTCTTCTTCCCATCCCCACCTCTCTCATCTCCACCTCTCTTCCCTAAGTCAGCTTATCTATCTATCTATCTATCATCTATCTATAGGAACAGGGGAATAAAGAACGAGAGAAGATGATCGCTAACACATGAATCTTAAAGAAACAGCAGCAAAAACAAAATTAAGCGAGTTAATATTATAAAATTAAATATTACAGGAAACACTGTGTATGCATTATTCAATAAACACAAGCGTACTGAACCCATGAAAGGCAGGATGTGCTGTCCACCTAAGACAGCGATTTTCAACCTGGATGCTAGTTGAAAGAATTTGTAAAATATGCAATACCTGACCATTTAGTCAGGAGCACTAACTTCTTTTCCCTTAGATTGTCAATGGCCTTCCAGTGTTAATGAATAAAAAAAAAGTATATTTGTTATCAGATTGGCAAATATATATATATATATATATATATATATATATATATATATATATATTTGGGGTGTGCTGCAGAATTCGAATAATTAGTTTATATGTGTCACGAGATAAGAATGTTGCAAATTGCTAATCTAAGATGGTAGAAAATACCCCTTAGATGGGAAATGATCAAGGTTGATACGCTCATGGATTTACCAAAAAACGATTGAACATAATCAAAGATGAGCAAGACAGTATTGCCTTTGTTCAGCTTACAGTTTAGTGGGCAGAAAAGGAAATATAGAAGAAAGGAAGGTCCATTAGCACACTGTGCGGGCAAGATGCAGAGCCCTCGTCCCCCATGCTCCTTCAGTCCTTGGGCTTTTACCCTTCACTACCCGCCAGGTTACCCCCAAATTAATAATCTATGTTGAAACAGGTAACAGGTGGAGCTGTTATGCAAACACATCCTAAAATCATCCAACCGCTCTTCCCCAACCAGATGGTCACCCCTAAGCTTCTCTTTGATCCCTTTCTCTCTCTTTCTCTCTCTCTCTCTCTCTCTCTCTCTCTCTCACACACACACACTTTTAACACCTGTTAGTAGTAGGTACAATGAAAAGGCAGGCCATTGGAAGTTAAAACAGACTCCATGTTCTAGAACTTTCTAGCCAAATGTCTCCAGGCAAATTTCTCACCTCTCCCATGGTCTATGTCTACAAAATGAGAGACTGTTAAGATGCCTCCTCTCCAACTCTGACTATATAGACAATACAGGGACAACCATGAGCCCCTCTAGTGGCAAAGGTTCCCAGTTTGAGCAAATATTTTCTATTCTCTGCCCTTCCCACGGGGGTAAATGACTTCATCTACGACTTCATGAGGTAACAGGAGGTAGACTCATTCTCGCTAGTGCTAGGATTTTGGCTCCTGATGGCCAGAAGGTGGCGCCAGGGATCAGCATGGCTTTGGTCTCAGGCAACCAGGGTAAGAGGCGGGCCACTGGCTCATCGGAATTCACGTGCAAAGCAAGAAACTCACTACTCTCGCTAACGACTTTGCTTGGTCAAAAGGATTCCTCACTACTTGCCTGAACAATTTTTAATATGAGATGTGGGGGGGTCGAAAATGCTCCTTTGCCGGTTGTGTGAACCACTCGCCACCTACTGGGCATTTCTAGAACTGCAGCTAGAGTTATGTGAAAATCTACTACCTGTGTTTCCCGAAAATAAGACATCATCCGAAAATAAGACCTAGCGCATGGAAAGATAAGACATCCCCTGAAAATAAGATCTAGCGCAACTTTGGGAGAAAAAATTAATATAAGACACTGTCTTATTTTCGGGGAAACAGGGTACTACCACAAATTAGCTCATTCTATTAATTCTACTCCACCCGATTCAGTTCAACAGCAGAGCACCGTGCTACATATGTACCACATTTCTCAAAATGCCAACATTATACATATATGATGTTATATCTGAAGCTTCATCCCAGACCCACCAAATCAGAATCTGGCATCTGCCTTAGCTAGAGAATAGTCCTTTTGTACACTGAAGACGAAGAACCAGTACTCTAGAGATATTTTGGGTGATAAGATACAGTCCCTATTATTCAGACCTGTGAAGAACAAATCTCTTTTGATACAGAAGTTACACTAGTCCTATAGATATACTTTCTTTGGGAAAAGAGATGACCTGGTGACACTCGGATGTTTGCAAGTGCAAACTATTTGAAATTGAGCTCATTATTCTCAAATTTTTTCCTTCTTTGTGTCCTGTGATTCAAGGCTTAGCATCACCCACCCACACTCCCAAAACAAATACTGGGAGTTATCATACACTCTCCCCGTCTCTCATACCTCTCCACAACAACCAAGTCTTAAATATATACATATTATACTATTTATATACATACATATGTATGCATCTATGTATCTATGTGTATATGGATGTATGTTAATCATTTCCCTCCTGTCAATTGCTCATGTCATTGCCCTATTTCAATAGTCTCCCAACTGGTCATCCTGCTTCCAGTTTCATCTCCCTTAAATATCTTTTCTCACTGCCACCAGAATGGTCTAAGTCCGTGGTTGGCAAACTGCAGCTCGAGGGTCACATGCGGCTCTTTGGCTCCTTGAGTGTGGCTCTTCCACAAAATACCATGGCTTGGGCGAGTCTAGTTTGAAGAAGTGGTGTTAGAAGAAGTTTAAGTTTAAAAAATTTGGCTCTCAAACGAAATTTCAATCGTTGTACTGTTGATATTTGGCTCTGTTGACTAATGGGTTTGCCGACCACTTGTCTTAACTAGATGACATGGTCAATATAAAATGCATCAGCGTGTAAAGAAATGGAGCTTTATATCACAGCCCAGCCAAAGAGATCTTTTCAAAGTATAACATACCCTATTGCTAATCTATTCAAAACCTTGTAATGGACTCTCATTTTAACAGGCTAAGAATCCATTGCTCTTGAAGCTCCATAGTCGTAGGAATTCTGCTTTTCCTCATTTTGCATGCCCAGCACTTTATATAGCATCTGGAACAAGGCAGGTGTTCAATAAACACTTGTTGATTGAGTGAATAGACTTGGTGAAACTAAAGCTCTTTAAAAAACAAACAAACATGTTTTTTATGGATTTCAGAGAGAGGGAGAGGAAGAGAGAGGAATAGAAACATCAATGATGAATCCCCCGCATGCCTCCCACTGGGGATTTAGCCCTCAAGCCAGGCATATGCCCTGACTGGGAACCAAACCTCAACCCCCTCTGCCCTTTCAATGGGTCAATGCTCAACCACCGAGACGACCAATCTAAGTCTAAGCAGCTCATTTGATGGTATAAGATGTTTGCATCTGTGATACAGAAAGTGGTATGCAAGAATATTTTGATGAAGAATTTAAAAAACAGAAAAACTACCTACACCTGTGGGCATGTCTCCCTCATTTACTGCTTGGCACAGGGTCTCTAGGATCAGCAGTGACCTTTTTGTGCGTACCTTCCTAACCTCTAGCACTTCTCTGTAAGGAACATACAGAGCCTGGTTGGTTCTTAATATTAATTCTAGTTGGTACTAGATATTAAGTTCTTTTTTTTAAAATATATTTTTATTGATTTTTTACAGAGAGGAAAGGAGAAAGATAGAGAGCTAGAAATGTCGATGAGAGAGAAACATCGACCAGCTACCTCTTGCACACCACCTACCGGGAATGTGCCCGCAACCAAGGTACATGCCCTTGACCGGAATTGAACCCGGGACTCTTCAGTCCACAGACCGATGCTCTACCACTGAGTCAAACCGGTTTCGGCTGGTACTAGATATTAAGTTCTTAATATTAATTCTAGTTGGTACTGTGTGATATGATATCACACAGCGAATGTTATTAGCTTGTCAGAACTCTGCATGTATAGTTTTACAAATGTGTGACAAGAGGCACAATGGGTGGAGCAGGACCTGTGAGTTGGTGAGTGCTAAGGGGCATTTTGATGGGTCCCTTTGGTCCTCCAAGAGCAGGGATGGAGCCATCTCTGAAAATGCTCTGTCTCCATCTACTCAATAGCCTATGAGTCATCTTTGACCTGTTTCTCCCATCACCCACCATATCTAAGCCAACTTCTTTTTTCAACCTCAATGAGTAATAACTGCAGCCACCTAGATCAGCGTTTTTCAACCGCTGTTCCGCGGCACACTAGAGATGTTGCCTGGTGTGCCGTAGGTGCAGACAAGACAAGAATTTTATAATTTTTCACTATTTTGTTTACTTAATATTTCATAATAAAGTAATTATAAAATACTTTCTTTGTGTTTATTTGATTCCTATTCAAGAGAATTACTTTATATATAGTCAATATAGGCACAGAGTTAAATTTTTTAACATTTTCTAATGGTGGTGTGCCTCGTGATTTTTTTCATGAAACAAGTGTGCCTTTGCCCAAAAAAGGTTGAAAAACACTGACCTAGATGACTCAAGACTACAGAATGTAGCTTTCAAATGCTCTAACCTGCCACTCCCTGAGTAGACAAGGGTGTTTATAGCACCCTCTCCTTCAGCAGATGGTTCTGTTCTCTTCCAAGAGTTTAAGGGAGAGGATGATGGGTAGTCTTCCGAACTCTAACATCACTATCCCAGCTTTTTTGCCTCCTCTTCCACAAGACTACAGCATTTCAGATTTCTCATCCATACAATGAAATACTAAAATTGTATTTCACTAGATTATATAAAGAATTAAAAGATGATCTCTGCTGTTGGGAGCCATCAGAGTTGAGACAAGCAACTCCGTCTTAAGGAAATAGAATTAAGTTCCTTCTAGCAGAAGTTATGCGGTGCCCTGAGGGTTTAGCCAGAAGATAAGATTAACCTGCAGCTTAACATCTTTGCAACTTCCCCTTCCTGATCCTCCCCCATAGATAGCCCAGCCTTGGAATGTTACACCTTGGAATGTTACGCCGCCCTGGCAGTTAGCCAATCCTGTGTTGCCAGATACCTTGCCACTCAGTGCCTAAACCAATTATACACTGCCAAAGACCCCTCTGCATAGGCAACCCTGCCCCCTTTTGTTTCTGCTGTATATATACAGCCATTTCAAAAAATAAAGTCGAGGCTTGATCAGAACCTTGTCTTGCCTCCATTCTTTTGCGTTCCTTGTTTGTTTCATTCTCTTAGGAGGTTCCTGCGTACCCCTGTTGTTGCCCCGAGGGCCGGGACACTCTGCAATATGCCTGGTAGTCAGTAAATATTTGAGTGCTGAATAATTATTTGTCTATTTTTCTTCCCAGAGAAGATGAGCTAGAAAAAATAAGGCTGAGAAATAGCCCATTTATGTCTAATAGAAATCCAGTATGGCTTTGAGAAAATTCTCTAGGCAAGTTCCCCCCCCCGACCCCCCCAAACTTTCCTTCTTTATATACATTTAAATGGAAAAGTAAAAGTTGATCAAAAGTAATATATCTTCTAATCCCACTATCTAGAGAAAATGCCTTTCTTGTTCTTTATTATTGTTGTATGCCTCTTGACATGTCTTCCTAATGGGAAGTATAAGATTTTTCATGTTACTTTTATCAATAACTAGTTTAATTGTGTGCATTTAAGATATACTTTTTATGATTTAAAACTAATTTTTGTGCCTGCATTCATTATGTGAGTGAACTCTAATTTGTTTAATTATTTCCCTATTGCTGAAGATTTCACTTTTGTATAAACATTTTTGAATAATGCCTCCCTGAACAGTTTTGTGCATATTTTTCTCCATATGTGACTAAGGTAATATGAATTGAGTACTTACTATGTATCAGACACAAGGCTTATACTGGGATTTAGAAAGACTAAGATTTAATCTCTGGTTTGAGACAGGAAGCACTGTCTGAAATAACTGCTCTGCTTTTATTTTATCAATATTAGTATTGGCATTGACTTCTTAGAGGCTTAAATTTGCAAAGCACCCTAACTTTTACTGGTATGTAATGTATGTGTGTGTATGTGTGTGTGGATATATATATATATATATATATATATATATATATATAGTTTTAGTGTGCTATAAATCCTTTAGGATATGAAATATAGTATGAATGAATGAGTGAATGAAAAAATAAATAAAAGCTAAAGAAAAAAATTAGGACAGGATCTTTGACATAAGGGCTGCCCTCAACCAAGATTTGTTGAATGAAGGAGTATGTGAATGATAATGTTCAGTGACCTCACTCTGATATTGTCAAGAAGAGATGATAATGTAATAGCCCCAGAGTCTTGAGATTTTACATATGTATATATTTCATTTAATAAACCTGTGATCAAGCGTACTTCATTTACCAATTGATTTTATTATGACCCAAAGACAGGTCTAAGTTCTGCTGAGCATTCCTGGAATAGCCTGCTCTAAATCTTATTTTGATACAAACCATGACTTCATAGATTAATTGCATTTAGTTTGTGTGGGCTTTGATTGGTAATGATCTTCAGATTTCTGGATTGTCTGTGTGGGGAAAGTTAGACTAAAAAGAAATACAATAGAAATGATGCTTTGAAGAAGCTCCCAGCTAGCTGACTTTGCAGGTGGGAATTTCCCAAGTTTTTACAATGGGATATGCATTGTTCTCTAAATTCTGATGAGAAAAGTGTAGTTCTTGGACATGTAATCTCATCTGAAGCACCATTACCATAGTTTTTTTTTCCCTTATATTGTTTGAACTATGTTTAACTATGAATGACAGAAATTTCAAAATCATAGAGATTTAAGCAAAAGTTTCTCACAAATCTAAGTCTAAGTAGCCCAAGGCTGCTGGAGTGATGTTCCATGGTGTCAAGAACCTGGTTCTTTCTCTCTTGATGGTTTTGTTCTGAAAAAAAAAATGGCTCCTATTCCTAAATTTACCTCATAATCTAACAAGGCTGCTCCAGCTCGTCAGCATTTTTATATTCTATCTATCCTTTAAGAAAGGAGAAAGTAGAAGGACAAAAGCGTGTTTTATTTAAAGACACTTCTTCGATGTTGCACAGACTACCTCTCCTTGCATTTCTTTGGTCAAATAGTAGACCTGTAGTTATACCTAGCTGCAAGGAACGCTGGGAAATGTAATTTTATTCTGGGAAGTCTTGGGGCCTGGGTAGCTAACATCCAGAACTTTGATTTCCATGAGAGCGAAGGAAAGAAAACAGGGTGATGAGCCATATTTGCCACACCCATTTCTTCTTTATCAAATGGATTAAGCAGTTCCTAACATCCATGTAACAATTAGGCTGACTCACCACACTTCCATGAAATTGACCAGTAAGAAAAAAATTAAGCTGAAATGGATTTAGATAGTTTATAGCTAAGAGCACAACAGGCAAAGTGAGTTTTATGTTTCCACTGGGTCCCCTTCACCACCAAGTTCCATTGGTGTCAATGCCAGCTCACTTTGCAGGGTGGAAACGAGTGAATCCGGGTAGGTGCTGATGCATTGGATCTAGGTCCCAGCTGAGGGACACTGTGCATAAGAAACATGGGTCTTCTATAGGAGCTTATCATGACTTCCCCTTCATCCTCTCCAAAAGAGACATAGTATCTTTATACTGGAATGCAAGCAAATTTTGTCTGGGGAAAGAAGGAGGACCTTATCATCATGTAGCATTTTCAGGGATGGAGAAGTTCTTTATCATATTTGTTAGGAAACAAATATGATCTTGATCAAGGTTGTTTACTATACAGTCCCCCACCCACCAGTCCTTGAAAAGATTATCCAAGAAATGCGGACACACCAAGGGGATTACCTCCCATTTCTAAATTCTGCATAAATGCATGGATCTGCTTAAATATTTAAGGGAATATCTCAAATGTTTTGAAACCCATAGGTTTAGTTACTACTCTAATAGTATGTTAAATTCTAACACAGGTTTATAAGGGGACAAGGTAAGAATGTTTATCTCAGTACTGTTTGGGGGTGCTAAGAAGTTAGAGACAGCCTACGTGTCTATCACTGGAGAACTAAGATGTCAAATGTGATGGATGCAAACTATGGAAAAATCCATACTAGAAAAAAAAAAAAAGCAAAAAGTAGATGTAGCCCTGACTGGTTTGGCTCAGTGGATAGAGTGTTGGCCTGTGGACTCAAGGGTCCAAGGTTTGATTCTGGTCAAGGGCATGCACCTTGGCTGCGGGCACATACCCAGTGGGGAATGTTCAGGGGGAAACTGATGGATGTTTCTCTCTCATTGATGTGTCTGGCTCTCTTCCCCTCTCCTTTCTCTCTGTAAAAAATTAATAAAGTATATATATTTTAAAAAGTAGATGTACAGTTAGCAGCTTGGCAAGATCCTAAGAACACAATTAAAAAAAAAAAGAAACTATGAAATCTGTAGTAGCTCTATCTACTATAATAAACCTATACTACAAAATCACTCATATCCATGAAATACATGCATGCATCAAAATATCCTTGCATTTAAAAAACCCAAGGCTAAATAGTAAACATATTAGAGATGTTGCCTCTAGAAGAAGGGAATGAAAGTGGAAAGAGAAAATAGAAAGAGAATAAATAAATAAAACAAGAGAGGGGCCTTGGAGCTTTTACGTGCCATGAACTCGTAGGTTATGATTAACTAAACCCTCTACATAAGAGGTTAAATGAAAAGGTAATCAGCAGTGGTTGGGAAATCTTCAACTTCCAAATCAGTGAAGGTCAGCTTCAAGTTTACCAGGTTCACAACTGTACATCTTGCAACATCTTCATGACCTTTGACACCTTTTCAGTGGATTATGGGCTAAATTCTTGGATGTTCCTTCTAGTTTTACACTGTAAGCACAATTTTCTAAGGATCCAGCACCTCCCTTGTCAGTAACAGCAACACACGGTATTCCATTCAAATTAAATAAAAAGAGAGTTTAAAAATTATCTACAAAATGTATGTCACAATCTCATGCTAAGTGAAGTTTTATCTTAATATATGGATACATTTCACCTTTTCTTTTGCCAGAATAAACATTTTTAAAGAAGCTGTTAGTGTTTTTCTCTGAGATAGCATACAATTAAACAAGCTCTCATCCCAACCCAGATCTGTGGCATTGTGTGTGTGTGTGTGTGTGTGTGTGTGTGTGTGTGTGTGTGTGTGTGTAGGGTCTAAAAACTTTATTTTTAGCTGGTATGAGGAGAAAAGAGACATGCTATTATTTTTTTCCTAATAAAATCACTATTTTAAAAAGGAAAGAAAGAGTATTTAAGAGCCAACACATTGCAATCAGGTGAAATGTAGTGTGACTTTGGACTACTTATTTAAACTTTCTGGGCCTCAGTTTTCTTATCTATCAAGTGGAGATGCATTGTTCATAAGGTTGTTGAGTGAAAAAATGAAATCATGCTTATGGAGAACTTGGCACAGTGTCTAACACAGTGCACATAGAAATAAGTAGCTGTTTTTGCTTGCATGTTTACTATATGCCTTTTGTATTGCTGGTGTTCACATTTATTTCTTCCCTTAGTATACCAGCAACATCAAGGGAAGAAATGATGTTTGTAAAGCAATGTAAGTTTCTGTTGAGAAATCAGCTGACATTAATATGGTACTCCCTTGTAGGTAACTGCTTTTCTCTTGCTGATTTTAAGATTCTCTCTTTGTCTTTAGCCCTTGGCATTTTAATTATGATGTTTATTGGTGTGGGCCTCTTTGGGTTCTTCTTGTTTGGGACTCTCTGTGCTTTCTGAACTTTTTTTTTTTTTAATATATTTTATTGATTTTGTTCAGAGAGGAAGAGAGAGGGATAGAGAGTTAGAAACATAGATGAGAGAGAATCATCGATCAGCTGCCTCTTGCACACCCCCTACTGGGGATGTGCCCACAACCAAGGTACATGCCCTTGACCGGAATCGAACCTGGGACCTTTCAGTCCACAGGCTGATGCTCTATCCACGATTTTGGCTGCTTCCTGAACTTTTAAGTCTATTTCTTTTACCAGTAGAAAATGTTTTTTGTTATTATTTCTTCAAATAGGTTTTCAATATCTTGCTCATTCTCTTCTCCTTCTGGTACCCCCATTTTGCGAATGTTAGTATGCTTAAAGTTGTCCCAGAGGCTCCTTACACTATCTTCACATTTTTGGATTCTTTCTTCGTTTTGCTTTTCTGATTGGGTGTTTTTTTTTCTTCCTCATTGATTTTGTTCTTGGAATCCTCTACTCTACTGTTGAATTCCTGTAAATTATTCTTCATTTCAGTTAGTATATATTTAACTTCTGACTGGTCCTTTTCACGTCTTTGGTGTTCTCACTAAGGTTTTTGAAATTCTCACTAAGATCCTTGAAAGTCTCGCCAAGTCCCTTGAACTCTCATTAAGATCCTTGAGAAGACTTATAACCATTGTTTTGAACTCTGTATCTAATAGTTTTCTTGCTTCCATTTCATTTAGTTCTTTTTCTGCAGATATATTCTGTTCTTTTATTTGTGACATGTTTCTTTGTCTCCACATTTTGGCTGCTTTCTTGTGTTTGTTTCTATGTATTAGGTAGAGCTGTTCTGTATCCTGGAATTGGTAGAGTGGCCTTGTGTGGTAGGTGTCTTATAGAATCCAGTGGCTTAGCCTCCCCAATCAGCTGAGCTGGGAACTCTAGGTACATCCTTGCGTGAGCTGTGTGTACATTCTTGTTGTAGATGAGCTTTGATTACTGTTGGTGTCACTGGAGGAGTTAACCTCCAGGCCAATTGGTTGTAAGGACTAACTGTGACTACAGTGGAAGAACTGTTATGCAGAAGACATTCTATTTAATAGAATTTGTTTAAGTGGAGCTTTGGTGCTCACTGGGTCTGCCCCTTGAGTGTGTGAGTTGTACTTTGGTATGGTCTAAAGCTGTCCTCCAGGTACACTGGCTCTGGGGCCTCCTGGGAGTTGCAAAATCAGCCTGGGACAACATGACCTAAGCTATAGATAGGTCTGCAGATGGCTGCTATTTGTATCAAGCTTGGAAGTGCCCAGGTGGGCCCAGCTGAAAAGCCAGGCAGGCTGGTGATAGTGCTGAGTCTTAGGTCTTTTACTAATAGGTTTGGGGCATGCTGATGCCAGCTGCTGCTTGCTTGAGAGATTTTAACAAAGTCTGAAGCCTCACTTTAAAGGCAAAGAAAGCTGAAGCGTGGACTTGACCAAAGGTACACAGCCAATCAATGGTGGAATCTATTTGTTTTGAATCTCAAATCTGGGACTTTTTTTTTTTTGGCAGATGCTTGATCATTCCATCCAATAATTGTGGGAGGAAAGAGGGTGGATTTTTAGCAAACTCCAGTATTGGCTTGTTTTCTCTCCATCCATTACCCCCTCCTGGGTAAATATTAGGCAGCCAACTCAAGGCCTTGATGCCACTGATTTTTTTATATCCTTCCTGAACCTCTGAGTTTGCAGTGTTCTTTTATATATTGTTTTGCTCCTATTGGCAACAAATGCCTCATCAGTTTCCTGATCTGAAAAAAATAGGATGAATGGCATCTTCCTACCCAATGAGAAAGTCCACTCTCCAACAGCCACCAACTTACTCTAACCCTCCTTTTATTTTCTTAGGAGTCCTAGCTCTGCCTTCCCTCATTTATTTATTTTCTGTCTTCTCCACTCTCTCTAGAATGGCAGCATGTGGGGAGGCAGGGTCCTTTGTTCAGCAGTGAGTGATACTGACTGTATCAGCAGTGAAGACAGAAGTATCATTCACTGCTGTACCCCGATACCTACTGGAGTGCAGTACAGGACCTTAATAGTTATTTGTGATCACATACTTCTTATTTATTTATTTATTATTATTATTTTAAATATATTTTTATTGATTTCAGAGAGAATGAGAGAGAAAGAGAGAAACATCAATGATGAGAAAGAATCATGGATTAGCTGCCTTCTGCGTGCCCCTTACTGTGGATTGAATCTGCAACCTGAGCATGTGCTCTGGATCAGAATTGAATGTGGGACCCTTCAGTCCAAAGGCAGATACTCTATTCACTGAACCAAACCACCCAGGGCTATTGATTTAAATTGAATTTATTGGAGTAACATTGGTTAATGAAATTACATAGATTTCTAGTGTACAATTCTATAGTACATCATCTGTATACTGCATTGTGTTCTCACAAACCCAAGACAAGTCTCCTTCCATTACCATTTATGCCCCCTTTATTATCTTTTACCTTCTCTCATCCCCCTTTTCCTCTGGTAATCATCATACTGTTATCTATATCTATTAGTTTTTTACTTAATCCCTTGACCTTTTTCACCCAGCTCTGTAATTTCCCTCCCCTCTTACAGGTGGCAGTCTGTTCTCTGAGTCTGTTTTTAGTTTGTTAGTTTATTTTGTTCCTTAGATTTCACATAGGAATGAAATAATATGGTATTTGTCTTTCCCTGACTGGCGTATTTCACTTGGCAGCATGAAGAAAGTGGAACTGTCTTATGACCCAGCAATCCCACTCTGGGAATATATCCAAAGAAACATGAAATACTAGTTCAAAAGAACATATGCTCCCCTATGCTCATTGCACCATTATTTACAATAGCCAAGATTTGGAAGCAGCCCAAGTGCCCATCAGTAGATGAGTGGATAAAAAAGCTGTGGTACATTTACACAATGGAATACTACTTGGCTGTAAAAATGAGGGAAGTCTTGTCCTAGCAGGTTGGGCTTAGTATATAGAGCACAGGCCTGTGGACTGAAGGGTCTTGGGTTCAATTCCAATCAAGGGCACATGCCAGTAGGGGGGAGTGGAGGAAGCAGGCAATCAATGATTCTCTCTCATTATTGATGTTCCTATCTCTCTCCCTCCTCCTCTCTGAAATCAGTAAAAGTATATTTTTTTTAAAATGAAGGAAGTCTTACCCTTTACAATAACATGGATGGACCTGGAGAGTATTATGCTGAGTGACACACTTTGAAATGATACCTTCCATTTACTAAGTGTTTAACTATAAGGCAAGAACTGTACTAACTGTTTAAGGTATTAACTCATTACTCTTATTATTCTTATTCTTGAAACACCCTGGCAAGGGGGCTCTGCCATCCTTTTGGGGTGAAGATAGGTATATATCTTTAGGACACGTGGCTGGATTTCAATCCAATTCTTTCTCTCACCTTTGCTCTTTAGCGACTGGGCTCAGAGTTCCCAGTGTAATCTTGCATATAGTTTTCTGAAGTCAAGGCCCAGAAAGGCAGTTTGTTTAGTGGTTAATAGAAAAGGAACACCCCCCCCCCAAAAAAAAAAAAATCTCAATTAGGGATCCTGACTGCTTTTGTGAGTGGAGGGCGGGACAAAGGATTATTTCTTATAATTATATCATTAAAATCATCATCGATCATGGGCTTACTCCAATGCAGAGAACCTGCTTCCCTTACTTCTGAAAGTCCTGGAAAAGCCAAATCACCAGCTCACAGGTGGCCCTGCGCTCCTCCCAGGCAGCTTCCTCTACCCAGGGGGGGGCAGCCAACTCTGGCCTCCTCACACCCTCCAGCCCCAGACAGTGGCCTGGAGCTCACTACGTCATAACACGCCCCCCTGGGGGTGGTACTGTAGCTGGAGCACTGCGGGAGACACCTTTGCAAACAACCCTCTTCTCCCTGATGTCAGGTTAAAAACCTTAGCACCACGTGCTGCTGACAAACCTGCCTGTGACTGCCTGCCTGCCTAGAGCCAGAGACCTCACTTGCCAGAGCCAGCATGTCAGCTGTGGTCCTGGAGAGCCGAAGAGGCCTGTCTAGGAAACTCTCTGATTTTGGCCAGGTGAGCCTCAGCCGCGCAGGGCCAAGGGGATGCTGGTGTTTCCTACTTCCATAAGCTCACTTCGATGTCTATTTCCATTTGAAGATAATGACATTGTCCAGGAAATCATCAGATAACATAGGTCCGCAACAATTGTTTTCCAGGCGTGGCTTTCAGGGGGAAAGAGCACTACTTTAGGAGTTAGGGATCTGGCCTTTAGTAGCCACCAACTAGCTGTGTGTCTTTAGACAGGTCACTCTCCCACTCTGTTGCCTGCTTTTTCTTCTCTATAGTGAAGGGTCTGATCTTTAATGGTTTGGAATGGGAGATGGGATTCTTCTCCATCTGCTCTCCTGTGATGTTTATGAAATGCTCACAGCCATCTATTCTAGTGGCAAAATTGTGAGAAATTGCAACCTTTTTTTTTTTTTTTTTTTTTAATCTTTCGGAGAAAATGGGGCATGAAGAAAGTCTCAGACTTACTCAGACCTAGGGAAGGAGAACATTAAACAGAGAGGAAAATGAACAAGATAGCCTTGGACTTGGAATGTGACTTGGGGATAAGGCCCTGGTGTTGTCTGATTCTCTGGGATTTGCTGCCTTTCTCTTGAGGTGAACAATTGCATTCTTTTATTGACTTACCACGCTCTTGGACTCTCTGGTTCAGAACAAAAGCCCAGCTCAGGGAGCAAACCTGACTCTGCAGACACATTTCATCAATAGGGTTAGTGAGAACGATCTAGAGAACAGGGAAGTGGAGGGGAGGGGATGAGTGGTTGATGTTTTAGGACACATATGTCAAACACAAGGCCCGCGGGCCAAATCCAGCCCGCCAGGCCTTGCAATGTGGCCCGCACCGCGCTGTCATCACTGCACTCCGCTGTCAGTTTATGACATTGTCAGTTTATGACTGTTCAGTAAACCATTCGGCCCGCGATTTAGGCTGGATTTTAGATTTTGGCCCCTTCTCTGATTGAGTTCGACACCCCTATTTTAGGATAACCAGAGAAGCGGCAGAACTTTTCACACTGACTTTCGTTTTGAGTTCTGAGAAAGAAGACTTCCTTTAGAAATGTATGTGATGCTTGGAAGATGGGAGAGTTTGGGATTGAAGAGGGATGGTGTGGAAGTCAGACAGGTACCAGAATAGACCCTGACGTGTCATCCTTTAGTTTCTGTGTTTCTGGCCATGGACTTCCACAATCATGAGGAGAAGTTAGAGACAGTCACCTGTAGAGTAAAGCTTTGTTTATAAGGCACTGAGAATAAGATTGAGACCCACAAATCGTCACTCTTAATGACTAGAAGGAAAGAGCAGGGTTTAGAACATGCCCTGGTATCCCATGCACATTGAAATTAGGGTATTTAACTTTGCAGAGCCTCACCTTTATTCATTTGAAAAATTTGAATAAAAGTGTGAGGATGAAATGAAATAACTATAAAGCTCTTAGCACAGTTCCTGGAACATATGAAAGTGTCAGTGGTGTATAGCTGGGATGGGCTTAATTGTTCAACAAAATGTGTCTGGAACATTGGCAGGAGGGACCAGCACTGAGTCAGATATAGTGACTGGTGTAGCTTTGTCAGGGAGCAATGCTGGGCATGAAGTCAGGAGACCTGGGATCTCATCTTTGGGTGAGTAGAGCTATGTATTGGGAAAGCATTATAATTGGGATGGGGAGAGGCCCAGTTCTGTAACTGTAAAATTGGGGAGGGGGAGTGTTTGAACTGGAATAGACTTAAGGATTCTATCCAAGTCTGACAGTCTGTGTAAAAGATATGGTTTATGCCTTCATGAAGCTATTCGCTCATATAAAGACCATACACTGGATGTAATTGTGACACAGGTTGGAAGGCATATGGTATGGAAAGCACTCTACACATGCAACAAGCAGAACAATTTTGTAAGAGATGTTGACTCATTCATTCACCCAACAAAGACTTACTGAGCACTTACCATGTGTCAGGCACAGAAGAGTTTCTACCCTGGAGAAACTTTCATTGTATTATAGGAGACAGACAATAAAAAAGTTAACCAAACGAACATACAATTTTATGCAGAGATAAGTTCTGTGAAGAAAAAATAGTACAGAGAATGGAATAGAAGATGAAGGGAACTCAGAAATCACAACTAAGAATGATAAGCTAGTGTTCAAAACCAGATTTGACTCTGAGAACCTCCCTCTCCCCTGTACGCTCCTCTACCTCACTGCTTTCTCCTATAGACAAATGCTGGCATACAGAGGTATAGTGTGTCCATGCCAGGATGCTTGCATCTTTCTTTCAGTTGTCTCACACTGTAAATACATGTGTGTTTAACCACTCAGGCAAATATGTACCACTAAGAATGAAAAGCAATGCCCCTGGAATATCCTTGCCAAAGAGTATTATTGCTTATAACTTGGAAAAAATGTTATTTTTCCATACACAATGAATGTATTTGTTAGATACAATCCAACACAATATATTTCTATTGGTAAATGTATTGATCAATGATCAAAATACTTTTCTTTCTGGTTCCTAGTAAAGTTCTTTCTCCCAGCCCTATTTCTTCCTACTTAGTTTCTGAGCTTCTCTTGTCTGTCTATACCCATCCTAGAGTTACCTGTGTTTTAAATCAACTCACGTGTCTATTGGAAACAAATAAGATTTGGATTGTGAGCCAATAAAAACATATTCTGGAAGAGATTTGGCCAAGATCCCATGCTAAGTCAATATAGCAATGTTGAAATTACTATGAACCCAAGACCACACAACTTCACAAACTTTCTTGAGCTTCCTTTCATTTAAAGTCTCTCAGGCTTTGAAAAGAGGAGCTGTAGTCCCACTTGAATCTGCCATTAGGAGGCAGAATAAGGACTTTGGAGTTGCTGGCCTCGAGTTTAAGTCCAGACTTTGCTACTGATGAGCTGGGTGTCTTGGACAGGCCACTTAACCTTGCTGGATTTATTTCCTCATTTGCAAAACTACTTCATGAGGCTACTGTGGAAACATGTAAACCCATAGAATAGTGCTAGTTGCTGCCAAAGATGAAGCTTATTAATTGTGAAAAGTACAAAGTATGGCTCCTGGCACACAGCAGGAACTCAGTTAGTATTAATTTTACTAATGCAAAAGAGTAGTGACATATAATATGGCAAATTTAAATTTGCAGGCACATTTGAAAAAAGTCGTAATTTGAAAAAAAAAAAGGGGGCTGTATATTTTTATCAGTGATTTAAAAATATTTCATGGTTAGGTATCATGTGGGATGCTTTAGAAAATGCAGGTTCTAAGATCCTACCCAAGATATTCTGATTTGATTGGTTTGGAAGGGACCCAGCAATCTGCATTTGAATAAGGAATCACGAGGTAATTTTGTAGTGGAAATCCAAGGAACACTCACTGAGAAACCCTGATTTAGAAATTGTGTGGGGAGAATGGAGAAAGTGAAAGAGGCACAGGAACAGGTAAGGAGTGGTATTGAGTAACTGGTGATTAGATCAGAGAAGAGCTCTTTGCAAGAAAATTAGGTCTTCATATGGACCTTTTGTTCATAGCACAGGGAATTGTATAAAATGACTGATAATTAGGAGCCTCAGTTCTCCACCTGGGACCACTACCTGTGTGACCTCCGCTGAATCACTTCCTTTGGCCCATAGTTTCTGTATCTGAAACTATGAGCCAAAGAAACTATGAGGGTTTGAACTAAATGAACTCTAAAGCCAAGTCTAGCTCTGTGAGTCAAAATTCAAGTTCCAAAGCAATGGAGAGGGATTGTTTCTAAAAGAAGTGAGACCCAAGATGGCTTTTGAGGAAGAGTGAGCTATTTGAAAGTGGGGGAGAGAGGAGTGCAGTGGATTTACCCCAAGGAGGAAGCCAGTTGTATGGTGAGGAGGTTCTTGTGGGTGAGCCTCAAGAGGCTCTTGATTATCAGAAGGAAGTATTTTATCCCACTGGCCATGAGGAGCCTCTAAAGAACTTAGTAGGAAAAGGACATGAGCAAAATTACTTGTGTTTGATCAATGAGGATTACTAAGAGCTAGATTAGTGTGCTGGTAGTAGGAACAAAAGAAGGACCTGACCCTGAGAGCTATGTCTGCATAAGGTCAGATTGGTCTTGGTGGTTGGCTGAACATGCACAGGAGTGGAAAGGGGGTGGTGATGGAATTTTGAGCATGGTACATACATGTCTGAATTTAGAAGTGACATCTGTGGAGACGTATCAGTAATATGTCCCTTTTCCTAGAGGCCAACAGGATAAGAGAATGTTGCCAAGGGAACTAGAAACAGAGAAATCCTTTGTCATTTCAAGGAAATCAGAAAGGACTAAGGGCTCAGTGTTCTCTGGTGGGAAGAAGACTGCTATAAGAAACTGATCTGCATATCTTTGGCAGGGCTTAGAGGAGGGAGAAGGTGGGATAGAGTCTGCTGTAAATCCTGATTCATATAATAGATAGTATTCTGGGTTACATAATAACGGGTAAGTTACCTAATTTCTCTAAGCCTTAATTTTTTCATCAGCAAAAGAAAGCACTTGGAAATGAATAAAACCTACCTTCTAGATCAAGTGTGTCAAACTGAAAGGCTAACACAGGCCAAATAAACAAGGTTTAAGTTTGTGTGGGCCGCAAAAAAACAAAAGCTTCAATTTTCATAGGAATGTAGGTTTATTTTTATAGAGACATCCTGAATACAAAAGGCTGAAATAAATGAGTCATCATTAACATAAAATAATAGAACATTTTAATAAAAGTTAATATTTTTTCTGGAATATTAACTTATGAGAAACTGAATAACTGCATAAATTAATAAGCGTAATGCAATAAAACTTTTTCTTGTTCTCCAAAAGCAAAATATTTCCTGTTGTGCACACCAAACAAGTCAGCCCAAGACTAATGACTTGGCCATCAGCTGCTAATATATTCTCTGCTGGTATTAGTTGAGATAAATGATGCGCCTGTGTATAAGGCGAGTAATGGAAATGAATGCAACAGGATTATAATAATCAGTCATCAGGGAACTTTGTAGTTCATTATTAATAATTTATGTATAACAAAATATTGTAAAAATTAAGTTACAAAATTTTTATTAAAATGTTTCTTACATACCGTTATATTGGCTGGGCCGCAAAAATATTCGTTGTGGGCCACATGCGGCCCTCGGGCTGTGAGTTTGACATGCTTGTTCTAGATTGTTACAAGAATTAAATGAGATCATCCAAATGCCTGTGACATTATAGGATCTTAATAAATGATGGTTTAAAAAGTTTTAAGAAAGACTACATTATGCTCCATATAAAGATATATAACAGTTCAGTCTTCTAATTCATTTGAAACTCCTTCTAATCACACTTGCTCTGTTTCAGAAAAGGTTCTGGGGAAATCTATTTTCTGAATGAAAAGAAGTTCATCCTAAGGGCATTGGTGTTTATGCAGGGCTTATTACACCAAGTCATAGATAGACCCTGTCCAACAAAGCCTTCCCATTGAGATAATGTAACATCCATTCCACTAATTTCTTTAATCTGCTTATAAGAGAGTGCTTTTCTGTATATTTTTTTCTTCCTAGTTTTAGGTACATGCTATTTATTTTTGGGCACACGTGGAACTTTATATATTATTATAAAACTAATGTAACAAATTTCAGCACTTTCTGGACTGCCAATCCTAATCCCATCCTAATTTGCTGTCACATGCATGTAGAAATTGCTAGGTCCTTGACATGCTTTGCTGTTTTGTTTAAGACATCTGCCTTCCAGTGGGTTATTTGTGTACTTTTATGTGTCCTATAACTTTTTCTACAGTTGTATATAGAAGATCCCAGTATACACGAACAAGTTAATGCTTCCCCGAGAGCTTTGCAAAAGGCCAAGCAGTCATTCTCATGTACTTAAAATGTAATCATCATTTTTTATAGGCTCCTCTTAATATTCTACTTAAACTTCTTTATCTTTTCTTTTTTCATCATCTGAACGCTGTTTAGATAGGGCTTGTCATTAGCATAATTTTACAGATGAGGAAACTATGGAGGCTAAATGATTTGCCCAAAGTAGTTCAGCTCAGAGGACCCTAACCCACATCTTCAGACTCAAAAGTCTGTGTGTTCTGTTTTTAGGACTTTCCATCCTGTATTTTTCAATGTTTTCCTGGAACACTTTTTGAACCACCACTAAGGATCTTTTATTTTTTTATTTTTATTTTTTAGTTAGTTATTTGGTTTGTTGTGTGTCTATTCAACCAAATTTTGAGCTTCTTCATCTTTGAATCTCTGCGCCCTATTACCTGGCACTTAGTGGGTGCTCATTAAAAGGTACTGGATCTGCCGAAACCGGTTTGGCTCAGTGGATAGAGCGTTGGCCTGTGGACTCAAGGATCCTAGGTTCGATTCCGGTCAAGGGCATGTACCTTGGTTGTGGGCACATCCCCAGTAGGGGGTGTGCAGGGGGCAGCTGATCGATGTCTCTCTCTCATCAATGTTTCTGGCTCTCTCTCTCTATCTCTCTCCCTTCCTCTCTGTAAAAAAAAAAAAATCAATAAAATAAATTAAAAAAAATAAAAAGTACTGTATCTACAGAGTGACTGGTAACACCAGTGAATACCTGAAGCTTCTAAAGTTGAGATCTGACCTAGGAGTGTTATTGACAATATCACAGCCCTTGACTTATTTCCCACCACATTATATACTTCTCTATAGAATCCATGTAGCCCAGGATTTAACTAGATAAAAGAGTTCCTGATGGTCTCCTCCCTGGAGGTTTCACAGAAATGAGTTGCTAAGCCATGGGAAACATTCTAACTAAGTATGTTTAATTCTGTAGGAAACAAGCTACATTGAAAACAACAACTCCAATGAAAATGATGCCATATCACTGATTTTCACACTCAAAGAAGAAGTTGGCGCGCTGGCCAAAGTCTTGCGCTTATTTGAGGTAAGAGCGTGATTCATTGCTGCCTGGGATAGTGGCGTAGCTGACTTCTGTGTCATTTTCTAGTTGGATGCAGTGAACATAGGATCTGGAACTGGCAGACTTGCTCTTTGGCTTGGGCTCTTGCATTAACTGTGTGACTTTAAGTCATTCTTCTCTCTGAGCCTCAGTTTCTCTATTCATAGTCAGAATCATTCAGAATCCTGGTTGCACACCTAGGAAACCAGCCCTGACCTTAGATTTCTTTTATCAAACTTTTCTTGAATTAATTACCATCTTCTCAATGTTTTTACTTTTACCAGTAGTGCTTGTTTGCCTTTAGGATAGACATTTCTCTCTGGCCCTGAGGATGGTTTCTTCAGGCAGGGAACCTTGGTTTAGTCATATTATATCCTCTACACATTAAGTGATCAATTAAGAATGAAATTAAATTTAAATATAAACAAAGGAAATCAGACTTTTCTTTTACTCTTTTGCCCTGGATTTTAAGAAGGAATATTTTTGAACTGATTAAGTTTTACCATGAGTTCTTTAATAAAGTGAAATCTGGTGATTGAATAAGAAAATAAATGGAGAAGAGACAAAACTCCTGTGGAGAAGAATTCCAAATAATTTAAGCAGATATTCTACTCAGAGGTGAGAACCTAACCCCCCTCTTCTTCAGTGTGGGTAGCACAGAGTGACTTTCTTTCACAGAAAACAGTATGAGAAGAGGGAAGAGTAACTTTTCTGTGGAGAATCTAACAAGGAATGGCTCAGCCAGGTGATCAAGGTCAAAACCAATGGTGACAAGTCATACTGATAATGATGAGAATGGTACCTTACCTCTGCAGTCTTCCTCCCCCAAACTCATAACCACAGTCTAACTATGAGAAAACCATCTCTCAAATTTTAGTTAAGAAACAATATATAAAATACCAGATCCATAACTCCTTAAAACTCAAGGTCATAAAAAACTAGAAATAGCTGAGAAATTATTATAGCCAGGAGGAGCCTTAAGGGACATAATGACTAAATGTAACATAGTGATCTGAATGGGATCCTAGAACAGAAAAAAGACCTTAGATATAAACTAAGGAAATTCAAATGCAGTAATATCTTTAGTTTGTGATGATACACTAATATTGGTTTATTAATGTTTCACCACCAATATAAGATGTTAATAATAGGGAAACTGGATGCAGAGTACATTGGGATTTTCAGTAGTATACTCTCAGTTTTTCTGTCAATCTAAAATTGATCTAAAAATAGTTTATTAAAAAATTAAACTTGGCTTTCCAAAAAGATAGGTGGAGTGGGAAATGTTGGTTCTCAAGCAATGGTTGGAGAAGAGAGGCAGGGTACTTTCTGAATAACAGTTTATAAAAATAATATATCTGTAAAATGCTCCTTTGTAACAATTTAGCCTTTGTATTATTCAGTCAATCAAATCAGCATTTTTCCCTTGAGAGGTCAGACATTAGAGTTAATAAATTAAATAATAGTAAATTAATAGGATGTTTTCAACTTAATAAATAAACCACAAGTAACTAAATTACCCAGACTGGATGAAATGTATCCAAGGAGTGTGAGAGTGTGTGTGTATGTGTGTGTGTGAGTGTGTGTGTGCATGTGTGTGTGTGTGTCTGTGTGTGTGTGTGTGTGTGTGTATACTCTAGCTAAACTTTTAAAAATTAAATTCATTGGGTGACATCAGTTACTAACATTACATAAGTCTCACGTATGCAATTTCACAATACATTGTCTGTGCATTGCATTGTGTGCTCACCATTTGGGTGAACTTTTCCCCCCATTTTTTAATTAAGGTATTATATGTGCATATAGCTTACCAATGGCCTCCCCGACTCCCATACATGCCCTCACCACCCAGTGTTTTGCGTCCAATGGTTATGCTTATATGCATGCCTACAAGCCCTTCAGTTGATTGGGTGAACTTCTTAAAGCATTATCCAAAAATCTGAATTGCCCTTGTAAAGATGTGAAATTATTACACCCATTTATAGAGGAGGACACAGAAGTGATTATCCTGGGTGATTGGTAAAAGGCCTGGTGTTGGTATGTAATGATTTTTTCCCCTGATGTATTTCAGAAGCTGCCCTAAACATTGTATAAGCCAGTATGCCTTCTGCTCCTCCTTACCAACCTGGCAAAATGCAGAGTTAAATTATAGTTATTCAAAGTGCCAAGGCAAGGAGGAAAATCTCATTCTAGTGTGTGTGGAACCACATTAGGTAGTAAGCCAGGCTTGATTTGGTCTTCATTCAACTTGGTGAAGAGGTATCACTCCATTTTATGAAGGAGAAAACTGACGTTCTGTGAGGGGACCACACAGCTAAGGTGTGGTGGAGATGGGGCTGAGCTCTGCATCTCAGGTTCCAAGGCCCACAAGCTCTCTTTGAACTGCCAAATGCAGCTCTCCCTGTACACCTGAAGCATCTATGGAGTTTTTCCGATGTATGAATGTTCTGGCCCCATCCTCACATTCTTTGGGGGCAGGAGGATCTTTTTCTTTCTTTCTTTCTTTTTCTTTCTTTCTTTCTTTCTTTCTTTCTTTCTTTCTTTCTTTCTTTCTTTCTTCCTTTCTTCCTTTCTTTCTTTTAAATTGAAAAATGTGTCAAAATACAAGAAAAGTAATTGTCCATAATTTCACCATCTGCAATAAACCACCGTTAGCATGTGGATATATTCACTTTCATTTTTTCGTATGTGTAATTATGGTTTCCAAAATTACAAATTGACATATTGTTCTTTTAAAAATATAGAACTTTCAAGATATAGCTATTGTTCTTTCTAGAGTCCCTCACTCCTGTTATCCTGCAAACATCCTGGCCACAGCATTATTATTATATTTTGAAAATATGTCTTTATTGATTTTTTAGAGTGAGAGGAAGGGGAAGGGAAAGAGAGATAAAACCATTGATGAGAGAAGAACTTTTTTGATTGGCTACCTCCTGCACTCCCTGCACTGGGGATTGAGCCCACAACCCGGGCATGTGCTCTGACCAAGAATCTAATTGGTGACCTCTTGGTTCCTCGGTTGACACTCAATCTCTGAGCCACAATGGCTGGGATAGGCAACATTCTTATCAGTTTAGTATATTTCCTTCCAGTCCTTTAAAAAGCTCTATTAATGCTGACAGGTACCATGCTTTGCATATTGCTCTGAAACCTCTTGGTGTCAGTTCAGTAGAGTGGTCAAGAGCTTGGACTCTCCCATGGTGCTGTGGCTTTGGGAGAGCTGTTTGATATTCCTGTGCTTTAGTTCCTTATCTGTAAAATGAGAATAGGATAGTGTCTGCTTTAAAGGGTAATTGTGAGGATTAAATTCTTAATGCCTAGAAAACCCTCAGTGCAGTTACATATTAAGTGTTCAGTAAGAATTGCTATATAGTTTTTTTTTTTTTCTGAATGCAATGTTTTTGAGATATAAGCTCTTAAGCTCTTAATATGTACTCCATGCCTGGAAGCTTTCTTAGCCCCTATTCACACACAAAAAGTGAGGTCTGCAGGGGAGGGCAGGCTTCTCCCAGCGTGGCGAGGTTTCATTCCCTTCCTGAGAGCCTGTCTTTTCCTTAGATCACATGTGTCAAACACAAGGCCCGCGGGCCAAATCCAGCCCGCCAGGCCTTGCAATGTGGCCTGCACCGCGCTGTCATCACTGCACTCCACTGTCAGTTTATGACATTGTCAGTTTATGACTGTTCAGTAAACCATTCGGCCCGCGATTTAGGCTGGATTTTAGATTTTGGCCCCTTCTCTGATTGAGTTCGACACCCCTACCTTAGATGATAAGCACCAAAGCCACCATCCCATGAAGAGATGACGTTGCCTGCCAATGGGCCCGTGTCTTTGCAGACCTCAGCTAGTAACATCAGAATGCAATGCAATGCGTTTAATGTTTATAACAGAGACACACAGGTGCTGTGTTTGCATGTGCTGGGCGGGTGGTGGGAGCATAGAAGCAAATGTTTTCAGTGAGTTGTGGCCACAGGACTAGGAAGATACCAAAACCTGCACCTGCTAACCTACCAATGCCCCATTGTCCTCGGTGACTTGTTCTGCCCATTCTTTATGCATTTATTTAAACATTTTCCATAGCTCTCTGTTTGTTAGCCTCTACTACTTCATGTCCCATGCCTTCGTAACAAAAAAAGTCTCCTGTGAGACTTTACTGCAAGTGGTTAATGGGCTGTAAAATTAGAAGCAGGATCCTTGGAGGAGACTGCACAGAAGCAGCCTCTCTCCCCTCACCAGCCCTCTGCTAATCACCACACTGTGTATTCTCCAGGGAAGGGAACAAGCAAATCAGCAGATATGCAGAGCTCTTAAGTGACGGTACACCCCATTAGCATCATGTAATTGATGGAGACACAGAGGCTCAGGCGAAGCAAGCTGCCCAGGGCTAGACACTGGGAGCTAAACATTGCTTCAGACTTCCCCCTCCTTTTCACAGGAGACTGGTCTTTTGGAACCAAATGGGAAAGTCACAATCTATGTTTGTCACCGTCATGTCCTACACTCTATCTACCTCTGCCCAGACGACCCACGATTCCCCCTCATCAGATATTCAGTGGGCTCATGCTCTCTCCTGTTTGCATTCAGCATATATATATATATATATATATATATATATATATGCATCTCCTGTTTATATATATATAAATATATGCATCTATATATATATACATATATATATATATACATATATATATATATATATATATATATATATATGCATCTCCTGTTTTCAGACCCTATATAGGTGCTGTGGAGACCAGGATGAGCCAGACAGTCATTCTCTGTTGCTATAGACCTTGGAAGAGGTCGGGGTTCTACAAGCTTCCTTAACCCAGACTTGAGACAGAGTTGGTCAGGAAAGGTTTAAGCTGAAACATGAAAGGGGTGGGTCAGGGGAGAGGCAGAGGGAAGTATATTCCAAAACAAAGAAACAAATGACTTGAAGTTAGAGAATAAACAGGGGATCTGGTTATGAAATCCTCAAATCCTTGGCCCTTTGCTCACCTCGTGTTCCTGGGGACAGAGGTCGGGTGGCAGGAGGCATCCAGACAGGCAATGTTTATTACTCTGAAGTTTGGACTTTGAGGCCTGCCCGTGACCCCTGGGCCTGGTGAGCAGTACAGGATTGACAGTAAATCATGAGGGTTGCTTTTACCCCACCCTGGCCTTAGATCCAGGGCACTCGTGAGCAGAAAAATGCTTATGGGAAACATTTCTTCTTTAATAAAAATAAAAAGATCTTTGAGTCTCACTGGAGGAGAAAGGTTTTTAAAATCCAAATGACGTTTTCATTTTATTTAAATCCCCAAATATGGGCAATGATGTGAAGAACACTATGTAACTCACCTGCCTAAGAAATAAAACATTGTATCCTCCTGCACTCCCTCCTGAGAGGTAGCTGTGAATCTGAATTTTATGCATGGGATTCCCATACATGTTTTATACTTTGTTCTATGTAAGTAAGCATTAGTGATGCATGGCCTCATTTTGCAAGCTTTAATCTTCCTAACATTGTAACTCTCCCTGCAGCTCTCTTTTGTGAGGAGAGGGTGGTGAGCACTGTTTTGGAGATTTGCTCACACAGTTCTTGCCCATTCCTTCCCCCTCTCTGTATTCTTTTGTGTGGCTGTATTTATCCACTTCCTGTTGGTGGATACCCAGGTGGCTTCCGTGGTTTGTCCACACAAATGGTGCTGCACAAAACATTTCGTGCAGGCCTGATGTCCTGTTTGCTGAAGGGAAAAACCTTGAGTGGAAAATTAGCACTGTTTTTAGCTGCTGAACAGTTCAGAGCTGGACACACTTGAGAATTAGCAATAGAGAGCTTATTGCCCCACTTTTGTTATGAAGTTAGGTTAGACAGCGCTGTGGCCTATTGACTGCTTTTTGGTGATTGCTTTTCGGTGGCCTGGAACAGACCACAGTGCCTTTTTGATCATATCACTCTGGTGGCAAGAAAAGGTGTAGAAAGAGGAATGTAAGAAAAAAAAAGTAAGGCATTTTCTCTAAAGCCTTGAAAAGATCCTGGATGAAGCTGCTACCCCAGCTTTCCCCAGGAAGAAGTCTCCTCCAAATTACACACAACCTATTTACATAAGTTAAAATACAAATGGTATTTTCCCAAGTAAATATTTTCCCAAGCGGTTATCATTATAATCCTGTAAGAAATAAAGTGAAATTTTCATTATACAAGTCATAAACATTGTTTTAGAAAAGTTGAACTGTGATAAAAATGAAAATAGGAAGAAGGAAACAAAATCACCTATGGGCTCATTATCTGCAGACCACCAGTATTCCCATGTCATGCAATGGCCACTGACACTTTATTTTATATAAGATGTTGTTGTGAATAGTTTTTCTAATAGTTGTGTCTTCTCTACTAAGTGGTTACACTATAGTCTACCTACCCGTTTCCCTATTGTGAAAATTTAGTTAGTTTATACACCTTGGTAAAGTATGTCCCCATAAATTAAGTCCCTAGAATAGCACAAACTGGTTTTGGGGTACAAATTGTTTTATGGCTCTTCCCAGAGGCAGTGCTGTTGCCAGGGGTGTGGTGTGGGTGGTGAGTACTAACAGCCTATGATCAGCCTTCCAGCCCTTCCTCCCCCTACCACCCTCCCCCATGCCTCCCACCTCTGTCCTCCTTAGTCAGCAGGTAAGCTTGCCAGAGGTGTGGCCTGTCCTGGCTATTGACTTTGCTGTGTCCTCTGCTCTCCAAATGTCAGGGATTGGTTCTTTCTTCTTTTTGAAGTTTCAACTTAGGTAAATAGCCGGTGGAACTCACCCGCTCTCTTTCTTCCTGAGCCAAGAAGGATGACAATATTCTTTTTGTTTGTTTGTTTTGTTTTGTTTTGTTTAGAAAGTTACCTCTGTTTGCTTAGAAAACTTCAAAGCAACTCTATCTCTCTGGCCTTCTCTCCTCCACCTTCTCTCTCTCTAGTCCACCCTCATGTTGGGTAACCTGGGGTCACCATCGGGCCTATATCCTCTGTAGCTGGTGCCCACAGATAACCATGACTCTGAAGTTAGAAAAAAATAGGCCCCTGTTTCCTATCACTTTTGCAGAACCCCTTCATCTCTGATTTCACTCTGTACTTCTCCTTTAACCTTCTCAAAGGGTTGTGGGCCTGCACAGAAAATAATTCTAAACTCTAAAGTGATATTTAAAGTGAAAAATATATTCATATTGTAATCATTTGTGTTCTCTTTGCCTGCCATTAACCATCAAGGGCAAAAACCCCCACAAAACTTCTTAAATGATAAAATTGATTAATTTTGTGTTTTGAAGTTAAGTTATTCAAGTTAAACATTATTTTTCAGGGTATATTCTATCTATCTAAATGTTTGGGGTAACCCTATTTATTTGCTTCTTTTTAAAAAATATATTTTTATTGATTTCAGAAATGAAAGAAGAGGGAGAGAGATGGAAACATCAATGATGAAAGAGAACCATAGATCAGCAGCCTCCTGCATGCCTCCTACTGGGGATTGAGCCCACAACTCAGGCATGTGCCCTGACTGGGAATTGAACTGTGACCTCATGGTTCATAGGTTGACACTCAACCACTGAGCCACACTTGCTGGGCTATTTGATTATTTTAATAAAGGGTAGAGGGTGCCCCTTGGATGTCTTTACAATGAGCAGCACTCTCAATGAAATAACAGACTTTCTGAACAAGTAGCAGATAACTTGCCACGCTTTAAAATTTCACACCAATTTAAGTAACTGACTTTTTAATTACAAATTCATAATAGTGAAATCTCACCAGCTAACAACATTGAATTTGAGTAGGTATATCAAGTAATTATTATTTTTGTGGCATTTAATACAAGCAGCTTCTCCCCTTCTCAATGAGCCTTATGTGTCCACTCTGTTAAATACTGAATTATGTTTGTTATTTATCTCCCTATAACTTGAATAAAAGCTTTTATAAAGAGAAGTACCTTTGTTTTGTTCACTGATATAGCTCAAAAACCTAAAAGAGTAATGGGTACTGCCTACACAATTATTGTATATTTGAATAAAAATATGATCAGTAATTATACTAAATATTTTTTACTGAGCATTTACCATATGCCTGGCAGTGTACATGTATCATGTTCCAATAAATTTATGAAGCATGTGTCACTTTTATCACCAAATTACAGATGTGGAAACTGAAGGTTAGAAGCATAAAATAAATTGTTTCAAGTCTTATAGCCAATATAATTGAGGACTTGGATTTAAACCCAATTAACTTAACTCCTATGGACCCTGTTCAAGCAGAAAAATGTTGCTTCGATATTACCTATTTATTGAGATATTATTATTGAGATTCTATGGGATTTCATTTGGTAAATGGAGTTTTCCTATGTAAATATTTCTGGCAAACACTGTCCTAGACATTTGAACCAAATCAACATTTATGGTTGAAACTCTAGGTGATGAGCAGATTTCCATGTGATTAAATTCTACAGTATTGGAATTATATCATCACATCTTGCCATTTGTTATTGGGTTTTGTAAAAACAAAAGAAAATAGGCAAATTGTTCAACTTCAAGGACTTTCTTCTTCTCTGATTTGGAAAATCTTATTCGCCATCTGTGTGCATTTCCTGTGTGGTGTGTTCTGCTCTGGTTTGGTGTGTTTGGTCTGTGTTCATGCCAACAACTGTTCTTTTCACATGCCCAATTCTGTTTTCTAGGAGAATGAAATAAATCTGACTCACATTGAATCCAGACCTTCGCGCTTAAAGAAAGATGAGTATGAAATCTTCACCAGTCTGGACAAGAAAAGCATGCCTACTCTGGCCAACATCATTAACACCTTGAAGCATGAGATTGGTGCCACCGTGCATGAGCTTTCTCGAGAGAAGAAGAAAGACACAAGTAAGAAAGAGAGGAATTTTGAAACCCTAGTTACTCTATATTCTGTTCATAATAATATATACCCTAGAAGACCATTGGGGGTTTAAGCAAGAGGATATAGGTTAGGGATCTAGATGAGAGCCTAGCATATTTTGGACATTTAGTAAATGCTAGTTCTTTCCCCGCTTCCTCTGGAGAGTTATTATATTAATTGTTTTCTTTCTGCTGCTGCCATTTTTATATATTTTTTCATTCTTGGGAGGGTATGCTCTCCATCTCCTATCTCTATAGGGAGGATGGTTAGAATGTCCTGGGTGCTTTTTATGTAAACACAACTTCAAGACAAACTCCACGGTCAGTGCCATTTCAACCAAAGAGCTCTCCCCACATCCTTGCCATAGTATGTAGATTCTGTAGCAACTGCCTGCCCCTTGTCCTAGGGCTTTCATTTCTTTACTTGTCTTTTTCTCTAGATTATGAGCTTCCTATAGGCAAAGGGAGTATTTTTTTTTAAAAATATTTATATCCTATGAGTTTAGCCCAGTGCTTAGAACACAGGTGCTGAGCAAATATTTGGGAGTGAATGATTAATCCAGGAGTTGTCAAGACTTGCCCTGCCTCCTCATTGACTTGCTGAAGTGCTGCCCATTGATGACCCCTGAGCAATAAGTCAACAAAGTAGGTTTATAAAGTGGGGTTGAACAGATTTCAGTTCAAGTCCTACCTCTTCCATTTAAAGACTTTGAGACCCATGCAAATCCCTTTCACTGCTCTGATCTCAAATTTTCAGGGGGTTTCTGTGAGGGTTAAATGAGTTCACACATATACTGCCTGTCTGGGAATGATTGTATGTGGTTGTTGTTACTATTATGCACACCCTAAAGGGAATACAGAGGAACAATGTGATTGCTTTTAGGATCAAAACATATTGAGATAAACTATCTTATATAATAAAAGGGTAAAATGTAAAATGATTCTAATGGTGGAACAACTGGTCGCTATGATGCACACTGACCACCAGAGAGCTGTCCTCTTGGTGTTCACTGTGCTCCCACAGGGGATCTTCACTCAGCCACAAGCCAGGCTGATGGCTGTGAGTGCAGTGGTGATTGCAGGAGTCTCTCTTGCCTCCCTTGGCAGTGCTAAGGACTGATGCAGAGGGGGCCTAAGCCATCAGTCAGACATCCCTCAAGGGCTCTTGGGCTGCCATAGGGATATCTGACTGCCAGCTTAGGCCCAGTCCCCCAGGGAGTTGGACTAAGTTGGCAGGTGGACATCCCCCATGGGGTCCTCAACTGCAAGAGGGTGTGGGCACAAATTTTTGTGCATTGGGCCTCTAGTGTTTAATAAATGTTTTATTTTTTAAAGCAGTTTCATGCTTACGGGAAAATTGGGCAACAAGTACAGAGAGTTCTCACATGTTCTCTTTCTCTCCCTCCACTCCACCTCAGTTTCTCCTGTTATTAACATCTTGCAGTAGTGTGCTAAATTTTTAATAATTGATGAGCCATAGTGATACAATATTATTAACTAAATTCTATAGTTTATGTTATAGATCATGCTTTGTATTGTACAGCTCTTTTGGTTTTGACAAATGCAGATAATGACATGGTGATCAACAATGGTAGGTAGTGTCATGTATCCACCATTCCAGGTTCATGCAGTTGGTTTAACTGCCCCCCCCACCCCCCACCCAAATGCCCTGTGATCCACTGATTTTTCTCTCCTTCTTCTCTTGATCCCTTTGGAAACAATTGAACTTTTACTGTTTTCATGATTCTGACTTTTCCAGAATGGTATATAGTTGGGACCAGATTATGCAGTGGTTTCTTTCACTTAGCAACATATATTTAATTTCTTTATATCTTTTCGTGACTCAATGGCTCATTTCATTTTAGTGTTGAATAATGTTCCGTTGTATGGATGTACTGTATATATATATATATATATATATATATATATATATATATATATATATATATATATATATATATGGCTTATCCGTTCACCTATTGAAGGACATTTTGGTTGTGTCCCAGTTGTGGTGATGATGAATAAAGCTGTTATAAATACTCATGAACAGGTTTTTGTGTGATCCTGAGTTCTCAGTTCATTTGGGTAAATATGTAGAAGTATAAATGCTGAGATGAATTAGTTTTTCTAAATAACTAAACAAGTTCTATTGTACAATCAAAAGTTGTGTTTTGTGTGTTTTTTTTTAAACACTGAAGAGTTTATGCCAAGTGGATTTCAGGCTCTGCCACTGAAAATAGCATTTTAATAGGCAGAGATATTTAAAATGAGACAAGACGCACCTCTTAGCACAGGCCATTGACACAGTTTCTATAAGATGTCTCCAAGGCCTTCTTAGGAGATCTTACTCCTTCTCTGCCCTCATCCTCCTGTGGCTATCACACAAGCAAGCCCATCCAGGGCTCTGCCCTTAATGAGGGTGGACAGCATGCTCTTGGGCTCAGGTCACTAAGGGAGGGCACTTGGAATTCTTCCTCAGATCCGTCCTGTCCACCTGCCTCCCCCTTCCACCTTCCAAGCTGCTTCCCTGATGATCATCTCCTTTTGCTTTTCCGGCCACCTGCTCCCAACAGGAGCTGCAGACTCTCAGGACAAAGGCCCTGCTGGACCCGGGGCCAAGCTCTGCCTCTGCTTGGAGCAGGTGGAGGCCTGGCCAGCTGCGGCCCTGGGGTAGGAAATCAAAGCAATTGACAGGCAGGCACACGGCCCCTTGGGGAGCCAGGGAAGATGTATGTAGATCAGATGAAGGGCTGGCAGCCTGAACTGGAGGCTCAGAAAGGAGGCTCTTAATGGCCGTGGAAGAATAGTTAGGAGCCCAGATTTCGAAACCCGGGGACACCATGCTTAATAGAACTTGGGGCAAATTGCTGGCCTTTACGATCTCCCACTGTATCACATGGGAGCAACAAGAGACTCTGTTTCATAGGATTAATGAAATAACAGCGGTGGAGCATCGAAAGCAGTGCAGAGTGTGTTGAAGGGCTTAATAGACATTCTCTATACCACGATCACGGTTGCTATAAATAATGGCTCGAACACAGGAGCCACGAAAAGCCAGCCCACACACAGCTCCTTTTTCAGAGATTCTGAGAACCAGCAAATGACCTCGGAGGTCATGCAGCCCAACAGACTCCTTAATTTTTCATGGTACAAAGCAGAGGCCGTGACTTGCCTTAAGGCACAGAGTGGATCCAGTACAGTCGTGGGTAAGCGTGTGTTGAGTGATGCTTTGTGCTAGGCACTGTGCTAGGAGCTGGAGTGACAGAGGGCCACACTGCCTGTCCTTAAAGAGCTCGCAGGCTGACAGAGGCAAAGAGACACCCAGGTGGATACTGTAGAGGGACAAGGGCTGAACATAGCACAGTTTTGATTCCCCAGCGGAGTGTTGAGATTTAAAATTGGGTTGACATTCTGCCTGGTGGAGAAAAACTCTGAGTACTAAGCCTCTAAAACAGCACATGTTTTGTAACTCTCATTTCTTCAGATACTTGGTTGCTCCATCCCATACTGGCTGCCCCTACCTGTCAGGGTTTCCTGACCTTCACATCCTCGTAACAGAACAGATGCTAGGGACACAGGCGATGCTGAAACTTGGGTAATCTTGCACCTGTGGAGAGAGACGGGCTCTTTAGGCTACTGGGGGTAGTTCTTATGAAGTGAAGCCTGGGCCCAGAAGCAGATTTTTTAGGGGAAACAGCTATCCATTTGCAGAGTTGCTCTTTCTGCAGAGCTCAGTGAGAGGATGATTAGAGGAAGAAAAGCATCATGGTAGATCTGAACCTTTGATTCTTTTCACTTGACAAAATGCCCTGTCTAGTGAGGGGCTCAGACCTCAGGGGCAAGTCTGACAGCAGGTTGAAGTGGGAGATCTGAACCCCTCAGATCAATTAGGCTAAACCACTTTTCATTCTGGTGTTTAAACCATTCAAAAGGCCACGCGGGTGATAGAAAATGAAACTTTTCAGTTTTTTAATTGCTAAACGTTCCCCACCCAAAAGAGCTTAAGAGAAGGTTAATTATGGTGACAAGTTAAAGAAACCCCAACCTTCTTAAATGCCTCCTGGAGAAGCTGATGTGAGTTTAATAGGATTTTAATCCAGAGAGTCTTTTGAATACTTGAGGTCTATTCTCCTGCTACCCTCTCTTCTGATGACCTCAAATCCTTCTTCAACCCAACATAAAAGAGCATTAATATCTTCCATCGATCCATCTCCTAATCCTTTTACCTTTGCCTTTGAGTCGTCTGCATGACATTGCATTTGGAGGGGGGTGGGAAATTCCTATGTGGAGACAGATTGCAGCCAGCAAAAGCAGACAGACCAAATGTCTGAGCTAGACGGAAGTAAAGGATCATCACCTTTGGAGAAAATTATCTGTTGGGAATTATTTTCCAAAAGCAAATGGACATTTAGTGGATTTTGTTCAAGCTGTGGTGATTATGAAGATCCTGGTGTGGAAGCAAAAGGAGTCCAGATTGCTCTTGTGTGTGCTTGTGTGTGGGGAAGTAGAGGGCTATTTATTTTATCTTTATCTATCTAACTATCTATCTATCTATCTATCTATCTAGCCTTGGGGCAATTAGGATTTTATTTCTTTTTTTTATTTGGATCAGTTTATGAAGCAACAATTTAAAGGGGAAAATCACTGCAAGAAGACCTAAAGCAACATCATTATACTCATTCCTTTTCTCTCATACACCTCTGCCCTCCCAGCCCTCTGGAGTTTTCTCTTTTCTGCTTCAATATTGCTGTCCCAAAGAGCAGAAGTTTCAGATCAATTGGCACGAGAAGAAGGATAGGGAGGAATCTGAAAAGAGCCTGAATTTGGGGCATAATGGTACGTGTGTGTTTGTGTGTGTGTGTGTGTGTGTGTGTGTATGTATGTTTGCATATTTTTTAAGAGACACAATTTTTCAAAGGTATCTTGACTCTTAAAGAGATGATAAGAATCTTTAGGGAGAAGTTGCTTAAGGCTGGAGGGAGGTCCAGATGGTTAGGGGTTTTACTCATTCCCATCACCTGTGCCTGCCTTTCTTCTCTCCTGCTGGCTGCTTCCTCTGCTCCTCTGTTGTGTGTTCCCTCCTTCTTGTTGTCCCCTTCTCAGTTCCAAATCTCTTACCATGCATTTCACTTGGCCCTCTGGGAGCCTCTCTGAACTGTAGATGCTTGTGGTCCTGAGTCTGCAGGAGACCATGTATTTGCATGTTTGTAAAAACACAGATATTGATGGCCATTTGCAGTATACCTGAATGCTTGCTGGATGTGTTGATGTTGCCATACATCCTGGCAGCTGGCAACGGGACTTTTGTTTCAACATATTCCATCTTCCCCAACACCCAGAACTTGCTTCTCCCGGATCTTACTTCCTTAAACCTTGTCCCAGATCTTTAAGGTGACTGCTGGTGAAGTCTTTGTCTAAATCCTTAGGCATGGCCTGAGTCCTCTGAAGAGAGTAGGGTTGAGGAAGGGATCCTGGAAAGTGATGGACATTCTATGGAAGAGTCTTCAGATGTCTTGGGGAAGGGATCCTGGAAAGTGATGGACATTCTATGGAAGAGTCTTCAGATGTCTTTTTAAAAAATCATCCAGTGTAGCTTGACGGTAACTTCAGTTGTAAGTGATAGGTAATCAGATCTTTCTGTGAGTGCTCAGAAATCAGAATTCAGTATTTGGAGATAGAGTGGGCAACTTGCAAAAATATATGTTTATGAGATATTGACATCTTAAAAAGGATATTGGGAGGACATTCTAGTTTAGATTGTTGAGTGGAATAATGACCTTGCAGGTTATTAATATATATAATTGATTTCAGAGAGAGGAAGTGAGAAGGAGAGAAAGATGGAAACATTGATGGGACAGCAACATCTATTAAATGCTTCTTACATGCCCCCTATTAAGGATCGAGTCTGCAACTGGAGTTCTGCCCTAACCAGGAATCAGACAGGTGACTGCCTGGTGCATGTGACCTGCCAGCTGAGTCACACCAGTTGGGCACCTTGCAGGCCATTTAAAAAATGCATTGATTTCATTCATAACCATTTACTCATTCCATCCATTTATTTATTTCAACACATTTTTACTCTTTGTTTCATGGCTAGATTCCTTTTATCCATCCAGTTCTTATTCTCATTTTAACATATGGACAGAAAGAGAGTAAATGCTTTGCCTAGCATATCAATTATAGAAGTGGGCTCTGAACCCACCATGGCCACTGCCCTGACCAGGAGGGGCAGGGGAGAGCCTGGCACCACCATCCAGCATTTGGCTCACTCCTTCTTACCAAGGCTTTCCTAAAGAGGGTGTCCTTATCTAGAAAGCAAGTAGATTCCCCTTCACAGAGAAAAAAACACCCCAAAACCATTGAAAGTCTTCATGCTGCAGGACATTGGCGAACCGCCCTCCATTCTCAGGGGGAGATGTTGTGATTAGCACAGGGACTGCTTTTCTTGGGGGCTGGAGGTCATTGCCTTGGAGGAGAGACACCCAGGAGCCAGGGAGGGGGTGGGAGAAGCATCCTTCTATTTTGGGCCTAAGAAATGGAGGATTTATTGCTTTCACTGAGACAGACTGGAGGCAGAAGTCTGGGGCAAGCTGGGGTGCCTTGTTGGCTAACCCCTGGGGCTGGTGAAAGTCTGGTGGAGGGAGGGGGTTAGATGGGATTCTGCCTGCACCTTGAACTGCTATAAATTTAAGGGGCCTGCTCTGACCCACTGGCCAGGAAGAAGGCTCCAGCCGGGTCTGTGGGGCCCTTTGGCTCAGGAGCCCTCCCAAGCCAGTCAGTCTCCCCTTGGTGTCTGAGCTGAGCAGTTGACCCCGACATAATGAGACCACGACGTGGGTGTCCAGGGCCAGCTCTCCCTCGGGCTGCTTCCCTTGGAACCAAATCAATATTCATTAATGATCTGCCTCCCCCCTCCCCCACCCCCAGTGCCTCTGGCTTCACAGAGGGCCTCTGTTGCACCAGGCTACCCAAGTCATTCATTAACCACCAAGCCAGGCAGTCCGCGAGGCTATGGAGGGGCTCACAGGGGCCAGCCCACCACCGAGGTATTTGCAAAGGTCATTAATGAACTAATCTGATTTAACTTTTCAAAACAGAGGCCGGGGTCGTGGGGGTCAGTCTACATTCCCAGCATTGTGAGTGAGAGCGGGTGGTGGGGAGGCCTGTGACCTTCATGGAAGAAGAGATAATGTGTGGGAGGCGCTGAGAATTTAGGAATTAAAAAGTCACCACCTCTAAATCCAGAGAGGCCTGGGATGAAAGGTGGCAGGGCCCTGGGCTGTCCTGGGGATTATCTTCAAGAGCCTTTCGATTCCTGTTCAGGTTCGTCACCTCCTTTCCCTTCTCCTGGGAAGAGCACAGGAATCTAAAACCAAGGCCCCCTGCGCCACCTACCTTATTCCGAGCCAGCCCAGAACAGCGGTGGAATACACAAGCTGCAGAGTTCTAACTCCAGCCCAGGGAGCTTGAGCAAGTCTGCTCATCTCTCTGAGCCTCAGTTTGCTCATCAGTAAAGCAGAAACAATAATGGTACCACCTAGGATTGCTTTGAGAATTTTTTTAAAAATATATTTTACTGATATACATACATATATATATATATATATATATATATATATATATATATATATATATATATTTTTTTTTTACAGAGAGTAAGAGAGAGGGATAGAGAGTTAGAAACATCAATGAGAGAGAATCATTGATCATCTGCCTCTTGCACACCTCCTACTGGGGATGTGCCCACAACCAAGGTACATGCCCTTGCCTGGAATCGAACCTAGGACCTTTCAGTCCGAAGGCCGATGCTCTATCCACTGAGCCAAACCAGTTTCGGCTGCTCTGAGAATTTAAGTAGATAATGGAAGGAAAGCACTTAGCACAGGATCTGGTGCATCGTAAGCTCTCAAAAAAATGTAACTTTAAATAATAATATAATAATAAAAAAACAAGGTAGCTATAATTTTTTGGCTGGGAAATTTGGGAAAGCCCCGTTTTAGAGGATGGAGACCCAGAAATGGATCTGCCCTACCACCAGTGGCCTGCGTCACCTTACTCAACTAGGAAGTGTCTCTGTGTAATGAAGACACAGCTTGACCTACTGTTGATCAGTTGCTTCCTCCCCAACCCAGCAGGCCAGTGAGAGATTGGCTGCCTGACCCATTTTACAGATGGGAAGCCAGAGGCTCAGGCCTCAAGTGACATGCTCAGAGTCATGCAGTTTGGGGTGGGAGAGAGAAAATGTGAACATAGACCTGCTGGCTTCCAGTCCAGGGTGTGCACTCCCATTGAGCAGTATGAAGGGCAGGCACCGGTGTAAAGACTTGGTCCTGTCTTTGTCTGAGGTCCTCTGTAGTCTCTGTCCCTGGAGCCTATGGTGTCCCCACACTGCCCGCTTCACAGCCCTGCTCGGGTTAACCTCTTCCCCAGAAATTAAGGCCTGTTGGGACATTGATACCATATTCCCTACACCTCGAACTGCCTCTTCTGGGTCTCATTTCCTTCAGCCTTGTTTCTGCTTTCCAAGGGGATAGCTGGTGAACTCCTCATCAGGAGGCCTGTCAGGGTCCTCTTTCTACCCAGACAACACATAGGCTGTATTTAGCTTCACCAAGACTTCAGTCCGTTGAGTCTTTGCAATTTTCCCAAATTTGCCACTTTTCTCCACCAAGGGGTCTGAACTAAGTCATGTGGCTCAACTAATGTTTTCCCTTGGGAGGACACACACACACACACACACACACACACACACACACACACACAGTCACCCAGAGCTGAAAATATGCTGGTTCTGCTGCCCTCTGGCGTTCAGTTGAGAAACAGCCAGCACACACAGCTGCGAGTCAAGGTGGGGGCCCAAAGACTTCTATTTGTGGGGTAGAGATCTTTGTTTCTTTGGTGAGAGGAGAAATGAAAAGGGTAGGGGCAATGCATTTTGGGAGCGGAGCAAATGTAGTGACTATACTTCCAGAAACAAGCAAGGCTGCACACAGAGTGAACTAGAAGTGTGTTTTCAGGTGTCTAGGCCAGTCTCAACCGTCACAGGCATTCTTGGAATCTGAAACCCCAAAAGGATTGCAGCAGCAAGTGAATCCAAACCCTCACATTTTATGGAGAAGGAAACTGAGGCCCAGGATTAGAAAGTCTGTTAATATCAGAGCTGGGCTGACCACCAGCTTCCTGACTCTAGTCTTGCTTCTCCTTCATTTCCCCTCCTCTCCCTAAATATCATCATCATTAAAATCTTTGTCATCCTAATGGTGAACTCTGAACCCTTATGTTGAGTCAGTCACCGTGCTGGGATTGTCACATTTGCTATTTTAATTCATGCAATAAGACAGTTTTTGTCCATTTTGTGGATAAAGAAACTAAGGCTCTGAGAGATAAAATGCTGGCTCAATTATACAATAAATAAGTGGCAGACCTTCTAGCTTTGGTAGAAGGCTTTCTATTTTGTCCTCTATGCTATGTTGAGTTAAGGGCCCAGTAAAAATAATTCCCTGGAGTTTGTAGTGGAGCAATAATAGTACGGATGACCATTGAACAATGGGAGGTTAGGGGCACTGTCCCCTGTACTGTGTCAAAAATCCAAGTATCACTTAATTCCCCCAAAACTTAACTAACTACTAACAGCCTGCTGTTGGCCAAAAGCTTTACCAATAACAAATGATCTATGAATAAATATTGAAACAAATCCGCGCACAAGTGGACCTGTGCAGTTCAAACCTGTGTTGTGCAAGGGTCAACTGTATTTGCGATGTGCTGGTACTGTTCTCAGCAAGTCACATATATTAACTCATTTACCCTCATATTGTTCTTCTGAAGTAGTACATGATAGCACTATTATTTTTTTTATATATATTTTATTGATTTTTTGTACAGAGAGGAAGGGAGATAGAGAGTTAGAAACATCAATGAGAGAGAGTCATCAATCAGCTGTCTCCTGCACACCCCCCACTGGGGATATGCCCGCAACCAAGGTACATGCCCTCGACCGGAATCAAACCCGGGGCCCTTCAGTCCCCAAGCCGATGCTCTATCCATTGAGCCAAACCAGTCCCGGCTGATAGCACTATTATTATCCCCATTTTATTGCTGCGAAGACTGAGGCACAAAGAAGTTCTTGGGTGCCACAGATAGTCAGCGCAAAGAAGGTGTTCCAGCCCCAGCTGTCCAGCTCTGTTGCCCATATTTGTTCCTGTTGTTATTATCATCACAGAGAGATAATTGGGAGACATGGACTGGGCTTTGAGGCCATGGGAAACCCAGTTGGGAAGCTGCAAAGACAATCAGGCAGGCAGCTGTCCAAACCAGTGTGCTCTGCCCCCAGCCCATGTGGTGGGGTGGATTCATGGTTAAGGCCTGAGACAGCGGAGTAGCCAGACTTGAGTTAGTCACTGACCATTGTTTTCTAGCAGTGTGTGTTTGGTTTTGCTATTCAACTTCTCTGTACCTTAGCTTCCTCATTGTAATATGGGGAGACCAATAGCACCCACTTCATAGGTCAAATATTACTTTTTATTACTCACATAGGTAGTAGAGCTTAGCACTTCAGACTCATGGAAATACGGCTCAAAATGAACATTTATTTTAAAAAAAAATTTTTTTTTAATGAACCTGTAATTAACACTGCTGAGAAAAGCCTCTTGTTTTGGTGGAGTGTGTCTAGATCATGGATGACATTTCCTCAGTCTGGCCACTAGATGGCACACATGTTCTTTCCTGCCGAACCTGGACCTGAGCCTTTGGGCAGAATCAGAAATAACTTGCCCCAGATGGAAAGCTACCTATTATGGGCCTGACACTGGGCTGCACGCCTTGCCTGCATTCTTATTTACTTCTCACAGCAATCCTCATATTAAAAGAGGCATTCCAACCAAAATGCTAAGCAAGCACCTGGTACATGGTAAGGCCTCAACATTGTTTGCTATGCTTCCCATTATTGTTGCTGCTATTCCCATTTTTATAGTTAGGACTGAGGCACAAGTAGGATAATAGGTGGATGGAGCCCGGAGTCAAACCCAGGCCAGGTTGACTGCAAGTTCAGCATCCTTTCCCCTAAATCTCATTTCAGGGTATTGAGGGGTGCCTTGGGCTCATGTCACAGTCTGCCCACTATGTCTACTTATGTTCTCTACTTATTTTCTGGGTCTACCGCTTTCTTACTCCTGTGTGATTATAAAATAGTTACTTAGGCTTTCAGAGCCTCGGTTTCTCATTTGAACAATAGAAAGCATAATACCTTTCTAATGTTGGAGACGCTTCAGAAATAGCAACTAAACCAGAATTGACACTCCATGCATGATGGTTGCTGTTATTAATGCCTTACATGTTAACATGACCAGACTTTTCCCCTTCCTACCTCCCTCCCTCCCTCCCTTCCTTCCTATTCTATCCTCTCTCCCTCTTTCCTTCTTCTTCTCCTTCCTTCCTTTCCCCTTATGCACCTGGAACTACAGTGCACTCATAGTTCCTGCCCTCATGGACCTTACAGTCCAAAATGCCCTAATCTCTGTTCATTCCTGGGACAATGCCACTCCTGGGATGCCTTCTTTCCTATAGGCCACAGCGATTTGGGTGCCACCACCTCTGCATGACCAATGTCTGCAGGCCACACAGCTCAGACCCCATCTTCTTTCCTATTATGCTGCTCCAAACACACGCAAGCCCACAGATTCCTTGGATTCTGCTAAGCATTCTAAAATCCTGCTACCTGACTCCATTCAGTCCATTTCACCAGTGGCTTCCAAATGGGCGTTGGCATCCAAAGAGTCTTCCAGGATGCCTGGGGCTATTGCGAGGGAGGCCCGTGATAAGAAGATTGGGTCTCACGGGCTCATCCTTGCTGACAATATAACAGCTCTGGTTTAATCTGGATTGTATTCTGGGGTTTCATCTATATTCTGCTGCTAAAGAAAAACATAAAAAAACTGTTCCTCTCTACTATGATAGGTGGGAAGGAGATTAATTTTGAGATAATTCAGAGAAAATCTCCAGGAAAGAGAAAATGCTTGGGAATGTGTCTTAAAATTAGTTTCTACCAAGCTAAGTGAAATAGGCAGAGAGAGAAAGACAAATACTGCATAGGATCACTTATATATGGACCCTAAAAAATAAGTTAAACTCATAGAAACAGAGAGTAGACAAGTAGCTGCCAGGGGCTGAGGGTGGAGGAAATAGGAGATGGTAGAAGGCTACAAACGTTCAGCGATAAGGTGAATAAGGTTTGAGGATCGAATATATAAAACAGTGATATAGGTGGTAATACTGTATTGTATACTTGCAATTACCTAAGAGAATAGAACTTAAATGTTCACATCCCTCCGAAAGAAGATAAATAAGTGTGAGGTGATGGATGTGCAATTAAAACGTGGGCTGGGATTCTTTCAATGTATACATACATCAAATCACAGTCATGTACCTTTCAAATATCTTACCATTTTGTCACTTATACTTGAACAAAGCTGAAATTAAAAAAAAATAGTTTTCAAGGAAAACAGGATATAGTTTTTGAATCAGTAATTTGGTGGCTGTCTGGAACTCCACTTTCACCACCACTGACTTGACTAATTGGGGCCGATTGCCTACTTCTGATTTTGACCATGTCCTGCCAATCTGCTGCTCAGTTGGCTCTTTCTGTTTTTCAGTACCCTGGTTCCCAAGGACCATTCAAGATCTGGACAGATTTGCCAACCAGATTCTCAGCTATGGAGCAGAACTGGATGCAGACCACCCCGTGAGTCCATGGCCCTGCCCATGAGATGCTTTTGGTTCCTCCCCATGCTACTCTGGAGCAATGTGTCTTTGTTTTCTTGTACAGCAGCCATTTATTGAGTGCCTACTCACACATCATCATTATTATCATAGCCATTATTGTTGTTGGCTCAAATATGAGTTATCTAGAAACTATTGTTTATGATACATGCATGTAAGTGTGTGCACACACCCACAAACACACTCAGATATGTAAGTAATATTTATTTCTCTGACTTTCTACAATTACAGAGGTTTAATTCAAGTGCTTGGAAGACAGCAAAGTCTACTAACAACTCTGCCAGATCCAGAAGGCGTGGGGGAGTGGTGACATTGAAATGGATCTTGAAAACTGAGTGAAAGATGCTAGTCAAACAAGGAGGCAGGAGGCAGTGCGTTATGAGGGAACAGTACATGTGAAGGTTCAGGGTCCTGAAAATAGCTGGAATATTTTAGAAGGGCTGGCTGGTGTGGTAGGTGTGAGGGTCAAGTTTTAAAAGATCTGACATACCAAATGGAGAACGCAGACTGTGACCCATGACCTGTGGGCAGGGGAGTGGGTCCTTTAATGGCTTCTGGGTAGAGGACCAGTGTGGGGAGATTTTATCCCCATTTTCTCTGGGGTTGGGGGTCCTGGGATGGAGCAGCCCAGCCTGGCTCAGAGCTAGTTCTAGCAGCCTCTATAGGCAAGAGATGTAACCATGATCATGTTGACTGTTCTTTGCTGTCCACCCAGGCAAGAGACTTCATTCATCTTTAAATGACTTGAAGGCTGTTTCCATTTGCAGTGGGTTAGTCTAACACTAAGGGACTGTCTGTGTTTTACCCACAGTCTAATTTCTTCTCATGTCACATGGGTCCTTACAGTTGAGTAAGTTGTGAATGATCCACTTTGACATGTCTGGGGCCTCTTGGCCAAAGGCCCTGAGAGCAAGGCATCTTCAAAGATATGGTTTCTGCCCTAACTGGTTTGGCTCTGTGGATAGAGTGTTGGCCTGTGGAGTGAAAGGTCCCGGGTTTGATTCCAGTCAAGGGCATGTACCTGGGTTGTGGGCACATTCCACTAGAAGGTGTGCAGGAGGCAGCTGATCGATGTTTCTAACTCTCTATCCTTCTGCCTTCCTCTCTGTAAAAAAAATCAATAAAACATATTTTTAAAAAAGATAGGATTTCTCTGCAAAGCTGTCTGATGACCTTTGACCCAGACAATGGGGTTGGCCCATTGTGGCCTTTCTCTTCTTACCAAGCTCCAGTGCCCTTGCCCTTCCCCATACCCCTTTCATTGGCCACACCCTGTCATTTGGGGATGTAAGAACAGAGGCAAGTCCATAGACATGGCCATCTCCCCACCTCTGTCCTGGTGCCTGCCTTCTGAGAGGCAGATGGGGCTGATCTTAAAATTCTGGAGTTAATTTCTCCTTACAGTCCCAGCCCACGTCTTTGGCTCCCTGGCCTCTCAGTGACATGTATTTTATCGTAAAAATATAATTTATCAGGTACACTGTTCCCTTGAGGAGAGGCCAGGCTCTTCCCGTTCCTTCCCGTGGCTTCTCATCCAATCTGGGAAGAGATGGGCCAAGGTCAGAACAGGCCCTCCAGGGTGTGGGCAGAGGTGTTCCTTGGAGAGGACCCTCTGTTCCTCTGTCCCACAGGCTCCGGAGGGGTGCACCTCGCCCTGACCCCTGCTCTTGGCAGTAGGCACTAAGGTTTGACCCAATGGCCCACACCAGGGCCTCCAACACAGCCGGGCTGGAAAATGAGCCAGGGAGGGATTGCTCCTGAGACAGAGATGAAGGGGAATGAAATAGACTAGCTGTATCAGTTCCTCCATCCCTCCATCCCTCCATCCCTGTCCCCTGTCTTCCTTCCACTTAATGTTTATTAAGCGAATGATATTCAGAGCTAACATTTCTTGAGCGTGGATGTGTACCAGACACTATGCTAAATGCTTTCCCTGAATTTTAAAAGATTAAATGTTCTAATTTGTGGGAAGGTTGTACTTTCTCATTTTCCAGTGAGAAATCTCAGCCAGAGAGGGCCGAGGGCTCCTGTGTCTGTGAGTTGTGTCCCAGGCCATGTGCAGGGAAGGGGGCTGAAATGATTAATGAAACAGGATCCCTTCCTTCCAGGAGCCTCCAGTTGTAAGGTTGAAACAAGAGGGTGAGTGGCTACTCTTCCAAAGGGATGGCAGAGGGGAAGAGGGTGGCAAGCAGAATGCAAGTGGGTCTGTTTGATTTCCATTTCTAAAAGCAATTCTCCTTTCTCCAACTGTTCTCAGCCTCTGTGCATGGTCCACATTGCTTCCTTTGCAGGGATGCTTTTCCTTATCCCCCAGATGCCCCTTCCCTGCTGTAAGGCTTCTATTTACTTTTATTATTATTATTATTATTATTATTATTATTATTATCAATTGTTTAAAATTTTACATATGTCTACTTTTCCCCAAATTGACCGCACCTCCCAGCCATTTCTACCCTGGGCAAGCCCCACTGCCTCAGTGTCTGTGTCCATTGGTTATGCTAATATGCAAGCAATATTTACTTTTAAGGCCAAACTCACATATCTTGGCCTCCCTAGAGCCTCCCATCCACCTGGCCCCCGGGCCCAGTGGTTCCCACACTCATGCTATAGAGCTGTGTCATTGTGATTTATACTTTGGGAACAGAGTATCAGGTCAAAATAAATTCACCACTTCATAACTTATAATAACCTTCAGGAGCCATAAGACATATGCAAGTGGAGGGTCATATACATGTGTCCTGAACTAGAGTCTATGAAAAAGATCTCATGATCAAAGGGAGAAACACTGTGTTCTAACACCCCATTTTCAGCATTTGCAAGTTCCATGGTCTCATTAGAGGCTTTGGAAATCCTGCAAAAAAAGAAACTCATTTCACCTAATGTTTCTCAAACTTGTTTACCCATGGAATCCCTTATTGACCCTTACCAACATTATCTTGAATGGTAGTGTTCCATGGAATATAGTTTGGGTATTATTTGGCTAAATCATAAAGCAAAAAGAGTGTATTAGTAAGTACCAGGTTTACTGCTATGCTATCAGTTTTAATGTCACTGTGGGCAGAATGGTTAGGAAGGACTTCCCAAACAGGGAGATCTGAGTTAAGCCCTCTGGTAACCAGGGTATGCTAACTGCTTACTTATCAGACAGCCCCCAAACCTCCATGGCTTAACCCAAAAAAAGTTTATTTCCGGTGTAGTCAATAGGGAAATTGCTCCATATGTAGAGATCAAGTCTCCTTCCAACTAAGCTGCACCATCTTCCAAGTCCTTGGAGTCTGAGCCTGGTGCCAGTGCCTGGAAAAGACAGAGAATGGCTCATGGGAGGTTCACATGGGCCAGGGTGGAAGGTGACTCACATCTCTTCACTCAAATTCCACTGACTACAGCTCAGTCATAGGCCTACAACTAACCTAGTAAGGATGCAGAGAAAAGTAGTTTAGCAATATTCTCAGAGACAATGAAGGAGATACCAGTGACCCCTATCACTCAGAGCTCTCTCTTTCAGTTTCCCCAACACCTGCCCCCATGTCTAAACTCTAGATGAAGACCCACACTGCAGAAAGCTTTCAGTGGGGAAAATGTGAGCGACCAAAAACTGTCCTGTGTTTATTTCTGTTCTTGATCCAAGTCTTTCAAACTGCTTTTCAACTTGCCAACAAGAACCTGCTCTTCCCCAAGACCAGGGACTATATTTCCAATACTTGTCTCCTTTTCTCTTCCTTCTGCCCACTCAACCTTCTCCACCTGAGGGCCTGTCAGAATCTATCCTAAAAGTCAGCCAGTTGAGTCATCATCAATGACTTGTTGGATTCCAATTAAGTTGCTCTGACAAAGTGTAATTTTTAAAAAATTAGAAACAACTGTTATACAGGTATATGTAGTGAACATGTGTCAAAGATCCATGGATTCCGAAATGAGGGACCCAGCAAGATGACAAAGATGGTGCAAGGGAAGACACAAGAGACCAAAGTATAAATGTTTTTTGAAAAATAGAGTTCTGGAATAAGATCACAAAGGTGGTTTCACAAATTACCAATGTCCTAGAAGGCAGGAAAGCTGTAACTGTGAGTGTTCTCTTTTCTACTAAACACAAATCATTTGCAACAGGATCATAAAATAAAATATATTGGAACTAATATTTTGGAATAAATATTCATCAGTATCCAACTTTGAAGTGTTGGGGCCTTACTAAGTTGTAAATTGCACTTCAAGCAAATGTCTGTTCCCCTGGAGCACCCAGTGAGCTTGTTAAATAGTGATCTGATAGGATTTTGAAAAGGCACCCCATTACGTTTGTTTTGCTTATGTTTGCATAATTTTTAATAGGTCTTACTCAGGAGTGTGCCAAGTATGCCGGGTACAGAAAATCCAGTGATAAGTAAGACAAACAGATTCCTGAATTAAATAATTATTAACAAGTATAATGATTGTGCCATGCCGGTGTGGTTCAGTGGTTGAGCATAGACTTATGAACCAGGAAGTCACTGTTCAATATCTAGTCAGAGAACATGCCTCGGTTGCAGGTTCCATCCTCAGTAGTGGGCGAACAGGAGGCAGCCAATCAATGATTCTCTCTTATCGATGTTTCTATCTTTCTCTCCTTCTCCCTTCTTCTTTGAAATCAGTAAAATTATGTTTAAAAAATAAGTATAATGATTGTCTAAAAGGAAAAACACTCAGATTGCTGAGAGAGTGTATTATAGAAGAAAACCAATAATCTGGAAAAATCAAGGAAGGTGTGATGTAAACCAAGATAGAAAGACTGAGTAGTAGTTTATTGGTCTGAGAAAGTGAGGAAGAGTATTCCAATTAGAGGGAATAGAATGTGTGAAGGCCTCCATGTGGGGGGTAAAGCATGGTGTGTTTAAATAATTAGAATAAGACTAATCTGGACAAATTTGGAGATATAATATGTAGTTCTGCAGAGAGTAGGAAATACACTAGTAGGTAGGGCAGGATCACATAGTCCCTAAGGACTATGCTCAAGATTTTGGACTATATCCTAAAAGTGATTACAAACCATTGAAAGTTTCTAAGGAAAGGAGCAACCCTACCAGATTTGCATTTTGTTAAATTTACATGGGCTAAAGTGAAGAGAGATGGTTTTGGGGAGGAGACAAAGAAAGCAGTTACAGTTGACATTAATGTTACGTTTATTAGTTCCAGTCTGTGTGACTAAAGATGGCATTTCTGAGGTTTAAGCTTAGCCATGATATCAGGAAATAATGATATATGAAGATCTCTATCTAGAAGGATACTCAGAACTTTTCCATATAGCTACCTTTTTTCCCAAAGCTTCCCCCAAAACAAAATCACATGCTTCAACACATTCAGGTAACAAAAATCCCGAGAATAAGGAAAGTAATCGTGTGTAGACTGTACCCTGTAGAATTCTCTGTACTTTCTTCCATCTGTCCTCCCCTTTCCCCCCTTCCCCTCATCACTTCTTCACCAGCAATATATTTTCCTGTCAAAACATACTTGGTTACCCGCAGTGCAACTCAAATTGCTGCTATTAGCCTAATTGAGACAGGGTGATTATAAATAAATTACATGCAGTGTTTCTGACATTGCTGCTGTTAGACTAAATTGGACAGGATGATTAGTCATCACCGACCATAGCTTCATTCACAGTGTATTCCACATGGTGTGGAGGCCCTGTGGTCCCCCGGCAGCTCATAGGATGGAAGGCTAGCTTCCTGAGAGACGGACTTCCAGGTTATAGCTCCCTTTCACTGGTAATAAGAAGAGCAAAAGCCTATGCAGTCTAGTTGATGGGGTCCTCTTGCAGGCTAATAATGAACTTTTTAGTGACTTTGAGTTGCAAAGAACCGTGGTTAGAAACCATCCCACAGAGAGAATCCATATGTATGTTGATGTATCTCAATGGGTGAATTTGCTGCCACTCTCCATAATTATTTGAGATGGATTTATACTTTTATTTTACTTTTTTCTAGCTATTAAAAACACCCTACACACAGCAGAAAACTTTAAAAGCATAAATAGTATACAAGACTAAAACAGTTATTTTTTTCTCATTTTCATAACTTTTGTTAGGCTTTGGTGTACTTCCATCATTTCATGAATATATTTACCTATTTCTCTGACAAAGTTGACATTTATTGGATACATGAATTTATTTCAAGCTTTTTTTTCACTGATGGAGAAAATATTTAAACTACCTAGACAAAGTACATTACAGATTAAAGATAGAGAGTCTAAAAGGGAACATACATTGTCTTGGACACCCCATTTCTGGATATGACATGATGAGGTGGAAATCCATGGGTTAAGGACATCCTTCTCTTGTCTCCCTTTTTTAGCTTCAACCCTCAAACCTCTACTCATCAGCCTGGTTAGGACCAGAAAACCTGTGTGGAGATCTTGGTTCTTTAGTTGAGGGTTCTTGGGCAGATGGTTCTCTGAGCTTCCCCTTCTTCAGATGTAGATCAAAGTATAGAACTAGATGTTCTTCAAGGCATCTTGCAAGGGCAAAAGTCTACATTTCATACCTAGGGGCTGTTTAAGCCATTTACTACTGACTGTTAAATAAGACTGGGAGGTAAGGATGACAGTCACGGTCAAGCTTTAATGATTGACACCCATTAAATTTATATTTTGAGTTCTCAGATTGGAGATGCATTGTTCTTTCAGCCCAGTAGATGGCTTCATGAAAGAGTATGTTGGTGCTGCTTGGAAATAAAATCATGGTGCCCATTTTTCCTATCACATCAACTGATCTTCTCCTAGAAGAAGTAGACCCAATGGTAGTTCTGATTTTTCAGAGTTCTATAGCAATTACTGATGAAAAACAATGCAATGCTTTGGGAAAACAAGTTATACCTTGTGATAATCATGTCATAGAAATTTTCTAAACTAATAATTACTTAACTTATCTGGAACTTAGGTGTGGAATGAAAAAAAAAGTCTGATAATTTTACTTTTCCAGGGTGAAACATTTGGATTTCTCTATTTCTCAAATCATATACATATAAGTAAGATCATATAGTATTTGTTTTTACTGATTTCACTTAGCACTATGCCATCAAAGTTCATCCATATTGTCAGAAGTTTTTTCTCTTCTGTTTTATGGCTGAATAAATACTCATAGGCAATGGAATATTATTCATTCACTCATCAGTGAACCCTTAGGTTGTTTCCAAATCTTGGCTATTGTGATTTATGCTACACTTAACATGAGAGCGCAGTTTTCTCTTCAAAATAATGTACCTTACAATTGTGTTGTCAGAGTTATACATAAAATAAGTTTCTAGCACACAGAGACTGGCACATAGTAGGCAATCAATAAATGGTATTTTTTAAAAATTGCAATGGCAATAAGCATGTACTGTTCATCTATCAAGAAGTTAGGAGGCAATTCTAAATACCATTAGTCAAACACTTAGTGGATATTGTATATCTTTATTGTATATGTCAATCCTACCAGCTTGGTCTAATTTAGCAAGTTTACAAGTTAGAAATGCTTATGAATGAGATTTCTTTAAAACCTGTACATTATTTACACTTTGGAATCCCATGGCATGGGGTTCAGTAAATTAAGGGCATTGCTAATAATGCATCTCTCATATTGGTGCAAGAGCTTACTCTTGGTTTAGCTGAGAATTTATTTTCAGGGTATATTCAAGGGAAGGAGCTCAAGGCTCTCACTCAAAGCCTTGAGATACCAAGTGTCTCCTTTCTCCTAGGGCTTTAAAGATCCTGTGTACCGAGCAAGACGGAAGTATTTTGCTGACATAGCCTACAACTACCGACAGTAAGTCTGCTTGATTGTTGGGGGGAAGAGCACACTCCTAGCCTGCCTCTTCCTTGCCTAAGTTTGGAAAACACCAGCATGAAGAGTCCTGCCTGCTCTCTCTGTGTGTGTGTGTGTGTGTGTGTGTGTGTGTGTGTGCATGCCCATGTGCACACACACATGTAGAGCCCCCTTTAATAACACCTGTTTTAAAAAATGCTACTAGACAAAACAAAATTACCCAGTGCACCAGGGCCTATCTCTCTATCAGGCTTTGTTGTATAATTACGCCGTGATTTCTGATGTAATTATAAAAGGCCTCAGTGCTGAATAAAAGAGCCTCTGGCATTCTTCACATTAAACATGGAAGGAGAAAGAGCATCATTTACATTCAGGAGTTGGCTGCTTTGCTGAAATAATGAATCTGAGGTTTAAGGCACACCAGCCTCAGCGTTCTTCTTTCATCCCAGCTGACCCAGCTGAGAAGGGCAATTTTCAGATGAGTGTCTTTTTCCCCCTGTCTAGGATTCTATGCTCCTCTTCTGCCTTCTTTTAGCCAAAGGAAAATGCAATTATTAAATATGTTATTTGGGCCAAAACCGGTTTGGCTCAATGGATAGAGCATTGGTTTGGGGACTGAAGGGTTCCAGGTTCGATTCCGGTCAAGGGCATGTACCTTGGTTGAGAGCATATCCCCAGTAGGGGGTGTGCAAGAGGCAGCTGATGGATGACTCTCTCTCATCGATGTTTCTAACTCTCAATCTCTCTCCCTTCCTCTCTGTAAAAAATCAATAAATATAAAAAAAATGTTATTTGGAAGAGAACTGGTGAGCTATTGTGAGTTTCCCCAGGAACTTCAGATGTTCCCGTGGGAAACTTAGTGTCTGAGCTCTGTTCCTAAGTTAAGGGCATGAGAAAAGGCATTTACAAAAAGAAACTTAGCAATTGACCAGAACCCTGAGTAGTGGTTCTTTAACAACTCTGAGGGAGACAAAAGAGATGGTAGGCCTCTGTATACAGAAGACAAAGTCATCTTTCAAATGAGGAAGATTCATTCTCTGAATGACTCCTGGTGGTAGAGGGATCCAGAACCATGCTGACCTTGGCCCAGCACATGTGGGTTTTGGCTGGTGGCAAGCAGGAATCACAGAACATGGTGATCTCTCTCTCTCTCTTCTGTCTTTACCTTTGCCCCAATATGGTCAGGTGGACACAGTAAAATCAGATATAGACAGGAGTCCTTCTTCAGCTGATCAATAAGAATAGGTCTCATTTACCTGTCTTATCTTTCTGCTCTGTATGGGGCTTTGCTAAATGCTTTATGTCCATTATTTCATTTAGTCTTTATAGTGACTCCTCATTTTCCTGGTGGACAAACTACAGCTTGAAACATTAAGTAACTTGCCAAAGTCATATATTAGCAGGTGGCATGCTCTGATTTTGAACTTAGATTTACTTAACTCCAAAATTATTCTCAGTCTCTTCCATGGGTGTCTGGGGACTCAGAATCAGGAGACTGTACTTCTCCATAGATATCACTTTCTGCTGGCTTCTCTCCTCCCTTTCTGAGGTTTCTTCTCAACTCCTCTGGCTAATTCCTCCCACCCCAGAAATTGTAACATCTTTTGGGACTCAATTTTGGTCCCCATCCTTAGCTTCTGCTACCCTCAATGCCAACAACCCCCACATTTGGGTCTCTAGTGCCTTCTCAATAATTGTCCCACATAGGGGTCAAATTTATGCGCCATGAATCGTAGAGTCCCAGTATAGTGATTTGTTGATAAAATGTGTCTCCAAATAATCCATGTAATAGCTGCACAGGCTCAGAGAGGTTTACTAAAATGCCCAAGGCGATTTAGTTGTGAACTGGCACAGCCAAGTATTGAACTCAATTCTGTTTGTGTCAAAAGCCCGTTCTTTCCCTTCATCAGCACTTAGCCCTGAAATAATGGTGCAGCCTTAGGTGGGGATCCACCTGATGTCCTTTCCACAACACTTCTGGCCATTACAGAACCCTCTGAGCATGTCTTGGCTTTCAATACTTAAGCAAAAATCTGTCTCTGCCCCCTGATCCCTGCCCACCTATAGGCCATAGCAGTGACTTTACTTTCCTGTGAGCTACACTTCTGAAAAGGCAGGAGTGATCCAGTTTGGAGCCTGATGATGAGCCATTATTCTGAGATAAACAGTCTTGCCTTGTCCCAGACACTGTGTATCTTGTTAGGAAACAGGCCTCCAGCCCACAGAACAGTCACAGGTCTTCGAAATCAGGCTTTCTTTTATTTTACTATTCATAACACAGCTCCTTCTTAGATAGTTTTCAAAAGGACCTTTCAAATTAATGACTCTGGAATGATAGCATGTCATCTGGGAACTTATAGGAATCTAGATGCTTGGGCCCTCTCCTCCCCACCAATTCAGGATCTACAGGGCTGAAATTTCATAGCAAAAGATGCTAGTTAAGCAGATCTCGTACTTAGCATGCATTTAAATACCTACAGAACTTCTCAGGGACCAACATTTTAAATCCAGCAAGTGCTTGCCCACTAAACAAAGGTCGGTCTTAAACTCATAGTGCACATATTTAATCCACGTTAGCCCACAATTACTTTAGTTGACATAATACAAAACTTTAATTGAACTCGGATGCTTTAATTGAACTTGGATGCCTTTGTTTAGAAAGAGGATGCATTCTTCATTGTCTCAATCCCACGCTCCTATTGCCTATACCTGATACTTTATATATTTACATTACCTGCCTGGCCCCTGAAGGTAAGTGAAATTCCACCTTATGTAAACAATGGGAGAGATAAGAGAGCAGAAAGGCCAAGTGATTTCCCAATGTGACAGCAAATCATTGGGGCAGTTGATGAGGTGAGATCTTGTATCATTGCTTAACCAATTCAGTTGAATGTTTCCTACATCGAGAAATGGAATTTTCCTCTTTCATACAAGTTACATAATCCATTGGAGTCCAAGTGGTGGCAGCTCTGCTAACATTCCTTCATGCACCTGCCCTGCTAGAGACTAATATCTCATGCCTTTGTTCTAGTGGGCAGCCCATCCCTCGAGTGGAATACACAGAGGAGGAAAAGAAAACCTGGGGGACGGTGTTCAAGACCCTGAAGTCCTTGTATAAAACCCATGCTTGCTATGAGCACAACCACATCTTCCCACTTCTGGAAAAGTACTGTGGCTTCCGTGAAGATAACATTCCTCAGCTGGAGGAGGTGTCTCAGTTTCTGCAGAGTAAGTGAACATAGGGATCAAAGGTAAAGGGGCAGGAGGGGAGGGCAATAAATGGAGGCTAGTGTGAGTGTGCCGGTGGCAATGCATGTAGATTGATTCTCCCAGGAAAAAATGGAATGTCACTGCTGAGCTCTTCCTCCCTTCCAGCCTCCACCGTTAATGCACTCTCATCGCCTCCCTCCCTAAAGGCACAAGACATGGGTTTTACTTATGAATGCCCCTAAAACATTGTAGTTTTATTTTTCTTACTCAAAGCCCAGGTTGCCCAGTCATGGTTTTCCTTGCATCTCTGCTATGTTATGAGATGGCAGCAGTGTGTCTGTGTGTAAGAAATGTGGGCACTGTGGGCAGTGCAAAGAAAGCCCAAGCTCCAAGTTTATACACCCATCTGGTATGAATCTTGCTTTGGTCTTTCTCTAGTTGGATGAGCCTATCTCACTTTTGTCATCTGTCCAATGGAGTTTGGGGCAGCATTTTAGCATTTCTCAGAGGGCAGTTGGCAGTTGTGAGAATGAAATAAGATGCTGCATGTGAAATCACCAGCATAGTGACACATATATAGTAGGTGCTCAGTGCATTTGGCTAACTTGGACTCACTATCTTAGTGGGGAACCGCATCATTGGGATGACATCACTTCCAAGGAGTTATAAGGGTTTTCCTCTCTGACAGTAGGTGGTGTCAATTCAGCAAAACCAAACTAAAACAATCAACTAACCAAAGTAAACACATACTCCCCCATTTTAAAGTGGGGATAGTAAAAACATCTACCTCGTATGGGGATTGTGAGAATTAGTTATTATGCATAAAGTACTTAGAACAGTGTCTGACAAATAGTATGTAATATATAGCATTAGCTATTATTATAATGATGCTCACTGTTCTTATTCTCCTCCTAAGTATGAAACAAATTGAGAAGAAAATAGAGGAACCAAAGAGATGGAGAACAAAATGACACCTTTATTAATAAAAGCTACTTAGAGAATGCTGTAGAGATGTGTAGCCACCATGGACTTCCTTGCCAATTCATTGGCACAGTATGTAGTCCATTGCATGGCCAAGAGCAGACCAGAGTGTGCTCCTCTATGGACCAACAGTCAAGAGAGAAAAGGGAAGAAAGTGTGAAATTGTGAATATTCATTGCTCTTCCCAAAGGCTCCAATCAGGGAAGTCACTGGTCCTCATGGGGTGGACTGTGTGAGGTGAGATAGAGAAGCTAAAGTGCTCCTTTCATCCTTTTCCTTCCTGGGAAGTGCCATGAAAATTTTCTCTGTAATCTGGAAAGATAAGGAGTAGGGGAATAAGCATTTCAACTTAACAAACGATAATAGAAGGTAAATTTATTGGATGTTTCCAAAGTGCTAGTTTCTGTGAAAGTACTTTGCTAGCTCTTTTGATTTTCAGAATGATCCCAAGAAGTATTTATCCACATATTGCAGGTGAGGAAACTGAGTCTCAGAGACTTGAACTTATTTGGCCCATATCACCCAACTAGAAAGTATTCGGGTAGATATTTGAAGATGAGAAGTCTATCTGGCATTGGCACCCATCTCCTGGACAGCAGGGTGTATTGCTTCCCTACCTAAAAATCTTCAGAGCCCTCTGGCTCTGCTGTGATGGGCTTTGAGTTTTCTTTCTCTCTTGATTCCTAGGTTGCACTGGCTTCCGCCTCCGACCTGTGGCTGGCCTGCTTTCCTCTCGGGATTTCCTGGGTGGCCTGGCATTCCGAGTCTTCCACTGCACCCAGTACATCAGACATGGGTCCAAGCCCATGTATACACCTGAACCGTGAGTATTATCCTCCCTCCACCAGTCGCCAGCAACAGTGATTGCCACCTCTCCCTAATCCAGGAATGAGGTTTGGTTTCTTTGTGGACTCATCCGTAGAACAAGTGGCCTGGATTGTTTGATGCTAAGAGAAAAACTCATCGCTTCTGGGGGTTTTCTCTGTCCAAATAGACCATACTAATTGGAGATAAGAACATCTTGTGAACCAAAGATCCAGAACTTCCCTGACCATGGGAATGAGAGGTCACATTCAAATTTCAAAGGGATTGTAGGAATTAGAGCTATAAAATTCTAAAATAGGAACAGAAAAAAGAAATGGCAAGCTATCTCAACACTTCTTAATACATGCCTACATGATTTTAAGCTTTCTTTGCCTAGATTGTGTTTTGACTGGAAGTAGAGAATTGCTGGCTACTATGCTGCTTATTTTTGCATTTAGCTATCTCTTTAGGCAGCTAGAACTTAAGCAATTTATACAAAAAGTCAACAGGACACCTAAAATGGTCTTTCCCTGCCTACAAAGCTTATTACTATAAATCAGAAAAGACTTGTTCTTAAAGGACCTGACACATAAAGTGTTAAATCAATGTATGTCTTCTTTCTTGACTGACTGCTGCCCACTCTAGAATAAGAGAGGAACAATTTTATTAAAAATTATTTTTTCATTTCCTGTGGAGAATAACTAGCACATTGTATCTGCCCAGGAATGTCAATGCCAAGGTGAGGACTTGGGATGGGAAGTGTTCATGATCCACAGCCACTCAGGTATCTGGGGGAATGCCAACAGAAATATTGGCTCTTCTGCACCCACTGGCCATACCTAAGACCCCCTGGCTGCTGTGTCCTGTCCTGTCTCTAACTTTTCCCTCCTTCTTCCTTTTTTCTTGTACTCTCCCTCACCTGATCCCAAGGTTGTACACAATTTATTCTTGGAAATGAGAGCATAAACCTGAAGGGATTACTTCCTTTCTCCCCACCCATTCCTTATGTAGAAAGACTGAGTCGGGATTGCTTGTAACACTTATTCACCCCCAAGCTCTATGTTTTCTGTCTTTCAGTGACATCTGCCATGAACTGCTGGGACATGTGCCCTTGTTTTCAGATCGCAGTTTTGCCCAGTTTTCCCAGGTGAGGAATGAATCTCTTTAGCCTTTTAGCCTCTGTCTCTGGAAGGTACACTTCTGTGCTACCACCTGAGATGGGTGTATGGTCCTATGGCAATACCCCTTCTAGGACCACAGCATTTGATTTGTGAATCCTTCATCCTCTAAATTATATTGTTGAATTTGCTAATCTCACTTGTCCTTCCAGGTATAGTATAACAACCTTTCATCCATGAAAACTCTCTGATTCCCATGTAGAAGTGACCTTACCTTGTCAAACAGTCACTTGGTGTATGTTTTCATTAAGTAAGATTGCCAAGAATCCAATGCAAATAGCCCTACTCAGAGTTGGCAAAATATAATAAGCCAAATGTTTTTTTACTATCATCAAAACAGCAGGCTAGATCTTGACTCATCTATACCATGGTGACCATGTTCAAAAAATGCTTTGGGGATCAGTGAAAGAATCCTACTAATGCTCTAGGCTTTGAGAGGTGGCCTAGAACCATCAATGGATCATGAGATTGTTGAATGACAAGGCCCTACCATGTCACCAGAGACAAAAAGACAGCTAGAGAAATTTTGCAGTTAAAGCTGTGATGAGAAGTGGTTCATGACAGACTCTCCTTTCTCTGTGCCACAGTGTTCTCATCTGTAAAACAAATATAAAGGGCCAGCTAGGGAATGGTTTCCCCACTCTAGAGATCTGTGATTCTATGGTGTGTGATTAAGGAAGACTTGACAGAACAATCAGAGTCTCTCTGAGCTCTTCTGAAGACACCTAGCCAACCATTACCTTCTGTGGTCAAGTACTTTTATCTTTTACTGAGGATAAAAGTTGAAAATAGGCAGATCCTGTCATGCCAATGACTGTTTTTTCATAATTACAGGAAATTGGCCTTGCCTCTTTGGGTGCACCTGATGAGTACATTGAGAAACTCGCCACGGTAAATTCTGTCTTTCTGTGGTGGGAAGTGGAAATGTTTTGGGTTACAGCCCTCAGGTCTCTGAAGCTTTGATCTTCCCCTGAAAGCCAGGTCATTTGGGAAGAAAATCAGAATGCGCTGGGTTATATTTGCAAAAGTATAATTTTGCACTTGGATTTCTCCTTCGTGGTTGGATTTTGAAATCAGCTGCATGCAGATATTTACATGTGATTCTAAACAGAGTGCCTTGAAAATATCAATAAGCTGTAATGATTGCCCTTGAGAATTCTCTGGCGTAAAGTATGTGTGTATGTGGAAGCAATGATTTATAGGGGGTCTTTCAGAAATTCCAAGTTTAGTACAGATGAGGGGATGGTCCTTCATTGATTCTATCACCCTCCAATCACCTGCCTCCCACTGCTGAGCCTGATGGGATTGCCTGGTAAGTTCAAACAACAAAAAGGAAACATCTCACTCTAGTTTATTCCATGAAGAAGAAAGCAAAAGTGGTGGAGGAGTTCCTGTTCTAGAGAGAAGAATTTGTTAGTGGTATACTTTTAGGGCACCCTCAATACTCTCCCCCACTGTCACTGCTTCCTGTCTCATCTTGCATCCAGCCAACTGTTGGTTCAACAGATGATTGGTTAGGGTGAGACACAAAAGACAGAGAGATGACCTCATGTCATACTGATTCAGAGAACAAACCTGCACAAACTCTCACTTGGGCAGTCCGCTTATTGATTGTGGGGCATCTGCTGCCTTTACCTCCCTTGGGGTGTGCTCTCAACTTGACTTTCCATTCCAGATTTACTGGTTTACTGTGGAGTTTGGGCTCTGCAAACAAGGAGACTCCATAAAGGCATATGGCGCTGGGCTCCTGTCATCGTTTGGTGAATTACAGGTATGACTCTAGCAGGAACTAACAATAGATTTGAAAATGGTGGAAACAGCTGACCATTCTTTTTTTTTTTTCCCTTGGTACTATGGAAACCCCATTTACAGTCATATTGTGATGCAACTAAGGGGATTAACCTGAAGAGATTGCTGCCTTCGCAGTTATGATCTGATCATGAGTGTAGGTGTTACTTGAACTCTAAGTTCAGAGGGCTCCAGGACAGAGGAGCCTCCAGATTCCAAGGTTGAACTGTGCCTACAGATGTATGAAAACACATGCCAGCAAATGTGGTTGGCCCCTTCATCTGTTGATCACCTTATTTGAAAATGCTTGCAATACATTTCTTATTTCTATCTTGGTTGTAGATTTTACAATAGATGAACTATAGAGGGTAGAATATAGCAGATGCAAAGTAATTCAGTTTACTGAATTTGGGCTGTGGTGTGGAAGGAATACAAATGATGTGGGAGAAGGCACACAAATGGCCTGTGGGATGCAGCAGGGACCATTGGCCCTGATATAACTGAAATTTTTCCACTTGATGTTTGCAGTACTGCTTGTCGGACAAGCCCATACGCCTCCCTCTGGAACTGGAGAAGACAGCCATCCAGGAGTACACGATCACAGAGTTCCAGCCCCTGTATTACGTGGCTGAGAGTTTTAATGATGCCAAGGAGAAAGTAAGGTGAGATGGCAAATAAGGCAGGTCAGCAGCTCTTGGGATCTCCTTACTTGCTCTGGTGCCACTGATTGGTGGGTGGTTAGCCACGAGGTGGACTCCAATGCCCACAGCAATAGTGTGCAGTAGACAGAGCCTCCCACCCTTGTCCCTTTCCACCCTCTGTTGGGAGGAGTTCCTTCATAAGACCCTGTTTCACAGCTTATTGTCCTCATATGCCAATACCTGCAGACTACCTGGCCACCTGATCCTTGTTCAATATAGCCACCAAATCCACAGATTGAACCCTCCTGTGTGCAGAGTGGATACAGAAGTCCCTCCACCAAATCAGTCTCTGAAATCTTATAACCCCTGTTCACTTTATTCTCCTAGACACCTGCAGAACTCGCCCCCTGACCTCCTTCAAATCTTCACCCACATTTAACCTTCTTTGTACATATTTCTCTAACCAACTTAGTTAAAAATCACTACTCATCCCTACCCCAGCACTACTTACCCCCTTCTATGACTTATTTTTCTGTTTTCTACTTAATATGTCTATTATACTATATTATAGGATTTAAGATCCATGAGGATAGAGATTTTGTTATTTCTGTTTTCAACTCTTCTCCTAGCCCTTAGAACATTGCATGACACATAGTAGGCACTTAAACAGTAATTAGCAAATGCACCAATTTAAGATCCATGAGGATAGAGATTTTGTTATTTCTGTTTTATTCTGTTTTCTACTCTTCTCCCAGCCCTTAGAACATTGCATGACACATAGTAGGCACTCAACAAGTAATTAGCAAATGCACCAATCTCAGGATGTGAGTGAGCTCTGGAACTTGGATATCGAGCCACTGTGCTCCACCAGACTTGATAAACTTGGGGAGCCCTACTAGCCTCCCTTATAATTGTCTTAGAAATATAATTTGTGATACCTTTGCATTTTATGGATCATTTTAGAATAGATAATCTTGTTAATTACATTGCTTAACGTGCATTTCTCCCAGACCTAGGAGTAATAAAGAAGAAACAGGACTACTGAAGTCATACTACCTTGGTCTTTTCAGCTTCACAAAATATTGCCAGTATGGCTTTGGTAGACACTTAGCTGCTCCAAGTCTCCGTTTTCTCATCTGTAAAATGGGGGAAATAATAGTACTTTCCCGCTAGAGTTTTTATGAAGATTAAAATAGGAGTGAGAATTATAAAGACTATAAAACAGTAAGAACTTAACATAGTTCTTGCTATAGGGGAGGCACTGGAGCCTGCTAAATTTCACTCACATGGAGTGTTTTCTTCAACTCTTGAGAGCTATATTCCCTCTTTGCACTGATTGCCAAGCATCTCAGAGCTTATTTTTTTTTCTATAACACTCTGTAGCTGGATTCTACTTACTTATTTTATTTTATTTTATTTTGTAATGAGAATTTGGGCCTTATTGTAATCTGGGCTTTTATTATAAACTGCCCCTGTCTTTTTTGAAAGTAGGTGACCAAATAAATATGTGTCTACATGTGTTTATATAGTCACATAGGCACACAAACAGCAAAGGGTTCCCAAGAGGACTTCAGTAAAACTTCATCACATGTCTAAAGCCTCTGTTCTAGTGTTTTCTGTGTTACTAATAGCCAAGTGAAAGGCCATTGAAAAATCTTTCAGAATTACTTTTTCCTCAAATGGTGCCCTTCACTCAGATCTATGGTTTTGGTTTCAGAAACTTTGCTGCTACAATCCCACGGCCCTTCTCAGTTCGTTATGACCCATACACCCAAAGGATTGAGGTCTTGGACAATACCCAGCAACTTAAGATTTTGGCTGACTCCATCAACAGTAAGTAACATACCTTTGAGGCCGCTCTCTTTCCCAGAAATTGAGAGTTGTGTTTTCTTATTTTCACAATAGAAAGAGGAAGAAATTTATTAAATTTCTTGCCATGTTCTTATGAAGATTAAAATAAAGAATGAGAATAAGAATAAGAATGGCAAGAACATGGCATGAATGGGAGTAGTTTCATCAGACCTACTTAATCCAGTGGTCTAGGCTGAGTTATCTACTTAGACTGTGCATTCTCAAACCTACTGTGCATCAGAATCACTTGATAGTTAAAAATAAATAGTCATGGGTCATAGCCCCAGACTACATTTATTAAATATGTGGTGAGGCTTGGAAGTTTGTATTTGTAATAAGGTCCCAGGTGATTCTGACAAAGGAGGTTTGTATGAACCACAGTTTTAGGTTCAGCGGCTTAGCTTCTTGCAAGCATCAGTGGATGGTCAAGTAAAAGAGAAACAGAACAACTGGGGATTTTCCTGGGTGAGAAAACTGTTAACTCCTTCCCTGAGAAGTAGTCTATAGAAAGAGGAAGCCAATTGCATTAATAGCTCTCTTACTTTCTAAAACTTGAAACTATCTAAGCCATGATTGCCCAAATCCTATCACTGTGAGCTCCTTGAGGGTTGAGGTGCATCCCAGTGATTTCCTAGTGCTTTACACATTGTGGACACTTGAAGGGTATGTGTTCATGATATGAGTGGCTCATCTATATTTTTTTGTAGGTGAAGTTGGAATCCTTTGCAGTGCCCTCCAGAAAATAAAGTGAAGCCATGGACAGAACCGGGTCTGTCAACTAAGAATCTGTTGATAGAAATCCAACTACTTCTTTTATTTTATCTGAGAAAGTCTGGAAATCAAACCTTAATTAGAAATGACAACCTTAAGTCACTTTTTTGAACAAGGTGAAGGAGCAACAAATAAGTCTAAATAATCTGAAATGACAACATATTAATACATACCCCAAAGCATAAAGGTGGATCTTTTGGGGTCATCTTTTGATTTTGAGATGATAATAATATACTCTCAACTGAGTTAAAATGAATAATGTCACTTTATATCAAAATTAATTAATCTGTGACCTGCTTCATGCACATATTTACCATAGAGAATTCCTAAAGGAGTATGTATCACTCAATGTAAAATACAAGTCTGTGATCAGAATTGAACTTTGGGGTTTAATATAAATCTTATCCTACAAAAGTCATTTTCTATTTCATTGAACTCTGATTCTAATAACTGCTTTACTGTGTTGCCTATAAAGATATTCTTTAATTCAGAACCCTATTAAAATAGAAACATTAAAATTCATAGTATAATATAAAAACATTTTTGTATGTTTTATTATAACCATAAATACTGCTGTGGAAGATAATACTACTCCCCATCTGGCCCCTACAACTTGCAGTATCATTTTCCAGTAATTGTAAAGTTTGTTTTGGGAGATATTTGGAAGATGCTTAAGATTTATTAGATGTTAACTAAAAGGCTAGCTGGTAGATATTCAGTAAACAGTAATTGAATGAATAAGGAAATACCGTATTTTTCAGACCATAAGACACACTTTTTTCCCCCCAGAAGTGGGGGGAAAAAGTCCCTGCGTCTTATGGTCCAAATATAGCCTACACATATACTGTAAAAAAAAAGTTTTTTTACTTGCCCGGCTCTGTGTGGTCTCTGTGTGCTTGCCCGGCTCTAAAATGGTTCTAAATGCTGCTGTTTACTTTACAGGGTTGATTACATGTGTTTATGACTGTGATGTTGGGTTTTAATGCACATAAAATATTTTAGGACACTATTTGTTTCAGAATCTTTTTTTCTTCATTTCCCTTCTCTAAAAACTGGTGCGTCTTATGGTCCGGTGCGTCTTATGGTCTGAAAAATACGGTACATTATTAAAGAGCAAATGCAAACTTCTAGTTATGTTAAAAATATTTATTGGTTACAAAATTTTGCACATTCAAGTGTTTCTTGGAATGAAACATTTCTCTCACTGCCTTAGAAATATATTAGCTGGATAATCTTGTGACAGGAAACAATGGTCGAAGGATCTGATTTCCAATCCATTGCAGGGGCTCATTGTGATCATCTAAGTCATATCTGAATGGATAGTCAACAGACTTTGACTTTTGTTGGTTGTACATTTCACATGAACACTGGATGTCTGAGAAAGAGTGGGGAGGATAATAATGCCTTAAAAACTGTGCTTTGAAATAATTCTCACACTACAGAATTTAAACCTTTCAACACAGTCCAAATCTATATATACATGCAATATTGTAAGCAATAAAATAATGAAATGTCATTAACATGAAGCTAAACCTGTATCTTGAAAAATATAACTTTGAAGATTGAAATAGAAATTTCTTTGATGCTGAAGGCAGTAGACCTTCATTCCTCTGTTCCCATTTCTAACAGTTGCACCCCATTTTGAAGCTTCCTTTTCCTTCTAGAGCTGTAGAATTACCAGTTTTACAAGCTCCAAAAAGTCAACACTATGCTGCTAATGAATTGTTTTTTTCCATCTGGGAATATTGTGTAGTGCTCATTTTATGTAACAGTTAACATAAAGGAAATTGATTTAAACATCATCATTCTCCAGACATGTTGTTTTACTGAGAATTCAACACAAGAAAACACGACTTTGCTTTGCTGCTCAAGCTTAAGACTTTCCTGCCCAAGTGGTCAAACTTTTTGTCTTTCTAGGGGCAGGAAATCCAGACCAATTTTTAAGATAAAAGTCATTATGCTGGCTGGTGTTGCTCAGTGGGTTGAGCATCACTCTGGGCACTGAATAGTCACCAGTTGGATTCCCAGTCAGGGCACATGCCCAGGATATAGGTTTGATTCCCAGCCAGGGTGCATGCAGGAGGCAACCAATCAATGTTTCTCTGTCACATAGATGTTTATCTTTGTCTCTCCCTCTCTCCCTCCCTTTCTTTAAAATCAATAAAAACATGTTTTTAAGTAAAATAAGACATTGATACCATTATCAATGCCATTTCCTGCTCTGAGCACTGCACTCCAAAGCCAACCTTAGAAATAATTCTTGAAAAACCAAGCAGGACATATTAGTCCCTCAACTATGGATGTGATAAGAAAGCATCCTGTTCTTTTAAGAGTACTGCTCTATCACCACCCATTAAAGGATTATCAAATAAATGTCACCAAAATTAGCCATTAGCTATATAGTTTGTAAAAGAATCAACTAATATACAATGATTAACAATGCAATTTATTGCAATTTCTTGAATCCTCAGTAAAACAACAAATATTTATTTGACCAGCTACTTCCCTGCCAGTTCATTAATGGGACAAGGCTCATTAAAATGATTACTGGGTGGGACATGGGGTAGTGCTTCTGTGGCCCCACTGTGTTGAGCTGATTCAGCAGGTTCTTGTTTCCATCTATGCACCATCCCACTCCTGGACCTCCTTTTCTCTTCCACCATGGGGCTCTCTGAACTAAAAGGAAGAGTCTTTCATTTTTCAGTCCTGGCTTAGAATTTGCTCAGATGGAACCACAAACCAAAGCTCCATTTTAAGAAACTCAAACCTCAGCATTTCAAAGATCCAGTTTCTATTAGGTTAAATTAAAAGCTCCATCTCCTGGACATACAGGCCAGGACAGTGAGTTTTAAGCCAATCCCAGTATTAGCCTGCCCTGGATTTACCAAGAGTAAAGATTAAAATGGCCATGTGCCTTTGAAGCCCTCACCTGTGCTTTGCCACCTACATCTGGAGGTGGGGCAGAGGAGGGATCTGGAGGAGAAATAGATTCTGGCAGAGGGAAGGGTGAGAGACATCAAAATAGCTAAAGTCTTTAAATCTAAAACGGGAGGTGACATTGAGGGAGAACATGAAAAGAAACTTTCAGATTCGCCCAGGCAATGACATACGCTCCAGAGGGCGTGGAAATGGGGTTCTCAGACCTCCCCAGTCAGCAGGTTGATTAAAACCAATTCCCTCCCTCCCCAACCTCCCTTTCTGCCACTGCCAAAGCCCCAGACTTCTCCACCCATTTTAGGGGAAGATGGGCCAGCTGCTCTTAACCTTAAATATCCAGGAGTGGACTTCAGCCAGAACCACGGACAGCTCCCGCCCCAGTTCTTCTGCCCCTCTAGGCTCTGGAGAGCCTCCAGTTCCACTGGAGATGACTGGAGTGTGGCTCCCCAGATAGACCTCCTCTAGCTCTGCTCTCTCCATCCTCCCAGGGTGTCTTGTTAAGAGCCTGGAGTCATGCCTTGAGCTAGGCACCCAAACCTGCTCCTAAGACCAACGGTGCTTGGCCCCAAGTAGAAATTTACATGAATATTTATAATATGAATTTACATGAATATTTATAATATGAATTATCTCCCCAAGTCCAGTTTCAGCCTGTTTATTGATGCCTTAGAACAAAAGCTCAGAGATACACATATTCACTCAGAAGAAAGAGGCCTATGGTTGTATTCTCCTATTTCTTCTGAATCAAAACAGTACAGATGAAGTTCTGTCATTTCCCTGGATTAGCTGGGTGCCCTAACCTCGTATCATTTTAAGGTAGTTTTTGGAATAGTCAAGTGCCACCGAATCCTCAAAACTTTGTTCTTGGAAGCATTTTCTGACTAAGGAGATAACAGAACATGGTGATTAATCAAAAAAGTTGAAGTTGGATTGAACCCCGAGTTTCCCATTCCCTGAATATGTGGCCTCAAGCAATTTATTTACCACCTTCTGCTTCTGTTCCTTCATCAGTAAATTAAGAATATAATAGTATGTGCCTCTTAGGTTTGGTAAGAGTATTAGCTAAAATAAATCTGTAATGTTTAGGAGAGTGCTAAGTATCAACTATCATCACTAATACTATCTAGCAAATGCCAATCAAGGAGCAATGGAAACCTGTTAGGAGCAACGTGGCTCTTTTATGGCAAAAAAACATCCAGGATGGCCAAGAGGGATGGAACTGGAGAAATGGGAATAGATTAAGAAGGCTGAAGCTATACTCTGCCTATTTAGAAATAAAGTTTTGCCATTTCCCTGGAAGTAAGATGAAGGATTTAGAGTCAGACTCCCTGGATCAACTCCTGCTTTATTTACCCTTCCCCAGCTATTTGCACACAAGCTATTGTTATCTCTGTATTTTTTAACAACTAACTGCCAACAATAATAGTCCCCATCTTTTGTGGTGGCTGTGATAAGTACCTACTAAATAGCTGCACGGTTAACCAAGTTAATATTTACAGATAAAGTGATTTCAATAGTGTCTGGCACATAGCTATTATTATTACTACTTTAGCTGTAACTTGTTGAGAAAATCTAAAGAATTAAAAATGCTTTAAACCTTCTGGCTGCTACACAAATAAAAATACTGATAAAACTATATTGGTTATGATGCTTTCACCAGCAAACTAAAAAACAAAAACAAAAACAAACACAAACAAACACCCCCCCCCACACACACACACAGAAAAACTTCAATAAAACAAGCTAAACCTATGAAGAGATTTATTATTGCCCATAACAGTAAGTCCATAGATGTCAAAATCAGGACTCCAGTGCCATTACCCAGGGCTGTGTCCTAAGAGTGTGCTGTCTTTGTCTTCACAGTGACTTCACTCATGCTCACAGGATTGCTACTGCTTGAAGCCAGGTGTTGCTCTTTTGCTGTAGTCTGAATGTTGGTGTCCCCCCAAAATTCATATGTTGAAAACCTCACCTTGACCATGCTGATGCCTTGACCTTTACCTTCCCAGCCTCCATCACTGTTGTGTACAAAGCACCCAGTCTGTGGTATTATGTTATAGCAGCCCAAACAGACATCTTCCACCTAATTGGTCATCTTAAGTCAGGTGCCTACTGCTTAAGTAAACACCATGCAGATTGCCTTCACCCTGGATGTCTGAACTGGTTCTTGGCAAATGTGATATTGTGATTAATTTAGAGTAATCAAGATCAAGGCCCTGCCCTAGCAAGTTTGGCTCAGTGGATAGAGTATCGGACTAAAGCAGTGGTCAGCAAACTCATTAGTCAACAGAGCCAAATATCAATAGTACAACAATTAAAATTTCTTTTGAAAATGTTGAGAGCCAAATTTTTTTTAACTTAAACTACTTCTAATACCACTTCTTCAAAATAGACTCGCCCAGGCCATGGTATTTTGTGGAAGAGCCACACTCAAGGGGCCAAAGAGCTGCAGGTGGCTGGCGAGCTAGGACCACAGGACTAAAGGGTCTGGGTTCGATTCCAGTCAAAGGCATGTACCTTGGTTGCAGGCTCAATCCCTCAATCCCTGGCCCTGGTCAGGGCAAATACAGGAGGCAACCAATCAATGTGTCTCACGTCAATGTTTCTCTCTCTGTCTCTTCCCCTCCTTTCCACTCCCTCTACAAAAGGAGTCAATGGAAAAATATCCTCAGGTGAGGATTAACAACAACAACAAAGATTCAGGCCCTGAAACTTGAGAGTGAGTCCAATGCTGTCTTAGGGTCCCAGCATGAAGCAGATGACATATTAAAACTAGTTAAATAGCCTGACTGATGTAGCTCAGTGATTGAGTTTCAACCTATGAACCAGGAGGTCTGTGAGGTCAGGGCACATGCCCAGGTTTTGGGCTTGATCACCAGTAAGGGTTATGCAGGAGGCAGCTGATCAATGATTTTCTCTCATCATTGATGTTCTTCTCTTTCTCTCCTTTCCTCTGAAATCAATAAAAATATACATTTGGAAAAAAAAACTAGTAACATAAAGAGAATTTACTAAAGGGACTATAAAATTGTGGCAGAGTTTGGTTAACTCAACAAGGAACTGTGCAGGCCAGAGGAAGCAACAAGGAGCCATTTCCATCCTCACTGTGAGGACCGGGAGCTTCTCCAAGAAGGTGCACACAGAGCATCAGAGGGAGAGGGCTGCCACAGATGATCTCTGTTCATTTCCAGATATCTGCTGACAACTGCAATTACTTAGCAACAAAGGAAGCCAGCAAAATACCGCCCTCCCCACCCCCAGCCATACTTTTCTACCACTTGCTGAAAACCACAGAGGAAGGGCATCATTAATACCATTGGTATCCCTCCAGCCCCAGGTCAGACACCTAGGCCCTGGTCAGGGTGCAGAAAAAGAAAGATGCATTTGGAGAAGCAAATGAAATGATATCACGCCTGGGCCACACAGGGGAGAGGAGTTGTATCTAAACAAGATGGTGTCCTGGTGGGAAAGAGGAAAGGAATGCTAGATAGATACCGAACAAGATCCACACCCAGTATCTTCATTCTAAAGAAAAGCATTCTGTTTCTTTTTCAAATATCAATGGTCTAAAGTTGCAGACATCTCTTATTTGTAAGTAAAATCCAATCCATCCTCAAGAAGTTAACACAGGCTGAGCTGCCACCACTTGATGAGGGATTCAGGGAAAGGGGGTGTCCAGATCTTTCAGGGAAAAGTGAAGAAATCCATCCCCATGAGGGATTGCAAAGGGAAGTGGCTGTTCCCTGGACAAAGCCAAAGAGGACAGCCTAATGAGGCCGAAGCCCGTTATGTGGTGCAATTTACTGAATCGTGTTGGCTGCCTTGAAATGTTTCAAGGCAATTTTTTTTTTTGTAATACATGATTAGTAGGGAAACATTTGGATGTTGCCATTTTCCAAAGAAAACTTGACTACATTTAGTAATTGAGAAAAATGTTCTCCTTGGAAAGTCTCATATTTCTATGCAAAGTGGTATCCTCAGTCAGAGTTTACACAAGGTATTATTGCCTAATGCATGAGGATCACTAATTAGTTCTGAACTAAATGTCAAGATAAACAAACACAATCCCCAAAGGACTTCAAGAAGCTCTCTGATTAAGTGGCACCATCCGAGGCAAAGAGAATCTAGCCCTGTGGTTCTCCATACTGGCTGCACATTAAAACTATGTGGGGGAGCTTAAAAAAAAACAAAAAACCCTCTACATCCAGACTCCACTCCATAGCAATTAAAAAAATGTTCAGTGAGGTCTAGGCATGGGTACTTTTGAAAATCTTTCCAAGAAATTCTAACATTCCACCAGGGTTGAGAATTTCTGGCTTGTAAGGTACTCATGTCACTGATGGATGCAGCATGTTGAAATCAAATGGATCAGTTGCTTTGCTGATTAACTCATTAGTTCAATCCAAGAAGCCATCCTGGCACGTGGAGCCTGTGGCTTTGTTTTGCTGTGTCTATCAACCAGATATTGAGCAGCACAATGGAAGGGTTAGAAATGGGGCTCTGAGGTCAGGCTGTTGGGGTCAAGTTCTGAGTCCCCTCGTGGGCTATGTGATTTGGGGAAAGTCACTTAACCCTTTGGATGAATAGTTTCATGATCTGTAAAATGGGGGTAATGAGAGAAATTATAAGATAGATTGTATTGAAGATTAACTTGGAATTAACTTCATGCCTAGAAAGGTCTTAATGTAGTGCCTAGGACAGAGTGAACTCTCAGTAAATGCAAGCTATTAATTGTCTAGATTTTAGCCAACGGGGAGTCTCCCTATGTTTTGCTCACATGGCTGTGTAGAGTTCTCTTTGGCATGGGGATGAGGAGATGAGCAAGTTCAAATAGCTGGACCTGTGACCCCTTCCAGCTTGGATTCTATGGGTCTATGAGATGCTTTGGAGTCACCCTACGTGAAAGACAATGACATTAACAACAAGTAGAAAACTACTACTATTTCAGCCAATGAAAGCCAGTATTTATTGAGTGTGCCAGGCACTAGGTTAGGCACTTTACAGCTTCTCTTCATTTAATCACCATAAAAATAAAACCGATCATTTGCTTTGCTAATGAAAATAGAAAATATTCCCCACTTTACTGATGGGGATCCTTTGGCCCCAAAATGATGAATAACTTTCCTAAAATATTCCAGCTAATAGCTGAGTGAGTTAGGGTTCAGACTGGGTCTCTCTGGCTTCAGGGCATGTTTGGTCAACGGGGCCATGTTGCCTTCCTTAACAACATTCCTCAGTGTTGGGGCTGATGTAACTGCTTCTCTTGGAGAAAGAGAAAACAAAATCCTTGCTGAACAAATGGGGCCACTTCCCAGGGATGGATCTTCCTTAACTAACTTATTTTTTTTCTTGGAAAACACAGATTTAGAATACTGTGTTTTCTAATTCAGAAAACATTAATGTTGGCCCAATGTCCCCACTTGAGGGGGTGGGGGTGGGGGGCAGGGAAAGGGGAATCACAATGATTTTGCTGCCCTGCCAGTGGCAGGTAAGAATCAGGTTCTTAGTGGTTATAAATCAACTCACATTAACATCTTAGACATGGAATGTGAATAGCTCTCCACTGCTAATCACCTCCTCCTGCTGAACCCAATGAGAGTGAGTCCTCAGAGGAGCATTCAAGGCATATTTGGCCTTTCTTTCCCCAAAACAATACCTGCTAGCCCATTTTGCAGGATAACAAAAAATTCCATGGGGAAACCATTCTCTTCCCAGGGAAAGTTCTGGATCCAGGAACACTGCCCCAGCCTAAATCCAGCACAGACATCTGTACTCCAGACCCAAATTGTCCAGCAGGTGGTGATGTGTCCGCTGGGCTCCCATCAAGGAGTATAAAGTGAGAAAATTGTCTTTTCATGGGGATAGTGCAGAGCCTTGGTTCTTATTGCTCACTCTCCCTGCTAGTATATGTTTTATACTTAGTATTTAATAGAGCTCTTCTGCAAATCATTTTAAAGCATATTAACATAATATGTTCTAGATCCATCCATGTTGTTGTAGATGATAAGCTTTTATTCTGTTTGTGGCTGAGACATTCTGTTATAGGTATGTACAGCATTTTCTTTATCCAATCATTTTTTGATGGACACTTGGGTTGCTTCCATATCTTGACTAGTGTAAATAATGCTAATACAAAATAACATTGCACATACTAGTAAACTGTAACTAAAAAATGAAAACTAAAAAAAAAAATTACCCACCCCTCCCCCCCAGTATGAAACACATCTTAATGGGAAAACTGTTTGTTTACTTACTCTTTTTTGTATTTAAATAATATTTTTATGTGTGCTTTTGTACATTCATGTACTATCACAGTAATCTAAAATAATTTCTCACAGGTTTATTAGGACAACAGACATGGAATTTTTCTTCCAAATTAAATTAAGAGAGGTATAAATTAAGGAAATTTAATAAAAGTTGCTGTGTCTTTCTGGTATTTTTGGGTAAAGAAGACAACCGTTGGGTTTAAAGTAAAGAAATAGTGGCCTTGACCTTATTTGTGAGTTGCTTTCTCATGTTCACATGAGCATGTTAGGCTAATATGTTTATTACTCTTTTTTAAAGTTTATTTTTTATTATTTTCAGTATTACAGTATTACTATTTTCCTTCCACTTCCCTCCTCCACACACTCAAATACACCTATGGAGAGCATGGCTCTTAGACTTTAGGTTTGTGATCAAGATCCTTCTGTCCACCTGGGGGCAGCAGATCCTTATCTACAGAAGCATCTCAAAGGAAACAACTGGCTTTTCAAGCCTTCCCCTCCCACCCCCTCCAAGAGGGGTTAATCCTCATGATTTTTAAAAAATATTTTTTCTTTATTGATTAAGGTATTATATGTTTTCAAGCTTCTTAAGCTTTGGGAGTAGTGTTTCCTAAATGGTTAACTTCATAAATATTAATACTAAAATACTATATTTGAAGAGAGGATTCCACATTCAAATAAGTTCGAACTTGGCTTAAGCCAAGTTTAAAGTGACCTTCCTGCAGGAATTATCAGAATCTGTAATATGCTTTCACGATACAAAATCAACATTAGGGCATGCTCACACTGACTGGCCCTGCGCCGAGTGTGTTACCTGCAAGTTAATAGTAACAGGTAGGCCTGTTACTATTCTCCAGCTCACAGATGAAGAAACAGGCACAGAGCTCAGTTTCAAATGTAGGCCATGCAGCCACAGAACTTGCATATTTGACCATTACACTGTAATGCTTTGCCATGTGAGACTCCAAGGGGGGATTGTAATAGTCAGTGTTTTCCAAATATATTTGGTTTTGGTGCTCTTTTGCTCTTCTGGTTGACACAGAAGACTAGTGTTTAATAGAGCACATTATATGAAATACTTACATAATGTGATGATAAATGTCATTCCTTTTTTATTTTTTACTGTTTTTTTGTTGTTAATCCTCACCCGAGGATTTTTCCCATCAATTTTTAATGAAAAGGAAGGAAAGAGGGAAGGAAGGAAGAAAAAAGAAAGGGAAAAAATATACACATATGCAGTAGAGAAGACTAAAAGTCTACCAGCTTCCACAGGGAAGCTAAATATAGTGTGGAATGTTCTGGAAAAATACAGAAATGCTCACCTCTTCATGAGAATCCAAAAATAAGACTGAGATTCTAAATAATGTTGAAGAATTAAACTGAAGTACAAGTGGTGCTTCTGGTTAACTCAAGGATTTTTTTTAGATTGAAGTTCAAGCAACTAAGGGATCATCTTTTTTTCCCCCCATATATTTTATTGATTTTTTACAGAGAGGAAGAGAGAGGGATAGAGAGTTAGAAACATCGATGAGAGAGAATCATTGATCAGCTGCCTCTTGCACACCCCCTATTGGGGATGTGCCTGCAACCAAGGTACATGCTCTTGACCGGAATTGAACCTGGGACCTCTCAGTCTGCAGGCCGACGCTCTATCCACTGAGCCAAACCGGTTTTGGCGGATCATCTTTTAAGAGGCCAGATGCCAGATAAGCCTGGTGGTTAATTTAAGCAGGATTTTCTAAACTTTAATCATTTATATGCTAACTTCATGATTTTTTTTCCTATCAGGATAACACTGCTATGATTTATCTACCAGTGGCCCAGTGCATGAAATTCATGCGGGGGGGGGGGGGGGGGGGGAAGGGCGTTCCCCTCAGCCTCCTGTCCCTGCATCCTCTCCAATTGGGGACCCCTTGGGGGATGTCTGACTGCTGGTTAAAGCCTGATCGCTCCAGAAACCTGGGACCACTGGCTCCTAACCACTCATCTGCCTGCCTGCCTAATCACCCCTAAATGCCTCTGCCTGCCTGCCTGATTGCCCCTAACTGCCTCTACCTGCCTGATCTCGCCCCCAGCTGCCCTCCCCTATGGCCTAATTGCCCTCAACTTCCTTCCCTTGCCTGCCTGATTAGTCTAACTGCCTTCCCCTGTTGGCCTGATCTTGCCCCCAACTGCCCTCCTCTGCCAGCCAATTTGGGTCTGATTGGTCAGTTTCTATGCCAGTCAGTGTCTCTGGGCCTATCAACAGGGCCTAATCAGAAAGTCAGGGCTGATCAGCAGCCACTGTGGAGGCCTAGAGAGAAATGGGGAGGGCACCTCAGGCACCATGGGACTAATGGAAGTGTGGGGGTGGCATGGAGGTGGTGCCTGCACTTGTGATCACTTGCACACTTTGTTTTATACAACAGCATGTGGCAGTGGCTGTGAAGGGCAGAGCTGAAGCAGCGCACAGCTGTTGCCGTGGCGACACAGGACTCAGTTCCTCCTTCAGGCCTCCCCAGAAACAGCTCGGGGAGGGTACCTCAGGCCCTCAGTTCTGAGAGGGCACCTCAGGGCAGCAGCTGTGAAGGGTGCCAGGGCAACCCCGCTCTGACTGCAGGACTGACTTCCTGTTGGTCAGCCTTCAGTCGAGATTGGTCGTTACAACCCTGGGCTTTTATTAATAATAAATATATAGGATTATTCCCTATAAATTGTCTTACACATTTGTATAAATTTATCTTTTAAAAGCTTAATATCTTAGAAGTCATGGTTGAGAAGAGATAATTTTTTCTGATTATAAATTTAAAAATAAAGAAATAATTGTCTGTGTTCCACCTAAAACTAGTATGTGTACCATTCTTTGGGAATGCTTTTCTATATGATAAAGACATACCAGTGTTGTGAAAAAAAAATGGCAGAATTGAGGCTGAATTAAAGAAGGTGGAAATAAATTTGAAAAATAAGATTAACAGTAAGAGATGAAATATATCTATCACTTCCTTCAGGAACAATTTCAAAACCTTTTCATAGATTGTTCTAAAAATATCAGTTGTTCATCCTGACTGGATGTTCAGTAGGCTGGAGCATCATCTCATACACCTAAAGGTTGGAGCTTCAATTCCTAATCAGGGCACATACCTAGGTTGCCAGTTCAATAACCTATTAGGGAGCATACAGGAGGCAATTGATTGATGTTTCTCACATCAATGTTTCTCTCTCTCTCTTTCTCTCTTTCTCTCTCTCTCTCTCTCTTTCCCTTCTTCTCTCTCTAAAATCAATTTAAAAATATCCCGGGGTGAGGACTAAAAAAAACTCCAGTTCTTTTTTTTTTTTTTTTTTTTTTTAATTCAGTGATTATCTACTTTGATTTAATAAACAGGTTATCTTTTTCTTAGTTCTGCTGATAAAAGCAATAAATATGTCAATTGTGTTTTATATAAAATTGTCAAACCAAATGAATGATCATTTGTGGAATATTTTACTAGTATTTATGGCAATTTATATGGTAGTTTTGTGGTACTTTAGAAATCAATTTTGAATTATGAAAAACTTACCTTTTATTCTAACATGTTAACAATATATTAATATACTCAAAGCCCACTTCATCAATTCACAGATTACTCATGGCACCAAACATTCTTCCATATTGGGGTGTGAAACACGGATAAGTAAACCTGTTCCAACAACCTATGAACCAGCAGGTTATTTGATAAAAGCAAGAGACATTCTCTGTAGCAATAGCATACAATAAAATTTTCTATGATGATAGAAAAGTTCTATATCTGCATGTATAACAGGTAGCTATTGACTTGGAATTGGCATAACCAAAGCCCAAAGCATGAGTAATGATAGTCACATGCAAATCATCTAATGGAATAATTACAACTTTACCTGAATAATGTATGCATTTTGAATTATTTTCTCTCTGGACCCCAAATAGATAGAACAAAAGCTAACCTGATTTTTTTCAAAATCACATACCTGTCTCTCTCAATAATGTCATTTTCAGGTTTTCTAATAGGTTTATATTCTATTTATTATCTTTATTGTCATTTGGTAGCAGTAAAAAAATTGCAAAAGCAACGAGTTCATTCATTTGAAAAAGTATTTGAAAGCCCACTCTTGGCAGGATCTGGGGATGCCATGCTAAATAAAATAGACATGGTTCCTGCCTTCATACTTAGATTCCAGCTGGGTAAGGCTTGTTGGTGTTGTAAAGCTTTATCCAAGAGACAACAGCCTCATGAGAGCATTGCTTGGTAATCCAGGAACTAAGGTACACAGAAATCCTTACACATCTGTACTTAACTCTAGTGCCCATGTAGGAAGAAACCAAACTAAACCAGAAAATGAGAATCAATTTGCAAAATGTGTTTTCTCTCTTCTGCTTTCTAAGAAATGACCCCTTTCTCAGAGTAGATTACATGCCCCAGGAGATCTTAACTTGGTGAACTCCCTCTCTTCCTTCCTCCCTTCCTCCCTCCCTTCCTTCCTCCCTCCCTCCCTTCCTTCCTCCCTTCCTTCCTTCCTTCCTTCCTTCCTTCCTTCCTTCCTTCCTCCCTCCCTTCCTTCCTTCCTTCCTCCCCTCCTTGAAATTTGTGAAGAGACTTTTAAAATCATCACGAATGTATTTATTTTTTTTGTATAACTTTTTGTTGATGTATTTTTTGTTGATGAAGCCATGCAGGTTTAGGGAATTTGTTGCTCTATAATTCCATTGGAATTTTTAAATCAACTGAATAGGGAAGCCAAGGATTGAATCTAATTAAACATTTACTCTCTCACAAATAGATAATCTTAAATGATCAAAGAGAGCCAGCCGTATACCTCTGCGATACTAGTCAATTTCGTGTGCTGGACCAGTGATTTTCAAACTTTTTCATCTCATGGCCCACATAAACTAATTACTGATATCTGATATTTTTTGATGATCTGACAAAAATAGCCTGGGGTGTGATGACTCACCATGACCTGCCCTAATAGGAATTTATGATGAGTCATCTGTGAAGTTATTTTCCATAGAACCTCTTTTTTTCATTCATACAACCTTTTGGTTTCTTTGCCTTTTGAACTTTTTTCTAAATACATTAATCCAAAATAGTGGATGTAAAATATATAGTATGTTCCAAGTACTAAGCACCAGGCACTGTCCTAGGTGCTGAGGAATCCATGGTGGGAAAATCAGACAGCCCTTGTCCTAAGTGTGCTCAAGGTTTATCTCAGAAAAGGGCAAACAAGAATTTAATTTCAGTTCTGCCACTAACAAGCTGTGTAAGGCAGTTCACTTCTATAGATTTATATTTTCTTATTTTAACTGCTAGTTAAGCACAGCCCCTCTAGAAGCACCAAGGGTCTTAGTGGTGGGGTACCATCTACATTGACATTTCATTGGTGCTTGTGTCCTTGTCTTTCTACCAGTCAAATCTTGTGTAATTCAGAGCTAGTCTATGCCAGACCAGTGAAAAGGTTGTCTTCACATGGCCCCACCCAAGGACCTCTGGGGCCAATTACATCAGCCTTTTCTCAATTTTTTTTCCTCCAAATTAGCTCTTAGGTGATCTGGCTATGTGAGGGGGTAACATCTATGACCTCATGGATGTGATGGCTCCAGCAGAAACTCCAGGGAACTGAGTATCCCACTACAATATTTTTAAGGGCTTATAAAGGGGTGAGGGCAGGGTGTCCCTCTGCAGTGCTACCTGCACATACAAAAACAAAAACAAAAACAAAACATATTCCCACAGATTCAAAAAGATTCACTTCCAGTTGGCCGTGTGGCCCACTGGTTGAGCATTGACTTAGGAACCAGGAGGTCATGGTTCAATTCCTGGTCAGGGCTCATAACAGGGTTGTGGGCTTGATCCCCAGTAGGGGACAGGCAGGAGGAAGCCAGTCAATGATTCTTATCATTGTTGTTTCTAACTCTCCCTCTCCCTTCCTCTCTCTGAAGTCAATAAAAATATTTTTAGAAAATTAGTCACTTCAAAAACTGCCCCAGGGATAAAACTAATTATGATGGTACACTAGTGGGATAGATAGAATGGTGCCTGTGGAAAACGGTGATATTTGTGGACATTAAGTGTTGGGGAGCACATGAGAGTTGGTTGGAAAGTTTGTAAGGAGGACATTCCGAGAAAAGAGAAATGTGAGGAAGGCCGCCTGCCCTGTTTATTGGAATTCTGACTTAGGGGAGTGCCAAAGGTAGTGCCCTTAATTATTCCTTGACCTTTTTAAATAAGTCTGTGTATTTGCAGACCCCCCCCTCCCCCCAGTATTTACCGGAATCCTCATATTTAATCTCTGGGTTTCCTTGCTTAAAGGACATTACAAACACATGTGTCCTTCCAATATTACTTAACCTACTGATTGTATCTAGAAGTTAAACTTTATTTCAAACTGCTGTTACAATAAAAGCCTAATGAAGCAGGCAATTGAGGTTGTCTGGTTCTTTTATACAGGCAGTACCTTAGCCCTCTCTTTCATAGCAAATGTTGTGTCAGAGTAATTTCATTCATCAGTGCTCAGGGTCTACTGGTCAGCCCCAGCAATTAAAGGAGAATATGCATTCTTCTAATTACAAGTCTAACCTATTCTAGCAAATTCTGAAGGGAGCATTTTTATGAACATTTAGGTTTAACCTCAGGTCGATCTTCCATTACTAAATTATCATAGTCCAGAATACATACTCTGGGCTACATATAGGGAATGATAATCATAGTTAATAATATTTATATTAGTTGATTTAACTAGTATATTTTGAGCAACTACTATGTGCTTGGCATCATGGATAAATGAAGGAGTATACTTAGAAAATTGATGAATATTCTGTTGAAACTCTCCCCTGAGCCTTCCCATAAGATTCCCACCTTCAAGAGATATATTAAAGCCTCAAGACAATGGACCCAGCTTGAGTTCTCCCTCTAGGGAGCAGGCCCCTCATTCCCTTCCCCTTCCTCTTCCTCCACAGGCATGCATTTCCTAAACTCAAAGGGACCCCATGAGACTTGCAGCCAGGAGAGCAATGGAAGTTTGTCCAGGCTTATCCCTTGAATTTATCCCCCAGGCCTCCTTTTCTATGACTTCTCAGAGAACTAAGACAGCCCAGCCTAGGCTCACCTGTTATTTCTTCTGTGCTAATCCATTTCCTATTTTATTGTCTCAAGCTTTAATAAGTGTTCTCTCCTACTCACTTGGACTCCTGTTGTGAAATTTTTCCTGCACAAAGTTGAAAATCCACACATTACCGGCTGGTGCTAAACAGACCCACCAAGGCAGGTCCCCATTCTGGTAACATGAGTTCTGAAATGTATTGGAAATCTCTAGAGACAGAGCTTGGTGTTAAGAACTGATTCCTATAAAAATTAGATGAAGAACCCCTGAGACATGTGCCCAAGATGTTTAGGCCTGAAAGTATATTGAGACATGGGTGGAATTTGTCCTCATTGTGGTGTGGCACTCAGGCCATCGACCCTATTTCCCTCTTTCTGAAGAGAACTAGATATGGAGGGGGTGGCTGTCCATTTCACCCACCCTGACTAAGAAAATGTGCACAATAGAAAGACATCCATTACCCCGGGGCTGGCCATCGCCTCCTTAGCAACAACAGCCGTGTACACACTCACACACAAACACTGCACCAAAACAGGCAAAGGTCACTCTCTCTGGGCACTTCCAAGAATGATCTCAATTTTTCATAAAACAATGTTTATAAATGAGATAGAATCCTGGAGCAGTCCGGGAATAGAAATAACCATTTTATGAGGCTTCCTGCCATTACATTATTACTTGTTTGCTTCAAATGAGCAAAATACAATGTGCAGCCCACCCCTTTCAGAGCCAAACAGATCTATTTGCAAAGGCTCCAGGCAAGCACGTCTGAATGGGAAGGTATACTTGATACTAGTGGGGCTTCTATTCATGACCTTTTCAAGACAGAGGATGTGCCCTATTCATCCTTTATCTCAGCACCTAGCACAGTTCTTAGCACAACATAAGCATTTAAGAAATTATTTTGATGAAAAAAATAAACTGCTGAACAAAATACTGCAGATCCAGAGACATAGAAGCATGGAACAAACCATGGAATCGCAGAGGGAATGGGGGGGGGGTGAGTGGGCTGGAAGAGATCAACCAAAGAACTTGTATGCATACATGGATAACCCATGGACACAGACAATAAGGTGGTAAACGCCTGGGATAGCGAGTGGGGGTGGGCTAGAAGAGGTTAGTGGGGGAGGAGAAAGAGGGGGAGGGAAAGGGGCCATATGTAATACTTTCAATGATAAAGATTTAAAAGAAAAAATAAATTATTTAGATTGCTGAATGAGTGAACTTGTGACTGGGTCAATGAATGAAAGAATGGATGAATAATCTGATACACTTCTGAGCCCTCGTTATATGTCAGAGCTTTAGATGTGAAAGGCATCGAAGACGTGTTCCATGTTCTTCAACCCTTTTCCAGCTCTTATTGGCATTTCCTTCAGTCCCTTAGGGCCTCCATGCTGCTCGCTATAGCCGTGGACACAGGCTGCTCTCCAACCCTCACTCCAGAATTTACTTTCCCTCTTTACCTATAAAAATCCCCATTACTTTAGCCCTCAGGAATGTAACTGGTTGGCATGAAGAAAAGCACTTGATAAACTAAGTGCTTTAGCTGAGGTCCCTCAGAGGCAGACCCCAGGGCAAGGATTTAAGTTCACGTGCTTTATTTGGAAAGAGAGGTGGAAGGGAAGACAGCCAGTAAAGGGTATGTTAGTAAGCTATGGGCAACTGGACCTTATGGAAACTCTGAAAAATGGTGTGGGGAATATGCTACCTGACTTCAAGATATCCAGCCTGGAGGGAAAGGAGCTGGGCTTGTAAACACCATCTCATCAGTGGTTGAGGTGTGTTGATTCTTAAGCACTTCATGGTTTCTTTGCACTTGGGGTGCAGCCACGGTGGAAAACAGAATGGAGTTTTCTCAAAAAAATTAAAATGAAACTCCCATTTGACCCATTAATCCCAGTTCTAGGAATATATGTCAAGAAATCAAAAACACCAATCAGAAAGAATATATGCACCCCTATGGTCATAGTTGCACAATTTACAATAGCTAAGATTTGGAAATAGCCTAAATGCCCATCAACAGATGAATGGATTAAAAAACTGTGGTATATCTATACAATGGAATACTAAGCTGCTGTAAAAAAGAAGGAATTCTTACCATTTGCAACAGCATGGCTGGAACTGGAGAATATTTTACTAAGTCAAATAATCCAGTGGGAGAAAGATAAATATCACATGATCTCACTCATTTGTGGAATATAATGCACAACATAAACTGATGAGCAAAAAATAGATCCAGAGGCATAGAAGCATTGAGTAGACCATCAAATCTCAGAGGGAAGGTTGGGGAGGGTGAGGAAGGGTAAGAGATCAATCAAAGAACTTGTATGCACGCATATAAGCATAACCAATGGACACAGACAATGGGGGGTGAAGGACTGTGTTGAGGGGCAGGATGGGCTGGGAGAGGTCAATGGAGGGAAAAGGATACAATGTAATACTTTCGACAATAAAGAATTTACAAAAAAGACATATCAAGTGTCCGTCCTTCCTAAACTATTGCTCTATGCTCTCTATGAGGGTGGTATTAGTCAGATAATCCAATCCATGATATATTATTACTGACATGTGTGGTGGGTTTACTATTAGTACTATTATTGTTATTATTACTAAAATACATTTTTTTGATAATGATGATAGCACTTTATCTTTGCAGACAGTTTTGTGGCCTTCAAAATGTTTTATTATTAATTTCCTAAAGGGGGAACTAAGACTCAGATTAATTAAGAGATTTGTCCAGGGTCATCCAACCAATTAGTGGTAGAGCTGGAAATAAAATTCAAGTCTCTTGGCTTCCAGTTTATCCTTTTTTTTTTTTTTTTTACTACATATCTCACAGTTGGGAGGAAAAGCCTAAGAAAGTCCCTGAGTAAAAAAGCTTGAGGAAGATGGATGACCCGAGAAAAAGGACTTACTCCATGGTGTGTCCCAATGTGACCTAGACAGACTTTTAGTTCTTCCCAGCAGAATACCCATCCAAGAAGACCAAGGGGCTGGGTCACATTTGGTCTGATTCCTGAGTTTTAAAGAAATTCAGAAAAATAAATATTTATTTATTTCCAAACAAACCAGTCTGGGTTCACAATCAAGGCTGCCATCTCTGGGTATGTTTGGCACCCCAGGTGGTAGATCATATGATAGGCATGTACCTTTATATATTTATTATTAAAACTTCCTGACAGATGGCAGTAAAATATCTTGCTCTAACAAAACCAATGTATCATGATAATTTTCTAAAAGTTGGAAGCTAAGAGTCTGGAGGAGAAGAGATCTTTTTTTCTAATTCACTCAAAGCCAAATAGGTGAGTGAGTGTCATGGGCACAATCTAGTGTCGAGATAAATGGTAGATATAGAATAGAAATGTGGACCTGGCTGGTGTGGTTCAGTGGTTGAGCATTGACCTATGAACCAAGAGTTTGATTCCAGGGCAGGGCACATGCCTGTGTTGTAGGCTCAATTCCAGGTAGGGGGTGTGCAGGAGTCAGCCGATCAATGAATCTTTTTCATTATTAATGTTTCTATTTCTCACTTCCTCTCTGAAATCAATAAAAATGTATTTAAACATAATAGAAATTTGTCTTTCATTTTTTTCACTTGTTGATTTATTTATAGTTCATTCATTCATGCATTCTGTATTAATTTAAAAATCAAGTCTTTGGCCGGGACCGGCTTGGCTCAATGGATAGAGCGTCGGCTTGGGGACTGAAGGGCCCGGGTTCGATTCCGGTCAAGGGCATGTACCTTGGTTGTGGGCATATCCCCAGTGGGGGGTGTGCAAGAGGCAGCTGATCAATGACTCTCTCTCATTGATGTTTCTAACTCTCTATCTCTCTCCCTTCCTCTCTGTACAAAAATCAATAAAATATATTTTAAAAAAATAAAAATAAAAAAAATAAATAAAAACCAAGTCTTTGAAGAATAGTTTGTGCTAGACATTCTACCTGACACTGGGTTGCTCGAGACCAAATTCCTGCTGTCAGACCACTCAGTCTGTGGAAGAATCAGACACGTAAATAAATTACCTTGCAGTAGTGTAGGGTTTCATGGGAACCCAGAGGCAGGAAACGTAACCCAGCCTTGCATGGGAGTAGACACACGGAAGAAAAGGGAGAGTGACAGTCATTTTCCTTTGCAAGTGGCATGAGGGTATTCAAGGCTGAAAGAGCAGCCTGTGCAAACCCCTGGAGGTAATAGACTGTGTCCTCAGCACTGACATTGGCTAATTGAAATCTAATAGGCAGGCACCATCATTCTTCCTGCTCAACAGATGAGGAAACAAAGGCACAGAGAGATGGGTAACTTGCTCAAGGTTACACCACTGATGAAGAACTGACCTAGCACTGACCTGACTTTCCACTGGTCTGTGGACCCCGCCCTCTGTGTCTGAACCCAGTTTGGTCCCTGGGTGTGAGTTCAGGGATGCCTCAGTGCTTGGGGTGCTCTGATTCAGGGCCGGCTGTAAGAACGTAAGTCCTATCTCTTCTTTAGCTCTAGCTGGTGACGCCACCTTTTCTTCTGGTTGCTTCCCGAAATCCACTGCCCAGGCCCCCAAGGGGCATATACCTAACACACTGTGGGCATCCTAGGAAATGACTCATCTTTCTCATTCCACATCTGGACTGACTCCAAAGACATTTTCCAGAAGTTGCTTTGTCAATTTTAAGACTCAATTTCCATCCGCTTGTTTTGTTGCTATGAGGCTCTTCTCTCTAAATGTTGAGTGATGGGAAGGGTGCACCTGGAAACTAAATTCCAGATGTTTGAGGGCTCTGGTTCAGATTCGTTCCAGTTAATCACGAGCTTCTCTACCGTGTTATTGTCTTAGTTCAGCTCCAAAACAGCTGGAAGAAATGCATACATTTCAAACAATCTGTTACATGCTCTCTCAGAACTTATGGTCTATTGGGTCAAAGTCAAAATTTATCCTATAGGGAATATTAGAGTAAATTAAATGAAAACGGCTGAAAAATAACTCATTCTGTAAGCGTCATTAAGTGTAGTATCCCATTAAAATCATGTGCTAATTCTTGCCACTGTACATAGCATTTGATGGAATGAGCAGAAAGCACTATTTTTTTTTTCTCTCTCTATCTTGGGTTCAACAATTATTTAATCAATAGTTGAAAATACTCAACTATTAAAATACCAGATCATTGCACACACAAGTTACAAAATATGTTTTAGCAAACACTATAGTATTTCCATGCAAAACATAGCAAAAAGATCTCAATAAAATGTCCCTTCTGAAAACCAGTTCATGTGGGTTTTGCTATTGATCTTGGCGGGCAAAGACCTGTCTGTTACTTTGGTTCATTTGTCGTGTGCATGAGTTCCCTTGTTGGATAGGCAGCTGATATGGTGGAAAGGGTACTGGCCTGGGAGGCAGGAGGGTGTAAAGGGAAACTCAATGCTACTGTTACCCAACCCTTTACTTTGGGTACCCTGGTTTCTTATCTAAAATGGATTGGACTCTATGATCTCTGAAGACACTCATTCACCCAATTCCATGGTGAAACAAGACCAAAGCTTTGATACTGGTATAAACAGACAGGCAAGCCTCCAGGAATCGTGCATTTTATTTTAACCAGGGCTCCAAAAACTTGCCATAAACAGTCTATAGGTGAATAGGCATGGATGTGTCCCATTAGCAGAATTTATAAAAACAGGTAATGAGCAGGGTTTGAACAGTGGACTCCAGTTTGCAACCCCTGAGGTGATGGCTATAATAGAGGGTTCAGGTGACACTGTGGACAGAGCTGTGGCCTATCTCATGGAAAGGCCACATGAACCTGCTCCAGGCCCACCTTGCAAAGGCCAACAAAGCCACTCCCCCATTCTGCCTCCGAGTGACCAGAGAACAGCCTGTGTGTACTTGCTTCTCCCTCAGGGCTAAGAGAGTTAAGGAGGCAGGGGCAGCCACGACAGTTCTTTCTAGGGAAACTATTTGGACTTGGGACTTTGCTCTGCCACACAGCTGGAGTTCATTACTGCTGAAGTTTTTTAAGTTGAAAAGTTTTATTTAGGCCCCTGCGAAGGTTTTCTCAGGCCAGGAGTGAAAGCCTGTGCTCACAGTGCAGCTGACACAGCCAAGGGTGTCATCAGCCTGGCCCCTGGGCCACCACTCCTTGGCCCTGCTGGCCCTCCTGCTTACCCTCAGCCATCTTGCCTCTTCCCTCTTTTCCTTCTAGCCTCTTCCATAAGCAGTCCATCTGCACAGATCCTCTCTGGCACATGGGGCTGACCAGTGTCAGCAATAAGGAAAATTCCATAACCGAATAGACACATTCATCTTTGTGTGTTCGCTGGGATCCAAAAATGCTAATATTTTAGGTGGATTCTAGAATCCCTTACCCAGAGCTGTGGGTACAGACACAGAGGGCAGGGTCCACAGACCAACAAGACTCAGGTCAGTGTACGTACTGAAAATCAAGTGGAAAAAACAGATTATTTTTTCTTATTTCAGGTTGATTTAGACAAAGGAGTCAGAGCAGTGGTTCGCCTGATGTGAATGATGGTAAGCCTCTTATTATAGTTAACTAAAACCAATGAATGAGCAATCGCCCTTAACTAGGCACCTTCTCTTCCTTTCTCTTCTCTTCTCTACCTTTCTCTTCTCTTCTCTTCTCTTCTCTTCTCTTCTCTTCTCTTCTCTTCTCTTCTCTTCTCTTCTCCTCCCCTCCCTTTCCCTCCTCCTCCCCTCCCTTTTTCTTCTTTCCCTCCCCTCCTTTTCTCTTCTCTTCCTTTTTTTCCTTTTTTTTTTTTTTTTTTTTTTTTTTTTTTTTTTTTTTTTTTTTTTTTTTACTTTTAAGGTAAAGAAATAAGGGCAAGGAAGCAGTGGGTGCCAGGCCTTGATAAACAACATTCTTAGTGAATCTCCTGCTGTATGTTTTCTGGGATCTGGCTATAGGCCTGCCCAGTGCCTGTTGGGTAGAATGGCAGTGACTGAGTTCAGAGTGACCCCCTTCAGCACTGCAGGTTCAGATTGAGTTGATGTCCCCATCCTATGTGTCACCAAAGCAAGGATGTGTACCCCACAAGCCTAATAGGGTTATCCATAGGACTCTGGACACAGGGTTTCTTTGGTGAACCTCCTATTTCATCGGAATACTGCTAAAAGGAGCAGCCCTTTCTCTGAGCACTGTGTTAACAATCTACTAACTTCAGATAACTGGGTATAAGCCAGGTCAAGTCAATAGTCCTTTCGAAAGTTCAAGGCTGCATAAGGCTGGAGTAGAAACAGGGCACAGAAGAGAGGCAAAGATTTGGGTCTGAGTTCTCACCAAATGCATTCAGCATGCAGTATGTAAATCTGGAGTCAGCCAACCCAAACGTACCAGAGTTAGAAAAGAGATAATAGCAGTTATATTAGTGATGATAACATTCCCGGAGTCCTCACAATGTGTCAGGTACTGTGCTAACTGCTTTCCAAACATTATGGTGGGCCAATCTAGCTGTTCCCAATTTACAGATGAGGCAACTGAGGCTCAGAGGGATGGAATGGCTTGCTCAGTGACACATGGTTTCCACGCATCAGAACCAGGGCTAGGGCCAAGAGTAGTTTTTAACACTGGTTGCAAAGCTTGTGCCCCCTGATTGCCACGCTCTGGGTGGACAGGAGAAAGGGTGCCCTAGTTTGGGCCAGAACCTGGCTTCTACCTGACGCTCTGCCACCCAGGAGCAGAGTAAACTCCACAGCAGGCTGTGATCTAGGTGCCAGGGAAACTGCAGTGAATGAGAGATCTCCCCACGTGGGGCTTCTTTTCCTGTTGAGAGAGACAGAAATAAACACGAAATGCCTCTGTGGATACAGTAACTGCAGAGAGGGGTGGGTGTGATGAAAAACTTAAAAGAGGGTTAAGGAATGACAGAGGGAGGGGATCTGAAGTTCAGGCTGTTCAGGAACGACCTCTCTGAGGAGGTGACATTTGAAATGAGGACTTATTGGGAGTGAGCCAGGTGAAGGTCTGGCAGATGCCAGAGGAGCAGGGGAGCACTTGGCATGTCCCTAAATGCTGCCAAAGCCCAGTGCGAGGGCGAATAACTATCTGGGTGCCAGGGCCAGAAGCCTGCACAGGAGAGGTGGCGTTCAATTGGACTCTGTCTTAGAGGATGGATTGCGTTCACTAGGAAGAGGGCCTTTGAGGCTTGGGGGCTTGGTGAGGGCAGCAGGGAACAGAATAGGCAGGCACAGAAGCCTGGAAGCGTATTATCAGTATTATCACATGGAGTGGTGTATGGGGTGAGTGGGAACCCCATCTCTCCTTAGGAGTGGTAATATCTCACTTAAATTCACACCAAAGAATACATTAGTGGCCTTAGCTTAACTGAAAGCACTTTATTTCTTTCTTTAAGAGAAAGAGGAAGGGAGAAGGATACAGAGATAGAAACATCGATGAGAGAGAAACATCATTGATCAGCTGCCTCCTGCACACCCCCTACTGAGGATTGAGCCCGAATTCCAGCATGTGCCCTGACCTAGAATCCAACCAATGACCTCATGGTCGTGGGTCAGTGCTCAACTACTGAGTCAGACCATCCAGGCTAAATGAAAACACTTTTTGATAAAGAATAGCATCTCGAGTATTTTGTGGTGTGTGTGTGTGTGTGTGTGTGTGTGTGTGTGTGTGTGTGTGAAGTGGGAGAAGGCAATGAAGTGTTAGAGAAGAAAGGGAAGCCCAGAGGTGACATAACCAAGTGACCATCTTCCCAAGTTGTCCTGGTGAGCCCAGTGCAGCCCTTGTCTGGGCTCTGGCTGCAGGCCAGGAGGCCATTGTGCACACAGTTGTGCCTTGTCTGGCGCAATTGGAGATTGTGAGGGAATTCAACCTCGTGAGCTTAGGCCTTGAAGAATTTGCAGTTTTCCTCTCTGCAAGGTCTCTTAAAAGTCATTCAACTGTCTCCTCCCACAGAAGGGAAAACTGAAGCTCTGAAAACGAAGCAACTTGCTCAGTATCTCAGAGCCCAGCTTTTGGTCTCTTCCCAACTCCACCCCCACCCCAGTCCTAATACTCCTCCATGCTGCTTATTACCCAAACTGCAGGTTCATTGTTGAAAACAGTTGTTTTTTAGTCTTTTTTCTTCCAAAGCACACGTGGCGAGTGTCACTTACATTTTTGACAGATGCCTTGGGATGTGCCAAGACCAAGCACTGAGAAACAGACAAGCCCATTGTGGGTTATGTATAATATAAGGGTGATTCTCAGCGGAGACTCAGACTCCACCCCTTCCACACTCCAGTAAGCACATTGCTATGCAAATGAGTGAGAGGGAGGCTATTATAGAAAGGGCCAATTTGGAAAATTATTAATTCTCTTTTCCTTTGCATTCTAATTGCCGCCTTCCTAATTTCTCCTGTCTGCAGATGGAGATGCTGAGCCATGTACTGGGAAAAACAAGAGCAAAGCACATTGTTATTTTCAAAATAATACCCTCATCTCACTGTCTTCTAAGTAAACTTCATGCCCGTAAATAACTTTCACTCACACGAAAGGACCATTCTATTCAGGTTGGCTGGGCTCAGGTCATTTCTTTCTACCCTACAGCCCTTCAATCCTGCAAGCATGTTGCTAGCTTCTGATACTAATCATTCTTTGACCTGGGCAGTGCCCTCGGGGAGAATTGTCCATTTCCTTCTTTGCTAACTTGCTTCCTCCTGTTCCCCTAGTGAAAAGGCCCAACCAGCTTCTGCTACTGGTTCATTTAACCCACCGATTATAGAAAAGACCTGTTGGCTATTGACTCCACATTTACCCCAGTTGGGACGAGAAGGAAGCTTCAAAAAAATCTCAACTCCACGCCACCTTCAGTCCAGCCACATGGCCCTATCCTATTTACTTTGACATGGACATGCCTCTGGATGGTATGGGGAAGTCTGTGACATGGCATCTTCCCAGAACCTCAAATGGGGCGAGAGATCTCCTCTATCTCTACTTTCTCTTTGCCCTGAGATTGCTGTCTGGGTATATATGGAGCAAGATACGCCTTTTATTTTGGTCACATTCTATTGCTATGAATTGGCAAGCCCCTGTCACATGGAGGAGGGGATATTCACCATCCTACAGGGGAAGTCTTACAGCTGGGTCTTTCAGAAACACCCCCATGCTAAAAGGGAGACAAAGGAATTAGAAAACCTTCTGAATAAAAACTCCAATTTAATGTCTCTCTTGCTCTGAAATCTTATTTTAAATGAACATCACCCTCCTCTTTAATAGTGGACTCCTTTGTATTATCTTCATGTCTCTACAAATGGATGACCATGACCGGATCAAGTAGAGTAAGGGTCAAGTATGTAGAAGGAAAAAAGTGAAACATTAAATTTTTAAAAATTATTCTCTCGTTCGTTATTATAAAAAATGATCTTGAACTTCACTACATTAGCTGTTATCAGTGACAACTATCTGTTAACTGATAATGGATAGCAATGTGAATGCCATACCAGGGGAATGTATCACAACAGTTTATAGTCTAGCCTTGTAAAATCGCATAGACTTCCCAGTTATCTCAATACATGAAGCAAAGTTTTCAATAATAAATGATGTCTACAACTTTCTAACACGCATGAGAAGTTGGTGAATGTTGGATCTCTGATGCCACTGAATCAACATTTGGAGCCGTAGTTGCTATTGTATCTATTGCAGTGAATGCTGTAAGGACAGAAGACTGAGCTGGAAGGGTATGTGACCCTGGATACTCCCTGCAAAAAAATCCTTTCCCTCCCATGAAATTATTTATGTCACTTGGTGTTTTGTTTTTTATCACTTCGGTGTTTTTTGTGTGTGTGTGTGTGTTTTTTTAAATGTAAGATAAAAAGTGTCTGTCTAATGAAAAGGTCTAGTTAATCTAATGTTGCTGAAATTCCAAAATTTGAAGCGAACCTCCTGTACTTTGCTTACGAAAGCTGGTCAGTGTTATTGCTCAAAGTCTGGCCATAGAATAAGCCTGCATTAAAAGTGTTGGAAGTCCCAGGGCCAGCTCCAAAAAAAGTTGGGCAGAAAGCCCTGTTGTCATCTTTGATTCTTAATATTCATAAAGCGCATTTCAGTGCTGCTTAATTTCAGCTTTCATAACACGGGCACTCCAAAGTGTCCCCAGGTCCGTTGATAATCTCAGGGTTTTTGTTTTTAGATTTTCTTCTCTCTGGTTATCCTGCTTTATTCCAAAGGGGAGCTTGAGGAAGAGGGGCAGCTAGCTGTTCCTGGCTGTGAATTTGATTTGATCATTCCTATAAAAGACAGACTTCAGGTGTCTGGGTTTGCTAACTTGCAGATTTCCTGTCCCAACAGCTTTTTCCTCCATGTCTTGGGGGATCTGATGGGTAGAGCCGTCAGGGACTGTGCTGGGTTCTCCCTTTTGTAAGTGTTCCTTGGCTGTAGGTAAAGAACACCACTGGGCAAGGCTAGGCCTAGGAGAAATTTTAAGTGGACAGACTTCCTGCATTCTAAAAATACCTGAGATTTTGGCTGTCTACAGGAAAGGGAGATTTCCTCTGAAGACCATCAGACTTGGATGAATATTCCCTTTCTTGACACTGCCCACCTTGAGCCACCAGGAGGGATACAATATTCTATTTTGTAATGTACAGAGATACCATCTGTAATTTAACAGGGAGGGTATGTTTATTACCCATCTATTTTCCTGTATAAATGTTGGGATTATGCAATAAATGGTTCTTAAATGCTAACTCTATGCCAGCACTCAATTCTAGGCTGAAGGTTCTCAAACTCTTTGGTCTCAGGATCCCCTTATAATCTTAAAAATTATTGGGGACCCCAAAGAGCTTTTATCTAGCAATATTTATCCATTTACAGATTAGAATTAAGAAATTAAAGATATTGATCACTTAATTTTAAATTAGCGATAAATCTACATAGTAACCCTAACATTTATAAATGTTATAAAATAGCTTTATTTTATTTAAAAAAAAAAGTGAGAAAAATGACATTGTTTCACATTGTTGCAAATTTTTTTAATATCAGGCTTTATTCAATAGCTGGATTCTGATACTCTGCATTCAATCTGTTATATGTTTTGATTAAAATATATAAAGAAAATCTGTTTCTCATATAGCTATGAAGTTTGAAAAGGAGAAGTATTTTAATAGCCCTTTTTTAGATAATTGTGGATGATCTTCTTTGATGCTTAAATAAAACTCAATTATCAGTAAATTCTTAAAAGTTGCAATTAGAAATTTGAAACCATATCAATGAACTCTTTTAAATTAAAATCTACTGGTCTACTAGTATCTTTCACTTGGAATGTATTCTTTAACCATTCATAATTTTGTAAATTCATGCATTGTTTACTTAGAAAATGATAGATCACTGAGTTATTTAGATAGTCTAAAAGTCGCCACACTACCTTTTTAAAAAAGAAATTCTCACTGGAGGGTATTTTTTACTGCCCCCAGAGAGAGAAAAAGGAGGAGGGAGAGGGAAAGGAAGAGAGAGAGAAAATCATTGATATGAGAGAGAACTAAGATCCGGGAATCAAATCCAATATCTTTTAGTGCACAGGACAGTGCTCCAACCAACTGAGCCATACGCTCCAAGGTGCACCCTTTTCTTAAGAAGTCAGTAGATGTGGGCTTTCCCAGGAAAGGGAACTGACTTTTGCACAAGGCAACTCCCTTTCCTGGGGAGGGACTTGGCTGTAATCCATCAACAGCTTACAATTTTGGTTGGAGGAAGGGGAGCCTTGGTGCTAATAGGAATCTGGGTACCACACCACAATATCTACCATGCTTAGCCTCTCTGATTTTTCTTTTCCTTATTTATAAGTAAGATAAAGATCAGGACAGTTGAGTGACTCAATTATAGTAATGTATAAGAAAGGACTTTATTAACAATATGAGTATACAATAGTGATTGTTGATCTTACAGAGAATTTATGTGACTTTAGTGCATCTACCATGAACCCTATATAATATTTGAACCTAATATTAGTTTTTTCCATAGCTATATAGCTAGCCTTTCCTACATGACTATAAATCATATTTGTCACATCCTGTTTTTCTCCTCTAGAGATCACTATCATGCATAAATGAACCATGTTCCTATGTTAGCAGATAAAGAATTTACCTTATCTTACAGGAAATTATTCTTTTGCTTTTCATTCATTGCTGTCTCTCTTATATATTTAGAAAAGTAGTCTAGGAAATTCTTGGGAGAAAGGAAACAATTCTATAATAGAATAATTTTGGGCAATAGATTTTTATGCAAAGTTTACTTACTCCAAGATTTCTTGGAGCCTTTAACAAGCTAATTATCTTGTGACCTCTAAGGATGAATTATACTACGAGGCACAAGATTGCCGAGAACCAATTACAACATGTCATATAATTACAAGAGTTTCATCAAAAGGTTGGTGAAGCTTGGGAGCTCAACAAGGGTTGAGTCAAATGTAGTTTACCTGTTGGAATGGCTGAAGGGCATTTCCCCAAACCTGAAGGATTGTTTGCTGCCAGACAGCTAAGGGCATTTTATTGCCTCCTGTTGGCCAAACACCTGAACAGCTGTAGGCTATTCCTCAAACTGACAATGCTTCTGTAAACCTACCCTTTGAAACTATATTCTTTGCAATGTATGCCTCCACCTTGCCTTAGGACAAATTGTATTAATAAATAGCACAGGGGTCCTAGACAAGGGGAAGTCTTCTAGCTCCTTGAACTGAAGATCCTCTGACCCCAATGCCTTTCAAAATTATCTTTCATCTTTGGACTCCTTCTTGAATCTACACATCAGTCCCTTTCTCCAGATTGTTGAACCCTCTGTAATGCTGGGACAAGAACCCTGGCACAAGACCATGCATAATGCAAGAATGCATGGATTTTTTCAACCAGTGAAAAAGCTGACTTTGAGTCATTTTGCCTAACATGGGGAAAAAGTAATTCTAGGGCTCTATGTATCTCCACATGTAAGGAAATGGGATAAGAAATGAAAGACATTTTTGGTTTTATGACCCACAAAATTAATCATCTGTCTGCTGACCTTTTATGAAAATGAGATAGTGGAGAGAAAACCAGACTAAGAGTCCCAGACCTGAGTTGAAGTCTTGATTTTGTCATGGCATGACTCACCTCTTGGGCAAGCCATTTCCTCTATCTGGACCTGTTTCCTGCTTAGTTCCAGGTGGAGGTTGGCACCTCCCAGCTTCAACAGTCCATATGCTCTGGCTCCATGTCATTCTTATCTTCTTAAACAGAAACTTCTCTATTTCTTGCAAGACCAAGACCAAAGTTTTTCAACTGTTGTTCCAGGCCATCTATTTTCTGACTTTCCATCCTTTCCAGCCACCTTTTAAGCTCACTTATTCTCCAATGGCAGGTCTGCATTCCTGCTGCTTATTCACATCCAGTTCACATGCAAGGCCAGCCCCAGTATCACCTCCCTCTGAGTCCTTGATTACTTTTCCAGGAATAATTTCTCCTTTAACGTTGATGATCATTGTTGTGTTTTGGCTCTATCCATTTACTCTTAGTTTTTCTTTCCCATCTAAATGTTTACCTCCACAAATATACACTGGTAAGATACATAGGATAATTTTAATTATTTTTTTAAATTTTAGGACATGGTAATGAAAAGAACATAGTGGAAGTTTGTTAACTAGTTTTTTGTTTTTGTTTTTTGTTTTTAAATTTAAACACTGGACTTCTCCAACCATTTTCATGGACACATAAGCAATCCAGCTCATTTCCCTTAGATTGAAGATTTCTATTTGTCTGTAGCCACAGTGATAAATGCATTCATAAATTCTTACTTGGGCCAATGTATCAACAGTGGATTTATTTATTAGATAGGTTTCCTTGAGGAAGGGCAAGGAGGCCAGTGTGGCATCAAGAGTGTGGTTGTGGCTATGGAATGGTGACAAGTCACTCAGCTAACATAGTCTCTTTAGATGCCTGCTCTTGACATTCATGCTAACATCTCCTTATTACATCTAAGTGTTCTGTGTATTTCCATAGTACTCACCAATGCTTCATGAGCATAATCTTATTCACTTCTTATAATCATCCCCTGCAGTAGGAACTAAATTACAAATTAGAAAGTCTTATTAAAGAGATATTTAATTAGATTCCCATGGTCACACAGAGAGTACCCAACAGAACTTGTATTTAAACCAGGACTTTTGCCAGCTGGTGTGGCTCAACGGTTGAGTGTAGACCTATGAACCAAGAGGTCACAGTTCAATTTCCATTCAGGGCATGTGTGCAGGAAGAAGTCGATAAATGATTCTCTCTCATCATTGATGCTTATACATCTCTCTATCTCTCCCTTTCTCTCTCTGAAATCAATAAAAACATATTATTTTAAAAAATAATAAACTAAGACTTTCTGAGTCAGGGGTTAAAATTCTTACCTGGAATGGTCAGGAAGAACACATAAGAAAGTTTGTAGAGTACCCTCCATATCAGATATGCTATATACATTCTACTTAAAATGTTCAAATTAGTGGGATTTCTTTACAGTACTTGACTGAACTGATCTAAAGAAGACCTCCTTATGTCATTGGTCCACTCTGGGCAGAGAGTGAGTTAGAGCATGGAAAGTGTGGCTCCCTACTTTGGAAGTCCTAAGAGAAAGTATGGTGGAAATGCTGATAACTTCAGTCTGTAGGTATTGATGTGGAAGAGTCCAGGAATTACCAGAGGTGGGAGGACTATATGTGAAGGCAACTTACTTAAGGATATGCAGTATTATAACAGGAGAAGCATTATAATGGCACTCTGCACTAAGCAGCCAGGCCACAGAAACAGCAGTGGCCATCAATGTTACCCTGGGCAAGTTACCTAACTTGCCTTAGTTTTCTAAGCCTTATTTTCTTCTGAACTGAATGTAGAAGAATCTGCTTCACAAGTTGTTGGAGGATTAAACAATAGGGTTCAAGTACTGAACACATTTGTTGAGTGATTATCATGTATTAGACACACTTTAGATCTTGGGGACTCAACAGGGAACAAATCCTTGCTCCCAGAGATGGTTTATCCAGAAGAGACACACAATAAATGAAATAAATAAGCAGCCAAAACCGGTTTGGCTCAGTGGATAGAGCGTCGGCCTGCAGATTCAAGGGTCCCAGGTTCGATTCCGGTCAAGGGCATGTACATTGGTTGCAGGCGCATCTCCAGTAGGGGGTGTGCAAGAGGCAGCTGATCGATGATTCTCTCTCATCGATGTTTCTAACTCTCTATCCCTCTCTCTTCCTCTCTGTAAAAAAATCAATAAAATATATTTTAAAAAAATAAAAAAAGAAATAAACAAGCAAAAACTTAGGATCTTCTTATCATTGATAAATGCCAGTGATAAAAATTAGGCAATGAAGTAAAGGAAGGGGTGCTAGTAGGTTAGGAGGGATTAAAGAAGGTCTCACCAAGAAGATTGCATTGAAGCAAATCTAGATACTATAAAGGAGTAAGCCATGTAGTTAGGCAAAGAAAAAGTAAGAGCAGGAATGTGCCCAAGGAAGAGCAAGGGGGCCAGTGTGGCTGAGCAAAGTGGAGGAAAGAGCAAAGTAATAGGAAATGAAGTTAGAATTGGTACTGCCTTATAGTTATCACAAATACTTTTAATTTACTCTGAGTGAGGCATGAAGCCTTTGGAAGGTTATGAGCAGAGCAGTGACATGATGTAACTGAACAGCAGTAATTTGGCTGCTGTCTTAAGAACAGACTGAGGAGGGACCATTAGGAGACCATGGCAATAATCCAAGCCAGTGAAGAATATCAACGCAGCTGCTCCATAAAAATCACATAATTTCTCCCACTGTCTTGTATGAACATCTGAGCCCTAATTCCCATGTACTTCAGAGCACCCTGGGAAGCTGCGGAGACAGATCTCCCTTGCTCTTTGAGTAGGTCCAGATACGGAACACCAAATACACCCCCCCACCCACAGACCAAATAAAGTCCTTTGAGTCATGCAGCCACTGTCAAGACATATTGAGGGCTTCAGAGACATCCATCCAAAGCAGGGAAGGTTTGCTTCACCAATTGGAGAGCCTACACCCAGAGGAATGTCAAATCAAGTCTTTCTCACATTGAGATGATGGAAGGGCCTTCTGTTTTATCTAGCATTTGAGAAGATCACATTATAGAACAGATGAGGTTTTAGATTCTCTAGGGACCCAGAGTGACACTGGCAACATTGATATATTAATAGTTCACCCTGGGATGCCTCACCCTGAAATCTCTTAGAAGCCTGCTTACTAGAACCCCAGAATAAAACATGTGCAAGCCAGTTTTCACTGTAATGAATTCCCCCTAGTTACACAGACTTGGCTTTTCTATTATTTAGAAGCAGGTGATAAGTGGTTTATTAAAAATGATTATTAAAAAGTGGTTCAGATTACCTTAAACAAGCATTGGTAAGATGTCTGGCTCCCTCTCATATAGCCACCTGGTCTGCCAAATCATTTCATTCTTTCAGCTAGACATACCTTGCATGAGGTCTTTGACATGGCAGCTCTGTGATTGGCTTTGCCAACCCTGACAGAAAGGCCAGGCGAGCTAACCCTGTGTTCTCCTGCTGAAGCACTTTACTTAAGGCTTTGGTGAGCAATGTAGCCTGCCCCAGGTTATCCCAGACCTAGCAACCCACAACCATGCGAAAACACAGAGACTCCCCCAGAGGCCTTCTGCAACAGTTCCATGGCCAAGTGCAATTTTGGCACCTGGAAATACAGCCTTCTACTGGAAAACTTCGCCTGCTACTCACCCTCTAAGAGCTGGGAAATAGGGCCAAGGTTGCAAAGAGGCTATACCCATTGAAAGACAGCCATCTTAACTCTCTCCCAAAGGAGTGAATGTCCAGGAATTGTAGTTCATATGGCACAGCTATTAGTCTATCTTTCCATTGGGAGCTAATAGTCTCATACATCATTTTGAAATGGTTTCCGTGTTGCTTGGCCCTCTGTAGCCTCTGTAGGATGCAGTGAAGAATACAGCCCCTTTCTAGAATAGCAACTCTTAAAGGCAAGGAGCAGGATTGCTTATGTGTTCATGGATACAGTTGGAGAAGGTCAGTGGTTAAAGAGAGGGCATTACTGTGTTGCTCATCCAGTAGGAGCAAGATGGTGGTAGCTTTAGTGGCAGCAGCTGCAGGAATTGTGCTATAAAGACCAGTGATATATAAAGCTCATTTTAAACTTGCTTTCTGGCTTAGCACACCAGCCTTTACAAGTATCAGGCTAAGGTGCAAAACTAAAGCATGTTCTCTTCCTAATGTTGCTGTCTTCTCCTCACATTGTCTTTTGGAGAAAAAAGAATGAGCAATAAGGGGAAGGATGGTATAACCCTGGTGCAGATAAAAAAAATAAAGACTTAAGGGTATTAGATATCAGTGAACTATTTAGAAATACATATAGTAGTTTGACTTCCAAGAAAGCTAATAAAAATACAGATTTTATTCATAAAATCAGAGTATATATAATGAAAAAGTTATAGTTGAGGCTGTCCACACAACCTAAATCAGCCTATAGACAAATAGGAGGTAAGTAACAAGAGTAGTAAAATAATTTTGCATGTGTAATATGACTAAGAATACTGAGTATGTTTATTCTAATGAAGTTAGCTGTGGTTGTTATTTTCAAATACTGCATATAGAAAAGGGACATGCATGGTGTTTTACAAAATGGGGTAGCCATACCACCATTGAAAAATTAATAATACAGCAATAATAATGCTAATTATTAATACATCAATATAAAAATGTAATTAATAATACATTGATACTAGAATTAATACTTATTAAAAATACAAAAACCCCCACATCAAACCTATGAGTTCACAGATATTAGGGCTCAGTTTTGAGATTAACATAGGTGTTGAAGTTACAATGAGTTGAAAGAAAAAACATGAAGTGGTTAATGGTATAAGTGTATGATGTTATATCATGTGAGCAATATGGAAATGGTAACCATGTGGATAGCAGATCAGATTTCTGAGTTATCCCATGGGAGAAAATGGAAAACCAATGAGTAGAAGTTCCTGAAATAGGTTTCAGCTCAACATATAGAAGATTTACAGTCAGTTCATTGCAATGATAAAATGGGATACCCCTAGCATGAAGGAATTCTCCGGGCCCAGGAGTGTGAGAGCACAGCTAGAGAGCACTTGGTGGGAATCTCTGGTAGAGGAGATTCAGGCATCAAATAAGCAATTGGACTAGGTGACATTCGGGTCCCCTCTGGCCCTGCTACTGTGGGACTGAGTTCTGCATCCTCTCGTTCAGCACAGAGACTCCTGGCCTTTTTATCTTAAGAAAATCTGTTGTTTGTTTCCCTTTATTTGGAAAATGTTGGGAGGAAATCAACACTATATTATCAGAGATGCCCTGGGTTCCTACTAGGATGAGCTGGTAATGATTGCCTCCAAAGCATTGATTTCAGCAATTAGCCACGGCTCCCATCTCCAGCTGTAACGCATTAGGTAGAACTCATCACCTCATTCATTCTCATTTAGTTTGTCTGTAAAAGAAGACCATGTTCCCCAATAATTAAAATTGGATCTGGGGGAGGAATGAAACGTCCCCAGAAAGGACAAGTAAAATATAAGTGTATTCTCAGGTCACTGGTTCCTTTATTGTAGTTTTTTTTTTTTCTCTTTTCTTTTTATCCTCACTCGAGGGTATGTTTTCACTGATTTGAGAGGGAGAGGAAGGCAGGGAAAGAGAAAAAGAGAGAGAGAGGTAAGAGAGAAACATCGATTGGTTGCCTCCTGTACTTGCCCCGACCAAGATTGAACCCAAAACCGAGATATGTTCATTGACTGGGAATTGAACCCACAACCTTTTGGTGTATAAGACAATGTTTGAAACAACTGAGCCACCTAGCCAAGGCTATGTGCTTATAGCCTTGAGTGAGCTACTTAATATCCCTGAATTTCTTTTTTCTTTCCTTTAAAATGGGAATATAATACCAATGCCATGCTGGCTAGGAGGATAATGATTATAAAGTACATAATGTCATATTTATCATATTATGGGAGCTCATTAATTCATAGGTATTCTTATTTTACCCCCTTCTTTTCATCATGATTACTATTTATGTAACAAATGGAATTCCTGTGACAATGCTTTTAATTAACTTCTCTACTCAGTGATTCATTCAGCAGACATTTCTGGAAGTGCCTATGAAACCAGGCTCAGTGCCAAATAAGCACATGATAGTCTCCATTATAGGAATTAGAGGCCAAGCTTGATAACATTGTTTAATTATAATTAATAATACTGTACATTTACCCAGCCCTGCATGTCACAAAATACATTAATATAACATAATACCATTTAAATCATCTTCCAAATCTTGGGATACAGCAGGCTCCAGAAGATCAGAGACCATATCTGTCTTGTTTATTACTAGATTCTCTCTCCCTAGCACAGAGTCAGGCACATCATGAGGAATCCATCAGTATTAATTGAAAGAATAAAGGAAGGGATTGATGAACCAATGAAATTAGCCAAGAGGAGAGTTATTGATAACATCGTTTTACAGGTAGAGAAATAATGTATCATTGATTTTGGTAATTACCAGTCACTGAGTAAAGAAATAATTTCATCAACTAAACCGTTTGTGGGGGAGATGACACCTTACCCTTCTATTTTCTTGAACATGAAAATGAGAATAAAGTAATGCAATCTAAAGGTAATATATAATAGCAGTAGTAGTAACATTAGCAATAATGAAAGCTGCCATGATGCAGTCTTTGTCCTAGGAACTTCACGTGGTCATAATGAGAGTGATGGATGTGTTCTACAGAAAACATATTTGTGACTTACGGTATCTTCATCAACTGTGGTCTTCCTTGGAGCACAGCCTGTGTTGCTTCCTCTTCAAATCTTTCTCCAGTGGTAGAAATTGCAAGCTCATGAGAGTAGGCTCTTTGTCTTTTCCAGATCTGTAATCCTACTGTGTTGTGCACATAGTAGGTATTCAGCACCCCTTTGATGAATAAATAAAAGGATGGTCTGATTGAAGCTCAGAAGAAATGCTCAATGGAGCCTAGAGTTAAAAGGAAATTTGAGGAAAGGGACACTTGAAATAAGCCTCAACTGAAGTTTCATAGACATAGTGACTATGACACATTAAGAGGGCTGCAAGAAGGTTATCTGTCTTGTTTAAAGACTGGGCTGGGTGTGCGGTGGGGCAGAACTGGATTAGCTCTCAGTCTCTTATGGGATCTTCCAGTCCTTGGCACCAGGGACCAGATATTTGGTATCAGTCATCACTCTGTTCTTCTTCCCTATTGCCTTGGTCAGCTCTATTGGTTTACCATTGGTTTATTGAGCTCGACCTTTGTAAGAAAATTGGAGCCAGCAATGCCTATGGGAGCTGACGGTAAGAAACTTGTGTTTTTTCCACTAGCATGATGCTCCACGAGCAATCATCCCAAGGGAATGGCATGGATTTATGAGAAAGCAAATCAGAAAAAGCTTCAGTGGTCAAAAATGTGTGGGAAATGGAATTTCATTACTGCATAACTTCCCAAAGCCTTTACTAGTCTAGCCTTTACCTAACACTCTAATTTCATAACAGGAGTTTGGGAAACATGGTGTGCTGAGAGGACTCCTAACCTATTTAACTATGGCCCTTAGAGGGGCTATCATTCAGGATTGGTGCTTTGTAGCCTTTATTCTGAGGGAAGCACTGTCTTATAACTTTTTATCATGGAAGTACTTGTCTATTTCTTGGGTACATAAATATTTATTAATTCATGGACCTTCTGCAGATATAAGAATGTTTCTTTCCTCTCACCTTCTCCCATCTACCCAGCTGGGTTTGTCATGAACGCTCTTCGATCCCTTTGTCTGTCTATTTTGCACACTAGAGGGGAGTGTTGAGCCTATTTAGAATTTCCCACTCTTGAGAAAAAGTATAGTGCAATTACCCTTTCTTTTGATATAAATCAGGGAGATTAGGTAGCCAGTAGCTGTTGTTCTTACTATAAGAACCATTGTGATGGACAGCATTTTGTCCAAAATCCCTAAATTCAGAAGTTCTCAAAAACCACAGGCCAATTCTCCTCAGAAATTCCTGTCTATACTTCCAGTGCTAGGAGATTCCAGTCCTCACCCAGGTCCTCTGGGGGTTTGTGAGTGGTGCAAAATAATGACAAATATATAAAATTTTACATAAAATGGACATTTTTTTCTGTGTTATCCTATCTAAAGTATTATAAAGATTTTTTTGGAATGGAATTCAGTCACAGAGACCCTGCTGAGTCTTTCTTTAAAGTCTTTCTGAGTAAAGTCATTGTTTCTCTTTAGCTCAATTCTAGACTCGCTATCTTGTTCTTAGGATTCAATTCGATCCCCATTCACTTTGGGAAACACTGAGGACTTACCAAGTGGTTTAGAAAATTAAACCTGAGAGAGTCACCATCTCTGAACTCCTATACCCAGCCCTGGATCATTCAAGGCTTTGTGTGGCCTTTTGAGAGTTTCCATTTGTGTTCTTTTTTTAAATCAATTGTGTTGTGAGGGCTTCAAGAATCAGGGCCCTATGTGCCTATATTCCCCAGTTGGAATATCAAAGCTTGACTGAAGGAAGCAGACATGTGTTGAGTTCCTACCATGGTTCAGGCATTGAACAAGGTCTTTTCATGCTTCAGCTCAGTTAAACTGAGTTTGGCTGCAAAATTGGCACCCTTTTTATGAAGCTGCAGACCATTTGGAGAGTACAGTTTAAATGGAAGAATACATAGGTGATCTTATGTCCTGTTGTCTTACAATAGTTGTGGTTTCCATCTGTTGTCCTGACATTGTTACATAACTAGTGGCCCGGTGCACAAAATTGGTGCATGGTGGTGGTGGTGGTGGGGTGTCCCTTAGCCCAGTTTGCACCCTCTCCAATCTGGAACATTCCTCTCGCAGTCCAGGACCACTGACTCCTAACCGCTAACCTGCCTCCCTGCCTGATCACCCTTAACCACTCTGTATTCAGGCCTGATTACCCCAACTGCCCCCCTTGCTAGCCTTCCTGCCCACCTTCTCACCTCCAATTGTGCCCCCCCCCCCCACACCAGCCTGCTTGTCCCCAACTATTCCCCACTGCTGGCCTGCTTGCCTCTAACTGCACCCCCTGCCAGGCTACTCGCCCACTACTGCCCCCTGCCAGCTTGCTCACCCCCAACTACTCTCCCCTTCTGGCCTGATTGCCCTTAACTACCTCTGCCTCAGCCTCACCACCATGGTTTTGTCCAGAAGGACATTTGGAAGTGGGTGGTGCTAATTAGCATATTACCCTTTTATTAGTATAGATGCCTCCTTTCCCTCTTGAAAGTGGAATCAGGCATTTTTGGGGTTGGATTCTGGCTCTTCCACTCACTAACTGTGTGACTCTGGGCAAGTTAATTAACTTCTCTGGGTTTTAGTTTCTCATGTAGATATGGCCATCGTAATGCGGTTGTGATAAAGATTAAAGTTAATAATCCAAAGTGCTTAGACCAAAACTTTTGGTTTTCCTGGAAAGGTGAGGGGACAGCTGAAAAGCTGCAACTAGTGACAGACAACTTATTAAACCAGAGAGATTCAGGGTCAAGTATCCCAGAACCCTCATGCTAACAACAGCCTTGCAAAGTTCTTATCCAGAAGTTGCAAATATGGACTCACAGGTCAAATGTGCCCATCACATGTATTTTGTTTGGCTTGTTAAAAAACACACACTAAAAATAAATAAATAAATAAATAAATAAATAAATAAATAAATAAATAAATAAAATAAAAATTAGAAAATTTAAATAAAAATCCAGATGTAGAAGATTTGTCTTCTCTGTATGGCACTCCCACCTGGTCACAATTGACTGAGGTAGAGGAACAGCTTTCCTGCTTAATTGGAACATGCCGCCTCCAGCCTCCCTTAACTATGACCAGGCCAGTTGCATTCCTATATATATGTTACCTGTCCTGTTCCTCTTACCAATTTATAACTTCGATGCCACTTCCTGCTCTTGGATAAGAAAGCATAGGGTTGAAAATTTTAAGTGACTTGTGTAAGGTGTGTGGCCCAGGTTCTGGACTTATATTGTATGTTGGGATAGGGGAGGGGGAGTCCTCTCATCTTCTGAGAAGGGCCTTGAAGAAGAAAGAATTTGGGAAGCCTGTAGGGTTGGTCTTGCTGAGGTTCTCAAACTTTCCTGTGTATCAGAATCATGTAGTTCAAGGATTAAAAATACAGCTTGCCAAATATGGTTTAATAGAGTAGGGGTCACTGGGCCCAGGACTCTTTATATTTTAAAAATCCTTCTTTCTTCCTCCTCTGTTACCCTCACCCCCATGATTCTGAATGAGATGATCCAGGAAAAATACTTTGGGAAACACCAAGCTATTTGTAACTTTTCAGGTGGGATATATACCTTGGATAGAGTTAGAAGGTGTGGGAAGAGCAGGACAAGATTAATCAGAGGCTGGGGGCAGAGAGCTGGAGGCATGGGGAAAGTTAAGTAAAGAGATTTGAGTGTGGTGGGTCAGATAAAGTTGGGTTCTTATAGCCTGAGAAAGATTTTTTAAAAATTGAAATATATTTGAAACATAACATTGTATATCTCTGAAGTATAAAACATGTGGATTTCATACATGAATGTACTATAATGTTATTGCCACTGTAGTGATAATTGGCACCTCTGTCACATCACATAGAATTATTCTTCCTTTGTAGCCAAACCTGTAAACCAGAATAACATGGTGATGACCAGGGGATGCAGAATGTGGGGAGGTAGGACAGATGCTGTTTGAGGGTAAAACTTGCAACAGTATTAAATACATCCTAGGGAGCTAATGCACAGAATATACATGACAATATCCTATATAATAAAAGCCTAATATGCAAATCCACTGGTGGAACAACCAGTGGAACAACTGGTCTCTATGACACACACTGACTACAAGGGGGCAGATGCTCAATGCAGGAGCTACCTCCCTTCCCCTCCCTCTTCCCCCCCCCCCCACAGGCCTCAGGCTAGTCAAGGTGGGTTCCAGCAGGGACCCTTCAATTACCCAACTAGTCACCCCACAGAGGGAGGTGACTGGCAGCAGCAGCAAGTAGTAGGGCTAGCGAGAGGGTGGTGCTAGGCCAGCCAACACAGGTGCCAGTGGGGGCCTCCTGATCACCCTGCTGATTGCCCCATAGACCGGGATCGCCAGCCAGGTCTAGGAACCCTACCTGTGCATGAATTTTGTGCACCAGGCCTCTAGTTGTATTATAATCATCAAACTTGCTAAGAGACTAGATCTCAATGATTCCAGTAAAAGGCAAAAAAATTTAACCCAGAAAATGTCAATTCCCCTGAGCCAGACAGCCTAGCCTTAGACAGAAAGTAAAAGTCTGATGTTGGCTGAAGGAAACAATAGCAGAGGGTGAGATTCCATGGTGAGACTAGCAATAAATTATAAGGGCTGAAGGGTACAACTAAAAATGTGAGTTTTATGCCTCAGGTAGGGCTTAATAGAAGTACCATGTAAGCACCCTTTGAAGGATCTATTGACTCCTTGATTACAAAGAACCAAAATGGAGGGGGAACTCAGCCTGGGGTCCTCCCACTCCTCCATCCTGTCTGATATCCCACTCCCCTACTGTTCTCTGCTCTCTTCCATCTGCTTACAGCTATGTTTCTTCTTCTTTCTCTTCCACTCTCTACCTCTATGTCTCTTTCTCTCTGCTCTCTCTCTATTCCTTTCTCTCTCAATATGTAAGTCACAAACCACACAAGTAATCATAGCATCAAAAAATATTTGGGGACAAAACATCCATCACCACATGAGGAGAATCCAGGGAAAGAAACAAAGCCTTGAAAAAAAACTTTCTAAAGTAATAGTTCTTGTCAGATTCCAACCAGCCAGCGCCTCCAAATGGAGAGGCAGAGGCCTCCTCCTGTTCCAAAGTCCTGAGCAACATCCCTGGAGCAGTTCGCTCCCACTGTGCTTTTGCCTTTGACTATTACTGTTAAACATGCTTTATCATGTCATTTTAGCACCAGGCCTGGCACATTTCTCTGTACAGTAAAAGCTAATGACCCGTATGGTTTTTGGCAGACTTAGACAATATACATGCTCCAGTTGGAGCAGAATAAGTCCTTGTAGTCTATAGCTGTGTGAGCAACCTTAGGCTGTGCTCTGTGCTTCATGGGTCTGTGACTATCATAGCTGTGGTCATTGCTCACAATTATTAATATTCCAGAAGCCTGCTGTGACCTTCCCCCCTACAGAGCAGGCTTTGGTAATACACAGCTTCACATTGAACACCATCCAATTGAAATTTATGACTGGAAGTGGCAGAAGGCCCACATTATAACAATGTCTCACCTTCAGTTGGCTCCACAGTTTGGACCCAAAGGACATCATGGTATTTATTCCATTCAGAATCCATTTATTGCGCTCCTGAAGTGCTGAGCACTGCGTTTAGATGCTAGAGAGGGAGAGATGACAGGTCCCACTTCCTGCCCTGAAGAAAGTGATCTGGTGAGGGGACAGGGGCATGCCACTGTGAATAGACTTCAGGTACAACCCTTGGCAGATTTCAGAGAAAAGCCCCCTCCCCAATGCTTTCATTAGCATCCCCTGAATCCTTGCTATTGGACATGCAGTCCTCAGACAGCAAGAGCACCTTGGAACTTAAGAAATAAAGAATCTCAGGCACCACTCCAGACTGGTTCAGACTAAAATCTGGGATGCCCTGATCTAAATTTGGGTTTCCAAAACCTGGATAGGTTAAAAAATCACGTAGTGCTTTTCATTTTTGTTTGTAGGTGGCAGGAGAATTTGTTTCAAGTACCCATTCTTGGGCCTCACCCTCAGAAATTCTGACACCCTGGGTTTGAGGCAGCACTGGAGGTGTTCCTTACAAGCCTCCACCCCCTCCTCCATCCCCTAGGTACCAGTAATCTGTGGACTGGCATTTGGGAATTAGCCTCTAAAACCATGGTTTTCAAACTTGGTTGAATGTTAGAGTCTCTTTGGGAGCTTTTCAAAATCTTGATGCTCAGCCTATACTCTGAGCAGTTAGATCAGAAGCCATGGGTGTGGAGCTGAGGCAGCAGTGTTTTGAAATTCTTCCAGTTTACTCTCATATTCAGCTAAGGTTGAAGACCATATCCCTAAACCAGTGCCACAAATATCTTTAATCCACATAAGAATCTCCTGACACACAATTCTACCAGGCCAGGGAGACCCCTTGGTTTCTAATTGAACTAGGAATGAAACCCAATTTTTCTGGCCCCTCACCAGGGTATACCTTCTAGGCAGGATAGTGAGGAATCCATTGGGACTACCTGCATCCCTAGTAATGGTCAAGTTGAGAAAGCTCAGACTGAAGTTTAGTAGCTTTAGTCCTTCTTGTCTAATTTAGATGTAAGTCCCAATGCCTTGTTTCCTTTTGGGTTGTCCCGGTAGAAACCTCTATCCATAAATCCTAGCTATTCCCATACACAGGTATTTCTCTTAGCACACTGGGCTCTAGACATATTGGTTTTCTTTCATTTTCTCAAATGCATCCTCTTGCTTCTACTTCATGATCTTTGTACAAGCTGTTTCCTCTACCAGGAATGTCCACTCTTCTTCCCGTTCTCCAGGTATCCCCCCAAACCAAATCAGATTCTTCTACTATATACTTGTGTATCACCTTGTACCTATACTTTATCACACTTGCCACAGTTTTAAACTGTGTATTATGTTAGTGTTTGAATAATTTCTCTAAGCAATTCCAGTTAAGACAGACACCACATCTCTTAGGCTTGAAACTGTATTATAGCCACTTGTGTTGTGCCTAGAACACAGCAGGGACTCAATAAACACTTCAGTAATCCCAAACTGATCCTCCCGGGCATTAGAGGGCCCAGGTCCCTTACATATTCTTCCCATCCCACCCAAGATGATTGCCATTTGCCTCAAACAGACAAGCACCATTCTCATTCCATTTGTCAAGACAAACACTTTAGCTCCCACTAATCTTCTGGGCTTCTCTCCATTCCCCAACCCCCAGCTCCTGGCAACCACCATTTTACTCTGTTTCTATGAGTTCAGATTTTTTAGATTCCGCATGTAAGTGAGTATTTGTCTTGTTCTTTATATCTATGGATCTGTTTCTGTTTTGTGTTTATTCATTTTTCCCCCCAGATTCCACATATAAGTGAAATCATATGGTATTTATTTTTCTCTCTCTGATCTATTTCACTTACCATAATACTCTCTAGGTCATCCATGTTATCACAAATGGCAAGATTTCATTCTTTTTAAAAGATTTCAGTGTGTCTCTGTGTGTGTGTGTGTGTGTGTGTGTGTGTGTGTGTCACACACACCTTCTTTATCCATTCATCTATCAATGGACACCCTACGTTTTTTCCATACCTTAGATATTACAAAAAATGCTGCAATAAATATAGGGTGCATTTAATATCTTTTAACTACAGGCCCAGAAATCCTCTCTCTCTCTCTGTATATTCTCCAATTTCCCGGAAATCCATACGTTTTGCAGGCTTGAGTCAGATTAGAACACCATATGGAGAGATAGTCTTGTCCAAGAGACTGTCAAAGGGTGTTTAAAATGAGCTGGATAGTAAGCCCTTCAATCGGGTGCTATGTGCAAAAGTGCCTTAACAACTATGATATAGGCGGCAACACTTACGGATAAAGCACCTACTTTGTGTCTGGCCTACTCTGGGACAGCACTATCCAATAGAAGTTTCCACAATGATTGAGATGTTCTATTTCTGCACTGACCAATATAGAAGCTACAAGTCCCACCCGGCTGTGGAGCACTTAAAATATATTATAGCTAGTGTGACTGAGGAACTAAAGTGTGCATTGTATTTAATTTAATTTAATTCATTGAAATTCAGTTGGCCACAATGCAATTACAGGATATGTTACATGTGTTAAAACAAAGCAACCCTCTAAAGAAAGTAGTAAATGCCTGTCCTCCTGTATAAAAGAAGAAGAAATCTCAGAGAAGTTAAGAAACTTTCTAGGAGTCGAAGAGCTAGCAAGTGGCATATTGTCAGGTAGGATTTATTACCCTCCACCCCACTTCTCTCTGATGCCTTATCCAGGCATTTTCCTTCCATATAAAATTATTTATATTATTATATTATATTAATTATATTATATTATATTATATTATATTATATTATATTATATTATATTATATTATATTATTACATTATATTATACTAAAGATGAAATTTATGCAGGGGTAAAGGGATGTCCCTCAGCCTGGCCTGCACCCTCTCCAATCTGGGACCCCTTGGAGGATATCTGACTGCCAGAATCGGGCCTAAACCAGCAGTTGAACATCCCTCTTACAATCTGGGACTATTGGTTCCTAACCACTTGCCTGCCTGCCTGGCCCTAACTGCCTCTGCTTGTCAGCTTGATCACTCCCTAACTCCCCTCTCCTGCTGATCTGATTGCCCCTAACCACCCTCCCCTGCCAGCCTGATTGCCCCTTAACTGTGCTCCCTGCCAGCCTGATCCCCCAAAATGCCCTCGCCTGCTGGCCTGATTGCCCCCTAACTGCTTGCTCCCCAGCACCAGCCTGATCTCTTCTAACAGCTTGCTTCCCTGTTAGCCTGATCACCCCTAACTGCCCTCCCCTGCTGGCCTGATAACCCCCTAACTACTTGCTCCTTTGTTGGCCTGATCAGCCCTAATTGCCTCTGCCCCAGCCACTGTGGCTTTGTCTGGAAGGAAATCGGACATCTGGAAGATGTCTTGTTGACCTGTTATAATTAGCATATTACCCTTTTATTAGTATAGATTATATTATATTATATTAATTATATTATATTATATATTACTATTATTCTCTTGAAATATATCATTGCATCAATTAAATATTGCTATATGCAGATAGAGTCACGCTAACCCATTCTCTCCAGGAAAACAAGGTTAGCTAATATGACTTGTACCTATGGAGAGAACTCATAGTTGCCTATGGGTGACCCAGAATCCCCTCCCCTTGAAGAGACTTTGAAGTAGGTCTTTCTCTTGTTTTTCCATTCATACCACTGAGACAATAGACGATGACCTCAAAAGAACAGTCAGCTATCAAAGCAAGCTGGTAGTTTGGGGGAAGCAGCTCATTTCTTTCAGAAAACCTAGACTGAATTGATTTCCCAACACATGTTTATAGATGTGTTCTCCTGAGTTCCACACACAGAGAGCCATTTCCCTTTTGAACAGCTTGTCTGGTTACATCTTGTAGTAATTTATCTGCATGCTCCTTGCCAACTGGTTCGTAGGGAAAACATGTTTGATGCATAACAATAGATCATTTGGGGATAAATCAAACTCTTAATGAAGTCCTGCTTCTCTTCAGCCAGGCATTTCGCTCAGAAGAGTCTCTCTTGGGCTCTATTGACTTGAAGAAGGGGAATGTGGGTGCCCCAATCTGAGAGACAAGTAGGCGCACAGAAAGTTGATTTTCTCCAAGACAAGACTAACGACACAACACCCCTGGGGTCCCTTTTCATGGAGTCCAACTGAAACCACTGGAGTTGGATTGAAGACTAGAGCCTGGAGACAATTCAGATTAGATCTATGTTTGGAAGAAATGAGAGATCTATTTTGCCCAAAGCCTCACACTTTCCTTGGAGGGATGCCATGGCTGCCCACACACCCTTGTCTTTCCCAGTTCCTGTAAGGAAAAAGAAAGTTACAAGGAGATAGAAAGTAGAAAAAGAAAAGGGGGAAGGATGGATAGAGAAAAGAATGCACTGTACAGAAAATCTAAAAGAAAAAGGAGGAAAGAAAAAAAGAAGAAACAGTGGGGAGGTCATGAGCAAGAAGGATGGGGAAAGGGAAAGTAGAAATACGTCAAAAGTTTCCATTTAAAACCACATGAATCATAAGCATCGTCACTGATTAGTTCTTGTCGAGTCCTTGTCACCTGTCAGGCACCATGCTAGGTGTTCCCACACCCTGCTACCAACCAAGTGAGACTTAGGAAGCTTGAGAAAACAGTGGTTAAGTCCTGCAAAGCCCTTAACCTGCACATCTACAGCACACATGCTACTAAGAAAGTATCCAATCTGTCTTACAGCCCTTTTTCCCAAGATCTCCAGAAGTGGAGGAGTCAGAGGCTGATCAGTGGAGGGAAAAGGCATGATGAGAGAGTCAGGACAACTGATATAAAAGTTTTAATCACATCAGCCTGTCCTCATTTGAGGACATGCATCACCCATAGACATGCTTAAATGCCAAGTCAAACACATCTTGTGCTTTGAGTCTGAACTCGTGAACTCCCCCCGAGAGCCTGCAGGGACTGGTATATGCTTTCCATGGAGTTGGGGGATGCATTTAAAGCTAAACTCTGTGATTGTTTTCTAAGGAGAAAAATGAGCTGTGCTGGTGCTTTTTTTTTTTTTTTTTTTTTTTTAATGAATGAGGAACTCTTTCATCAAGTCACCCCCTTTCCCCAGTCTTCTCTGGCTCCCACTCCCTCCAGGATCAAGTCCAAATGGTTTGTCCTGTAATCCAAGGCCTTCCACAGGCTGGCTCCAGACAGTCTTATCAACAGTGTTTTTCCACCATGCTCCTCTGTTAACTATCAACTCCAGGGAGGCTGGCTACTCCTTCTTCCCTCCCTCCAAACACACACATACTGCCCCTCAAAAGGACAAACGGTAGCTCCTTCACCTTCCTATGTCTTTGGTTCTTTCACCTGAAATGCTCTTGCTGCCTCTCACTCTTTTCTAAACCAGATGTGAACTTTAAGGTCAGTTTCTTTGGGAAGGAGTCCCTGAACATCCACACTCATAGTGACCTCTTCCTCCTCTGCTCCTTCATGACATTCAGTTTTGGTGCCACTGTGATGGCAGCTATGGGTTATCATTAACTCACCCAAGTGCCTGTGAAGGGACTTATTCTCTCTGGCCTGGTATTCCTTTGCTCGCCTCCCTTCATGTGCAACAATATTGTCCTGTTGTCCATGCTTCTGTATCAGTGGCTCTCCATCTGTTGATTTGCTAGGATGACCTAGCAAATGAGGTCATCTTTACTGCAGCCAATGAATGATTCTCTCTCATCTTTGATGTTTCTCTTTCTCTCCCTCTCCTTTCCTCTCTAAAATAATATATTTTTTTAAAGAAGTCTCTCTAAGTCCTACTTCAGCATATTTGCCTGTTAATTAAGACACAACTGAAAAATACAATAATAATGAAAATATACTTTACAAGCATTTATTGAGTATCATCTGTATACCATCTGAGACTTCTTTAAAAAAATATATTATTTTAGAGAGGAAGGGAGAGGGAGAGAAAGAGAAACATCAAAGATGAGAGAGAATCATTGATTGGCTGCCTCCTGCATGACCCCCTCTGGGGATAGAGTCCACAACCCGGGCATGTGCCCTGACAGGGAATCAAACTGTGGTTCCTGCTTCATGGGTCGATTCTCAACCACCGAGCCATGCCAGCCTGGCAAGAAAGCCTTCTTATGAGTATGACCCTTTCAGGAGAAATAGCAAGCATGTGAAATACTTATGTGTGAGGGGGGTCTCCCCTCTCCTGTGCACAGCTTTCCTTCTCAGATGGTTTCTCTCTTGTGGTGTGATGGTTCCCTCAAGGAAATTCAAAGTGTTATTTCCCTAAAAGGAAGGGTGCATATAGGATAACTGGGGCAACTTCCCCCTTAACTCTTTGGACATTCAAGGATTGGAAACCAAGTACATCATGTCTCACAAGAACTAGAATTGAGAATGACATCATGGGGACAAAGCTGCATGCTCAACCTTTCAGGACCACCTGGTGTCTTATCTCTGCCTTTTCTGGTGAACCAGATCCATTCTCCTCGCTGAAAGGGCTCTCTCCACCACACAGCTCAGCTCCACAGGGCTCTGGGCTGCTGCAATTCTAAGTGATTTTATAATCCCTTCCATTTTCTTCCCCACTCGTTGGCAGCAATCACTGTTTTCTAATTCCAACAGTCTGAGTGAAGAATGTGATTACTCTTGCTCACTTAGCCTTGCCAAGCCAGAGTCCCTGGCAAGCTTCAGGATAGGCCATCACAGAATCAGGTGCCATCTCTGGTGAAGTCAGCCACCGCTGAGAAGTGGAGGGTGGAGGGAGAGGTAAGGTTGCTGAAAATATGGCTGCCTAAGCCAGCCCCATCAACAGAGCCTGCGGACAAGTACAATGCCCCTTTCATTGGACTTTTCTATGAAAACAGACACTTTCATAACAGGGTAGAAATCACAAGTTCTTACAAAAAGGTCAGACAAGCAATATAAGTGAGTAAAGCAGTCTGGTGGAAAGCGAAGGGAAATGGTGGCTCCAGCAATTGTTAGCATGTGGAAATGTCGCCAGATCTCTCTGTTTTTAAACAGAAGTCATAAGCATGGGTTTTGGTGTGAAGTGCCTGAACTTTAAAACATTGTGCAAGCCAAACCAAACTTATCTATGGGCTACTAGTATATTAGGCCTGCAGGCTGTCAATTTGTGGGTCCTACTTTAAAAATGACGTACAGGGGCAGATTTGCTGTAAGCAAGGTAAATGACCAACTAGCCCATTATTGTAAAACTAGTCACCTTTTGATTAACAAAATAGATTAGTGTTGCCTGTTTTTGAACTGCATGTAAAAGAAACCATATTATACATAGTATTTTGTACCTCTTTATTGCAATAGTTGATTCATTTCATTGTTAATAATACATCATACGGCTATGATACAATCTTTCCCTTCTACTAATGATGAAAATCTGATTTATTTCTAGTTTGGGGCCATATAAATAATGTTGCTATGGAATTCTTGTTCAGATTTCAGGTGTCCTTATATATGCATTTCTGTTTGGTCTATATCTAGAATGAAAGTATTGGGTCCTAGGATAGGGTGGATTTCAACATAGATAGATACCATCAATTGCCCAAAGTGGTTGTACCAATGCATAAAAAATCCTGCCATTTTGTATTTTCTACAGCACTTGGTATTGTCAACCTTTTTTAGCTTTAGCTATTCTGATGTATGTTTGCATCCAGCAATTGGGAGCACAGCAATTCAGCAATTTTTTAGGTTTGTCATATTGTACACACTTCTGGTTGCATATAGATTTGGTGTCACTGAAGTATACTAATAAAATCAATATTTTAAAAATGATAACATTTTCGATGACTCAAGTGGGACATATTTATATAATATTTCAAATAAAAATAGGCTCATGAGGTTAAGTAAGTTGCTTGAAATCACCTGCATATTAAGTGGTGAAGCCAAGATTTGCTCCACTGACTCTAGACCATATACTCTTTAAAAAAATGTTTTTATTGATTTTTAAAAGAGAGGAAGAGAGAAGAATCGATAGAAACATTGATGAGAGAGAAACATCATGGTTTGGCTGCTTCCTGCAGGCCCCCTAAAGGCAATCTAGTCTGAAACACAGGCATGTGTTTTGACTGGAAATCAAACTGGTGACTTCTTTTTTTAAAAAAAAATATATATATTATTGATTTTTTTATAGAGAGGAAGGGAGAGAGATAGAGAGCTGGAAACATCGATGAGAGAGAAACATCGACCAACTGTCTCTTGCACACCCCCTACCTGGGATGTGCCCGCAACCAATGTACATGTCCTTGCCCGGAATTGAACCTGGGACCTTTCAGTCCACAGACCAACGCTCTACCACTGAGCCAAACCGGCTTCGGCAGAACTGGTGACTTCTTAGTTCAAGTATTGACACTCAACCACTGAGCCACACTGGCTGGGCCAGACCATATACTCTAATGTTGGTGATGCTGAATAATTTCAAGTTACTTAAAATTCTTTAAAAGTGAGAGGTCCCACTATGGCTGGAATGAGTTTAAGGGTTTCACAGAGCTATACATATTGGTTAGAATTGGGCAGAGAAGTATTTGAAAAATGCATTCTCACAACTCAGGTACATGAATATGTCTTATTTCACAAAATGTGTTTACAAATACTCATTCGAGGTTAAAAGATGTGGAATATTAATTTTCCTTGCATTGACCATTTTATATAGATTCTAATGTAATCTTGAAACTACCCTGAGAAGTTGGTAGTATTTCTACTTTTCAGAGAAGGAAAAGAGATATTTAGTGGCTTGCTTAATACAATGGGGATGGTATGGGGCAATGCTGAAACTTGAACTCAGATCTTCAGACTCTAAGTCTAAGGCAACTTTTTCATTTGCTCCTTTAGAAAGATATAGATGCAAGAGTGACCAGCCAATGGTTTGCTCAGAATTTAAGAATTTCCCAGGAAGCAAGACCTATAGGAAGTTTCTGGGACTTAAAATATTCAGTGGGAAAGTGACTATGAGAGAAAGAAAGAGCCTTTAAGTCATATTACAAAAGATTCCTGACAACCACAAATAAATCCTGATTCCAATATTAGGGGGTACTTTAGATGGGAGTGTAAACTTGTGCACCCACTGAGGAAAAAAGTATGGAGATTCCTCAAAAAAAATTAAGAATAAAACTACTGTAAGATCAAGTCATTTCACTTCTGAGTATTTAGCTAAAGAATAATATTAAACACACACAGACACACACAGACACACAAGTTTGAAAAACTATACACACACCTTATGTTCATTGCTGTATTATTTACAATGGACAAAATACAGACACAACGTAAGTGCCCATCAGGGGACAATGATGAGAGATGCCAGGCAGGGAGGTAGCACTGCCTTTGCTCCTTTGCCTTTCCCAGAAGTTCTGGGCTTAAGGCATGAGTCCCACATGTCTTTATGGACGAGGACTGAATGATCAAATGCACGCATCACTGGAAGCAGCATAAATGAACAACCAAAGGACTCATTCCAGTAAATGGGGAGGATCCATTTCTGTTTACAAGGCCAACTGAAGCTTGGCACTTCCTGACAAATGTATCCCAGCTGGTTTTGTTCCACACGAGACATGTGTGTGTGCACATGTGTGTTTATGAACTTCCATGTTAAAGACAACACACTTGGTAAGCAGGTGAGCTCCATTTCATTTTCCTTTTGAGGACCAGACATCCACCAGGAAGAAAGGAAGATCTATTCAATGTCAGAAAAGATTACAACTCCAGGAGGTCCAAGGAACTGAGGTAGGTCACTGGCTTTGCACTTGGGTATTTAGAAGATTATCAGAACACCTATGTAGAAAATATTTTTTTCAAGCTTTTCCTGCCAACTTTCCTGTAGGTAATAATCACGCTTTGGGGCCCAGCTCTGAACCTTGGGGGAATCAGGCAGCCATACCCTCCCCTCAGCTTGGCATACCCTTCAAGTTACTGGACCCTAAGTAAACAACTGATTCCACTCATCTTGGAGGCCTCCTTCCTCCCTCTGGTGTCTAATAAGTATGGGCTCCCACTCAGCATTTGCCTCTTCCCATGGCTGCCTCATGAAATGTGATGCTAGCTGTAGAGTTGGACGGACAAAGGAACTCAGTAAGTGTGATTTATTATCTAGGATTGCTTTCAACCTTTTTCCAATTGTCCACATTTTATCTTGGCTTGGCCAGATCTGGGTTTATGAGGCTGTTCTGGTCACTAATGGGCTGAAAAAATGGGCCCCAAGTATTTCGTAAGGCCTTTGGTAATTTGTTGTGGCATTAGCTCTTTCGAATTAATTAAGGAAAGCAGTACTGATTCCTGCTTCTCCTCCCAACTGTCTGCCCTCCATGTACAGCAAGGCTTACCATGAGCTCATTTCCTTTAGGGACCAAGAGCTTTCAGACCAACAGATGGAAGCCCAGACCAGACTGGATGAACTCCTTGGGATTTATTTATTCTCACCTGGGCTTGGGGAAGATAGTTTTGCACTTGAAAGTGATGAGACACAGAAGAAGCCTGACAATTTCATGACAAAATGGGAATATTAGCATTCACATTCACATTCATATGAAATGTCTAAAAAGAATTAAAGTTCACATAAAAACATGTGGAAACCAAAAAGACCATGTCCAAATTGGGAAAAATAGTGCAATATAGAAGGTTCCTTCTTCTTATCGGATTTGGGTAATTTCCTTATGAATTTTAAGGTGCTTCAGCTTTGGCAGTTTTATGGTTAATCAGGGCACAGTTTATGTTAGCTTTTTAAACAATAAGGTTTCCTTTGACCTTTCAAAGAAAAGCCCTCTTTTTGAGAGACTACATGTACTAGTATACTCTGGGCCACAGTGTAATAATATTTTTTTTAACTAACTTTAACAAACTAAAGACTCCTGAAGAGTAAGTTTAAGGAACTCAAAAGGCAGAGACAAGTGGAATTGGTCTGGAAGGCCTGGGACAGCTGCTCAAGTGCAGTCAGTAAAATTTCTGAGACTCACCTGTCCATCAAATGCCTGTCCAGTGTTGTTTGTCTTTGTTTTTCTTTTGCAGTAGGCTCAGCTATCTATGGCGCATGCAGTGCTGTAATAGAGATAAATATTGAGGTTAGGGAATCAATGAGGAATAGTGGAATTCTCATCTTTGACATCTTTCTATGGGAGATAGAGAAGATACATACTACTCCTAAATATAGCTAAGGAAACTATGAAAGACCAGTTATATTTTTTTATTCACAACAAAATTAATATTATAAGGCCTTCTTAAGTGGCACCTTGCCACTAGGTGCAACCTGGAAGTCATAATTTTACTGTAAGAAACACACACATATTTTTAATTTATTTTTTTATTTTTCACACACATATATTTTTAAATATGATGTCTTAAAGGAAGAGTTGATGGACCAAAACATACCTTCAGCTTGTGGTAGATATCTTGCTTCTTTAAGATGTGAAAATACTTTTAAACAGGTAAGTTCTAGTTTAAGATGATCGTCTAAGCTCCCATGGGCATGAGAGCCATGGGGCATATTTTATATATACTAGAAACATTGCACCAATGGAAGGAAACTGGTATTCAAAGAATCTCTTATAGAGATTCTCAAGTGATTAGCTTGATTGAATAATTTCTTTATATATATTAACAAAAAAATGGACATTTGTACTAGAAATCTTTTGTTTCTTTGACTTTTACATGGTTACCTTTCTATATTCTGGATGATGTTCCTTTCCTATATTCTGGAGGATGTTCCAAGAGTGGCTAGATATTATACAAGTGATTCAAGCAATAGAAAAGTGTTTGGGTTTCATGAATTTGAAGGTAGATGTCCACCCTAACATAATGTGATTCTATGACTTCCTCTATTTTCTTCACTTCATTTCAGCTGGGATAACAGTAATCATGCTTCCACATTCTAGAATGTCATTCCTTCAGTACAAGGGCAAGTGGGAAACCTGTGAATGAGTGTGTATGTGTGTGTGTGTGTGTGTGTGTGTGTGTGTGTGTGTAAAAACTACTCAGAAGAAAAATAACTAATTTTTACATTAATTGGAAAATAACTAATTTATCTTGGCATGAGGCCATTCAACTCCACAGGAAAATGTGTATAGATTTAACCCTATGAATACCACGCCAAAACCTATGTGTCTACTACAAGATGACCAGAATCATTTTGCAATTAGAAAAATGAAAACCTGAGAGGTAAGAATCAAAGGTGAAGGTTTCATGAGGACCTAGGTCTCTGCCATTTGTGTCCCACAGTTTTCTTGGTAAACTCCCATTTCTTCACGCTGTACTACACCCAGTTTGTTGACAAAGATCATTTAGGGCTGAGCATCCAAATCACATAGGATAATCATCATGATGGCATGTAGGGACCCTAGATAACATGGATGTTCATTGTAATTCAAAAGAAGTAGTAGTCTCCAGTATATTTCAGTGTTATTTATATTCTGTCCACAAGATGGTAGCGTACACTTTTCACTTAATGTAAAGCTGGCCTGGGATCCTAATTTCCCAGAAAGTAGAGAATGATCTGTGCTAAACTGAGGTCAGCCACTTTGGATACCATTCAGTATTTTTTTTTTTTTTTTTTTAGTGTGATGATTTATTGATTTGAAATATATTTAGCTCTGCTACAGCAAGGTAGGGATTCATTTGAAGTAAAGAAAACCCAGAAGTACATTGCATTCCAGCTTAAAGGGAATTTGAGAAGTGGGAATACTCTGGATGTTTAAAAACCACACACCAAGGATCAGATACTGACATTTTTCAAAAACACTATTTTAGTACATCATGCAAAAGACATTCGGGATGTCAAGTTCAATTAATCTTGGGTGAAATTTTGCACAGTAACAAAGTTCCTTCCATGAAAGCGGTTCAAGACGGCTATAGGTGGTTTCCCCTCAAGTCCAAGGGGAAAGTTAGACCTGAGATGCTATGAAATTTCCATGAACTAAATAAGAGGGCAGGATCAGCAATTTGGCCCGCTCTTCTGCTATGTGCCTCCTTCTTTCATCAAGCCCCCATGCCAGGAGGGACAAGACACAGATGGGAAAAACATCTGGCCCCATCTGCCTTTGTTGATCAGAGGGCCTTCTTTGAGGTTCAGGTCCTGGGCACCACTTCATCTTATTTTTAAAGAATTCTTTTTAAAATGAGGAGCTCAAGTGGGATTTCCTTTCATCTTACTATATTAATATTAAATCAGGTCTAAGACTCTGTATCAGAACCATAAGAGCAAAGCTCCAGGGCATCAAAGTGACTTCTCATTCTGTTGTCTAGGACAGCTGAGCTCCCCACCTAAGAAGAAGAGATGACGATGACCCAGGAGCAGAAGCTGGGATAACAGCAGAGGAGCAGGAAGGGAATTCCTATTGTCACAACTCTCTATTTGCCTTTCCAATGGGCTCCAGGACCAAGACTAGAGTCCTCAGCCCTCCACACTCCAGCCCCATCCTAGCTATCCATTTTATATACTCCCTACTCTCCAGCAGGCATCCTCTGATCTAACCTGGAAAGGTTGCCTCCCTGTCACTGGATTCTCACTGCATTTGTTCTTAAACCTTCTCCTTCACATTCTTTTTGGCTCCAGTATCTATGAACTGAGTCAGAAACCCCATGGCTCCAGCTTGCATGTAGGAGGGTTAATGTGTCAAACTTGCTCTAAGAAGCAATGCAAATGGTGGGGGACTATTATTTAGGAGATAAATGAGAGGAGAGAGAGAGAGAGAGAGAGAGAGAGAGAGAGAGAGAGAGAGAGAGGGAGAGAGAGAGAGAGAGAGAGAGAGAGAGGAACTTTAAGATATTGGGGGAAAAAATACCTTTCAAGAGTAACCATAATTATATTAGAGTAACTTTTCTGTTCTCCATAAAAACTGACTATCTTCTCTTCTAAGGTAATACCTTTCATCATGAAATCTGCTTAATTATATGGCAAACTCAAGTTAAACTAATGGGGTTTTCTGTCTTTCTTATTCTTAATAGGGTATTGTTTTTTACTATAAATAATACCTTTGTGATGTGATGGTCTAAATATCAGCATTAGGAATTCACATAAAAAATGATCCACTGTGAAACCTCTGGAAGCCCCCAAGACTGCTCTTATGGAGAATTATAAGGATTTATTAATGCCAGGGTGGAGTTGGGATGTTGCAGAAATGTGTAAGGGGCTGGAAAACCATGGAGATGAAGAGAAAGCAAAGAAGGAGGGAGGCCAGAGGAGGAAGGGCTCTCAGTGACCATCAGTGACTCAATGAATGGACTGAAAGGAAACTATAGTGTTGCTCCATTCCCTGAATTTTCTGCATTTTTGTGGGTGAGTGATAGTAAGATGTTTTCCTTTTAGAAATGCTGTCTACTTATCTTTCTAGATAGTATGAGGCAAAACATAAGATTATATAGATACATAGCGCCTCAGGGAGAGTTAAGTGTTTTGAATAGCTCTTTTGTGCTTTGATGCACCCTTCATGCTTGCTCATCCATCTCTCTCTCTCTCTCTCTCTCTCTCTCTCTCTCTCTCTCTCTCTCTCTCTCTCTCTTATCTATCTATCTATCTATCTATCTATCTATCATCTATCTATCATTTGACTATCCTCTTTTTACTTAATGTCACAGACTTTTTCCTAGGTGATTCAATCATTTTTTCATTTGGCAGCAAATTCATTTGACGGAAGCTTTCTGAATATGCAGTGAATGATCTCAAACACATTATCATCTCCTTGCCCAGGGAAAAGGGAGAATGTAGGTTGAACCCCACAAGCTGAGGAGGAGCTGGGGATGGGTAATGAGGCCATAACTTCCACTTCTGAGAATCAGAGACTCTAGTCGGCTGAATGAGCTTCCAGTCGCCCAAACCAGAGTGCTGCAGGAGGAAAAAGCAGATAAGCAGCATGACTGCGAGCTGGTGTTCAGGCCTCTAAAATTGTGGATTCTTGCCCATTGGGAAGGGGGTTTTGGTTTTATGCTTAAAAGGACAACATGTGCTGGATCTCACAGTCACCTATGAAGGCAAGTATCAGTTGGCCTAAGTCCACACAGATTTATGTGGGAGAAAGTGATACTGCATGAGGCCTACCCTAAGGTTCACTAATGTTCTGAACATATCATTCCTCTGTGTGGTGGAAATGAAGAAAATGCTCTGTTCTTAACTGAGAGTATAGGTGGAGTCACCCAGCAGGAAATACGCCTACAGAAAGCCCGTGGATGTAGAGGGTGGGTCAGTGCCTAGACAGAATCATTTATGCAAGGTAATGCAAGCACACTCAATAGGACTCCTCATGCTACGCAGGAGGTGCGACAGGTTCTAAACCTTATCACTATATTATTAGATGCCTCCATTTCCTCTTTCACCTCCAATTTTGTCTTTCTTAATAAAATAATGTGTCTTCCATAGTTCTTGAAGTGAGGCATGAACACAGGAAATCAGTAGGTTTCTATCTGTCTATACTATAATACCTCTCTTCTCATGCATATGTTGGGATGGAAAGATAAGCAACATAGAAAAGTTCAAATGGCTTTAAGAGGCTGTTTGCAGTCACTCTGGGAAGCCTGGGTTAAAGTACCAAGAATAAATAAGAACATGCCTCTTGCTGCCGCTCCCGTCTTTTAAATCTGAGTTTCAATTCAAGCCAATATTTACTAAGCTTCAATTTGAAGTCAGGGGCTGCTGTGAACTTTATGTTTGTACTCCCCACCCCCACAAAAAATTAATAAATTGAAAACTTAAACCCCAATGTGATGGTATTTGGAGATGAGGCCTTTGAGAGATAATTATGTGTAGATGAGATCACACATGTGGGATCCCTGTGATGAGATTTGTGTCAGAAAAAGTGGAAGGACCAGAGTTGTCTCTTTTACTTCTTGCCATGTGATGATACAGAAAAAGGTGGCTGTGTACATACCAGGCAGCGGGTCTTCACCAGATACCAGGTCTGCTAGCAGTTCATCTTAGCTTTCCCAGCTTCCAGATTTATTTTAGGCACCCAGTTCATGTATTTTTGTAATAGCAGCCTGACAAGACTAAAATGAGATATGTACAAAGAACTATCAAAAGAAAAAGGCATTTATTTATTCATTCTAAAACTACTAATTGACAGCCTAATGTATATTAGGTATGATGTGGGCATTAGGAATACAAGGTTGAACTATAAAAAAAAATATGGGATCTATACATGAGCCTTTCAGTTTAGTAGGCAAAAGAGATATTATGACCTTGCTAAGCCAAGTTGGTTAAGGAAACAAAAAGCTGGGGTGGGATAAAAGACCAGGAATATTATTATAGTGGAGATCTTCCACATAAAGCCAAAAAAGTGAGGGCTAAACATACTCCTTATAATTATGATGAGTTCTTTAGATGGGGAATCTTAGGGTATTTTTGGAGAGCAGAACATGGAAACCCAACTTATTCCAGGAGTGGGGTACATAAACAATGGGTTCTATTCTTAGATAACTTTCAGTTCACTTACAGGAAGAGAGAATCACAATGAAACAGTGAGGATTGGTTCTATATCAGTAACATAAGCTAGGTACACAGAGAACAAGGAGGAGTGAACAATGATATTGGGTCACCATTGTTTACTGTGAAGTGCACACTGCTACCTATGCTCTCTATAGCATTAAGAGGCAATGACATACAGAGACTGTCTCTCTCTTATTTCTATATGAGAATAAATCAATTACAAAGTAAATATTTTAGTCCTCTTAGGAACACATTATGTCTGGATATTTGGATTTTTCTGCTTATTTTGTGTTTTGTGATTAGGTCTTTTGGTCATCTAAGAAACTACCAAATCAATTAAGCCTTATGACATTATGTCAACAAAATACTAAATTCCCCCAAAAGTGCAAACACATCTGAAAATACTTTTAAAAGTTGTTTTTCTATTTTAAATTAATGCGTATTGGTTAAACATTTTAGAAGTTTTAGAAAAGTCTCACCATTCAAGCTCACCCATGATTACCCCTTTGATGTAGTACTACTTCTTTTGCTTTTATCTATGTTTTTTTTCTTCTCCTTCTGTATAGTATTTATTTTGTTTACTCAGTGGTTTGGTTTTGTATGTTTAACTAATCCTCAATTATCTGCCATGGATTAACTAATTTGTGGACTATCATTAAATTTGAGACAAATGATCTGTGAAAAATATCTTAAAGCTACCACAAATCAATGAAAAATTTTATTCAGCAGATATCTATTTAATGTCTACTCTGTACGAAGCACATAACTCCAGAGCAGTGCATATGCAGTTAACTACCACAAAGAAGGCCTCCTTTCCCACCTTCTGGGGGAGGCCTCTGTGTCCTACTCAACCCATCAGACAGGAGTCCTTGGGTCAATAGAGGGTCTGAATTTTATTAACTCAATGCTAGACATTTGATAAAAAAGGAAGAAGAAAGAGGGCACACATCTCAATTCCACTCCAATGTTTGAAGAATGGCAAAGAATATATAACAATCCCATTATATAATCAGATAGCCTCTTGGCCATTTCCCTCCAAGAAATTAATCTGAATGATTCTTAATCTATTTCAGTTTTTAGAATGTGAGGGACTCTCTATAGAGTGGTAACTGGATTCCTAAATATGGAATGGAATTTTATTTAAATAAATTTTAATCCACTTCCTATTTTCTGTGACTAGTATGGTTATAACCCTGACTTGGGGGTTCTCTATGAGCTGATTTTCTAGAATCCCACAGATGAGGTTTATTGAAATTGGCTACAGTTCCAATTGTTGGAGCAGACTTTCTTTTTTTCAAAAATAACATCATTGTAACTATTCAGGATTTTATTAAGATCTATTCTTAAATAATATTTTAAAATAATATTAAAATTAGTCCTAACTGGTTTGACTCAGTGAATAGAATGTTGGACTGTGGACTGAAGTATCCCAGGTTCGATTCCGGGCAAGGGCAGGTACCTTGGTTGAGGGCACAGTGTGCAGGAGGCAGCTGATTAATGTCATCAATGTTTCTAACTCACTATCCCTCTCCTTTCCTCTCTATAAAAAAAAATCAATAAAATATATAGTTTTAAAAAAGAATATTAAAATTATTTCTAAACCTAAAGTAAATAGTCTCAATTCAGGTAATTTGGGAAAATACACATACAGTGGTGTGTCCATTAAGGTGGAAGTTAATTTTACTAAATGCTATTTTTCCTCAAGTTAAAATGTTGATGTTTGAAGCCTGAAGGATAATGCAGAGGGTGTAAAAAACTTGTATAAAGAGTCCCAGGGCCTTAAGGTAAAGTGAAGATCAAGTCCTCAATCCCTTCTCCCAGGGATTATGGCAATTTATCAGGGTGATCCAAGGCCTGGAGCTAGCCCTAGAGGCAGGGAAGTGGGCCAGGAAAATGGGGATTCCAGAGGCTGTGGGTGCTGGCATCTCACCAACCAGCAAGAATTTTGTACCATGGATAACCATTAGGATCATTTTGCTAAATTATTCCCCGACTACTTCCCCTAAAAATATTATTTAAATTTAAATTTGATTTATAGTAACTCTACATTGATTTGTAAAATGGCATTTTAAAAAAATATTTACTCATGGTCCTTCCTTTCTCTAACATTAGGTCTCAATTTATTCAAACTTTCCTTCTTTTATCCTTCCCAGTATGTTTGGTTTTCTTTGTATAAGTCCCTCTTAGGTCCTGACTTGGATTTTATATGACTAATATTATATATTATATATAAATATATAAATACATGTATTTTTATATATAACAAATGACATTTTTCATTATATTTGTAGAATGTTATATGTTAAAAGGAATTTTGATTATTCTTGTTGTATCTACCTTTTAAATCACCTGTTTTTCACTTGATTTTTTGTGAATTTTAGGTAGAGTAGCAAATCATCTGTAAATGACAATATTCTTTTTACCTTTCCCATGTCTCTGCCTTTTCCTTTGTTCTATGCCTAACTGCCTTAAATAGCACTCTGAATACAGAATAACAGTGGTGACAGCAATATACTCCTTTTTATTTTAGTTTTAGTGAAATACTCTGGTATTTTAAGTGTTGTTTTTGGTTTAAGATAGCTATTTTTTACCATGTTAAAACAATTGCCTTCCAGTATTAGTTTGTTAGATTTTTTTAATTAGGAAAACACATTACACTTATTAAATATATTTTGAGCATTCATTTGATGGTCAACATTTTCTTTTTTGATATCATGTCCTAATGAAATTCATAATTATAAATAATACATGCATTTTAAAAAATAAACACTATTGGTCAAAATGGGATTGGACTATATAATTAAATGGACAAATTCTGTATATTTATGTATTAATTATATATTATCTTATCTGTATATATATATAAAAGGCTAATAAACTAAATGTCCAACTGTCCAACTGGTCACTATGACATGCATTGACTACCAGGGGGCATACACTCAATGCAGGAGCTGCCATGATGCACACTGGCTATTTATAGAGAAGCAGCACTGCAGACATGGTCCCAACAATGCAACACTCAGCTTCCCCCAAGGAAGACACAGGACTTGCCACTACAGCCTAGCCCAGCCCAGCCCAGAAATGGTGGCCGTGGAAGCTGGTTAATGATATCAGGTAGCAATGCCCAGCTTCCTCTCCCTAGCAACTTGCCTCCTTCGAGTTTCTTCAGCCCAGGAATATGACTTGCTTTATAGCCAGGTGGAAACATTTTACATTTAACCAAATGTCTGTGTAGTGTTTTCCCATGCCTCATCTCATTTGATCCTCACAGAAGTCCTGGAGTAGGTAGATAGGAGACTCGGTGGAATCCTATTTTCTTTTCATTAGCCAGAAAACATAGATTTAGAAAGCTTAGAAACTTGATCCACCTGAAAAAAAGTAAGAAATGCTGAACCTTGAAAATGACTTCAGGTTTTGTCACTGCACAGAATACAGTCAAACACTGCTGCAGTTAAATATTTTGCCCTTTGTTCTCCCTGTGTGGTGTATAATAATAATAATCTGCTTCATGTTGATATTTACTGCTGTGTTGCTGACAATTACCTAAAAGAGAAGTTGAGGTACTTCACTGGGCTGGAAAAAGTTTAGCTAAATCAGAAAGGAGGTCTAATTAAGCAAGTTTATTCTATGTGCATAAAAGGCTAAGTTGACTCACGCATGCACAATACATATAAAGCTCTTGCTTGTGCCAATCACACATGTGTGTTTTGATGTGTCATTGTCTATAGTGAATTTGGTTGACACCTATGTTATAGAGAAAGGGCAAATAGCGATATTAAAATATTTCCTCTAATTAATTTCCTTTTAATGTGCATGAATTCATGCATCAGGCCGCTAGTTACTTATCAATTATAACTTAATTGTAAATTACAACTTATAACTTACTAACTTATAAACATAATAACTGATATTTATTACTGAAAAAATAACATAAATTATAATTTATGACAATATAAATTTTAAATTAATTATAAATTATTATAAATTTTAAATAAATCATTAATTATTAGATATTGATAATTTCTTTGCTCCTTATAAATGAGAAGTTAATTTATAGTTTCCTTTACTGCATTATTTTTATTAATTTGGGGCATCAGTTTTATGAAAATTTGTATTCTAATTGAAAACTTTTCACTTTTTATATGTGTAAAATTTGTTTTTTAATAATATAGATATTATCTGTTTTTGTTTTTGTTTTAAGTTTTAAAGAATTCATTAATAATTTTTTTGGCCTTTTTGCCTTTTGTGGCAATTCTTTGATAACTTTTCAAAGCCCTCATATATATTAATCTTTTAATACTTTTTATATTATCTCAAATTAATTGTATTAATTGTTTTTATTGAGTAATTATTTATAACTCCCTGAAGTATCTAATTACATATATATTTACTTTAACTATCCCATGGACTGTTGTTATTTCATACTTAAAAGAAAAAGCCAAAATGTCAGTCTGACCTTTGTAGATTTATAGGTGAGGCAGATACTGCCAGTTGCTGACCCAATGTTCATTCTTTCTTAACACTGGACCCTGATTTTGTTGGGTGTAAAAATATTCAAAATATTTAGAAATAGCTAAAACCATATTTCCTAATCTACATTGCAGAAAGGGTGGGCTGTGTAACATGGTTCAGGCCAATGAATTAATTTACCAAATGAGGCTTCTCTGAAGGTCCCTGATAGGGAAGAAAGTGCCAACAAATATCCCTTTGTCCTTTTCTTGTCTTCCTGTCTCCACTCAACAGCTGGAGTCTCTCAGTTATTTTGAGAAGGTCACCTTCAGGGTTGCAGAGGAGAAAGCTAGAAGGAGTCTGGGTTCTTACATGACATAATGGGCTGTCTTTTCAGCTCTGAACCATCTATCACCAGAGCCATTTTACATGTGAGAATAATAAGCCTTATCTTATTCAAGCCAACACTATTTGGATTTTTGTGTTAGTTAGCCAAACAAGTCCCTAGCTAACTAATTAGTTGAGCAATTATTTTTGTTGTCACAATCCTTGTCAGATTTTTATTTATATTTGTACTTTTTAAAAAGTTTACAATCTTGGAGTATGTTTTTATATTTGTTTATCTGGAATTCAGAGGCTCTTTTTAAACAAAGTGTTGAAGATATTTTCTAGGCCAAGAAAAATGTCATTATCTTAAGTTTGGCCTCTGCTCTCTGCCTTCTATATCCATCATATTATTTTAAAGCTGGAGTACAGTTAATAGGCACAACTTCTAGCCAGTTCCCAGCAGAAATTCACTTGGATGGTTCTCCTGGCCCATCATGGGATGGGTTTTACCTCAGCTGTGGGGCTCCCTGAAATTCTGAAATGCACAGTTTGTGCTATTGCCTAAGCAGCTGGCTACCTGTTGGTGTCTTCCCTACAATGTTTTGCTTAAGAGAACTCTACTCTCAGAATGCAAAATACAGAGGTGACCAACTCACCGCCACCACCATCACCACCAACACCATCACCACAACTTCCTACCCTGTTTTCTGAAGAGACACTCTGAAAAATGACATTGAAATATGAAGAGGCAAGATGATGTTTGAGCTCAGGCTACTAGAAGAAATACCATAGCATGGGTAACTTAAACAACAGACCTTCATTTCTCACTGTTCTGGAGGCTAGAGAGTCCAAGATCCAAGTGCCAGCAGTGTCTGGTGAGAGCCGAACTCCTGGTTCTTTTCAGTGTATCATCAGATGATAGATAGTAAAGAGGGGTAGCAAACTCTCTCATGTCTCTTCTTGTAGGTGCACTAATCCCATCATGAAAATTCTATGCTCATGACCTAATTACCTCCCAAAGATCCACCTTCAAATCCCATCATATTATACCTTCAGCATATGATTTTGGGGAAAACACATTCAGTCCATAGCAAATGAAGAGAAGAATAGTATGACTTTCTCAAAACACAGCACTTAACTAATTAAAGCATGGCTACCTGCTTTTCTGATGAGTAAAGGTCTTGAGTCACTGGTCACTGAGTCAGAGGTCAGACAGTGGAAAATAAATGAAATACTATCTCACCTTGTCTCAGGATTCCTTAGTTTTATTGATGATGCACTGGTGGGCCATTGGTTGATTTTTCTCATTCCAACTCCAATAACCAGAAAATATGTGGAAAAATAGCCAAGATTCTGGTACTAGATTGCTTGTCAGTAGTCATGTTCAATGCTGTGATTTTTTTTTTCCTTTGGGGACAACAATATAAATTTTTATACTTTATTCCCTGAAAAAAGAAACACATTAGTGCTGTGATTTTTACATATGTTGTCACTGTATTTCTAAAGATATGTTGAAAGAAACTCCATCAGAGTCTGTAGAATCATGAACCCATATAACTTACCCCATAATAATTCACAAAGTGTCAGCCTATTTTAGTTAAACATTGTGACTATTTATAATTTCTGCTATATCAAAATAATCCTAAAATTTTCTTAAGATTTTCAGGAGTGAGATTATTTGGTAAAAGTTAAGACATCTGACTGTCCTTAAAGTCCTCTTGATCTTTTGGCAACCTTAGGGGAAAAATGAAGTATTTCTTGGCTAGTTTATAGTTCTCATTTACTTAATTTAATCATTTTAGTAAAGTCATATGATTTCTATGTATTATTGTTTTACTGATAAGGAAACTGTGGTTCAGAGGGGCCATTTGTCCAAGATCTCAGAGTAAATAAGTAGCAAACTAGAAGCAACTGAGTTAGAACTATCTTGGGAAGTCCAGACTCCTAAGGTCAAATCCAGTGCTTTTCTATGCCTCCATCCTAACTTTCTAACATTCTTATTTTATAGCTAGAAAAAAAAAAAAAACCACAACAAAACACACAAATACTCAGAAAGATAAAAGCTATTGCCCAAGGGCCACACAGCTAGTTAATGAAATAGATCCAGTTCTGCAATTCTCTATAAAAAAATGATGCTATATTCTGGGTCAATTTGTAACAGCAAATAGTTAGAAATAATCTGAAGAGATAATAAAGTACAGTGCAAATACAATATGTTGAAACTTTGTGAATTATTATGTAGTAGCTCTGCTTATAATTCTGTAGTTATATGTATGTATGTATACTTATTTACCCATCTATCAATCATCTATCTATCTATCTATCTATCTATCTATCTATCTATCTATCTATCATCTATATATCACCTCATAGCTTTCAACTTCCCCCAGTACATTTCTCACTTCACCTTTCTTCTCTCAACAGAACGTCACAGAGTTTGAATTCATTTCTCGCTTAAATTCAGAGTTCAAGGAAGAGGCAATCAAGAAGACAGATTTCAATGACAAAAATAACACTGAAAAGGGAACATCTTTCTTATGTACCAGGTGAGAGGCCATTGGCACAGTGAAAAAGCTGTTCTTGGAACATGCCTTCCTACACAATATTGGCTTCCTCATCTTTTATCCAAAATTCATTTATCATTTTATATGACTATGAGGCAGGGTGGGGGTATCTCAAAATATTTCTCTTCTTATCTTTGTACTTGCTGTCTTGTGTTGTCCACATTATGCTTTAAAAAATGAGATTCCCATTGTAATGAATGGCTGGCAATTCCAGAGGAGTTTTTGAATTATAAGACATAACTTTGCCATGAAAACATTTTTGCAAGGACATAAATTAGAAGGCTAATGTCACGATGACCTGATCCGCCACCCTCGGCTCCCCATGGTTAAAGATAACAGTATCAGCTGTAAAAAAAAAAGTGAGTCATTTAGAAAGCTGTAGGAATTCTGATGAAGACGACAAAATGGAAAAGGGATTCCCAGGTCCTCCCTCTAGGATCCACCCACCACTAGTCTAACTTACTCTTCTGTCCTCACCACACACCAGATGCTACAGCAAAATTGAGCAACTTAATGAATGATTCCCATTCTTTCTGCTTTCTTTTCTGCCTCCTTGGATCATACTGAGTTTTTATCTGAAAGACCCTTTTCCTGTCCCCTGAGCAAATTCCTACATGCAGTGATCCCCTCTTTGAAACCTTGTAAAAGACATTCATGGACAGAACTAATGATTTCCTTCTTTATATTATACTATCATTCTCATGGTTCACACAATTAGTAGAGAAATTTCTCCAATATACTGGGTGGTTGTTTCCTTTTCCACCCTTCACCCTTGTATATAAACATTTTGAGAGCCCGAGTCTTTGCAGCCCAAGCATTTAACACATATTTTCTGTAAAGGGCCAGGTAGTAAATATTTTAGGTTTTATGAGCTATACAACCTCTGCTGCAACTACTCAACTCTGTGTGAAAGCAGCAGGCACATAAACATGTGGGTGTGGTACATTATATTTTGTGGCAACCTGAGAAATGAAGCCAACCTATATCCACCATCTTTTGGACTTGTGAATTGAAAATTAGACTGTCTTATCCAAAACAGGGACTGATAAAAAGTTAATTTAAAAATGGCATCCTGTCAGGGTTACAATTCTAAGATAGGTGATTTGAAAGTTTGTAAGGACAAAGCTTTGGCACCAGGGAGACCAGCACCCACTTCTGCTTGAGTTGAAGTATGGGGCAAGACCTCCAAATGCAGCAAGATGGAAGCCATGTTATTCACAGCTCTGAATAACAATAATAAGAATGAATATAAATATAGCAAACACTGTTGAGTGCTTACCATGTGCCAGGCACTGCTCTAAGCACTCTACATTCATGGATTCATTTAATCCTCACAAAAAAACTGTTGAAGTATTGCTTTTATCTCCATTTTACAGACAAAACTGAGGCTTAAAGAGGTGAAATGATTAATTTGTGGTAACATAGTTAGCAGGTGCAGATGAAGGCGATCTAAAATGGAAGGATCAGTGCATGCAATACACCATGGTTCCTAAACGCAGGTCCATGGCCCAGATGCATACAAATCACCTGAGGAACTGATATGAATGCTTAGACCCCACCCTTAGAAATGCTGTTAGTGTACCCGGGGTAAAATCAAAGAATCTCTATTTTGTTTTAAAGAGATACCCTTATGATTCAGATGCGTAGCTGTAGTGAAATAAATGGTGGTTCCCCCCAAATATTTATGCCCGTGTTTTGATCCCTGGAACCCGTGAATGTTACCTTGGGCAAAGAGTTTGTGGAGTTATATTAAGAATTTTGAGATAGTATACCCTATATATGAGGACCCTATACTATCAAGTGGGACCTAAATCTTATAACAAATATCATTTTAACATGCACACTGAGGATACAGAGAGAAAAGGGGAAGAGTCAGTGTAGTCATGAGGTAGAGGCTAGAGAGATGTGGCCACAAATCAAGAAATGCTGATGGGCAACAGAATCTGGGAGAGGTAAAGAATTGATTTTCTTTTAGAACTTCCAGAGCGAGTGTGGGCCCTGCCAACATCTTGATTTTGGACTTACAAATTCCAGCACTACATCTGTGTTATGGCAGCTCGAGGAAACTAATACAGAGCCACTCTCACTTCTCCTTAATTTCAATTCAAATATCACAACCCCTCAGCTAAAAAGAATCTTTCACTCCTCCCAGCTGCCATCAAAGTCCTCTTTAGGCTCTGAACTCTAAATCTCCTTGAAGGTAAGAAGTACGCCTTGTTTATATCTTAGGCCCTGAGGAAACTTCATAATCAATGATTGTGAATTCACCGATATTAGCATTATCCTCTCTAACAATGAAATAAACTCAGATTTCAAAATGCTGAAAGTTTGAAGGCAAAACCTATAGAGAAATATAGAAAAACAACAACACTGAATTCTGTGGAAGAGGAACTTAGGGGTCTGAACTTCCTTTTACAAGAGAGTGTGGTGAAAACATATTTCCATCATCTCACACACACATGCAAATAACACATGACATACAGCCCCTCTTTAGCCTTGCACATGGATCTCTGCCAGGACCACTGTGTCTTGCCATGATGGTCATGCTTTGTCTGTGCCTGACCCCAGAGTTGTGTCGTGTCCTACTCCACCTTACCATATCCCACTTTCAGGGACCCAGCAGTGAAAGCGTATCTTACCACTCAGATCCTGTAGCCAGTAACAGGAAAACTGCTACTTGAAATGACACCCAGTGCCAACACCATGGTTTCTTTTCATGAGAACCTACCTGGCTTTGTGAATAAGGAGTTAGAACATATTGTAATAACAATAATCCTGAGAGCCTCCATTGCCAAGAGATCAGATTCTCAACAGATGAACTGTTTTTGAACTGGAAGCCTGCCTTGAAACATAGCTTGATTATTCAGAACTTTGCTCCTGAATAGGTAGCACAGAGAGGGAAACCTAGGTAGATAACAGGCCAATGCTCTCCAAATGAAACCAAGCCCCTGACCACTTTCGTTACTAATTACATAGCCAACTGAGTAAACAAACCAGGGATCCATGATGGGGTATGGGTATCACTTCATATCCAAGTTCCCTGAGCAGTTAGTGCCCCATCTCACAGTTCTCTGACTAACCTCAGTGCCACAATTTGGAACACATCCACCTGTGCAGTCCAGTTACACAAAACCTAAGACAAGAAGTGATATTGCTTAGCATCTCAGGTTCAGATGTTGCAATGTACAGACTTGGGCTTCAATTTTAATCCACTGCTTACAAGTTATCTTTCACTCATTCACACTCCATTTGGAGATGTGCTATCATGTGATGGGAGGGAGTGAACCAAATTGTCCTTTGCTCCCACAGGAGAGATTAGTGGTCACAAGGACTCTTTCTGGAGCCAGACAGGTTCCAGCTCCAACCCATCTCTGCTATTTCCTACTTAACTTTTCTCACTGCAGATTTCTCATCTGAAAAATGGGATTGCTCATAATAGCACCGAGTTCTGAGTTTTTTTTTTTTGTTTGTTTGTTTTTTTTTGAGGGTTAAATATGATAATGTTGATAAAGAATTTGATGCAAAGCTCTGCTGGCATGGCTCAGGGACCAATAAATCAGGAGGTCACAGTTTGATTTCCAGTCAGGGCACATGCTAAAGTTGTGGGCTGGATCCCCAGTGTAGGGCATGCAGGAGGCAGCTGATCAATGATTGTCTCTCATCATTGATGATTGTATCTTCCTCTCTTAGATAAGGAACTTGACACAGAGAAGTCCTCAATAAGTAACAGCTACTATTTAGGAAGGAGAAATGACATGCATTTTTATAAACTTTCTTTCCTAAACACTACCAAGTTTGAACATACACTGATTTTATTTTACCCTTTCAACTAGCTATTTCTATTTTAGAAAGTAAATAGACCTTGTATTTAAAAAAAAAAATCCTTTTCATTTCACATGGTTTGAGTACTTACTATGGGCCTGGCAAGGTAATACATTTAACATGTGACATCTCATAATCCTTGCTGTGGATATATGTATATGAGGCAGCTATTATTATCTCTTCTTTCCATTTGGGAAACTGAGGCTCAGAAAGGCTAGGTGACTTTCCAAATTCATTAACCTGGTATATTTGAATATGCGGATTCTGACTGTGAAGTTTCCTCAGAGCCTAAGACTAACATATGCTCTAATAGCTAAATAGGAACCAAAATGTTGACTTTTCCAATGACCCAATAAAGTAGAAATCGAGGTTGTCAGATAAATCACATTGGGGGACACAAAATGAGACCCTACATTCTTTCTAAATTCAGATCTTATGACCTCTGAAGCGAGAATCAGTTCTTCGGTTCTGAAAGAAAGGGCTATGAGGTAGAAGAAAATTTACCCTTAGTCCTTGAAGACAAGGCTGAAATTAAAAAATGTTATCCAAACATCTTCTCCAAATTGGAGTCACATCTAGAAAGCATTTGTCCCTCTGTTCCTCCCTAGACACCAAAGGGATGTTAAAATCCTGCTTTAATTCTGAAATTTGAAGTTAAATGATTTGGGATGGCTACAAAAAGAAATCACTGGAGAGAGAACAGGATTTAGGAAAATATGAATGTGAGCAGGGGGTCTTCCAGATTGAAGAAAATAAAGGGCACAGATGTGTGAAAGTGCAGATACTTCTCATCAAATCAGATGGACCACAAAAGCACCAAATTACAGGATAAACAAATTCTCTAAAACATCAAGTTGATCTCTTGAACACGTGATTTTATTTTGCCTAAGACCCTATATTACAGAGATGTTCATTTCCCACAGGATGAAGCCCATTCTTCCTTGAGGAGAATCCTGAGCAAACACCCAAAATAATTAAACTGAAATGGACCATTTTAACCCCACTGCAGTTCAAACACCCCCGCCATCAAAGCTGGCCAGCCAAAACCAGCTGCTTAGGATCATCCTTTCAGGTTCAATGAACTAGAGCTTTGTTAGACCAGGAATGAGAAAGGATTTCAAAGACAAGGGCCCTCCTTGGGAAATGATTTCCTGATGACCTCTTTGAATTACATGATTTTTCTCATAAAACAGTTAGCCCCCTAATCCTATTGCCTCCACAGTGAATCTCTCCTAAGTCCCTTGGCCAGGCTGAGAGAAAATTATGAGAGAAATGGCCACATCTCCTCAACCCATGACAAAATGTTCCCAATTCACCTCACACTCCATAATTTAAAAAGAACAGGACACAAGTTTTTCTCTGTTTCTGACTTTGCAAGTTCTGGTTAACTTGAGTGTGTATTGTTATACAATGGTTTAATTTTTTTTTAAAGAAACTAAATTGTAAAGCTTGAATTTTTATTGTTTTCATATCCTAGTATCATCACCAGTGTCGACTTTAGATGCTCCATCTACATCCATTTCTAAAGATTCTTAATGCTTTAGTAATGCTGTTTGGATGTCTTCATTAAAAACAAGCATGTGCATTTGAGTTTTAATATCACATGCTGCCTTTTCCTGTAAGTTAAGATAATAATTTTTGAAAGTAACATGCCACCCAGCTATTGTCGCTCAGTGGTTGAGAGTCGATCTATGGACCAGGAGGTCACCATTCAGTTCCCCGCCAGGTCACATGCCTGGGTTGTGGGCTGGATCCCCAGTGTGTGGCATGCAAGAGGCAGCTGATCAATGATTCTCTCTCATCATTAATGTTTCTATCTCTCTCCCTCCACCTTCCTCCCTGAAACCATATATATATATATTTTTTTTTTTTTTTTTTTTTTTTTAAAGAGAGTAACATACTGTATACTCAGCTGCCTGACTTTGACCTAGAACAGTTTTCAACCTTTTCATCTAATGGCATAAACTAATTACTAAAATTCTGTGGCACACTAAAAGTATATATATTGCTGATCTGACAAAAAAAATAGATATAATTTTGATTCATTTATACCAAATGGCTATTGTTGTTTTGGCTGTTGTCATTTTTTTTTTTAATTTGACAACCTAAGGAAAAAAGAGTATCAGTGCCCCTGATTAAATAGTCAGGTATTGCAAATTTTAAAAATTCTTGCAGCACACCAGTTGAAAACTGCTGGCCTATGACAATATTATTACTCAGAAATTTATCAGAGAGCTTTCTACTTAAAGAGTTAATGTTACAATAACAGAAGAAAAAAGAATAAGGTGAAAATGAATGTGAGTCAGTTTCTAAAACCAAACCAATACCTTGGGATTTAAATATCAATTTTATGTTGAGAATGTTCATAATAATTTGTTTAAAAAATTGCCTGGAAAACAGGATTGGGAGTGACAATTCTGTACTCTGACATTAGCTAGTTAGCAAATCTCAGGAAAGGAACTATGATCCTCTCTCCCAAGCACTGTGTGCAAAGTTTTTCGTGAGTTAACTCATTTACTCTTCATGTTAGCTAGTATCATTATTATCCCCTTTTATGAGATAAGGAATCTGCACAAGGAAGTTAAACAACCTCCCAAAGTCATAAGTGTAAAAAAACAGCTCATTCACATTTTCACCTCAATGTTATAAAAGGTAGTAGTAATTTCTAGAGAGTTAAAAAGGCATTATGGCATGAAGAAAAGAGTATACATGGATTTTGGTGCCAGATAGACCTGGTTTGAATCCCAACTATTGAGTGAGTGAACATCTCAAATCACTTAACTTCCATGAGCCTCAATTTCTTTATTTGTAAAATGGACTCAATAGGACTTTTCTTGCAGGACGCTTATAAAGATTAGAGAAATATATAAAGCACATAGTAGTTTACCTGACACAACTGATTGTCAATTAAGACTGGCCCTCATTAATAGCAGCATTAATGTCTTTGAGGACTAAATGTAGATTCACTGGCAGTCTGCATGGACTCATAACACTAATTAAAGCAAGTTCAGGCAATTGAAAAGGTCAGAAATTATTGTGCTGAGAAGATGCTTAATACAAAAAATGACTTCATCAACTAATATTTGCTTAGCAAATTTCCATATGTGAAGCACTTTCCTATTGATTCACCTGCTCATTTCAGGAGACTTATAAGATAAATTTACACAATTGTCTCCATTTGAAGAAAAATAACTTCAGAGAAGTCCTTGCCTGAGGTCCCAGAATGGCAAGCGGGAGGTTTGATGTCACTGAAAAATGTACACTGTATCTTTGTCTCTTTCTTGAAATACTGAACCCAGAATTTGTTATGGAGGTTTAGGAAGTTGTAACCTTATGTCTCTGTTAAGAATGATAATGCAGGAGATTATACAATCATAAAATTATCTGTGGGCTCCATCAACATTCATCTCTCTTAGTCTTCTCATTTTACCAAAGAGACAATTAAGAAAAGAGCAGTGAAATGTTTCTCATGAAGTCATTTTGAAAGTTCATGGCTGTGCTTCTCATTAAAGATGGCAGATGTGCAGGGACCGGTTTGGCTCAGTGGATAGAGCGTCGGCCTGCGGACTGAAAGGTTCCGGGTTCGATTCCGGTCAAGGGCATGTACCTTGGTTGCGGGCACATCCCTGATGGGGGGTGTGCAAGAGGCAGCTGGTCGATGTTTCTCTCTCATCGACGTTTCTAACTCTCTGTTCCTCTCAATTCCTCTCTGTGTAAAATCAATAAAATATATTTAAAAAAAAATAAATAAAGATGGCAGATGTAACATATGTTTTACATTCCATCCCATCTCCAAAACCCCCTAAAAAGACAGTAAAGGGATGAGTTGTAAGGAGAGAAGGAATGGGAAGAAAACAATAACATTCTGGGAGATAGAAAGCAGGTGGTGGAGGGGTGATGGGCTGTGCAGACCCATGGAGCTGAAATTTAAGTTAACGGGCAGCCCACTGCAAAACTTCACAGAGAGTTCGAAATTGGCAGCAAGAAGTACTTCTGAAAGCAGCAATGCAACAGAAGCTGATAGTGGACCTGCTAATATCTCTTTGACAGATGGTCCCTACCACCCTCCTGGCAGAGACTGAAGACTGACTCTTTGGGAGAAGCTGATCAGAAAGATCCCAGACAGATGAGTGCCGGACACTCCTGAGGGCAAGGACACTTTACTGGAAAAAGGGCAATTTATTAAAAAGTACACATACTGAATGATGAGAACCCCAACTTCCTGTGCCTCCTTGGCTCCAGAATACTGACAGCCATGCTTTGAGACCCTGGGCTACATATTGAATAATTCTGATCTGAGGACTCTGGCCAGCCCTACAGTAAAGACCTAAAGATACTGATGCTCTGCCATTCTCTAAGAAATGGTCTAGACCAGTGGTCGGCAAACTCATGAGTCCACAGATCCAAATATCAACAGTACGATTGAAATTTCTTTTGAGAGCCACATATTTTAAACTTAAACTTCTTCTAATGCCACTTCTTCAAAATAGACTTGCCAGGCTAAGGCATTTTGTGGAAGAACAACACTCAAGGGGCCAATGTGGTTTGTGAGCCACAGTTTGCAGTTTGCCAACCACAGTTCTAGACAAATCACCTTAATGGCACTCCGTAGTCACAATCTATGCACACAGATCTTTCTTCAGTTACTCTGTGTTCTCTCTCAAAGTCAGATTTAACAAATGCAAATGTGATATTTGGGACATAGTTATACTAAAAATATATTTGTTGTTTGTATAAAACTCAAATTTAACAGAGCTTCCTTATCTTATCTGGCAACCTTACCCTCTCTTAAGTAAGAATGAACATCCAAGAAACACCTTGCATTTGAGGACAGCCTCAAAATGAAAGACAGTGAATAAAACATACTAATGAGGGAAAAGGAACATGGAGTAAAGACAAAAAACAAAACAAAAACAAAACAAACAAACAAACAAACAAACAAAAAACACACCCAACAACAACCCCAAAAAAACTAACTTAAAAATAGTGTGTGCCAGCACTATTTACAATAGTCAAGATTTAGGAGCAGCCCAACTGTCCATCAGTAGCTGAGTCGATAAAAAAGCTCTGGTATGTTTACACAGTGGAACACTGCTCTGCCGTAAAGGAGAATGAAATCTTGCTCTTTGTGACAGCATGGATGACCTGGAGAGCATTATGCTAAGTGAAATAAACCAGTCAGAGAAAGACAAATACCATGTGATTTCATTTACATGTGGAATCTAATGAACAAAATAAACAAACAAAATAGAAACAGACTCATGGATACAGAGAACAGATAGCTGTCAGAGAGGAAAGGAACTGTGTAAAATGAGTGAAGGGATTAAGCAAAAACCAAAACCAAAACAACAACAACAACAACAACAAAACAAACTTTAGAGACAAGGACAATAGTATGATGATTACCAGAGGAAAAGGGGTTAGATAGAAGAGGTTAAACGAAGGTTAAATTGTGAGAGGAGACTAGACTTTGGATGGTGAATACACAATGCAATGTACAGATAATATATTATAGAATTGTACACTTGAAATATATATGATTTTATTAACCAATGTTGCCCCAATAAATTCAATAAAATTTAAAAAATGGTGCCATTTTTTTTCTCAGAGAGTTAAGCAGAATGTTGTACCACTGAAACAAGATCAGTTTGTTTAAAAAAGAAATAATCAAAGAATATTAAAATGTTATTTTTAAAGTTATGATAGCAAAAATAAAGAAAATCAATAAAATGGTATAAAGGGAAAACAGAGTTACAGAAAAATAAAAAATAAAACATAGGGAATATATGAAAAGAAGTGATAAAAGAAATAATTCAAGATAATTTCCCCAAACATAAGGATATGAGTTTCCAGATGGAAAAGACCCTCTGAACATAAAGGATGACAAAATTAAATGCCCCCAGTAAAGGAAAAAAAAAAAAGAAAAAAGAAAGGAAGGGAGAAAGAAAGGAAGGAAGGAAGGAAAAAGAAGAAAGGAAGGAAAGGAAGAAAGGAAGAAGTGGCTGAGCTGAGATATATATGTCTATTTTAGTTCTAGGAAGTCAGGATGAAATATGCTCAATAACTATTAAACAATTTGTAGTCACTCTGGTCTAGAATTAATACAGAAATTTAATAAATTGACTAAGCCTTAAGAAAAAAATATTATATATATATAATAAAATTATATATATTATATATATATAATTAATATATATAATATATATTAAGCACAATGTAGTGAAAGAACTTCAGATCAAGAATCAGGGGCACCCATTCTAGTACTGTTTCTGCCCCTATATGACCTTAGACATATCCCTTCACATCTCTGGACCCCAGCTTTATCATATGCCATTAAAATAATTGAGTATTGAGTACATAAACTAAAATAATTAAAAAAAATCCATATTCCTTGCCGGGACCGGTTTGGCTCAACAGATAGAGCGTCGGCTTGGGGACTGAAGGGTCCCGGGTTCAATTCTGGTCAAGGGCATGTACCTTGGTTGCAGGCACATCCCCAGTAGGGGGTGTGCAAGAGGCAGCTGATCGATGACTCTCTCTCATCGATGTTTCTAACTCTCTATCTCTCTCCTTTCCTCTCTGTACAAAATCAATAAAAATATATTTTAAAAAAAATCCATATCCCAATAATACTTAAGAAATAATTCAACACACCACTTTCTTTATTTCCTTCTTTTTTCTAAGATAATCCATATTATTTTATTTTTATATAATAGATTCACATTTTTATAACACTCCACATGTTTTATTCATTCTGACACTACAAAAAATTAACTGATACTATTTAAAAATATATATATGTATATATGTATATATACATATATATATATATATATATTTTAAATATATATTTGTATTGATTTCAGAGAGGAAGGGAGAGAGAGAGAGAGAAAGAGAGAGAGAGAGAGCTAGAAACATCAATGATGAAAGAGAATCACTGGCTGGCTGCCTCCTGCATGCCCCCTACTGGGGATCTAGCTCACAACTTGGGCATGTGGCCTTGACCCTTTGATGGCAGGCTGATGCTCTGTCCACCAGCTAGGGTTTAACTGATACTATTTATAGGTACAAGGTCTGTGGTATTGAATTACACAATCACAGTATCTGTCCTGCCTTCATGAAATTTTTATTCTAATTGGAAAGATAGTTTTTAAAAAATTTTTAAATTTCTATATTGATTAATTAGTTTGAAAAAAAATTTAAAACAAGCAAATATATTTCTATATAGGACAAATGCTGTGAACAAAAAGTAAGATTCTATGAAAGAATATAATAAAGGGAACCAATTTTAGAGTTGGTGGTTAGTGAAGGAATTTCTGAGAAAGTGGCTTTAAAATTAGAATAAGAGTTAGGAGGTGACGAGTAGAAGAAAGAACTTACTAAGAAGAGTAGAAAGTATGAAGGCCTTGATGGAAAAATTGAGCTTTCAAGGAAAGGAAAGTTAGCCAGTATGTAGGGCTGAGATTCTCCCCAGGAAGAATGGTGTGAGATGAGGTTGACAAGAATGCAGAGGCTAAATTATTTTGGGTCTTTGAATCCATGAAGAAAGGTTGGAATTTATTTTTCCTCTCTCTCTTTTTTTTAATCCTCACCTGAGGATATTTTTTCCATTGATTTTTAGGGAGAGTGGAAGAGAGTGGGAAAGACAGAGAGAAACATCGATGTGCACGAGCCTTACCAGGCTTTGGGCCCAAAGAGGAGCCTGCAACCAAGGCATGTGCCCTTGACCAGAACTGAACCTGGGACCTTTTGGTCCACAGGTTGATGTTCTATCCAGTGAGCCAAACTGGCTAGGGCTGTATTTTATTTTAAGGGCAATGGGAAGACATTAAATTATTTTAAGTATTAAAATGACCTCATCTAATTTACAATGTACAATCACTCTTGCTGTTATTTTATTTTGTTGGATCTTCAATACTATGTATTGAGATAAGCAGTGCAGATATATTCTTCATTGTTGAGAAAACAAAGTACAGAGAGGTTAGGTGGCTACCTGTGAACAGATCCAGTGGTTGGATAGTTATAGAGATCTAGAGCAAGGCCTCAGGTTTTCCAACACCAGTTACTTAGTATTGCATGGCCTGACACATAATAGAAACTCAATACATATGTGTTAAATGAATATACATCACACTAGGACACTAGCTTGAGATCCATGGGTCTTCCAGTAAAAGAAAATGCTTTAAGTCAGCCTCCTGGGAGAGTGTATACTTCCCCCCTGTAATAGAAACATTGACCTTGGCAAAGACAACTGGCAGAAAAAAAATCTTTAACTGAACAAAGTCCTTTCTCCAGTTTATACCAAAAAGATTTCATGAAAGAATTGGCAACATCACAACAGACCCTTTGTTGTGTGTTTGAGCTGACCATCTGTCCATGAGACTCAGCTATGGACAGCCTTCCGACTTAAAAGTTCTCCTGACTTCATTAAAAAAAAAGAAAAAAAAAAGTGGTTCCTCCAAAGTAAAGGGCAATGAAATGGAAGTAGCAATGCTTCCTCACACCATTCAAACTGCACATGCTGAACAAAAGACCTATTCTTTCCACCCAACTCTGCTATTTTGAATTTCCTTGAACTTGCTTCAAAATAAAGTTTGAGATGAAGAAAACTTTGCCTGTGGCACATAAATGGTCCCAAAAGGAGCCTACCTGGTGATGAGAGTTCAGTCACCCCAAGTGAGATAGGGCTTCTTGTTTACACTCTGCAGCCTGGACCAAAGTACGTACAATGGAGGAAAAAGAAAGCAAAACAAATCATACATATGTACTGTAAAAAAAAAAATTGGATCTCACCTGCCAACCCCCTTTTTTTTTCTCATTTACCAAGGCATGAATTTTGTCAACAAAATTATTTGACAAAATTGTGTGGTTAGTTCTCAGTCAATAGCAGGTTTGGTCTACACATGTTGTCAACTTTCACCTGAGTTGAGGAATCAAGGAAAATTTCCAAGAGTGCCTTAAAAGTAAATCAACTATCTGTACTCAATTACTGAGTACTGATTGATCATTTCTAGGTGTTCACAACTGGGTTTAATCCTGTGGGGGGAATAATTAAGGTATTGTATTGACATATGGTCCCTGTACTTTCTAAACAACTATTTTTTGTTAGTTATCGAGAATATTTTCCAAATATTCTTTTTTTCCCTTCTTTTTCTTTTTCTTTTTTTAAATTTGGAAAGTCAATCCAGGTAGCTGACTGAGTTCAACATTTTTTTTCTGGATTTATAGGGTAATAATAATAATAATAATAATAATAAAAAAACATGCAAAGACAAGTAGGATCCCCTCTTGAGGTTCTGTGGTCAGGTGTATCACCTTATGTTATTTGTCATTCCTTAAATAATCTTACAGACAGAATGTAAATGAAAAAAGTTGAGTTTTGAAGAGGATATAGGGACTTTGTGCTTAATTCTTGGATGTTTATTTATTACAAAGATTCAGACATATTTTTAAAGAAGTACCAATTCCATAACTTCATAGTTCTGAAGCTTCTAGGTACATTACATCAGATATTTATTTTCTTAATAACTTATTTTCCACTAAGTTATTTAAATAGGAATTATCACTATAAAAATATTGGTGAAACTTGTAGCCTTTGAGTTTGTTGTGAGAATGTTTATGTGAGATGACTAAGTTCTAGTATTTTCCAGTCATTAATTAAATTAAAAAATAAATAGGAGAAATTTTTTTCCCAAAACATGATACAATAAATATATTTTAAAAGTTCCTAAAATTATAAATTTTCCCCAAATTCAACATTCCACAAGTATATATTGGGGCCTACTACATAGAAGATACTGGCCCAGGTGCTATGCAAAATTTCAAGGAGGCCTATGGCGCCCCCCCCCCCCCCAAAAAAAAAAAAAAAGTCAAACGGGAGAAGAGACAAGTAAAGAAGTCAAGCTCTCAAAATAAGCCAATAAGCTGACAATGGTCAGAGTAAAGTTCAAACTAAGTTTTGTAGGGATTTAAAGAAGAAATAAGATTTTTCTGTACTTGAGCAAAAGTGCTCTTGGGGAGGTACCAGGAAAAAGAAAGAATATAAACAAAGGGACAAAAACTGGAAATCTTTGGGCAGTAATACTAGGCAATTGTGTCATCTCATTTGACTAGAACATAGGCTAATTATAGATCAGTACTGAGAATTAAACCTGGAAAGATCTTTGAGGGTGAACCTGTGAAAGCCTGGAATGGTGTTTGAGAGTGCAACCATGGAAGACTTTTATGGAACATGGAAATCAGGGGGACTGATTTGGCTGAGGTGCTTCCAACAAGTAGAAAAGGAGCATGACCACCCACCAGGCTATTGCAGGAGTCCAGATAAGAAGGAATGTGTACCCTTGGGTGTTAACAATTTGTAAGGGATAAGAGGAAGGGAAGCCAAAAGACAATTCAGAAAACAAACATAAAAAGTGAGTTAGATAAATGGGGTGAGACAGAGCAGAGTAAAATATTTTGACTAAGGTGAAATTTGTGCCTTTTACAAAATTAAAGAAGCCAGGTGATTGAAAGAGAAGAGAATGGCTTTGGTATTGAAAGTTCTCTGAGACCCTAGCAGGAATTATGGGAGGAGAAGTCCAGCAGATAGAATTATGGTCTGGAATGCAGGAGGCCAGATAGTTTTGGAGGGAAGGATTCGGGAGTCAGTCTGCAGAGGCAGGGGCTATCACCAAGATCATGGCCCTGGGTAAGACTGTTGAGAGAGATAAGAGCAAGTGAGGGGAGAGAAAGGGAGAGAGGAAAAGAATCTTGGGAATTCTTTCCTTTCTTGGCCAAGGAGGAGCCATTTAGGAAACTTGAGAAAAACTATTTCTTGCTGCAGGAGTACATGACTAGCACCGCATACAGGGACCATTTCAAGAAGAAAGGGGATTGGGATGTCAAGTTCAGCCAAGGGAATATAGTCACTAACACTGAATAGCTATGCATGCTATCAGGTGGGTACTAGACTTATGGGGAGGGGCAGTTTGTAAATTATATAAATGTCTAACACTGTGCTATACACCCGAAACTAATATAAAATATATGGAATGTCAACTGTCATTGACAAATTTAAAAATATAGAAGAAGAAAAGGTATGTCAACAGGGTCATATGCCCTGGAGGGGAAAGATGAAGGTAAATTGGAGAAAGAAAACAAAACAAAACACCTGACTCAGGTGATATAAGAGTAAGAGGTGAAATAGTTGTTTTGCCAATTATTATAAGACTGTTCAATAATGTCACTCCAGCACAAGCAGAGTTCAAGGGTTTAAGGAATGAGAGGGATTGAGAAGGGGAGCCAGCCAGTGTAGATGATCAATTCAATACTTCTAATGAGGAAAGGAAGGAGGAGCTGCTAGAGGGTATTTGTGTTCATTTCATCAGCGGAGAAGGACTGAGGCTCCTTCTTACAAAAAGGAGGAAGAGCTATAAGAAAGGACCAGGCTGCCCCCGAGAGGAGAAATTACTGGAGGGAGAAGATCGCTGGGTGATATTTGATCATCAGCTCATGTCAGCATTCCCTTTGGCATCCCTTCCTCAGAGCCCGAAAACAAGGAAAGGGAGTTAATAAATTCCAAGGGAGAAAGGAACAAAGCTCTGGGGTGGAGAGGACTGGTAAGTGTGGAAGATGGACCTTCTCAATTTATGGGTAAGCTAGGCACCTTTTCAAGAATCAGGTGGGGAGGGTGGGTCTGAGGGATTGGGAATCATAGAGAAACATCAATGTAACTAACCACTGGGGTGAAGTCAGGGGACACAGTGGGAGGAACCATTGAAGGATTATAGGACCGGTATACAGCAAAGGATTTTTTCTCTCTGTGGGCCTTGACTTTCAGCCCCATCACTACTCACAGCCAGCCATCGAAGCCACAGGGTTGGGACTCTTAGTTTGCTGATTCTTGGCATTGAGACCCTGCTACTTGAGACTGCTGTGAGTGGCTTTTCCAGGCCCCTCCTGCAAGAAAGGCGATGCCAAGGAACAAGGCAAAGAAGTATCACTGAAAGACAAGATTGGACCCCAGCCACCTTTTACCACTCTTGGCGCTGCCATGTCAAAATCAGGGACATGCCTGACCTCGTTTCTTAGGAAGAGTGAGAAGTCTATCCAAATCCTAAAAAGTTCATTGTGAAGGGCAGAGTCCTAATAATTTGTATTTTGATCCCTTTGAAACAATTTTAAAGTGAGTACCAGTGGGGAGGGAGGTGGGAAATAGTCCCACTTTATGGGGGCATTTGATTACATTCCAAACATATCAATGTTCCAGGGTGTGCCTGGGAACTCTGGTATCTTGCAGCAGATTTTGCCAAGAAAGTGCAAGTGTGAGAGGAGCCCCAGTGAAACAAGGAAACTATTCTCCAAGTAGCAGGTTGCAGGGCTGGGCAAGGAGAGAAATGCTCAGACTTTTGTCTCCCCAGTGAAGAGGAGATTAGAATGAAATAAATCAGTGATGTGTGCAAGAGCTGTGACTACCTAACAATGGCACTTTGTGCTGCACTCAAGGAACTCTGAGCCCTTCGGCAGGATTCTTGCTTTCTCTTTGGGACTCCAGGAAGGTCCTTGCTAAGTACATACAAGTCCAGAGAGGTGCTTCCCCTTCTCACATTTACAATAGTCTCCCTCTCTGCTCCTTCTCAACCAACATCTTTTCTTCCTTTCCTTTGTGCCCACCTCTGCCCACCCTTCATCACTAAGAAAACTGCCTTTGCCCAGGAGGAAACAAAACTGCATTGAGCATCCACTTAATGGTAGCGATTGAGACATTTGCTTACTGAGATCATTATGGGATTGTCACAAAAATTGTATATAAAAGTAATATTTAAATGCTGGTCAAAAATATTTAGCATTTGAGCCCAACCAGTGTGGCTCAGTGGATTGAGCATCATTCTATGCACCAAGAAGTCACCAGTTCAATTCCCTGTCAGGGCACATACCTGGGTTGTGGGCTTGATTCTGGGTAGGGGGCGTGCAGGAGGCAGCTAATTGATGTTTCCATTGGTGTTTGCATCTCTCTTACCCCTGCTTTTTACTCTCTAAAAAGTAAATAAAAACATATTTTAAAAAATAAGTTTCCATCTCTCTTACCCCTACTTTTTACTTTCTAAAAAGTAAATAAAAACATATTTTAAAAAATAAGTTTAAAAAATATTTAGCAGTTGGTTTGACACATCAATCAGAAAGGATTTGGAAGCTGCGGTGGAGGTGATTATTGGAGGCACCCACTGAACCAGGCATTATCTCCTAGTTACTGGAGGGTGGAAAGGTCCAGAGGTCCCAGAACTAGATGTAGCAAGGAGTGGGTCACTTGAAGAGGAGAAACTTTACCAGCTGGGGCAGATGCTTTTCAATGTTCAGACAAGCAACACTTGAAATTTAGCCCCAATGTATCTCCATATGACTGATGACAATGGGGCCACAGAGGTTTTAAATATCTCACCCAAGGCCATCCATTGAGTACAAAGATATGAACCCAGTGACTCACTGCAAGACCCCGCCCCCCCCCCCCCCCCCCACACACACACATACACACACACACACACTTGTCCCTTGCTGGCTGTGCCTCTTTTCCTTCTTTGTCACCTGGAGTTTAGAGATGAGAATATGTAGTATTCTAGAGAGCACATGCAAGGGTACCTGAACACTCTCTTCAAAGCAAACCTCCAAAGCTGCATCTATTAACTCTTTGCTGGTCCCATTAGGAATCTTCTCAGTAGTGGCAAGGTCAGGAGAGGGAGCAATCGAGGAAAAACTAACTAAAAGGGAAGATTTTCTCTCTTCCCTACAATGAGTCTTTGTTTATTTTGTTCCTTACCATAGCCCCAGAGTCCAGCACATGGTTGATGTTCAATGCAATCTTGTTGAATGAATGAATAATAATTTATTCCAATTCTATTAGCACTTTATATTTTTGTCAAGTGCCTTTACCTCTGATCCTTTACATTTGACCCTCAAGGGGCTCAGCCAGGAATATAGGGAAAACATTGTCATTTCCATCCACAAAAGAAGCTAAAATGCAAAGAGTTAAGTTGTTCTGCCCAGTATCACAAAACTAACCACAGTGGAACCAGGATGGGTCCTGCTAACTCCTGGTCCAGAGCTCTTTCTCCCACATTACAGCATATCTTAAATATGAAAAAGAGTTCACATAATTGGAAAAAAAAAGTATAATTCCCAGTCCATCATATACTTGGTGACACAATGGCAAACAGGAGAACTGGCTCTCCTCTCTGCTGCTTAACACACTTCCACCCCAATTCACTGGATCAACAGACTCAAGAACCCCTCACTCTTTCTAGGGCTCAGCCATATCATCTCAAATGCAGCACCTAGATTTATATTTTTGTGTTTTTTAAGAGAATCCCTGCCCCCTGTCCCCACCAGGTAATTGGTTTTGTGGCCTATACCAGTTGGTACAGGCCCTACCCAGCCTATACTTTTCACTAAGTTCAAATATAACATTTAATAGACATACAAGACTAACACCCACCTAACTAACTATGGAGAATGCCTTACTCTCCAACTCCCTCTCTGATGCTTCCAGAAGCAAGGGCACTGGATGACTTTGGGCAGTTGTCATAGTGTTGTTTTTTCTCTTTCTACCTGTTATAAAAACTTTTCCAAGTGTGATTTCTGGATCATCAACATTGGCATCAACTGAGAGTCATCAGAAATGGTTACTGGACTTAGTGTGGTGATCATATCATAACATGTATAAATGTCAAATCATTATTTTGTACACCTAAAATGAATATAATTGTAAGCCAACTATATATTTAAAAAAATAAACAAAACAATGAGAAATGGACTATCAGTGAGAACACTCTGTAAAGTGGATGATGTCCAACCACTAGGCTGTGCCCCTGAGTACAAAATAATATAGAACTGGAAAAAAAAAATTACAAAGAAGTAAATTTACAAAAAAAAAAAAAAAAAAAAAAAAAAGGAATAGCAAATTCTTGAGTCTCAGACCTACTACAGTTGTAGGATCTGGGAGTGAGGTCCAGTGATTTGTTTTAAAAGCCCTCCATGTCATTCTGGTGCACAAAAAACTTTGAGGACTACTGTCCTATTATGTCCTATATTTTTTTCCTACATTAGCCAAGGCTTCACCTCCTATTCCCATAGGGTCCTCTGGGAACTCCTCTGCTCACTGAGTCCTCTAATCCCACCTCTCTTCACATGAAGGCTTATGGTATAGTCTTGTACCATTAATCCACCTCCCTGGAGTAAGGACCAGGCTAGGTGATCTGAGACTTTTCAAATCAAGCAGCTCTGATTCTTCAGGGGAGCCAAGATTCAGCAGATGGCCTTACAGAAAGCAGGGGAAGAGTTCTGTGTGAGTTTCCTTTCTCTGCAGGCCCCAAGGCTGGAGTGAAATGAGGACATGAGCCAGTTGCCAACTCTTAGTTACAACCCCAGGAGATCTTTGATGTTCTCCCTTTGCAGTCTGGGGTCCCTGTTTTCAAGAATTTATCAGAATGACCCAAACTTAGCAAACTTGCTCTATGTACCTTGGACAAAATAACCGCTGAGTCAATTCTGTGAGTAGTCTTGGATTGTCTGCCTGGAACCCTGCTGATAGTTGACTTCCTCTGAAAAACTGCTTCCAATGCAAAACATAACATTGCAGGTTTGGCATATGTGCTGGATCATTGCCAACATTTGCATTAGATTGATAGTCAGTGAAAGAGCGGGTAGTAAATACCAAAAGAAGCAATCTAACCCAAGACTCCTCATCTATCTTATACTCATTCTTCCTTCTTTCCCAACCCCCCACCACGGAAAAGACCATTCGAGGACTCAAGAGGACAATTTCTCCATATTCTGGAAATTCTGACACAGTTAAGAAAGAACGAACCTCATTCCTGTTCAGTTGCTGGGTTCTGATACACTTTTCCCATTTAGGTTCCTTGATTTATCTTGCTAGTCACCAAATTTGCTTAATTGTTATCCCTGTAATATTTCTTCTCTCCCTCTTCTAGGTTCTTCAGTTATGAAAGTACAACAAGTGAGTGGAGAAATGGTTGAGTAGGAGAAGACAAAAATGTGACAGTCTCCATTGAAGACAACAGGCAAAGGTCCTGGGCCTGGGGTTCTGCCAGGGCCTTGCTACTGGTGAGGTGGCAGATTTGTGGCTCATTACTGCCCCACTTTTGGTCACTGTAGTATTGAGGGCCCCTTTGGAATGCACATGGATGACCTTTAAATTAATGTCAGCTGAGTCCCAGGTGACTGGCATGGCCATCTCCCAGAAACAACCTCCCAAAATGTCAGGAGACTGTTATCAGTACTGATTTTCTTATCTTTATCCATGTTCTGGGAAAAAGAAATGAATAGGACCTTGACTTACTCAGGTCTTGATATGCTAAATTCCATCCTCGTACCAGGAATGAGGAATGAATAGGACCTGGGCACACCCAAAACTCCTTTGACCTTAAACCCCCCTTTGGAAATAAATAAATGTGCTGTGTTGTCTGTGGTGGGTGTGACTGTCCCTTCGTCAGAGTGACAGCCTCCCACCTGGGTCCCAGCTTATCTCTATTTCTATGTCTGATCTCATTTTTTTTCTTTAATTTCTTAATCCTCAGCTCCTCCACTCAGGAACCTGTCTTTTTCTGTGCAGGTTGTGGGGAAAATAGAGGAACACCTCCCCCCCCCCACACACACACACACACATACACACTGTAGAGCACATGTGTCAAACACAAGGCCCTCGGGCCAAATCCAGCCCGCCAGGCCTTGCAATGTGGCCCGCACCGCGCTGTCATCACTGCACTCCGCTGTCAGTTTATGACATTGTCAGTTTATGACTGTTCAGTAAACCATTCGGCCCGCGATTTAGGCTGGATTTTAGATTTTGGCCCCTTCTCTGATTGAGTTCGACACCCCTACTAGAGCAAGAGTTTAAGTATAACAGATATCTGGGCTGTTTTCCAACTCTTTGACACTATGTGTAGGCAGATTTATTTTGCAATTCTATTGTCCCTGACTAAAAACTCAGGTTGGGGACAGCAAGTGGACTTCATTTTGTTTGCCAATTTGACCATTTGGAATTGACTGTCTGGGATGCGCGAAGGGTGTCATGATTGACTAAAGTAGAGGTGGGGAACTTTTTTTCCTGTCAAGGGCCATTTGGATATTTATAACATCATTCGAGATCCATATCATGTATCAATTTAAAAATCAGCCTGCTATATTTGGTCAAACATTTAATTAACTCATCCTCAATGCCTTGGTAGGGCCAGACCAAATGATTTCGCAGGCATTATATGGCCCGAGGGCCAGACATTTTCCACCTCTGGACTAAAGGGTCTGCCATGAGCATGATAGGGGGAAATGGCAGGGGTAAGTAGCTGCATTCTCAGTAGCTTGATTCCTAGGTAGCTGCATTCCCAGGGCCTTGTTTCTTTCATAGTTCCCCTACAACTAGCAGTGTTTTTCTATATATGTCTATTTAATTGTATCTTGGCTGATTAATATATAAATACCCATCACATCCTAGAGTGCAGTGCCTGGCACAAAGCCTGTTACCTGATAGGTTCTCACAGATATTTTTTGAATAAATAAATGTAGCCTAAGAGCATGTATAGAGCCAAAGAGCAACAGCAGGAGAGGATGAAACAAGCTCTGGACACATGTAGAGAGAACAGCACCATTCTATGTGTTCTCTTCACATCCTTGCCAACTCTGATTCTTGTGTTATCTAAGACTAAACATCAGACATTCAACTTGTTAGAGGAGAGGATAGAGGTAATGGGAGGAGGAATTTTACTAGGATTTAAGAAAAACTCCTTTTGGACACTGCTTCCTTTCTGAATGTTTTCACTGAGAGTCTGAGAAGGTGGCAGTTAGCTGAATAAAGATTCAAAAGGGCATCTAGCTGCTCCATATTGCTCTGATTTTCCAACCACCAGGTGGATTTTCTTTGAGTCTTGCTTGAAGACCTCATTTTCCCCCTTTGCTCTTCATTTGTGTTGGAGGTTACATATTATTATAGTTTGGTATTAGGGTTTTCGGAAGGCAGGGAGAGAGGGAGGCCTTCGTGGTAAGTTTGGCTCTGTAGCTTGGCACTCACACAATAAAATGACTTTATTCCCAAACCAGATGTTCGAGCTGTTTTAACAATATCTTATGATCCCTCTATTAAATAAAACAAAAATGCACTCTATCAGAATACTCTCTGAGATGAGAAGTTTGACCTCTACTATCTGGTTTTACCCACCAGAGGGTAGCACCTAGATGAATTTGGAATAAATGTCTAGAAAAACTCAACTTTGGCTAGAGATGATTCCTTCTATAATAAATCTTGTGTAAAATTACTTGAGAACATCAAGATAACTCCCTAAAGTTTGTATGTAGACCCTTCTATTGTAGGTAGGGTTCTATTTATTACCCGTGTTGGGAGATGGAGGAAATTCTCATAAACTGGGATTGATTTGCATTTTCTTTGCACAATTAGATTGCCTGGAATATTAATGTAAGCTTTCTTGGGGTGTTTAAAGTTGGATTCAGTGACTGTTGGGGTCTCTTCAACTCAATTATTCTAAGATTTTCTGTAAGAATAACTTATTGGCTTGTCCAGACTTTCCAAATTTGTATTCAACTGCCCTGCTGTCATCAGTAATGAATATTGACTTAGGGGCATACCCCCTAGAGAGTCAAAGGATGACCTATTTGACCCTTTGGTAGGATCATGGGTTTCTCTAAGATCCAGGGAGACTTCTGTTCAGTTTTATATTTTAACATAGCATCCCATGACTTTCTCCCATAACAATAGTCCAATTTTAATTAGATTATCCTGACTAACATCTAGGCCCTCAACAGTAGACTATAAACCTCTTCTGAGCAGGAACCATGTACGTTTTATCACGCCAGCCCCCAGGAGAATTCTTAATGCATAAAGTTCTTTCCTCAATAAATATTTATTAAAAATGAATAAAGCAGTGTACAAAATGAGTGAATAAATATAGCAATAAGCATATGGTAAGGATCTTGGGAAGTTGAAGTAAACTGAAAATATTTTTCCTAATTAATTAATTAGCTAATCAAGTATTTCTTGAGCAACAGGTTCTAGGCACTAAGAAATGAAAGTTTCTGCCCTTAAGGAACTTACAAACTCATGGGAGAAACAGATAAGAAATTAGACAATTATAATTGATGCCGCCTGAGGAAGAAGATCAAAGGGTTTTATAGAAAGACAGAAACCAATATTTGTCTCAGTCTGGAAGAACTCAAGGATGACTTCCCAGGAGTGATGCCCAGTCTTGAAGAATATGGAGAAAAAAAATCCATTCAAGATATGTCTCTAGCAACAGATCTTTAGCATAAGAGATGAAGTGTGTGATGTATAAATCTTCTAAAGGGTTATAACCAAATGGGGAGACAATGAAGATAAGTTCCTGGAGGCCAGCTGCCTCTGCAGAAATCCTGCTTCTATCCCACCCAAGAGCTGTATGGCCTTGAGCAAATGACTTAACTCTTCGTGTTTCAGTTCCCTTGTTTTAGAATGTTAACAATAGTATTAACTTCATAGGATTATATGAGGAATAAATGAAATGAAACATGCAAAACTCTTAGAATAGACTTTGACACATGGAAGGACTCAATAAATATTAATTGTTACTATCACTGTCATTGCTGTTGAGTACTTCCTTAATGTGGCACATATTAAAGGTTTGGTATGGAGACAGTAGGAGAGAGAACAATGAGTTAGAGAAGAACAACCCTGACTTAAAAAAATGGTATCAATTGTGTCTAAATAATGACCAGTAATTTGGGCCCACATACCAGTCTTCCATAGGATAGTTCTGACACTGGCTGGAAAAAGAAATTGAAAATCCATGTGTCTCAACATATCACATTCAATTTTAATTGAATTCAACTTTCATATGACCCATCTTTCCCAAATGCCTAGACCTTGATGATCATTTTTTCTCAGAAATCTTGCAACTTCCACAATCATAGTTCCTGGAACAGATTGGGAAATTCAAACAACATCACCATAGTTATAAATATGTGAAGGCCAATCCATCTTTCCAAATTAAATATTGATTGTTAAATCCATTTACTCAACCTTTATTGAGCACCTCCCATATGCAGGGGTCAAACATGACTATGACATGATCCTTGTTTGCAGAGCTCAGAGCCTTATGGGGTAGATGGAAGAGTACACAGAAAATCAGGATATAATAAATGTGGTGCATGCCAGAGAAGTCTTCACAACAGACTACTGAAGCATAGAGAAGAGAGCAATATGTTCACCCAGGAGTCAGGAAAGTTAGCACAGAAGATAAGGAAGAATATGTTGAGCAAAGATAGGAAAGGCCATGTCTCTCGGAATCATTTGGACATACTCATTAGACTTAGAAAAGTACCTTGTCCACAAAGATGCTCAATAAATAGCTATAAAATTACTGAGTAGATGAATACAAAGGCTAGTTTTTCCTACAGCTCCATTCTTCTCTCTCCTCCCAACTACATCTTCCCACACACTCACTCTCTTCAGGCCCAGAGGGAACCTCCGATTCATTACTCATCCCTTTCACTGCCTGGTCTTTTGCAAACTTCTCAAAAGCCTCCTCTATTATTGCTCAATAAACACAGGTGTCCTGGGTGAAGTATTCAGCATTTAAATCATGAGGGAAGCCTGACACAAATGAGCATTTCTCACTCATTTTCCACTAGAGAATATGAAGTGCTGAGTCAGGGGAGGACAGTATGTGCTGTGTGGTCATTGTAATAACCGTGTCATGTACCACCTGGCCTCTTCCCCAGAGCCCCCTTGCAGAGAAGAGTGTCAGATCTGCTGAGTTTCACAACTAAATACACAGGCACAAAACACACGCTCTTCTCAGTGCCAGGAGGGCTGAATCCAGCATGCCCTGTGTCCCCTCACCATCTCATCAGAAAGGAGAGTCAAGGAATCTAGGAAAATGGGACCTCCAAACCACCTCACAGCTGCAACCAATGTAATGCTTCATTCATAGCCAAATCCTGCATCCTATCCAATTCATCCTTCCACCCTGCATCAGTCCCATCCCCTCTCCATCTTTTCTGCACCCAGATTTTATTCTCATCACTAGACAGCCAACAGTCTAAAAGGTCTTCCAAACAAAATCACATTTCCTTCTCTTTTCAGCCTCAAAGTGTGGTGTATCCAAACCACGTGGCAACTTCACTCCTCGTAAATCAATTGCTTAATTGACAGAAGAGAGGATTTGTTAGAGGCTCACAAAACTCAAAATTTTATATGCTCCATCTTCCCCAAATGCCCAGAAGGCCTTGAGGGTCTATTGTTTTCCCAGGAACTTTGCAACTTCCACAGTCTGGAGAAGGGTCAAGTGCAGACTCCAATTCTTTCTCCCTTTCTGTGGTCTGAGAAGACAATCTCATCTGGAATTTGTGGTGAAGTATAATCTGTGTGGCCTGTTTGCATAAAGATGAAATGGAATATTTGGATGAAGAGGTTTTTTTTTTCCTCTTTCTTATCCATAGATTATCCACAATGCTATGCAGAGAATTCTCCAAGTTTTGAAAAAGAAAATCACACACACACACACACACACACACACACACACACACACACCATGAAAAACTTTCAAATGTTTGACAAAGCATTTTAGAAAGTGCTTGGAAATAGAAAGTGATGAGATTAGAGAGCAAAAGAAATGGAAAGAGGAAGAGAATGGAAGCAGAAGGAAAATGAGGACAGGAACAATAATGATCAAATGCTTATATTCAGAAACTTCTCCCTGGGCAAATCTGCCACTTAAATGCAATTCTAAGTTCAGAGAAAGGTAGTCAAAATCTGTGTGCAGATTTCTGTAGAGTCTTTTAGAATGTCATGGAGTAAATGGGCATCTAAGAACTGAGAGGCTACACGTCTTAGGGAGAGATCTGCTATTTTGTAATCAGAAAATGTGGATTGCTGGCTCAGTTCCGCTGATAAAGTGAGTGCCCTTGGACACATCTACATCTGTATGATGCCAGTTGCACATTTTGCATCCCAGCCCAAGTACAACTGCATCTCTTGTGACCATTGTGGTCCTCGTCACCATATTTTCATTATTGTTGGGTGGAGAGGGGTTTGCAATAGAAAAGACCTGAAAGATCTTCTGGCTCAGGGTCCCCAATTTTGGAAACACTTTAGAATCACTTGGGCAGCTTTAAAAAAGATATCAAGGCCTGGCCCCACTCCAGTCCAGTTGAATGGCTAAATGGCCATCTCTGGAGGGTAGCCCTGGGCACTGTATTTTTTTTTTTAAGCCATTTAGGTGATTCTAATGAGCCATTATGGGCTGAGAATCACTGTTCTAGCTGGGTCTCTAGGAAATTACTTCTTTGTATATTCAAGATATTCCTGAGTGCTTACAGAGTATCAGGAACTGTGCTGAGTATTCAGCCATGAACACGACAAATTCCTACACCCTTTTACCTTGGAGTGGGGAGAAGACAATACATAAATAAGTAAACCATATAGTTTCAGATAATGCTATGTACTGTGCAGAATATAAGACAAGATGGTTTACAGAAAGTAACTGGAGAGAAACCTGAGTGGTCAGAGAAGGCTGTTCCAAGGACATGCATTTTGAACTGTGAACTGAATGACAAAAGAATCCTGCCAGAGCATCTAGGAAAAGTGCATTCCCAGGAAGAGGAGCAGCAAGTGCAAAGGCTCTGAGGGGTGGCCAAGAGACCAAAATACCAGCACTGCTGAAGCAGAGTTCTTCAGAAAAACAGGGATGGTGACACCTGCTCCCAAATTATCACAGTTATTTTGCCAAGAGAAGTGAGGTGCCGGGAAGCATTTGAGAAAGTAAAGCCCAATGTAATATACAGATCATATATCATAAAAATATACACTTGAAACCTGCATGATCTTATTAATCAATGTCACACCAATTAATTTAATTAAAAAAATATGAGGAGTGTGCTGTTTGTTTGTTATTACACCTTTCTATGTGACTCTGTGGCCCAGATCCTAGATGACAGCTGCATAATATCCTGCTGACTTTGCTGTGGAACTCAATCACTGCACCATGATGCAACTGCAGGATCCGGGCCTGGGCTTTTCTGAGAAAAAAAAAAATAGGTTTTGGATAGGTTTTGCAGGGATGCAGCTATGTTCCAGAAATCTTCTGTGATAAAATGCTGAGACAGTTTTCCATTTATTAGATTCCACTCTCCTGACACAAGAGATTGAGTTCAAAGTAGAAGTTGAAAGTCCTTAAAATACACCAAAGGAAGATGAGTTACCCTGCTGCTAACTTGGGTGTTGGGCTAGACAGAGGACCTCTTCCCAGGGCAGCCTGCCTGCTTGCCTTTTGCAACCTTCTACACCTCTACCCAGAGAAGGGGACAAAGTCCAGTTGCATGATCACTTCCTACTACCCCCAAGAAAGTGGAATTGGAAGGAGGTGGATTACTTCAACCACCTTGCTTTTTGTTTATTTGTTCATCTGTCAAGTATTTGTCTAGGTTTCCCCGTGGAAAGCCCTGTGCTAGAACCTGGAAATACAATGATAAATAAGGCAGACACGGTTCTGCCCTCATAGAGCTTATATTTGATGAAAGAGAAATAAATGACAGGCATAAGAAATATTGTCTGTAAAGGCCAAAGGTCTGAAAGAGCTTGAGCATTTGAGATACAGAAAGGCCACTGGCGTTGAGGTCTAGTGGATGGCTCTGGAAGAGTGACAGAGGAGGTTAGAGAGTTTAGTAGGAGTAGAGTCTTGCAGGTCCTCATAAATCAGGACAAGGAGTTTACATATATTCAACACATAGTGAAAAGACATTAAAGGCTTTAGGCAGAAGATGGAGGAAAGGGATGACATAGACCAGTTTATATTTTAAGTGATCTTCTTAAATACAGAGAGGGATTGGAGAGAGGCAATACGGCAGCAGGGTGATAAGTTGTTGGAGTAACCTGGGTGATAGTGATGGCAGGAGACAAAAGGAAGCTGGCATATAAGAGATGGAGCCCCAAGCCTTGCTCATAGATTGGAGTAAGTAATGAAGGAGAAAGGAGACAGGTTGACTCTGACATGGATGTCTGACAGAGAATTTGGGTAGATGATTGTTCCATATCTGACATGGACAAGGCTGTGAGGACTCAATTGACTTGCAGATATCACTTCTTCTGTTTCTTTGAATCACACCTACCCCCATTAATTAGTGCCTTTTGTGATAGCTGGCAAGTTACCCTGTAGCATCCCACAATTCCTTTAGGTATTTTTAAAGGTGATATTATTCTTAACTAGAGGTCTGGTGCATAAATTCTTGCATAGGTGGTGTCCAGCTGGTCTGTCTCAATTGGGGTTGATCAGGGGGGCCAGCCAGCTCGGGAGAGGGACTACAGGAGGTTGACCAGCAGGAGGTTGGCTGTGGGAGTACACTGACCACCAGTACATTGAGCGTCTGTCCCCTGGTGGTTAGTATGCATCATAGGGACTGGTCGACTGGTCATTCCAATCATTCTGGTTGTTCAGTTGTAATGATCGCTTAACTTTTTATGTATTTACTAGAAGCTCAATGCACAAAATTTGTGCATGGGGGGGTGAGGGTCCCCTTAGCCCAGCCTGCACCCTCTCCAATTTGGGAACCTTCAGGGGATATCCGACTGTCGGTTTAGGACCGATCCCCAGACATCCCTCTCACAATCCTGGACTGCTGGTTCCTAACTGCTCACCTGCTTGCCTGTCTGATCACCCCTAACTACCTCTGCCTGCTGGCCTGATAGCTCTCAACTGTCTCTACAGGCCCCCCTCTCCCCTCACCAGCCTGGTTGCTACCCAACTGCCTCCCCTGCTGGCATGGGTGCCCCACCCAGCCTGCTGTTTGGTCAATTGGTCACCCCTCACTAACCCCCCTGCCAGCCTGGTTGCCCCATGCAGCCTGCAGCTCAGTCTTTTGCTTGCCCCTCACTAAACCCCTGCCACCTAGTTGCCCCATGCAGCTTGCTGTTTTTTTGTTATTGTGAGGGTGTCCTGACCAATTTGCATATTACCCTTTCATTAGTATAGATAAATTAGTAAGTAGTACATTCAAATGGTTAAAAAAAAAAAAGTAAAATGAAACAGGTCTTATAGAATAAGGTATACATTGAGAAGTCTAGTTATTACCCCTGACCCCATTTACTCTGTTATCCACTCATTTTTACCATTTTAGATATCTACTTGTATTAACTTTTGCTGTGCAACAAACTTAGTTGCTTAAAACAACAATTTAGCTTGTGATTCCTCTGTGAACTATATAGTTCTGGCTTGGGTGATCTTGGCAGAACACCCCATGCTTCTGGGGTCAGTTGGCCACTTGGCTGATGGAGTCCAGTGATCTAGGTTGGTGGGGTGGTTATATTGCATTCACTTAGCTTAACTGCAAGTACACGTTTGAGAATCTCTTCCATTTGTGATTCTGGAATAGTGTAGACAATACCCTAACATTTGCATGATATCTGGTGGGTAGAAGTGAAGCAGGAGCCATTATGTCTTGAATGTTGGTGCAGCACCCCAGGCACCAATGCAGCCCAAGCACTTTGTTGTGGATCCACTGGCTCAGCCTTTGGCCATGGGGCAGCAGTAAGACCCTGACCTCCTGCAGCTCCAATGGTTCTCCTTTTGCTTTTCTGAGTCCTCAGGCACACATTCAGATCCACAGCAAAGGAATGAGATGCAATGGAAGATAGATACATGTACCAATTGGTCTGCAATCTCTCTTGCTTTGTGTTTATCTCCTGCCCTGCTGACCTTCAGACACTTCAGGATCAGCATCAGATGCAAGAGCAGCAGCCTTCCATACACTTCTTTACCAGATCTTTTATGGTCTTTGGCTAATGACTTTTAGTTGTGCAAGATCTTCTCCCTACAATGCATCCTTTATCTCATATCATTTTGCAGCTGATAAGCTGCCAGCTGGGTTATGGGGGTGGGAACTGGGTAGGCATCTGGGTCATGTGCCTGTCATCATCCATCAGGCTAGCCTGGGCTTCTTCACATGGCAGCAGAGGCTTCCAAGAGCAGCATAATAAGGCAATTGCCAAATTCTACTTGCTTCACGTTGGCCAAAGAAGATTACATGGCCAAGCTCAGAGACAGTGTGGCAAGATACTAACCAAAGAGTAGATGGAGAGAAGTGTGAGCACATGAGGCTATTACTGCAAACAATATGCCACACCATGTTGGTTTGTTTCCTCTGTCTCCCTCCACCATTTCCTTAATGAAACATGAGCAAATAGGAACATATATATTACTTTTCCCCTTCCTCATTCAAAACACAGTACACTAGATATACTATTTGATTTTTTCACCTAACAACAAATCTTAGAAGTATATAGTATTCTAGTCTTTTATACAACTGCTTAGTATTTCTTTGTGTAAATGCACTATAGTGTTTTTGTTTGTTTGTTTGTCGTTAATCCTCACCTGAAGATATTGTTTTCCCATTGATTTTTAGAGAGAGTAGAGAGGAAGAGACACACACAGAGAGAAACATCAATGTGAAAAAGACACATCAATTGGTTGCGTCCCACACAGAGATCAAGCCTACAACCAAGGTATGTGCCCTTGACCAGAATTTGAACCTGGTGCCCTTCAGTCTTCGGGCTGATGCTCTATCTACTGAACAAAACCAGCTAGGGCTATGCTATAGTTTACTTAATCATTATCTTATATATGGACACTTGCTGGTTCAACAATTAGATATCCAAGTTATCTCTTATTGCTGGACATTGGGACAGACATGTCTGCACTATCACTAGTGCAGTCATTCTCAAACTTTAATGTTCAAAACATTCTGTGTTATGAAGTGGGGGTTGTTATAGTGATGGGATTGGAATAGGAAGGTGGCTGTAAAAGATTGTATAATTTAGAAAGAGCCCAGCCTATGTCCAACTGGGCTCTGAGATACCAAGAGGTAGTTTGAATTCAACAAAGTATGCAAAGACTCAAGCAAGCAAGCCTAGGCTTTGCTATGTTTCCCCAGCTATCCCAGGAAGACAACACTATTGGATGAGAGGAGTAGATCCCATCTTGATAGTGGTAGCAGAGCCTGAGAACAGGAATTAATTAGAAAGCCCAATAAAAAGTGCAGAGTGAGAAATGAGGTTCAGGAATGAGAGAGGGTCTCTATTATTCAATGGAAGGCTTTGGATGGAGTCCAAAGAGCTTCCTGTGACTTCAGCCACATAGCCAGGGCCTCTTTGCTGTATTTAATCAATATACACTATATAATAGTTACTGCTGATGTTCCTTTCTCATGCACTCTTACAAAACAACTTTCCTTTCCTCTGAAACACTTATCTCAGATCTTTTTAGCATGGTAAATCAATTGTTGTCTGAAAGCTGCATGAAGGAGGATCATGTCTGAATCTGGCTTCTATTGGCTGCTGGGCCAACTAACTAGGGATACAAAAATAAGGCAGAAATAGAGGTTCCATCTAGATATAAACATGTCACACAGTGTCTGGTTGGAGAGAAGAAACCATGTTTGAACTGTACAGAAACAGAAACTAGTCTGTTGAGAACTTTTCTAATCCTCTCACACATAAAACTGTAAGCAGAGAATTCAGTTATCACAACAAACTTAAAAATGCAGTCTATATAATGCATTTATAATTTTTTCTTTTAAACAAGAAAACAAAGAGAATATGATTTATCATACACCTGCATTTATAGGGCATAATCCTATATTGATACTATAAGTAAAGTTTGATCAGCACAAAGACAACATTTTTTCTATTCTCTTTGAAGAAAATAATACAAAACTATTCTCATATGAGGAAACAATCAAAGGATATGCAATAAAAACTGAAATATCATTGCTGACATATACACATAAGGAACTGTTTGACATTGAAATTGGGACTCAAAAGAACTGTTGGCCCAGAAAAAAACTCACTATAGACTGATTCATTTGCCTCTCAGCATAACCATTATTGCTTGTCTCATTTTCGGTTCTTATAAGTATATTCCACATGATCTCACTCATCTAGGGGAAATAATGAACAACATGAACTGATGAACAAAAACAGATCCGGAGACGGGGAAGCATCGATCAGACTGTCAAACCTCAGAGGGATAGAAAAGGAGGGTGGAGGTAAGGAGGAAAGATCAACCAAAGGACTTGTAAGCATGCATATAAGCCTAACCAGTGGTTATGGACAATAGGAGGTAGGGTCATGCATGAGGAGGGGTTTGGGATGGGAATGGGGGCTTGAGCACAAATATGTGATACCTTAATAAAGTTAAAAAAATAAAAATAAATAAATAAATAAATAATTTTCAATTAGAAAAAATATATCAGTGTGCCAAGCAGCTAACAAAGATTTTATCTTGTAATATATGTGTATTCATCAGCTTAAAAAAATCTATAATTTGTTGTAATTCTTTTCCTGTAATCACAACTTCATATTTTTATTCTTAACGATGGTCACCTCAAACAAGAAACTATTTGCCTGGGAAGTGCTCCATAACTTTTCTTTACACACTTAGGCAATAAGCAGCTGTATGATTACTTTAAATTGAGAATGTATTCTCAGCACAGAAAGTTTAATGAGAGTCTAAGAACCCCCAGTTGATTTAGGGTGACTTCTTTCCTTCTTAGTTTAGGTATATTTCAGAAATACATCCTGGGTATATTTGAAAAACTGCAGTCATAAAGGGGAAGATGGTTTGATTTCTTATATTTGTCTAACTTGTGCTTTTCTTCCCCACCCCTCCCTGTCTACCTGGATAGCAGTTTCTGGCCCCTCCAAGGTCAGAAAGAAGTGATAAAGGTTTTAATGGAACCAGATTAGCTGGTTTCCTGTTCTCTGGGTCTGGCAGAATATGTCCCTATGGGGGAATTTTAAAAGGCTCATAGAAGCTAAAACCAGTTTGGCTCAATGGATAGAGCATTGGCCTGCGGACTAAAAGGTCCCAGGTTCGATTATCTGGTTAAGGGCATGTACTGTGGTTCCAGGCACATCCCCATAGGGGTGTGTAAGAGGCAGCTAATCAATGATTCTTTCTCATGTTTCTAACTCTCTATCCCTCTCTCTTCCTCTCTGTAAAAAGTCAATAAAGAAATATATTTAAAAAACTATTTAAAAAAAAAAGGCTCATAGGAAGTTCTCCACTGGGTTCTTCTCTCCACAGATCCCTTGATCAGGATCCACATCTGAGTGGATGCTCTTGACTCCTTCCTCACCAAGATATTCACTTCCAGGCACCTGCTGCTGTACCTCAAGGATCAAAATCAATCTCTCTCTCTCTCTCTCTCTCTCTCTCTCTCTCTCTCTCTCTCTCTCTCTCTCTCTCTTTCTCTCTCTCTCTCTCTCTCTCACACACACACACACACACACATTTGATCCTTAGGAAATCCTTTTCCACCTTTTGCTCCCACATGCCTCGGGAGTACAGGCCAATTTCAACACAGTATTTCTTTCCCGACTCCAGCATCAAAACACTGGGCAGCCCTCTTTGTCTCATAGATGTCCCAGGCAGGCATCACACTTGGCTCCTAACCGCAAAGTGGCTTTCTCAAAGTCTCCTCACTAGACTAGAGCTGAAAGAATAATAGATCAACCTCTGCCTCTTTCTTTTTATAGTCTTCGCCTGGCTGAAGGGTCAAAATTTCATCTACCAGTTCTTAAGGATTATTACCTTTGTCAATATGCAATTGGCAATTTGGTATTTCTTTTTGGAATTTCCCATCACTCTTATTTTGGGCCTGGTCATAACTTCAGTTTTAACACCCCGTTAAAGTCTTAATTGCCTTTGCTTCATTTCTTGGTGTGCAGCCCTTTTGTTCTTTGGACCACTAACGTGACCAGCTGCAAGGAAAGGCACTGTCTTTTAAAAATGTTAGCTAACATCTGTTCAAATTAACTCACACTTTCTCTTACAGTTGCACATTTCTTATTTCTTTGAAAGGAAAAAAATTATACTGAAAAACTTTTGCTTGATGGTTGGTTCTATATAAATGCAAAATTAGTTAATCCCTTTAACATCAAGTGTGCATTGGGTGTTTCTTTTGTACAAAGCACTATGCTAGGCACACAAAAAGTCAGCACACAGCAGGGGTTGTGTGAAGAGAGATTGTGTGAATTATTCTACATCTATTTCTCACCCTCTCAAACGTGTGTGTGTGTGTGTGTGTGTGTGTGTGTGTGTGTTTTGTTTTGTGCTGCTATGAACATAGGAGTGCATGTATCCTTTTTGATTGGTGTTTCTGTTTGTTTTATGTGTGTTTATTTCCCCCTAAATTCTTTCCCAAACCAAAAGACAGCAAAGCCAAACTGGTAGGAAGGTATTGCTAATGACACATCAAAACTTCCCTTCAAAATAGTATTAAATCATAAATAAATTGGAACTGAGAATCTGTCCCTCTCATGTTCCACAAAGAGAGTTATCCTCTTCTTAGCTTTTGTTCCTCAAAACAAAACATTTTGCTCCTCATCTCACAGGTGCTGGGATCCAATGTGGTTTCCTCATGAATTTCCATCTCTTCCCGGCTCTTGACTCATCTTGACTTCCCAGCTGCACTCACATTTTGAAACTGGTTATTCTTTTTTATTTTTCTTTAAATTTTATTTTATTGTTTAAGGTGTGACAAATAGTAATACATATGTCTCCCTTTTTTTTTCCTATTGACCTTTTCCCCCACCTCCCTTATCCCCCCAGCACTTGCCCTCATCCCTCCTGCCCTGCCCCAGTGTCTTGTGTCTGTTGGTTGTACTTATATGCATGCATACAAGTGTTTCAATTGATCTCTTACCCCCTCCAACCCTCCCCTACCTTCCTGCTGTAGTTTGACAGTCTGTTCAATGCTTTTTTGCCTCTGTTTATTTTTGTTCAACAGTTTATAATGTTCTTTATTATCCATAAGTGAGGGAGATTTTGTGGTATTTATCTTTCACTGACTGGCTTATTTCACTTAGCATAATGCTCTCCAGCTCCATTCATGCTGTTGTAAATGGTACAAATAGTAAGAATTCCTTCTTTTTTATAGCAGCATAGTATTCCATTGTGTAGATGTACACAGTTTTCTAATCCACTCATCTGCTGATGGGCATTTAGGCTGTTTCCAAATCTTATGTGAATTGTATTGCTATGAACATAGGGGTGCATGTGTCCTTTCTGATTGGTGTTGCTGTTTTCTTGGGATATATTCCTAGAAATAGGATTACTGGGTCAAATGGCAGTTCCATTTTTAATTTTTTTTGAGGAAACACCATACTGTTTTCCACAGTGGCTGCACAAATCCGCATTCCCAACAGCAATGAAGGATGGTTCCTTTTTCTCAGCATTCTCTCCAGCATTTTTCATTTGTTGATTGGTTGATGATAGCCATTCTGATAGGTGTGAGATGATATCTCATTGTCATGTTGATTTGCATCTCTCAGATGATTAGTGAATTTGAGCATGTTTTCTTCTTGGCTTTCTGAATGTCCTCTTTCAAAAAGTGTCTATTTAGGTCCTTTGATGATTTTTAAAAAATATATTTTATCGATTTTTTACAGAGAGGAAGGGAGATAGTTAGAAACATCAATGAGAGAGAAACATCGATCAGCTGCCTCCTGCACCCCCCCCCCCCCCCCCCACTGGGGAGGTGCCAGCAACCAAGATACATGCCCTTCACGGGAATCGAACCTGGGACCTTTCAGTCCACAAGCCAACGTTCTATCCACTAAGTCAAACCAATTTTGGCCCGTTAACCATTTTTATTGGATTATTTATCTTCCTTTTGTTAAATTGTATGAGTTCCCTGTAAATGTTAGAGATAACATTGGCAAATATATTCTCCCATGCAGTGGGCTTCTGGTTGTTTTGTTGATAGTTTCTTTTGCTGTGCAGAAGCTTTTTATTTTGATGTAGTCCCATTTGTTTATTTTCTCCTTAGTTTTGATTGCCTGAGGAGTGGTATTAGTAAAGATATTGCTGTGATAACTGTCTGCTATTTTGCTGCCTAAGGCTTCTTCTAAGATTTTTATGGTTTCCTGTCTTACGTTTAAGTCTTTTATCCATTTTGGATTTATTTTTGTGTGTGGTGTAAAGTTGGTGGTGTAGTTTCATTTTCTGCAACTATCTGTCCAGTTGTCCAATTTTCCCATCACCATTTATTGAAGAGACTGTCTTGTCTCTATTGTATGCTCTTGCCTCCTTTGTCAAATACTAATTGAACATAATGGCATATGTCAGTTTATGGGTTCTTTGAAACTGGTTATTCCTGATGGCATTAGACCTTTGGTTTTATGATTTGATTGCATTTTTTCCCCACAGGTTAAATTGCTAGTGCAAGTTGGTGACTAATTCCCAAGTCTTGGAAAAAAATACTTTTTTTCTATCTGGGGGTTGGGTTTGGCAATGACATTTTCAAGAGCTCTGAAAGAAGATAGAATTCTTTTCTTGAAGTGTTCACTTCCTCAGTCAAAATTGGCCCTCTCCTTAGTACGCTTTGCTTTTAGGTTGGGTGGAGTGGGGAGAGAGTGGGCAAATTGCTTTCCTGGAACCTGGGAGGATAAGGAGTGACCTTAGATGTCTCTTCCCAGAGACTTCTGGGAAGATGTTGCAGCTACCATTTTAGTTTCCTTAAAAACAATATCCTGTGTCTCTTTCTTGTTCTTCTTCTTCTTTTATGGCTTCAAGGAGTAAAATCAAATATATTTTCTTTATGACCATGCCAGGATCTACATTTTGCTAAGCACTAAAGGTTTCCTTGGGTCTTAAAAGAAGTGTCAGGGGTTTTAATTCTATAAAACAGAAAGAACTAGATGTTCCAAAAGCAGACCACATGGTCACCACTTAAAAGTACAAGTTTATAGCAAATGGCTGAAACTTTCTTGTTGAAATGATTTTGTATAAGTACTGTTTCCAAATATTTTTCAAGATTCATTTGGGAATGATTAAGCTAATGTTACATCTTTTCAGTGTTATGAAAAAAGATGACTCTCAATAGGAGAGAGATTTCAGCAGATCACTAAGGAAATAAAACCGACCTGGTCTTCTTCTGCCCTGGTATGTAGAGAGAACGGACTTGCTATTAGGGCACCTCAGGACACTCTGGGTGTCTGCTTTGTATCCAAAAGAATAAAGAACATGCACCCTCTGGAACTCCCCGGGGAGTTTAGAACTGACTTTTAGTAAATCAGAGTATTGCTATCATCCCCATGACAACCTTGGAACTCTCAGAAGACATGCCACCAATTTGCTCTGAAATCCCAGTAAAGATGTGCTTCATTGCATTATACAAATATACAAGTGAAAAGGACTGAGCAGAACCATCAGGGAATATGTTAAGAGAGTAATTTGCAAGGCATAACCAGTTAACTGCTAAATGGGTGTTGTGAGGATAGTATGCCTCTTTTGGGGAGACCCCTGAATGCATTTGGACAACCCCATGCTGTCAGGGAGGTCTCCTGAATGTTTTGTGTCTGTACTGGGTACATTCTTGTGAATGCTAGCTTGAAGTCATCGACCCATGATGGAATAGAGACTCACCTCACCCAAAATAAGATCCAAGAGACATCAAAACAAAGCAGTTACAGATAAAAGATAATTTATAAGCCTCGGGGTTGATGGCCTCATTGGTTCAAGAAGAGAAAGAGACAGGGCTGCAAAAGGAGGTTCAGGATTTCTGGAAAACATTTATAGTTTAATCCTATTGACTATCATAATCTAATTCCAATTTAATATGGTCATATAATTCTTAAGGACATGCAACATTATGGGTTCATATATTAAAGTGTGTGTGTGTGTGTATGTGTGTGTGTGTGAGAGAGAGAGAGAGAGAGAAAGAGAGAGAGAGAGAGAGAGAGAGAGAGAGAGAGAGAGAGAGAGAGAGAGAGAAATTATAAGAAATTGATTCCTCTCTCTAATCCTGATTTAACTGTTTGTGGATGGAAGCTTGTTTCTAGACCCCCAGGAACGTTAGAAAACAACCTATGCGATTGTAACACTGGAACGGACCCTGGAGATGGCCTTCATCCCTCTTCACTTCGCCCACACTGCGAGAGGCAGTCACGAGTGCCTGCTCTTCCTGATCCACGTATGAAGCTGCTTCATTCCAGGGAGGAATGCACCCCCAGGGCAGGACTGGCAGGTAGACTTCACCCATATGCCTCCACACAAGAAGACCAAATATCTTCTCACCATGGTAGACACCCTGAGAGGGTATACAGAGGCCTTCCCTACCTGCAAGGAAACTGCTGAGGTTGTGGCCGAGACCTTGATAACACACATAATCTCTGGCATCTCCTGGAAACTGCACATACCCTACCACCTACATTCATCGGGTAAGATCCAGAAGAGCAATGGCTTTCTTAAAGACCATCTAACTAAACTCTCTCTCTCTCTCGAAATTTGCAGCTCCTAACCAGACCTTCTGCCCATGGTCCTGACTGGAATCCAGGCTACACCAAGGAGTCCCACCTTTTTACCTCCCCAAGAATCCTACCCCCCAGGTTGTCTTTCAGCTCCAGGCCCATAAAAGCAACAAAACCAGAGAAGTGATGCTGCGGCAGCCTTAGGAACAGCCTTTACCCCCCAAGTAATTCAATAGGATCGCTCTTGTCACCGACCAGTCTCTTGGAGAAATCATGCTGCTGCACACCCCTCGACCAGCACGGAAAAACACTACCTGCTTTTTGCTCACGTATCCCATGGCTCTTCCCACTATAAGGCCCACTGGTATTTATACTCTTAATTTTGCTCTTTGGCCCATGTCTCATGCATTGTTTCACTAGTCTTTTGCAGAACAGAATGCAGGCATTTGCCAACCAGAAGGTGGGAAAGATCTATCTGGCACTGAATTCAGAACCGAACACCAGAATCTTTGAGACCCCCGGTAGACGCCCCTAAAAGACGACGCCCCCTCACAGCTGGAAGTAGCTACGGAAGACTGACCTTTGCCCCCTGACCTTGCCCGGACTCTCAATTTTTAAAAAAAAAATATTACCAGAAGCCTGGAATGATAGATCCTCCCTTCCCTCAGTTGATAGACAGATGTAAACCCCACCTGCGGCCAGACATTCCTGAGCTCTGAACCACCAATCATCACCTGCCAAATACCCTAAGCCCCACCCCCTATCCTTAAAGGTGCTTGTAAGCTCCTAGCTCGCTCTCTTCTCCTCTCCGTGGAAGAAGCCAGCAGGGTGCCCTTCCCTCCAATAAAGCCTGTGTGTCCTGCCATCCCGGTTTCCCGTCTACCTTCTCTATTTAATCTATCAACAATTATGGAGGAAAGTCCTAAGATCTGCAGGGTGAATTGGCAAGTCAGAGACTTAAGAATGCCAATGACTTGGTTTACTTCCTGTCTGAAGACTAGCAGGTCTGAAACCGAAGAATAGCCAATGTTTTAGTCTGAGTCCAAAGGCAGAAAAATAAGCCAATATTTTAGTTTGAAAGTATTCAGCCAGGAAAAATTCTATTCTACCTTACTTAGAGAAGGGTTAGCCTTTTTGTCCTCTTCAGGCCTTTAAATGAATGGAAGAAGCTCGCCCACATAAAGTAGGGCAATCTGCTTCACCCAGTCTACCAGCTTAAATGTTAATCTCATCCAAAACCTCAATCACAGAAACACCCAGAAAAATGCTTGACCACATCTCTGGGCACTGTGTGGCCCAACCAGTCAAGATGACACATAAAATTAGCCATCCGACTTCAGCCCTTGTCAACTTAGCACCCACATGAATCAACTTATACCATACTTAATCTCCAAATGAAGACAATAACAAGATTATAAATTCACCTAATATGGTGAAACTATCCTGTATACAACCAAAGATGCACTAACTCTTTCCACAGAAGAGGAGGGAAGTTCATAAATAAATTTTATTCTTCTTGATATCTTATGACTTAAATACTATGATGTAAACTCAATACATCTTATGTTATATTTAATAAGCAGATAAGAGAGGGAAGAAAGCGTGTGTGTGTGTGTGTGTGTGTGTGTGTAGGTATGAACATATTTATAAGAAAACAAGAAGGAAATACATATGATAATTACAATTCTCATATCTATATATCTATAACTGGTCATGTGGTTGTACCTGGTATTTATAACTACTATCATCTACTATCCATTCTGCATTCCCTTTGCCTCAACTTACTGTTTCTTTAACTAGTGGAGTGACTCAGATTTTTATTCTTGAATGATCTGGGCCATTGATGATCTTACCTGGATTAGGTTGTTATAGTTTTCCTTTGATCTTAGTCATAGGGAGCAGTAATACTAAAATGCCTTAAGGGATCTCCTGAATTCCAGATATGGTCTTCCTTACCTTCATTGTGGAGAAGTAGTCAAATTTCTCCTTGGTAACTGGGATGAATCACCAATTAACTCCCTTATTTGCCTGTTGTTTCAGTGGCATGAAGAGCCTGAAGTGGCCAGGCAGCAGTCTTAACTTCCAGTTTGGTGGAATCATTGTTGTATTAATATCTCCTGGTAGAAGCATACCTCCCTCTGCAACTAAGACCTATAGGCCAGAAGGGCACAAAAATTATAAGAACAGGAAGCAAAATTTTTCTAGTGGGTCACTAAGTGTAATAGTGACCCACTAGAAAAATTTCCACCTCTTAATTGCTGGATCTGTGAATCCTGTCTATAGGAGAAACTGCACCATATATTCTATGTTGACTCAGAGCATACACAGCCTTCTGGAGAACCTTGCCAAAGTCCCTCAAGGTATTGACATAGTAGCTTGCATTATAATGAATCTTCAAAAGGTCATTTCACCATTCTACCAAGATGGTTGTTTCAGGATGGGAGGATCATGGTATGACTAGTGATTTCTATGAGGATGGGCCCATTGCTGCACTTCTTTTGCTGTGAAGCGAGTTCCTTGATCAGACCAGTGTTGTGTGGAATATCATGAAGGTGGGTGGGGCATTCAGTAAGTCTATGGGTGGTAGGTTTAGCAGAGGCATCACTATAGAGAAGGCAAATTTGTATCCAGAGTGTCTATATCAGTAAGAACAAAACACCTGTTCAGAAGAATGGGGAAGTAAGACTTTAAAAAATAATCTTAATCAAGTAACTATTGTGTGTCTACTGCTCCACTGTAGGTCTATGTTATGGAGACAAGGAAGAGATATTCCTGCATTATGCCTGCTCAACAGGAGCCTCAGGAAAAAACCCAAATCCCAACACAAAGCAATTGAGCACTTATACTCTCCCTGGAGTGTGACACTTACACTCTCCCTTATCATTGGAATATGAGGTACATACTCATTTTACACATGAGGACACAGAAGCTCACAGAGATTAAGTGACTATTTCAGGATTATATTCCTAACAAGTAGTATAGGTTGGGTTTAAACCCAGGTCTACCTGACCCTTAACATAATTAATGTGCTAAGTCTAGATAACTAAAAGGGTTGCACATTTCCAGACTTGGGAGAATGGGAATCCATCTTCTCTGAGCAGGAATTTGAGCCTTTTTCCTCCAAATGGGAACTTGTTAGGCCATTGTGAAATTCTGGAGCTCAATCCATGACTAGAGTCCCTAATTGATTTCATTCACCCTATGTGCATCTGAATGTCACATAAAGGATTTGAACATGCAAAGACCTTTAAAAAGAATAACAACAAGAAAAAGTTCCCCAGCCCATACTTACTCTTGGAAGCCGGAGTACTGACCTGGGGCAGGATGCAAGAAAAAACGTAATTAGCATTCATCCTGCCGTAGACTCTCAAACCACAATTTCTTACCCTGGTATTAATCAATGCACCTTTAGTACTAGCCAGTGTACACAACTCTAGGCCTCAGAGCTTCTCCCTCTTCCCCACTCACCCCCTGGCTCAGACACACAATGAAGCTAAAAAGAGCTTTCAGGTAAAGCCCTGGTCCCATTAGCTCACTCCATGGCAAAGGCATGGGAAAGTGTTTGGGATGGCAGGTTTTCCAACCCTTGGGGAATCCAATCCAGACAGACACCCAGAAAGTGGCCAAGCATTCTTTTGGTGGGGAAGGTTCCAGCAGGCAGTTTCCTAGCTTGGTATTTGTTCATGCACCATGCGAGGCAACTGGGACTGAGATGGGACTTCTGCGGCAGCTGCACCGCGATCTTCTCAGTCTAAACAGATGGAGCTGACAGTCCCTCCCTTGGTGCACTCCAGGAACCCAGTACCCACAGACAGAGTGTTGGCGCGGGCAGAAGTCCTTAACTTTTCAGTCCCCACAGCCATGTTTTTATTTTTTTATTTAAAAAAATATATTTTATTGATTTTTTACAGAGAGGAAGAGAGAGGGATAGATAGCTAGAAACATCTATGAGAGAGAAACATCGATCAGCTGCCTCCTGTACCCCCCACTACCGAGGATGTGCCCGCAACCAAGGCACATGCCCTTGACTGGAATCGGACCAGGGACCTTTCAATCTGCAAGCTGATTCTCTAACCACTGAGCAAAACCGGTTTCGGCCAAAATGTTTTTAAAGGCGTAAAATAAAGTGTGTAAGATTACAAAGAAAGACACTTATATTAAAATAATCACAAAAAAATAGAAAAAATCAAATTTGACATGCAGCCATGTGTTTAATATGTGTTTAATAGTGAATTAAATAACAAGATCTCCACTTCTTAATAAGCCAGAAATAAGTTTTAAGATCAAGAAAATGAATCTCATAAATATAACTACACCCATTATTTCTTGGGGTGGTCAAGTTTTAAGCATTTTATTTTCCTAATGATGTATAGTTTTGTCCTTCCACCCTATTCATTCATTTATTTGTTCATTTTACTCAAAAAAACATGTACTGAGCAAGGCATTCTAGTCAATTCTGAGCAGGGTCAGAAAATTACAGTAACTGGAGAAAGTTGGCTATTAATTTTCATTTGGTCTGTAACTGCTTTCACATTGTTGTTATCAGCAGTGTTGAATAATCATGTTTGAGATTCTATAGCTTTCAATGTAAAACTTTGGGCTTACTTTTATTTATTATGTATCACTTAAGAGAAAAAGTTTGCTAACTCCTTAACTAGGTACAGGTCTTATTCTCAACAAATTTTCATAGTCCACAGGAGAGGAATGATTAAAAAAAAAAACAAAAAAAAAAGATTTCAATACAATGTTATACGTGCACCAACAAAAATATCTATGCCTAAGGTGTAGACATTTCTGAGAGGAATAAAGAAAGAGGAACATGGAAGGTTTCCTAGAAGAGGTAACATTTTATTTTGAAAGGATATAAGTTTGCCATAGGGACCAGCTACTTGGGCAGAGGTACATGCAAAAAGCCTGATGGCATAAACAACATTATATCCCTGGAAATTATAAGCACTTCACAATCACTGAAACATTGAGCTCTGGAAAGGAGTGACAAGAGATGACTCAAGATCAAGGCTCTAAAATACTTTGTGGTACATGTTAAGAAACTCAAATACTCTTCCATGGGTAGGTATTGGCAGCGCTGTCTAGTTGAATTATCTGTGATGATGAAAATGCTCTATAGCTATCCTGCCAATATCATACCCACCTACAACACATGACTGAGAACTTGAAATGTGACTACTACCACTGAGAGACTGAATTCTCAATTTTTTTCTTCATTTTAACGAACTTAAATTTAAAAAGCCACATGTAGCTAGTGGCTACCATATTGAACATCTCTAGGTGATGGATACTGAATTAATTTCCACACTCTGACATAGTGGGAATGATTTCCCAGACCCTTGGTAAATGAATAGGTGTGGCCAGCCCCTGAGCCAGCAAGCATCAGTATCTGCCTTGCTCTGTACATGTTCTTAAGCAGAATGAACAAATAAATAAATGAGTAGGATTGAAGAACAAAACTATGCATCATTAGGAGGGTGAAGTACTTAAAACTTTACCACCATGAGAAGAAGAACTGGGTATAATTATGTTTACTGAGATTATTTTCTGTGAATTTGATACTTAATCCCAGCTTAAATAAAAAGGGGAAAGGGAGATCTTATTATTAACCCACTATTGAAATAAACATATTTATGGAGACAAATGGGTTGTCCAATCTTCTCATTAGCAAAATTGTTCTAGTTGTAGATGAATTGAAAGACAGTAAGACACGAAAAGCATATAGAAACTAATCAGCGGTTCTGAAGAGAGATCAAGTTCTGACCTAAAGCAACAGTGGTTGGAATAGAGAAAAGGGTAGTTTTAAGGTATATTAAAAAATAAAATTGACAGTTCTTGGAGATAATTAAATATGGGCTAGGGAACAGGAAAAAGTTGCTGAAAGTGTCCCCTTGATTCCTGAGTGGTGACTGATAAGGGAGATGGATGCTAAGATAGGTATGAAGGATGAAGAGAAAACTTGGTGGGGGGAAGTATGGACAGAGAAGACATATTATCTTGTCTTACTCTTTAACTTGTCTTTTCATTCTCTTAAGGTAATCTTTTTATGATAAACAGTCCTAATATTGCCCTGGCAGGTATGGCTCAGTTGGTTGGGAGTCGTCCAGTGCACCAAAAGATTCCTTGTTTGATTCCCAGTCAGGGCACATGTCCTGGTTGGCAGGCTTGATTCCTGGTAGGGGGTGCAGGAGGCAGCCAACTAATTTATGCTCATACATGGATGCTTTTCTCTTCTCCCCTCCCCTCTTTCTAAAAATCAATAAAATATTCTTGTAAAAAATTTCTAATGTCAATATAGTCCAATCTCTCAATCATTTCCTTTGCAGTTAGCATTTTTTATGTCTTAATTAAGAAGTGTGCACCTTCCCCAATGTCATAAGAATATAGTATTTTTATATTACTTTCTAGATGTTTTATTACTTTATCCTTAACAATTAGATGTGTATTGCATCTAGAATTGATCTTTGTGTACAGTGTGAAGTGGAGTCAAGTTTTTCCACCCCAAATGAATAGTTAATTGACTCAGTGACATTTATTGAAAAGATTTCTCTGCACTACATGCAGTGTTAACATTTACTATATTGTGGCAATCAATATACCTTATCTGTGGGCCTATGACTGGAGGGTTCATTTTCTTTCACTGGTTTAATTATCTACCTGTTAGGTCTCCTTTAATTTCCCTATTTTAAAATATTTTGTAATTTTCTCTATAGAGGTTTCACACATCTTTTGTTAGATTTAGTTCCAGATAGTTGATGTCATTTGATGCTACTGCAAATGGTATCTTTTAAAAATTGTCCATGTTTCTGGAATATAGAAACATAATTTTTCTCAGTGACTTTGCTGATTAAGTACTAATTTTGAACCAAGTAATTTTTAAAGGCAGGGCTTTATCTTCTCTAAAAGTTTTATTATCTCAGGAAAGAAAAAAAAATGTCTCTGGATAACTAAAACATGGCCAAATTCCCGATTTTAATTTTCTTCCTGCCACCATCAGCACAGTGGTTTGGCATTTGAATGAACCACAACTGGATTTGAAGGATTCACTCAGCTCTAGAGGTTCTCAATGTGCCTCTTAAAGTCAACAATTGTAACACCTCGTGCAATAATAAAACAGCTCTAATCCCATTAGAGTGGGTCTTCAAATCATTAATAAATATGTCTACGCCTGCAGGTATTCTAAATTTCAAGGAAAAACTACTTTGCATAATCACAAAATGTAATGATCAATAAAGCAAAGAATGTGGTATTTATTTTGCTTTTTTTAGATTCTCAAGGAATTTCCTCAGTGGAGAACATCATCAAGTAAATGGCAACGGCTGCTGGTGACATTTCCTTTAGCTGGCTTGCTCTGCTAGACACTGTGTTCATAAAAGCAGAAAGTTGTTAAGATCAAAGAGGTCTTTGAGATAATTCATTCTAAAATACTACTATTTATTTATTTATTTTTTACAAATTAAATAAACCCAAATAGGTAATGGCTAACTTGGAGTTTTAGAGTTGGTTAGCAGTTGGTTCAGAGTCAGAACTACAAGCCAGGTTCCTCAGTTCCTAGTCCGGTGCCTCTCCATTAAACTACACTGTCTCCCATGATCAGGAAGAAGTTGCAAGTGAGGACCCATGCAATGGCCATGTTTGGGAGGTAGGCAGAGATTCCCGTGATATATAATGGTGGGAAACTAGCATTCTTTAGAACTCTCCCACTTGCCAGGCAATAGTCAAGGCATTTTCCATCCATTTAGTCCATTCAGTGTGCTCAGGAATCCATAAGGCAGCCAACTATTCTCACTTTATAGATGAAGCAATGAGTCTCAATGATGTGAAGTGGTTTGCACAAGATCACATGTCCAGAGAACCTAACGCTAACCTAGAATTGCTTAACTCCAACCCTTGAATTTTTTCAGAAGAGGAGATGTGGGAGTTTTAGACATAGGAAGGTTTTATTTTATTTTTTAAAATATATATTTTATTGACTTTTTACAGAGAGGAAGGGAGAGGGGAAGAGTTAGAAACATTGATGAGAGAGAAACATCGATCAGCTACCTACTGCATGCCCCCCCAATTGGGGATCGAGCCTGAAACCAAGTTACATGCCCTCGACTGGAATCGAATCTGGGACCCCTCAGTCCATGGCTTTATCCACTGAGAAAACCTGGTCAGGGCAAGGTTTTATTTTTAAAATACTGTTGAGAATGACCAGAATTACAACAGGCCATGAATTGCCAGCATCCCTATTGCTAAAAATGACTCAGCCAGTTGGAGATTTTAAGGATTCCACGTTTGAGTCTTAACCATCTCTAACACTGGATGTCCCATTCAACTTGAGAGTCTGAGGAAGTGTCTCTGAAACCTGTGGCAGGACTTTCAAATGACTGATGAAAAGAAGACAGCAGTTAGTTAGATGAGTATGTTCCACTTTGATTCTTTACAACTTCTTAGTTACCCCATCAAACAGAGATTTAAAAATTATTTTGCTAAATGATCACTCGGACAAAATTCTATCTTTAAGAAACATACCTACCCACATACTTACATAAGCCACTTTCTCATTCTGCATGAATTAAATTAATAAATTAATGAGACTTTCCTCAATAATCGATCAGCTATAGGATTATGTCTGTAGAATACTGAGCACAGTGCCACTTCATTCATTCATTCGTTCATCTATTCACTCACACATTTATTAAGATACTTATTAGCAAGAGTTCTTATTATTAATTAAGCCCACTATTGGGAGACCAGAGGGATAAGACACAATCTTTGTTTTATAACATGTAAATTTACATGGAGATATGCAGGCAGACATATCACTGATCCTGACCCAAGAGAGGCATGTGCAGAGAGCATGGGAGCACTAAGAAGAGACTGGCCTTTGCATTTCCTGTTTTTCTACTTGAACTACTCTGCTGCAGATCTCTATAAGGTTGTACCCTTTCTTTATTAGAATTTCAGTTACCGAGAGGTCTTCCCTAATAATCTTAATTTAAACACCACCAACTTGCCCTAAACACATAGACATAAACCTCTCTACTTCACTATCCGACTTTCCCTTCCTCATTACTTTACTTAGTACCAAAATCATTGTAGTTATTTGTTTTCTGCACCCACACATCTTCACAATTAGTATGTAAGCTCCTTCAGGTTCAGAAATATGACTAATTCTCTTTGTTTCTTCCTATAACCTAGAATAGTGTTTGGCAAACAATGAATGATAAACAATAAATGATCAAGTGGAGAAGGGGAGAGCCTATCGATACAATAAGAATTCTTAAAGACATTGCTCTTATTATCTAATTATATAATAAACTTGTTTTTTGTTTTGTTTTTGTTTGTTTGTTTTTTGGTAGCAAAAGTTTTAGGGAGATACATGCTTAAAATATGCAGACCATTATGTAGTAACCTCTTAAACTTTTCTTGTTTGAGTTGACATCAGCTGACTGGAATGGTTGAGGAGACAGGAAACACGTATTCTCCATGTGGATCACTAAAATTTTAAAGTAAATCTTGGCTTTTTTATTGTTTTCATCGAAACGCCTGGATTTTAACAGCCAATTGCCCAGCCTTCCTTAAATTATTTTAGGAGATGGGTATGATGTATTTGGGGAACTATCAAAATGTAAAAGAGATGTTGATGTTGTCATAGGTTTTCAGCAGTCAATCCTATGAAGTAGTAAAGGCCATGTTCATAGCTTAGGTGTCAGAAACTCCAACCAACACTCTGCTGTGGGCCTTATAAACCTTAAAAAGCCTTTTTACCAGCTTTAAATATGAAATTATGGTCTTATAACACTCCTATATAATCCCCAAAGAAATCATAACTCAGATGGTGAGCTGCCCCTCCATCTGTAAGATTATTGTAGAATTTTCCCTAGTACTGATCCTTTTAAGGATCCCAGAGCTATTTATTATTCCCTTATGCCCCTATCCACAAGACAAGAAGGATCTGGAGTTCTCCCACAATCTTCCCACTAGATATCTCCAGACTTAGGGCTAAGGGGAACAACCTGAACATGAATTTTGGCTTGAAAAATACCTTCCCAATACATATTTACAGTCTCACTCACAGCTTGGAGATGGAAAGGAATTAATAGATAAAGCAGTTTATGAGTAGATTAAATGAACTAAGCTGTGTAATATGATCAGAAAATCCTGATCATAAGTGCTCATAGTAAATGTTAATTAGCTATGGTTGCATCTATAGATTATCATTTAATTCATGGTATTTAAGTCTGTTTATTGTCTGTCTTCTATAAGACAGGAGACTAGAGATTGGGGAATTGATTTTATAGCACCAGAAATCAACAGTGTCTGAAATATAGTAGTCATTCAATTGATGCTTCCTGACCTAGACAGAACACTGGCTTCTGGGTCCCACTCTTTCCCTGATTAGCTGTGAAACGTTGGGTAACTATGCTTAGCCTTAGCAGGTCTCAATGTCCTCATTTGTAAAAGGAAAAGATTGGATTGTATGGTCTCTACTGCCCTTTCCAAATCTAACTTTCCATGGCTCTGCTCAAGCACTGCTATTAAGTGAGTTAAGAAGGATTATTAGGAATTGTTGTTGCCAAATTCCATTTCCCTTTGTCTATTCTTACTATGTCCTCTACAATGATGAATTATCCACGTTAATTTCTAAGTATTTCAAGTGATTGTTTTGCTATTATTAAGATTTCACTCTAAACTTTCAGTTTATTCCAACCCTCAAAATATGATGGGAGGTGGAGGTGGATATGAACCAAATGTTACTTTGGTCACTTTGCTTCACTCTACTTCCTAATAATCTATGTATGGTTCAAGGAGGCCAGGGTCTTATTTAGCAAATAATTATTCAAAAGTTTAGTTAAGCAATGGATTGTTTTTTAATGTCTACCTGAGGATATGTTTTATTGAGCAAAAAGTGCTAAGTAAAGGGAATTCAGAATGGATAGTAGAGGAGGGAGATGTTAACTGTAGTAGTGTCGAAACAAGATAAGCAGAGGGGTTTAAGATTTCATTCCATTAATCTTCCTTTTGTAAGTTTCCCAAAGACAAGAGACAAACCAGAATCTTGGCATGAGCTTTTTCTATTTGGGGAGAGCTTATTAGAGATAAAAGAATCCAGTATCTCAAGAAGTAAACTTATGTTGATCTACCCAAATCCCCCTCTCAGTTCTGAGAACTTCTTTCTTAGACTTCCAGGAGCATTATCTGCTGATGGTTCACAGATTCTTCTCACTCCAAGAATTATCTTCTGCTAAAGGAGTTGCCTCAAACTTATATATTCTTCCATAGGGGCAGCTCACCTCCAATGACTGGTCAATGTAAGACACAAAACCTATCCTCATTCCCTCAATTTCACACAGTTCTGAAGCTGTAGAACCAATCACTTGTGAGGGCTATTGCCGAGAGCTCTTTCCAATAAACTTTTTGCTTGTGGGTCTCCATCTAAGGGTCTATTTTCCAGGAAAAACAATTTAAGACATATAATGAGTTCAATTTAGGTTGAGATGATTGTAGGACACCTAAATGGAGATATTTAAGATGAGTATAGATACTATATATTGAAATTCCAAGAAGATGTGGGACTGAAGAAATAAATTTGGAAATTAGTGATAGTGATAGTCAAAACTATGAAATCAGGCAAGATTACTCAGTGAGAGTGCACAGAGTGGTAAGAGTAGTGGAATATGAGGAAAACCCTAGAGAGGAGAAAAAGGAGATAAAAATGACCAAGAGAGTGCCAGGAAGTAAAGGGCTGAGAGATGAGGCAATTTGGAGGTCACTGATGAATTTAGCAAGAGCCATTGAAGTAGAATTGTGGGTCAATAAACAAGAATGGTGAGTGAAAGAATAAATGGAAGGTGAGGAGTGGTGATGGTGGGGTGAGTACAGACCAGGGGTCAGAGATTTAAATTTTTAAGTGGGACAAATGGGTAAACTAAGATAGTTCATTCATACTATGTGTTCAGACCTCAATGTATCAGGTACTATAATAGATACAGGGTTTTCAGTAGTGATATGAAGAAATACAGACAAAGTAGTAAAAAGAATAATTTTGAAATTATTTGAAAGTGAAGAAAATAAGACAGGGAATTGTAAGAAAGTTGCAAAGTAAATGGGGGAATCATGAAAGACTTCTCAGAGAAAATAATATTTAAACTTATCCATGAATAATAAGTTAATCATGAAAATATTTGGGGAAAGAATACTCTATGCCAAGGGAAAACAATAAATGCAAAAAACCTTGGTGAATTTGAGTGACAAATAACAGTGTGGCTGGGAATTGTTAGCAAAAAGAAGAAAATTGTTAGCAAAAGTTGAGGTAGAAAATCTAGACAGGAGCTATGGTAAAGATCATGATAATTTGTTCCTTGGAAGCCACGAGTTCAGAAAACGAGAAGTCAAACATGCGAATAAATTATGCTGGAGATGATGGAAAGTGGCAGGGACCCTGACGGATCCTGCAGTAACTTAAAGCGGACAGTTGATAACATTATCTACTCAGCTCTTCTTAAGAATGTGATCTCAGTTTCCCAATCTCCCAATTAAAAAAAAAAAAAAAGTGGAAATCTTGATTGTTAAACAAAATCTCCAATGTCTAAATGATGTCATTAAATTCCAATCTTGTTTTTTAAACACTATGCTGGTCAAATGACATATCTGAAGGCCAGACTTAGCCTTCAGGTCTCAAGTTTGCAACTCTCAATTCTCAACACTGTTCTGCTGGAGATAGATGAGAAGAGGTGACAGAGAGTGGGAAGCAGCTAGCAGGATGATATGGGGCCATGGGAGGTGTTTATATTCTAAGGAGTAGCCAGAAGTGAGGAGGACAAGAAGGAATAAGATGGAAGAAGGGTACGGAAGGTTTCTTAAGACCTCTGAAGAAGCAGGAAAGAATAAGAACTTAAGATTGGTGGAAGGTTGGATTTATATAGGAAGGACTCCCCCATCCTCAAGAACAGGAATTGACAAACTATCATACACAGACCTAATTGGCTCATAGCTCAAGTCCTAGAGCTAAGAATGGTCTTTACATTTTTAAATGGTAGAAAAATAATCAAATAGAATAATAATTTCTGAAATGTAAAAATTACACAAAATTCAAATTTCAGTATCTATATATAAAGTTTTATTAGCACATCAGCACAGAGCCATGCCCACTCACATGCTTATTGTCCATGGCTGCTTTCCCACTGCAGCAGCAGAGATGAGTAGATGGCCCACAAAGCCCAAGATAATTACTATCTGGTCTTTTACAGGAGATCTTTGCCCATCAAAAGGGGCGTGGTCACAGGTTATGTTAACAGTATGTAGAGTACATAAGCATCCAGTTAGGCTGCAGCAGTTGAACCCACTGGTTATCTCACGAAGTGTGGTGAGGAAGGGAGCTCCTTGGAGGGCCGAGGGACAGCAGTGAGTCCCTCATTAGATCATAGCAACAATTGCAGGTAAACCTCGAAGAGAGGAGGGTGTGAGATGTGTGTCCATCAATGACAAGGACCCAAATGAAGTATAAATTCCTGGGTGCTTTTGCTCTAAAGAAAGCTTTGAAAAAGGAAGGAAAAGTCAATTTCACATTCACTCTCTTTAGTTTTTATTGTATATAATACTGTAAAAAGAATTTTAAAAAATAAAAAATGATCTAATCCCTTGATGAACATCATGAAAAATTATGTTTCTTAGTGTTGCCTAAAGACAAAACTCATTAAAAGTCAGGGATACTTCCTGGCTTACTGATTTAAAACTTGCAGGTATTCATTTTGAACAAGTGTCTTGAGTGATTTTGACATACATTAAAGTTTGAGATTTACTTGTAGATTAATAAACAAAACAAATTTTAAAAACAAGCAACCGTAACTATATTCAATAGTTAAAAAAATAAGTTTCCATCAAATTTATTTGAATGTAATACAGGTTGAAAATTAATCTTACATCTAGCACTGTTTTTTTAAAGGTCTAGTCTATACTTGGAAAATCAGCATTCAGTTTGGTGGAGAGGGAATAAATTCAAGCAGAGTGGGAAAAAGGAGGTTTTCTGATCTGACGCAACAGGTTAAAACAATCAAAAGGATCACAGTCAGACATGCAGAAACCAGTCCAAAAAAAAAAAAAAATGAAATGATTGTATCCCTTCACTGTATGCACAGCTACTATTCTGAAAATCAATTCAAAACCGTGCCATATATTTTAACTGCAAAAAAAGTTACACCCCGCCCCCCCCCTCCCCCCCGCAAAAGGATTTGTTTTGTATTGCCTAGTCAATTTCTAGTCTTGACAGAAATAATTCTCCATTTGTTTTGTTATTACCATGATTCCATGATGACAGCTACCATGATGGGGATGAAAATAAACAAATGGCTATTTCTGCTTCTGAGTAAATTGTTATTGTGATATCTAAGAGACAAATTACATAATAATGCTCTTTCAAGTTGCTTAGAATTACAGGGTGACTTCATGGTCCAATGGAGTCCTGCAGCCAATAGTCTATCTTTGGCCAAAATGTATGAAGCTATTAGGGCTTTGAACGCTGAGGGGAAGGAGACATTGTAGACGCTATACATTAATCTTCAGCGTCAGTGCAATTAACATTTTTCTACACAGTGAAGATAGGTTTGTTTAGTTGGGTGGACAGATGTTTTTAGAGGATGACACAGAATAGAAAGTGGTAGAAGCCAGGGAATTGGCAAAAATGAGGACAAGGAAGGAGAGTCTACAATGATTGACAGACAAAAAGCAATTAAAACTGGTTTTCCTAATTTGAAGAGCATGGGACTTCTTAATTACACAACACTGATTGGAATTTGACCTTAGCTGAAGAGCAGTTCTCAGAAAATCGTGTGACAGAGTTAACAGTAAATAATCAAAAGTACAAAAAAGGCATGTGCTGTGGGCACAAATTACAATTAGAAGTTGGCTTGCTGGTTACTTTGAGATAACCATGTTTACCTTGGTTATACTAGGTCTCTATTTAAAAAAAAAAAAAAAAGAAAAAAGAAAAAGAAGAAGAAGAAGGGATAAAAGTTGCTTTTTGTGGGACATCCAGAAAATTAATAGATGATAATCCCAGATAACCTCTATAACTGGCTTGTCACATACCAGACACTGTGCTAAGAGCTTGACATATGCTATCTCATTTATTTCTGCCACAATTCTATGAGGTCAGTGCTATTGTTATATCCACTTTTTTTGGTAAAAGATTAGTCGTATAGAGAATTTTTGAAACATTTACAAGTTCATACTGGCTAATTATAGCAGAACTAGATTTTAAACTGAGATCTATTTGATTAAACCACTAGACCAGGTTATTATTGGGGTATCTTAGAAATACTCGAAAATCCCTGACTGACTTAACATGAATCTTTGGACCCTTAAACCCTCTCCTCCAATTTCCCATTATATATATATATATATATATATATATATATATATATATATATATATATATATATTCACATGTCTAATATTCTATTAACCATTTTGCAGATTAACCATTAACATGAGCTCTATAATTAGATCATAGAAAACTTCTCAGCACTAAATTTGTCAGCAGACAATGAAATAATATCTTTAAAGTGATGAGGAAAATGATCTGAGAGAAGAACTGCATATTTAGCTAAACTATCATTAAGAGTGTGGATAAAACAAAGAATTCTTACTATGTCTGTATGTACTAGTTATATACCTTAGCAGAACGATTTATTGAAGGCTGTAAGGCTCTAAGGCAGCGATTGAACCTAGAAAGGGGTGTGAAACAAGTAATAATAGTAAGGAAAGAAATAAGTATTGAACACAAAATAATGATACAATGCTTTGTTTGGGGAAAGGACAGGTTGGTGAGGAATACTAAAAATCTAGTAGAAAAATGATTTTCAAATTAACAGTTAATTTTTCTAATGTTGTTTATTAACAAAGTTATGCTCCTTAAAGAATTGAAATATTATCTTCATCATATATTAAATTATTATATACACAATTTATTTTGAACTGTCTATGATTTGCCCAGTAAGTTATTTGCCATACTATTTTGATTACAATAGCTCTATAATACAATTTAAAATCTGTTTGAGAAATTTCATACCTTTTTACTTTTTCAAAAATTTACCTGACTACTTTTATTATTCATGCTCTGAACCAGGGTCAGCATATGTTCTCTATAAAAAGCTAGGTAGTAAATATTTCAGGCATAAATACTTCATCTTGTCATTTCAGCATGAAAAAAGTCATATGCAATATGTAAATAAGTGGGTGTGGCTTCAAGAAACTATTTACAGAAAAGGAAATAGCCTGGATTTGGCTGGTGGGTAGTAGTTGCCAATCCCTGTCCTAAAGCATTTCTTTCTTCCAATTTATTTTCAGTACTAACCTGTCTTTTCCATATTCCTTGTGGCTTCTACTTTCAGGATTTGTTACTTTAGTTGTATAAGGGTCAGTGTTCCATGTGGTCTTGGATGTCTCACCCCTGTAATAGCACCATATTACTTTGGAAGTCTGTGTGTAGGACTTACCTGGTTGGACGATTCCTCCCTGGGTTTAAGACACCAAGATTTAATAGAATGTTTAATACACAGTAGATGTTCAATGAACACTGTCAATAAGAAGGTAGAGAGAAGGAATCTGGAATATCTTCTAACCCTCTTGTTTGATACTGTGGAAACATACTTCCTTAGTTTTCTAAAATAAGTTAATGACAAAAATGGAGATACAAGGAAAAAGATAATTATAGTTCAGATAAATAAGGTCTAGGTTGGAATTAACACAAGAGCTCAATAAAAACTGATGTTTGACATGTAGAATTCAAAGAGAAGGTCATGCTTAAGCAAAGATCTGAAGGATGAGTAGGAATTGGTCAGGTAAAGGGAAAAATAAGAACAAGAGTGTTCCAGAAAGAAGGGAAGGCACACATAAAGGTTTAGAGGTGAGAGAGGGCATGGCTGATCATGAGAGTTCAGTAGGGCTGGAGCTTGAGGTGAGAGGTGGGATAGAGAGATACATAAAATGGTAGACTCAAGTGAGGGATAGGGTCAGGAGCAACTTATAACTGAAGTCTAGGCTTAGGAGCAGACTCCTTTACTAAATAGAGATTTCCGAGGAAAAAAGTGGCTTTCATCTAAGCAATGAAAGGTACTAGAGTCTTGGTTGAAATGTGGTCAGTTCATAGCAGGCAAATGGGCTGAAGCATTGGTGTAAGGGGGAAGAGAAGGAACAGTCAGTTGGCCAGTTGAGAACATCTGCTCACAACTATAATGGGAACAAAGGGAGGGGGAGCAAGCATACACACACCCAGGAGCTGCCTGCCAAATAGTCATTATTGTGGGATTCTCTTGTTCCTGCTCATACTCTCCTGATCAAACACACGGCAGCAATATGATGTGTTCTCTGGGGCAAAGAAAGGTTTTAACAAATGGGGACTAGAGCAGAAGTGGAAGAATGGGAACATCTGCTCTGAAGACACTAGAAAAGTAATCCTAATGGCTTGGGGAAAACATCTGGGCCACACACCCGAGACCACCACTGGTGTGGTAAATGGAGAAAGATTGGGGGAATTGATGAGGAAGGAAGCAGAGCAAATGCAGAGTCATATGCAAGCTAAAGAGGAATGATGTGGGCTAAAGGAAAGTGGTATGGCCCCTCCAGGGAGGTGAATCACTTGAGGATGCTCTCATGAAAGGACCAAAGGCAGATGAAATTTTTTCACCCAGAGTTCACTGAAAAGGCCCACTTGGTCCATGCCACTTGGAACACTGTTCTCAACTCTTCAGTCTTCAGCATGCTAAAATAGCAGATGGTGGACAGCTGCCATGAGAAGGGAAGAATTAAGCTAAGAGCCCCATTTACTCTTAGGAAGGTGTGTGTGTGGACAGGGAGGAAAATAGCTGGAACAATTCTTTAGATGAATAGACAGGGCTCCTTGAATTTGGCATGTTTCTCATGCATTAGTCTCCATCTCCAGTTAATCCATTAATCAACTTGGATAACATGAAGTGGATTAGAACATCATAGGTTTTCTTCAATTCATCTACCAACAAGTATATTATTGAGTTTCTATTCTTTTTGTGGGACTGAGCAAGACTCTGGAGCCAATGAAGAGAAATAACTTTTTGTAATTAGAGTTGTATAGTTTTTCAACTTTCAAAAACTGGGAGTTGTGAAAAATGACATACAGAGAAGTAAAATTACCCTCAAAGATGACATGATTGGTAAGGAAGTAGATATTAGATAGGTAAGGTTTTATGACTTTAATCTGATATTGTTTTTATGCCTATGTGCAAAGGAAAAGAAAAACAACAACAACAACTACTTTTCTTGTTGAAAAGGTAAGATGGCCGAACAGCAAATTGCTACGTCTGGAACAAAGTGTTTCAAACCATATGCCCATTCAGCATTGGGAAAAGAGAGAGGACAGTGGGGAGAATAGACAGGGGGAAAGGTTCTTCTTGGGGAAAAGAACTTGGATAGGAAGTATAAGGCTGGTCTTTCTGTATCTGAACTCCAGTTCAAAGATGTCTTTGAGCTCCACCGTCTCAGTTCTGGAGCTCCAAGGTAGAAAAACAGGGCGCCTTTATACATCTGGGGCCCGGCTGCCAAGAAACACTCCTGGGGCCAGCAGTGAAAGGCATAGATACAGTTTATTGGTCTTGTGTAGTCACTGAGGCAAGACACTATGTTAGGCTCTTTACATCTTCACAACAGTCTTCAAAGGTATTATCTCTCTCACTTTATGAAAGAGGAAACCAAGCCTCAGAGAGGCCACACTTTTGGTGAGTAGAAAGAAAAAGCTATAAATCTCCAAGATCCTCATGTCACAGATACTTTGTGTGACTGGGGTTCATGACTGAACTGAGCTTTGCTGGAGTTCATTGCATATGGCTAATTATTCCAGAATAATATTACAGAAATGCAGACATCAAATCATGTTACCCAGGTTTCTCTATCCAACAGTTGATATGTAACAAATCAGATTGAACCAATATTGGGCAACAGAAAGAAACAAGTCCCACAAGGGTAGCCCGGTATATAGCTGAACATGGTTAGGTATTGTTCTATCAATAGCAGATAGTCGAGAATGTAGGAATATGGAATCAGAATCATCATCTGGGAAGAGTAAGGGTAGGGAGAACAGGAACTGGTAAAGGAGATGTGAGGGAGTTCAGCTCTTTAAAGAACAGCTCTTTGAAGGAATAGCAACAGACTATAGGTGGTGGGTCAATAAAGCAAAGTGCATCAGAGCCGTCTCAGGCAAGGCCCAGCATGTCCTGACCCATGCAAGGAACATATGGAAAGGGGATGTTGGGAACAATAAATACTTGAACTTGCTTGACAAAATGATAGAACTTCTGCCTAGGCATTCAAAGCAGACACATGTGGAGGAGGAAGGAGAGAATTAGCAGAATACAAGAGTGAGCAGAAAGGCAGGCAGGCAGAGGCAGCTGGCACATCCAGAGCAGAGGCCACCCACCAGACACAATGATTCTACTTCTTGGGAGGCTATTGGCAGCAATGCAAGCCCTGTGGTGTGGCTGGTTAGCCATAGAGAGGCTAACACTCAAGAATAAGATAGGAATTCAATTCCTAAGAGGAAAGTATAAGCCTACCTCTTCACCGGAATTTAATGCATTCCTAAAAGGCGGTTGGACAGTAGATGTTCAGATTGTGGAAGCCTATAGTCCCCTTATTTAAAAAAAAACATTTTATTTATTTTTTTACGGAGAGAAAGAGAGAGGGATAGAGAGTTAGAAACATCGATGAGAGAGAATCATTGATCAGCTGCCTCTTGCACACTCCCCTTTGGGGAGGTGCCCGCAACCAAGGTACATGCCCTTGACCGGAATCGAACCCAGGACCTTTCAGTCCGCAGGCCAATGCTCTATCCACTGAGCCAAATCAGTTTTGGAAAGTCCCCTTATTTTAAATGCAAAGGATAATAAAAAATAATACATCTATGTCATTCTTTAAAGCCCAAACAATATCCCAAAAAGTCACTAAGCAGTCATATTGCAGTTTACTAAGAATTTCTACACAAATAAGTCATGAGTACTTTAATAATTCTCTTTTTTTCATGCATAGAAAAATGCATGCACAGTAGATGAGGACAAAATTATGATTAATGTAAATTTTTATGCCAGACCTCCCCCTTGAGAGTTACATACCTCTAATGCCAATTAGTTAATAAGCTTCTGATGCCTGGATTAGTGTTGCTCAAACTTGAGGCTGAAGACATTGATTGGCTCATTTCTCTGTAAAGGGACAAATAGTGAAGATTTTAGGTGTTGTGAGCTGCACATTTTCTGTCTTTGTAGCCAGAAAGTAACCACAGACAATACATGCACAAACAGGTGTGGCTGAGCTCCAATAAAATTGAATTTATAAAAGCGGGTAGAGAGTTGGATTTCATTCTGTGGCCATAATTTGCTGACTTCTCTTTTAAGGGAAATTTTTTTGCTGATACCCACTAATGCATTTTAAGATCCTCAGAATCTATGGGCTTGGGTTTTTAAAAAAGTTCTGTTTTGAGAAAACTCTTATCCTATAAGCAAACTTTTGATTTGTCAGTGTAAAAATATTTTTCTTTACAACTGGTAAAATTGTTTTTCTCAAGATTATCCTTGAATAAAGGAAGCAATGAAAAATTCTCTTGTAACCTAAGAATTCCCAGCATCCCACTGACCACAGTTGAAGAAGCACTGTCCCCAATGGTTTCCATGCTTTTACCTCCCTCTGGGGGAAAGCGAGGGAGGAGGGTGGTGACACACAAGACTAACTTTTGTCACCATTAGGATGTATAAGGCTTGAGATCTGTGCCAGAAAGCACAATATGCCAATGATATGATTAGATAATTTTTAATTTATTTTTATAGGGTTGTGGTTTTTTTTTTTTTTTTTTTTTTTTTTTTTTTTTTTTTTTGTGTGTGTGTGTGTGTGTGTGTGTGTGTGTGTGTGTGTGTGATTTTTTTTTTTTTTTTTTTTTTTTACCTATACCACTACTCATTCCCCACTCCCACCCCACTATCAGAGTTGAGGAGTTTTAATGATTGTCAGGTATCAGATGCAAGTTCCTTTTTGTGTGTGTGTTTTTAATGATTTCAGAAAGAGGAAAGCAGAGGGAGATATAAACATCAATGATGAGAGAGAATCATCAAATGCCTCCTACTGAGGACTGAACCCGAAATCCAGGCATGTGCCCTGACTGGAAATCGAATCATGACCTTCTGGCTCATGAATCAATGCTCAACCACTGAGCTACACCAGTGGAGTGCAAGTTCCTTTTGAAAGGAACTGGAATTTGCTTCCTCGCAGGACTAAGGGGTTACATTAAAATTTTATAGATGTAGAACCCCAGCCTCATTCTTTATTATTGCCCCATAAAGCCCCAGACTATTCCACTTGTATTTGCTGACCCATCCACTTACAAGGGAATTATTGATAATCCTGTACCACCTCCTTTTACAAATATATTTCAGGTTGTGGGTGTCAGACCCTGTCAGATTCCAGGCCTCTGATACCCTCCTCTTCCTATGTCTATTCCATTCTTCCATTTTCATATCTAACTCTTCCCTAGCTTAAAGAAATAAGTGCTCAATACCTGGTTACTGTCATTATGGGAGTGACTCAAAAGCATTTACAACTCCTAACTCCTTTGATGTTGAAATAAGACTTCCTCAATCATACCTTCCAATCCATTGGACCTCAAATTTATTGTTCTTTTTCCATCTCCCTTTTCCTTTCCCCACACATTTGTCTTAATATATATATATATATATATATATATATATATATATATATATATATGGTATATATTCATTTAAGAGAGGGAAAGAAACATAGAAACATCAATGATGAGAGAGAATCATTGATTGGCTTCCTCCTGCATCCCCCCCCCCCCCCCCCTCAACTGGGGATTGAGCCTGCAACCTCGGCATGTGCCCTTGACCAGAATAGAACCTGGGACTCTTCAGTGCACAGGCTGACACTCTATCCACTGAGCCAAAATGGCTAGGACTGTTGTAAGACATTATTAATATCATATCACTCTTTGATCAAGACAGAACTTTTCACCATTCTGTACCCTTGGTAGGCAGCTTCAGTCTAGAATGCCATTCCCAACACTCCTGCCATTTTTTTTCCACTTGGCCAAACCCTACTCATTCTTCAAAACACAGCTCATGTGTTGCTTATTTTCTGAATTCTTCCCTAACTCCCAGACCCTCAAGTGGTTACCACTTATAGTGTTCCCAAAACACTATGTTCATTTCCTTATCCTAGCACTTTCTACATTATATTATAAGTATACATCCTAAGAAGACAGGGATGTGCCTTGTTCATCACTGTGTTTCTCAGTCCCTGTGCCTAGTAATACAGAGTACTCAGTATAAATTGCTTAGTTGAATTAATGGATATCATGATTGCTGATGTGAAAACTCCATTAAGGTCACACAAACCAGTATTCAAATATTCATCTTGGAAATGATTCCTTGGGCCATTGTTCAGAAGAATCACTTTATGTGGAACTCTAAGATCTTTTATTCACCCATTCTTCTTTTATACCTTTGGAATTCTAATAAGACTAAAGGTACTCAGAGCATACAATCTCCTCCTCCAAGAGAAGGAGGCCTCTCGTGAATTCCTCAGAGATAAATTCTCAAAAGCCTTAAAATGCTCTGCTGACCAGATCAGTCATCAGCCAATTACTCTGTTTAATATACTTATTTGTGGTAACCATCACTCAAGCTGTCTTGCTTTCATACTTTTTTCCCAGTATTTAGTGAATAGTATGTGTGCATATGTGTATGTGTAAGTGTTTAATTTAGCACTGTTAAATTTGATAGCACTGTTAAATTTCCATCATTAAAGGTCAAAACACAAAGCATAAATCTATGTACCCTGAGTAGGTCAATCATTCTTGAAGAGTTTATTTTGAGTTCCCACTTAAAAAAAAAAAAAAAAAGAAAAGAAAGAAAGAAAGAAAGAGAAAAACTTCCCTGCCTACTTTAGTTCTAAAAATGTTTTTAACTTTTGACTGGTCTAGCCTACCTCTTATCTAACTAAGCACTTATAAAGTGCTTAGGACTTCAGTACTCCAGGCATTCAGATAAAACTATTATATTCATTCTTTTTCTTTCCAAAGATATGTACTCCTAGCTTGAAGATACTCATACAAACAATGGGCCTTTTACATACAGGTATAGGCTCATATGCTACTTCTTATCTGCACTTCCAAAGCTGATCCCAGGGAAGTGGCAAAACCAGATGAAGGGGACAAAGAGATGATAATGACATCAGATAAACTTCTCACTTCCCATCAAAACCCATGACTAGAGCTATTTTCAAACCTCAGGGTTCCCTATCAATGAGAAAGTCTTTGGAATATTAGATCCATTCCATTCCTTAAAGACTTATTTATGAGGTACCTCTGTTGTGCCAAACATGCTGCAGGCACTGGAAATAAACAATTAAATGGGGTAGTCAAAATCCTTGAGTAATTTAGTCTAGTTGGTAAAACAGCCAAGAAAAGAGGCAGTTACACACTCCGAGGCAAGTTCTATAGAGGAGGGGAGCTCCGAATGCCACCAAAACATGAAAAGATGCATGTACACCTGTAAGTGCACCCAAGTAAGTAGGGGAAAGTGGGAGAGTGAGGAAAGAAATTCTAATTTGTAATACAGTACAATGACTAGAAATGGAGTCAAGACAAGTGTACCAGGGGAGAGGATACATTAGATTTTAATGACAGAAAGAAGTCACTGTTGGTAGCTTTGCCATCTCCCCAAGCTTTTGCTGAAATGCTACTTCTTATGAGACCTTCTTTAATCGCCTTACTTTATTTTAAAATTCTGCCTCATGATCACCCCTGATGTCTCCTTACCCTGACTAACACTTTTTTTATATATATATTAAATACCTTTCACTTCCTGCCATATTATATCACTTGCTTTTGGCCTTTCTGCTAACCCCCAGCTAGAAAGAATATAAGTTCCATACAGAAAAGGTGTATTTTTATCCAATAATATAGCCCAAGTACCTAGAACAGTATATGGCACAAGCAGGCATTCACTAATGAACCTCAGAGATATTGTTTTTATCTTTCCTTTTAGTTCTATTTGTTTTTGCTTCATGTATTTTAAAGCTCTATTATTTGGTGTTTGTGCATTTAGAATTGTGTCTTCTTGGCAAACTGACCCTTTTTTCATTATGTAAAGTTCCTCTTTATTCCCTAGTCATTTTCCTTATTCTAAGTTTGCTTTATTTGCTATTAACTTAGTCATTCAGCTCTCTTTTTAATTGGTATTTGCATATTTTCTACCCTTTTATTTTAACCTATTATATTGAAAGTGCATTTCTTGTAGACAGCATGTGGTTATGTGTTTTTATTAATGCCATCTCTATTATGTAATTGATTTAGATTTAAAACAATTATTAAAATGGTTGGATTTATGTTTCTTATTTTATTATTTCCTATTAGTTTTTTGTTTTTATGTTTCCCTTTTCTTGCCTTTTTAAAATCTGGATATTTTTATCATTTCATCTTTATTTCTCTACCCACTTCCTAAACATGTCTTTCTGTATTTTTAGGTAGTTGTCCTGTAGATTATAATATTAATTCATAGCCTTCCATGGTATGCTTACAGCTAATATTTTTCAACTTCAAGTAAAACAAACCTTACAACCAAATACATCTCTTTAGTCTCCCTTTTCATGTATAGTTTTCAAATGTATTACATCTAAATATATTGAAAATTCCATCAGACAGTGTTATAAATTTTCCTGTCAACAGTCATAACCACTTTTTAAAGAATTTTGAGATGTGAAAAAAAATATATTATTTTTACCCAGTTATTTGCCATTTCTGCTGCTCTTTCTTCATTCCTGAAGTTTCACATTTCTAGTATAATTTTAGTTTCTGAAAATCTTACTGAAGCATTTATTTTAGAATAGATCTCTGGTGACTAATTCTCTCAATTTTCCTCATCTGAGACAGCTTTTATTATGTTTTCATTCCTGAAGAATATTTTTGCTAGATATCGAATTCTTGGTTGATAGTTTTTTTCTTTCAGCACTCTAAAGATGTTCCATGCCAAAACCGGTTTGGCTCAATGGATAGAGCATCGGCTTGGAGACTGAAGGGTCCCGGGTTCGATTCCAGTCAAGGGCATGTACCTTGGTTGCGGGCATATCCCCAGTAGGGGGTGTGCAAGAGGCAGCTGATTGATGACTCTCTCTCATCGATGTTTCTAATTCTCTATCTCTCTCCCTTCCTCTCTGTACAAAAATCAATAAAATATATTAAAAAAAAGATGTTCCACTTTCTTCTAATTTCTGTGGTTTTTCATGAAAATGTCACAGTTATTTAAATTATTGTTCTAACATTTGTATTTTAAAGCATCAAAATTTTGAGGTTTTTTTTTTTTCTTTCTTTTTTTTCTTTTTTTCACAGCAAGAGATAATGGAAAGACCCTCAAACTCTGTATTTAGGTCATAATGAACTTCAATTTGTTCTATGAAAGCCATTAAATTTCTGTCTTCTGGGATTTTTCAAATGTCATTACATCTTCATGGGAACCATATCCTTATACACATAGAAACCCCACTGCACTCTCCCCAATAGACCATATTACCCACTCACTTCTCAAGTTAACTATTTCTTCCTCTAAAGAGAGCTTCCTCAACCACCTATGCTCCATAAGTCTAGATTAAGAGCCCCCTTTACAAGTTTCAATTATAAACTGCTTTCCATATCACAGCTCTTAAAATAAAATGAAATGTATTGAGTACTCACTACATACTAGGCCTTACTCTAAATGTTTTTGAGTTTCTATGAAGCAATCCTATTATTGTCCCTCTTTCCCCAGTGAGCAAACTAAAAAACCAAATGGCTAATTTACCTGCCCATAAAAAAAGAATACAGTTAAATAGTGGTTGAACCAGCTTTTGACCCAGACTATCTGGTTTTAGAGCCAAGTACTTAACCACTATTTAAAGCTGCTTTCAACTTACCCTACTGAACTATAGTAGCCTGTATGCTCTTTAGTATAGCTAAAAAGAGTCTAAGCTTTGTAAAGGAAAGAATTATGTCTAGCTTGCTCACTTTTTTTTTTTTGTATCCTTAATGCTTAACCTAATCCATGACACATACAGAGTGAGACAAAAGTAAGTAGGTTTGCAGTTGTTCACATGGAAAATAGTACAATATTACTAAATAATAATGTCAGAATAAACTCTATGTTCTGCGTAATCACAAGAGTAAACCTACTTTTGCCCCACCCTGTAGATGGTAATCAATAAATATTGACTGCACATGCCAAAAGAACATTATTTTATTCTATGTTATGTATGGGTATAAACTTTGAGATTCTAGAAGTCAGAGACTTTCAATTTTCATCTACCTATCTCTAGATTCAATACATAGTTTTTGAGCACATGATTATTGAGTGAAGAGAAAATAATGTAATGCAGAGGATTACTATGTCTTATGGATTAAAAAAAAAAAAAAAGGTGCAGAGTCCCTACTTAGAAAAGCCAGGAACTTAACATCAGTGAAACATACATAAACATAAATACAGAAAAATAAGGATAAGAACTTTTGGAATAACTTCCCCATCAAAGGTTATAAAATTCACTAGGGATTCAAGAAATGGGACTTAAAATAATACTATGCCACTTTTGTTCTACCAAATTATCAACTTGAAATTAATAATATACAATGGTTGCAAGAGTATAGTAAAATCATATTAGTATTATCATGCTTGTGGAGATTTAAATTGGTGTATTTGTATCTAGATTCATTAAAAATATACAATGGAGATTCTAGTTTCTTTTATTTCTTAAAGAAATAATGAGAAATATGGACAAAGTCTTAGGTGCCTATGCTAGTAACAATGGTTTTTAAAAAGTTAGAATCAACCAAAATTATACAGCTATTACATTTTTGGTTAGAAAGACGCGGAGACATGTTACCATATATATACATACAAAAACAACCTGATTCTAAAATGTCAACAGTAATTAACTCCGGGTGATGGAATTATGTGTTATTTAAATTTTCATTTGTATACTTCCCTTTATTTTTCAATTTTCAACCATTGGCATGCACTTTCCTTTAATCAGATAAAAACAATAAATGTTACCAAAAAAACTGCCAACTAAGCTTGCAGCTGACCGCAAGGCCCATCATAAATAAACATGCTGGAGCAAGCCATTTAAGGAAAACAGACATAATAACTCACAGGGTGGTGGGAAAACAGACAAGCCAAAGGCCCCTCCCCTTCAGCAAAGTAAAGATTATGTTGCTACAGACACCCTGGGAAAGCAGTGGAAACATCAGGGAACACAAGGATCCAAGAGTTGTTGGAATGAGAACATATATGTTTACATCTGCCTTTAAATATGTCTTAGAGGAAACTTTGAAGCAAACAAATCTCAGCTCTCCAGTGGTCTAAGTGCACTTCCCTTCCACAGCCAGAGCTAATTCAAGTTTTGGATCCTTGGCTTGAAGGTTCTTAGTGAGAAGGGAATTTGAGACCTAAAATCTCACTTCATAGCCCACACCTCTTCATGTGCACTTTGCTTGACCAGCACTCTGCTGAGGGCCTGCTTGGATGCTAGTTTTAGGCTGTTGACTTCCCTCCCCAGTGTCCTGATTGTGTCTTGTCCGCAGACATTTAGGAGATGATGCAAGAGCTATCTCTAACTCACTGTCCTTCTTTTTGAATAGTCCTGAAGGAAACCAATGTATTTCCAACATATGCATCAAAGCCTAATGCATAAAGAAAAGTAAGATTTTCATTTCTTCTTGAGCCTGTAATGCATCAGGCTATGCTATGGATATACTTCTTTACCGGCTATATTGTCAGGGAAATGTCAACTGTAATAGACATTAGATATTTGGAGACCTTTTTATTTTCCCATGGTACCAAGCTGGATTATGGGCAATACTTTATCCAAGTAATAGGAGATGATAAACAAATATTCAATGATTAATTGACTTATTGATGGTTTTGCATTTTTCCACAGATGGGATGGCAAATATACTCCTTGCACTGGAATTATCATTTCTCTCCCAACACCACTCGTGGACCTCAAAAATCATTCATAGCACTTTTTTTTTAAATACAGAAGGGAATTTATAAGGTTCCCCAAAATGGTGTTCCAAGCAGACACTACCAATGTATTGATACACAGATGGATGTTTATTTACCACCCATTCTACAGGATAATATGCAAACTTCTTAAGCCCCAACTACCTGACCAAAGCATGTCTAACATTTTTGTCCTGCTTCCCTGTTTATCCCCCAAGAAATCATCACACTTTCTTGTCTCAGTCATTTTCTGTACTTAGCAGTTCGCTTTTAACTCAGTTGTACCATTTATTTAATTCAACGTTGGAGCCTTAGTCTTATCCATGATAGCATTCATCTTTGAGAACCAGAATTCCTTTCTTTAGCATCAAAAATATTTATGGGTTTATAGAGGGCAGGGACTATATTTGTTTTAACTAGAGATACACCTGTATCTCTAGTACCAAACACCTGTCCACATGGTAAGTGCTTGGTAAATACTTATTACCAAGCACCTACTAGAGCAAACTATATCTATTAATTGGAAAGTATATAGTAACCAAAAGCTACCATGAATTGGTATTTTCTCATGACTTCGCATTTTAGAAATTAGATCAATACCCACATATCTTTTAAAGAAAACTAATAATATTTGAAATGATAAATTGTCTCTTTAGGGTGGTTTTTAAGATAGTTTAATGTACTTTTGTTATTTAGAGAGTACTAACATCCAAAGATTTCGAAGACAATAAAACAGACTTAATAACAAACATCAGCTGAACATAATTTCAAATTTCTCTGATGATTCAGAAGGCACTTCATGACCAAGAAATACTCTAGGTCCATCATCATGCATCAATAACTCTTCCCAGCAATAATTGTTAATAGAAGTTTCTGGTAGTTAAAGGCCAGATTAACAAGCTGTTCCTGTCTTTGGAGCCTATGTGTACACAGACTGCCAGTTCCAGACTGAATGAAGTATTTCTTGATTTTACTGCTTTTAGAATTTTCCCAGCAGAGTAATTCAAGCTTTAATTCCATTTGGGGGAATTTCAGTCAGTCTCCAACATGCCCGTTTCTACATCCACTTTCAACTAATAAGATGTTAATGATTCATCATATTATTGGCATTGCATAGCTCTACCTTTTGTCACTATGTGTGGCCTTAAGAAAGTTACTTAATTTCTCTTTTGTATGGTTCTCTTATTTTTTTATTTTAAATTCTTTGTTATTGCTATTATAATTATAATTGTCATAACCATCCCCTTACCTTTTAATAAGAGTATCAGTATCTACCTAATGGTATTTTTGCATGGGTTACACATATTTAAATACTTCTCAAATAATAGCTGTTCAAATAGAACATGACTATTGTTATTATTGTGATGTTGTTTATTCTCTGCCTACCACTGAATAAAACTCAACCAAAAAGCATCCTCTCCTACACACTCAGGAGCCCTATTTATCAAGTCAGTTTTTTCAGAATTTGTTTTTAGTGCCCACTGTGCTCCAGTCTTTGAATCAGACATCAGAAAGATAAAGATAAAAGGGACTTGGTATCTGCTCTGGAGGAACTCACTGTCTAATGAAGGAGGCGGTTATGAAGCAAGGTCGTATGTGTATTAAGGCTGGATTTACCAGACTCAGAGGGAACTTTTATTTGAAATGACAGGAAGATGATGAACAAAGAAGATGGTCATGAGCAATTACTGAGAAGAGGGCATTTCAGGTAGAACAAGCATGTCAAACTCGTGGCCAGTGGACATGCAGCCCGCCAGCCATGAGTTTGACATGCTTGAGGTAGAGGGAACACAAACACAAACAGAGAGGCAAGAAAGAGCATGGTTTACTTGTGAAGGATGGAGCGTTCTAGTGGTTTGGAATTGCTGGAATATGAAGTACAAAACAAAGAGTGGTAAGAGGTAAGATGAGTGGAAGACAGGGACTAGGTCACAGGAAATTTCAGAGCATGAGCCATTGAAGGCTTGAAAGCAAACACACTTGAATCATAAAAGTCACAGAGTTCTCTCCTTCATGGTCCTCTCTTCAGCAGGGTTCTCAGGAGAGCATTAGGTGTAACCATGGCATTTTGCTCAAGGCCGGGGGCACAGGATTCTCTCTAAGATTGTTAGCAGTTAGTCTTTGGGAGTGGATTGGGTTTGGGTTAAAACTCTTAAGAATGGAGAAATCCAGAAATGTTCATTTAACCTCCTTTTCCCCCCAGTTAAGCCCAAAAGCTGGTCAGACAAGTAAGCATCTGTAGGTAGATCGTTGGAGAAGTCCCTTGTTTCATGGACCTGGTCTTAATCTATCCATCTTAATTATGCTTAAAGCCATCAGGACCTCCCTTGGGTTTAAACGGTGGTCAGTGGAAAGCCAGGGGTCTGTGCTTACAGATGAGCAAGGGTATTATGCTCATGGGTGTGCACATGCCCAGACCCATGGCTTGTAGCCTTGTATTCCAAGAAAATCAGCATCTCCACAGCTCAGCCAATTTTGGACATAAATGTCCTAAAATCAGCAAATAAATGCTGTCCTTTGGCCAAGAAAACAGCAGCTGCTTCTGAGAACATAATGAGGTAAAGAAGGAACACAAAATACTCTGCTAAATTCTTTCTACAAGAAACTGGGATAACAATGAATTAAAACTTCAATGATGGATTGTTTATGATTAATAACCCTTAATAAAAGTTTTATACACCCTGTATTTATACAATATAAAAGTTTTATACACTCTGTACTGTATTTTTATACACCCTGTACTGTGGCTCATTGAGTTCCTAATCTACATTATTTCAGCCAATTAAAAAAATAAATTCACCTAAAATAGCCGGAAACTGGTTTGGCTCAGTGGATAGAGCGTCGCCCTGCGGACTGGAAGGTCCCAGGTTTGATTCTGGTCAAAGGGCATGTACCTTGGTTGCGGGCACATCTCCAGTGGGGGGTGTGCAAGAGGCAGCTGATCAATGATTCTCTCTCATCGATATTTCTAACTCTCTATCCATCTCTCTTCCTCTCTGTAAAAAATCAATAAAACATATTCAAAAAAATTCACCTAAAATATTTGGATGATTGAGGGAAACATCATTTACTATTTGCATTATCTGAAATTCTCCACATCACTGGGCTCCACAATTCTGAATTATATTTATCCAGGAAATATTGCTTTAAGTCAAAACCTTGATATTTGAGGTGAGGAATGGACCTCCTTGACACAGTCCACGTTTTTTTTTTTTTTTTTTAACAACTTCAGAAAAACCAATAGGAGAGGGAAGGTGTATATGAGATGTTTTTAACTTTACTGTTCCCTCCAATTCAAAGAAAATTAAAAACTTGAATGATTACATTTAAATCTTATTTAACCTGTAAGAATGTGAGCAGTGTGCCTGCCAGGACATCAATAATGAATTTGGTCACTTGGGCCTAGAGTAAGAAAGTCATCCAAGATTGAACAAGGATGGAATCTTTGAAGGTGGCCGTGACTGGAGTCCACCACAATGCATTAAGAGTAACAGAAGCATTTCTCCAGAACAAGCCAAGGCACAAATATATTTGAATTTTCAGAGAACAGATAATCCAACTGAGGGACATCAGGTCAAAGACTATAATGAGGAAAGCCAGGGTGTTAGTCATTCTTCTCTTCCTTCTCAGGTTCTTGGGTCACTCATCTACCCCAACATTTAGAAGAATGTCAAGTCATCCAGAACATACACCATCTATGGATAGTTGTCCAGGTCCTGAGGAAGTGACCTGATGGTCCAAATACTCACTCAGAAGTATACAAATCAGAGGGAAAAGGGTAATGGGACAAAGTAGAGGAAGGCCAAGGGCGGGGGGGGATGTTGATTGAAGGAGACTCAATTTGGGGTGGTAAACACACAATACAATATACAAATGATGTAGTATAGAACTGTACACTTGAAACCCATATAATTTTATTAATCAATGTCTCCCCAGAAAGTTAATAAAATACTTTTTAAAATCTCACTCACAAGCAAAAATTTGGTAACTTGCTTACAATGTATGTTATAAAGTTTAGAAATATTTTTCTTAAAGGATATCATTGGTGGTGGAGAGGAACACACAGACATACACACCAGACAATGCTGTTTTAAAATTTTTAAAGCTATAGTTAATGGGTTTTACTATAGAATAACTCTACTTTTTTTTTATCATCTATAGTCTATAGGGACAGTCAGATTGGACTCTCAGATGTCTGACTAAATCCGTTTTCTTCATACCAAATCTCAGTACTAAATAATATTAAGCGATATTCTATTTTTTTCTCCTGTGGTTAAATTTCTCCAACACACTGGAAGGGCCTAGAATGCAGAGACTGGGTTTCTATTATTTACTTGTCTTCTCCATAGCAAAGTGCTTGTTTTATGAAATGGGCTCAATGAAAATTAAATGTGAGTTAATTGGTAAACATAAAAACATGCTTGTCTATGACATGACCTACTATGTTGTTTACGATATTGCCCGACTAGACAAATTAATTTAAAAAGACAAAAAGTTTAACAATGGCTTACGCAACTAAAAACTTGGCATTTTGTGAGTAATAATATACCCCCAGTGAAGAAGAGACTTGGCCTGGTCACTGTAGCTCCAAGCCCTAATATTGTCCATGCCATACTCTCATATCAATATAGAAAAATACCTAGAACTCAAAGCCAAACTTCAAACAACTAAGTACAGGGGCCCCTTCTGTTCTGAAAAGATGATTTATATGTTCTGTCTGTCAGTTTTGGCACATTTTATTATGAGAATGCAAGTTCTAAAATCCCAGAAGATTTCTAAACTAATTGACAAATCAGAGCTGGCTTTGGTACATACAAGGGGATGCATCCTGGGGAATTTTGCAAAACTTGACTATATGGAGCAAGCAGTTCTGGTGATTTTAGAGGCCAAGGGAAACAAACAAGGCTTTATTTGGGGTTATTTAAAATGAGACCATATTAGAAACATAAATTACTAGGGAAAACATTTCAAATTGAAGATTAAAGCATGGCTACATGTTCTCTGTCTGGACAACTTGCCCTCCAGGAGATCTGAATTTACCCAAGTTCAAATGGAGACCAAGGTCAGAGGCAGAACCTGGAATAGAACTTAATTCCCAATAGGCAGGCTACAGCAGCAGGTCTAGTTTGAAGATTCGACCCAAGGCTAAAACAAGCAGTGTATCAGAAATCTGTAAGCCTTGAGTAAAATGATACAAGTTCATTGACTCATAAAAAATCCCATCTTTGAAACATTGACCTATAGATTTGGTGAGCTGTAGGGGTAAGAATGAGATGATATCTTGTGTGTACCATGTGTCTCTGATAAAAATTCCTAAGGAACAGGCAAGCCACCTGTAGGTTTTGGGAAAATCATAGTTTAAGATACTCTTCAGAAGTCTTGAGTCAAGCAGATCCTCATACTGAAATGAACCAAGGACCCTGAACAAAATAAAATGAAAGTGAATTTATGAGTAACTCAGGGGAAATTGGACTTAATGCTGTGCCCACACATTGCCCAAAGCTGGAAATGACCAACATTACTGAAAAATAAATAGAATTAAAAAAAAATACTTGGAAATTGCCTGCATCAAATGAGCCCTGCTGCTCTTGACAGAGCCTATCTCAACTCTGGGCTACTCAGAAGAATCTGTTTTCTGAACAGCCACTTGCTGATGAGAAAAAAGGGAGGTGATTCCTACTTTTACAAAGAGAGGGGTCTCAGATATAGTGGGAATAGGAAGGATATAGAGTTTAATTAAGTAGAAAAGAGGTGTAGGGTAACCCTTTCCAGTCTGAAGACAATTGATCAAGTTACCCTTTAAATATGGGTTATCTTTAAAAGGGGCCTTTAACAAACCATTGTAAGAAACTCTTATTCCAAGGTAAAATAAGTTTGGGAAATTTTAAATGCTATGTTCTTCTCCTAATGGTCCACAATACACATCAGCCTATTAAAGGCACTGAGAAATCCTGTAATATACTAGTAGAGATCTTAAGAGCATTTAAGTTGGCAGAACTAATATTCAGACCTGGTTTATCTTTGAAGCTTGTGCTTTTACTCATCTATGCCATACCTCTCCATTTTATTTTTATTTACCGTATTTTCCAGCGTATAAGACGACTTTCAAAACGAAAAAAAGTCAACCTAAAAGACGACCAGGCATATAAGATGACCCCCTAATTTTACAGTTAAAACATAGGTTTAGGCCTATATTCACCTATTTTCGGGATATACTCGGCGTATAAGATGACCCTCGATTTTTTGTTGACTTTTTTTCGTTTCAAAAGTCGTCTTATACGCTGGAAAATACAGTATTTATTTTTTAAAATATATTTTATTAATTTTTTACAGAGAGGAAAGGAGAGGGACAGAGAGTTAGAAACATCAATGAGAGAGAAACATCGATCAGCTGCCTCTTGCACACTCCCTACTGGGGATGTGCCCGCAACCAAGGTACATGCCCTTGACCACAATTGAACCTGGGGCCCTTCAGTCCACAGTCCGACGCTCTATCCAATGAGCCAAACCAGTTAGGGCACTGCTCCATTTTAAATGAATATGTCTTCTTAATTTTAAAAAGCTTAAATAACACATCTATATATATATATAAAACCCTAAGTGATCATTTGACCATTTGACTGGTAGATATCATGCACACTTACCACTAGGAGGGCAGATGCTCAATGCACAGGCATGGAAACCTGGAACGGACTATTGAATCCAGAGGGGAGGGGGGGAAGAAGGAAGGTGGGAATAGATTAACCTAAGATCTTATATGCGTTCTAGAGGCCTAGTGCATGGATTTGTGCACTGATGGGGTCCCTCAACCTGGTCTATAGGGGACCAGGCTGAAACCAGCAATCTGACATCCCCTAAGAGGTCCTGGATTGCAAGAAGGTGCAGTCTAGGCTGATGACCCCACTGGTGCATGAATCTGTGCACTGGGCCTCTTTTTTGTACACAAAATAAAACATTATGGATAAAATTAAAGTCCCTTTGGTTCTTTTTGTCTATCATCCTTCTTCCTCCCCTGAAGCAAAAACTATGCTAACATTGGTATGTATCCTTAGAGCTCACATTTTTCTATTTTACACATATGTTATGTATATATATATTTCTGAGATAAATAATATCTAGCATAATATGTATAGTATCTGACATCTATTTATCTAGATATGGAATATCTAAATAAATGGTATCTAGCATTTTATTTTTAAAAATTCTATGTAAATGCTATCCTGCTACATGTATCATTCTAAAATTTTATTTTTTTCACTCAATTTCACATTTCTGAGAGCTAACATACTATCTTAATTGTATAGCATTTCATTGTATGAAGTGAACAATGTTTATTCATTCTCTTACAAATGAGCATTAAGTTGCTTCCAAATTTTGCTATTACCACACAATGCTGCAATAAAAATTCTTGTTCATGTGTCCTTATGCACCTGTAGAGACATTCCCTGATGGGAATCTGCTGGGTCAAAGAGTTTGCACATTTTCAATCTTACAGGATAGTGCCAAATCACTATTGGATGACCTTCTTATCCTTATTCTGTTCAGTCCACACACTCTCCCAAAGCACAAGGCACTATGAAAAAAGTAACAGGATTTTGCAAAAAGAGTATCAGCAAACCAGTATGCTAGGCTCTAATGTGGCCTTAAGACAGTCACTGAAAATTTCTGGGTCTTAGTTTCCTCAATTGTAAAATAGGAATAATAATAATACTGTTCTGATCTTATCCCCTGGGCTTTTATTACCAAACAAAACTGTAATAGTGATTGAGTTTTCTAAACTAGGAAGTGCTGGATCATACTCATTTTTGTTGTTGTTAATAAATACACAGAGATATAAATCAGTCACCTTCATTCATCAAGTATCTGAGTGTCTACTATATATCAGGCACCAGATGAGAACTCAGCTCATTCTTATATAGGTTGATAAATATATTTAATGTTTCTCAAATTAGCTTCAAAGCTAGATCTTCATAAGTGCCATGTTGCTGAGCACTTTATGGGCAACTCCTGGTTGTTTGTTTCCAACATGTATTTGGCAACAGGTTGTTTGAAGTTCAAAATACATTTTTCCAAAGGATACTATGTTTAAGTGATCAGAGTCCAAACTGTCTTATAAATTGTCTGAGTGCAAAGAAACCAACATATTATGAGTAGTAACTATATATAACAGAAGTTGTGCTTCACAAATAGGGAGTTTGAGGTACAGAAATGTGAATTAACTTGCTGGAGGTCACACAACTAGAAAACAGTGGACAATGGAGTTGGCATTTGAACCTAGGATGGATGCTATGTGCTCTTTGTACTACTTTGCATGTATATGCATGTTACTTCACGGCTTAAAAAAGTGAGTCTATATGGAAATAAATTATAAGAAATGGCAAGAAAAGGTGTTGATAGCTCAGAGAATGTGTGTGCCCTGCTCAGAGCCACCTCAGTCTCCCAGTCACTCACGAGCAGTCACATATCTTTTCTCTTTCTAGCAATGGCTCCAGAAAACATGGGTAGAGAAGGAACTGTAAAGAGAAAACATGGTTTCCTGGGATTGGAAACAGAACTGTTTCCTAATTCTATCACAACAGCATGACCATTCTCATAATGACTAACACCTGTATAGTTTTCTGTAGCTTACCTATGGAGGTATCCATGAAATGTAGAAAGATGAAAGGAAATCTTGATGTATGATGCTTGGGACCTTAGAGACTGCTTCCCTATCTTTTCGTTCCTTTCCAAATGGAGTAAATGTCTACACTATACAAATAACTATAAACTTGAAGTTATGAGAGAACAATTGAAATTAAGCATGGAACTAAATAAATACCTTCAAGGGCAAAGTTTCCTTCTATCAAACTCAAGCAGCCTCTGCTGATTTCAGAATTATTTTATCTTATTTTTTTTAAAATATTTTTTTATTGATTTTTGGAGAGAAAGAGGAGAGGGAAAGGAGAGGGAATGGGGGGGGGGGGAGGGAAGGGAAAGGAGAAGAGAAGAGAATCACTGAATAGCTGCCTCTTGCACACCTCCTACTGGGGGTCCAGCCTGTATTCCTGGCATGTGCCCTGATCAGGAATTGAACCCTAACTTTCTAGGTTAATGCTAAGCCACACAAGCTGGGCCAAAATTATTTTATTTTATTTTATTTTATTTTATTTTATTTTATTTTATTTTATTTTTAAAGTTTCTAGAAAATTTATTATAGAACATCTGTCCTTAAGTATCACCTCATTTCTTGGGAGCAAAGATACTAGTTACATTAACCCTTTGGAAACCCCAGCTATACAGATACCAAGAAAGGAATGGATATCCTCCAAGAAATTGAGATTGTGTGTTTAACACGATGGTCACTTCCCTATCTTTTCATTCCTTTCCAAATGGAGTAAATGTCTACACTATACAAATAACTATAAACTTGAAGTTATGAGAGAACAATTGAAATTAAGCATGGAACTAAATAAATACCTTCCCTTTGGAGGGAAGAGATAATTAAACGATGATGTTTTAGTTCTTCTCACAAGTCCTGCTACAGACACAGCCCGTGTGCGTGCGTCAGCTCACACGCAGATCTCGCCCCCTCTCCATAATTATTTCAAATAGTCAGAATTTTATTTGAAGCAGTTAAAACTGCTACCAATTAGTACAAGTAATAGAAAAAAGTTCCTGTTCATATTAGCAAAAAGAAAACACCATAAATTACCTATGAATAAACACAAAAACAATGAAAAGTATACACCAAATCTCACCAGAGATATGATCTGGTTTTGATATCATTGTTCAGCTAGCTTTACAAAATATGTTGGGTGATTTCCCACCTCTTTATATATTGTTTGGAACAGTTTGTATAAGATGGGAATTATCTGTTCCTTGAAGGTTTGCTGGAACTCACCCATAAAGTTGGCTGGGTCTGATGCATTTTCTTAGGGAAAAACCTTTGGATTCTGTTTCCATTTTGTATGTTTATTGACCTATGTTGTTGAGTTCATCTGATAATTTATATGTTCCTTAAAATATTCTGCTTCTTTAGGTTTCAAATTCCTTAGTACTAAGTTGTTCCATAAAATTTTGTAAGTCAAAATATATTGTTAAGCATTTTTGTTTGGCTCTATTTTCTCTTCCAGATTCTGTTTATTCATGCTTTTTTCCCCTCATTGATTTTTTTTTCTGAGAGTATTGTTTATTTTACAGAACTTTTCAAAGAACCAGCTTTTAGTTTTGTTAATCAACTCTAACTTTTTGTATTTGGGCATTTTTTAAAATTAGATTTTGCTTTCATTTCAATTTGTTGGTTTGTTCTTCAGCTCTATCCAGCATGTTATTTACTGCATCTAATGAATTTTTATTTTCTTCGTATACACACACACACACACACACACACACACACACACACACACACACGTACACATACACAAATATTTACCCTCAAGTCTTAAATATTTTTTGTTTATATTCACCTGTTACTGTCTAATATGTCCTGTTTTTATCTTATAATTTCTTTCATTATCATTTTAAAGATCTTACTGTTAAAATCCTTTTCTGATTGGTTTACTAATGCAATTTCCGGAGATAAGAGTGTTTTTATTACTTAGTCTTGTTGGTCCCTGTTGAAGTCTATATTTTTCCTCATGGGTTTAGTGATTTTTAGCTGTGAGTTCATCTTCTGCAACAGAATTCTCATCCCTGTGTCTTGAGCTTAAGTGGCTTTCTGGGTGGAGTTCCTGCCAGAAAGTGACTTACTACTACAAAAGTAGTCTTAATTTAGTGCTGTAACTTCTGCTCTCCACTTTCTTTGATACATTGGCCTGTAAACCAAAAAAAAACTTTTTCTGTTCCAAATAACAATTTCTATTATTTCAGTACTTATACAAATCCTTTACTTCATTTTTGTAGGTTTGGGTTGAGAAAAAAAGATTTTAGTGCATGCTCATTTAATTTTATTTGTATTTCTAATTGCTTTTGCCTTATCTAGTTCAATATGACAGTATTCTTTAAGAAGAAGCTTGTGATATGTATATCTTTATTTGTCAAAAAGTTATTTGTAATAGTAATGCCTTTTCTTAAATTTTTCCTTGAAATTAATATTGCAATCTCTGTTTTCTTTTTCATTAGTTTTGCAACACATTCCATTGCTAAAAAGCCTACTTTTAAAGTTTCAAGGTATGTTATATGATTTCCTTATCAAGAAATGAATGATTAAATTTTTTAATCTAGCTTGAGACTCTTTCTTCTAATAAAGTAAATTGGTTCATGGATGTTTTTGTTTAAAATTGATATATATAATTTGTAATTGTCTTAATGTATGTATGTACAATACATATAGATAACATTTTCAACATCTTTAACATATAACATATATATGATCTGCAATAATGTAGTACTGTATTATTGTGAAGTTTTCTTGTTATTAATTCTATAAATTGTTATGTATAAGATTTTCAAAAGCTTTTTATAACCTCTAGTAATTTTTATCTTGGTTAAAAATGAGATAGTATATTTTTAATAATCATGATTTCATTTTATATAATTTTGCATTTTAAACCCACATCATGTATAACAATAATGTTCAGGTTTAAAAAAACTGAAATTCACATTAATTTTTATAACAATATTTACAGTAATTTGGCTGTAAATTCGTATGTCCCAAACATTTATATTGTTACTTTGTCAAGCTTGATATTTTGTTTGGATTAATTTTTCAGTAGGTTAAAGAATGTCTTCAGATACAAATTTTAAGAAGGGTACATGGTTAGTCAATTTTTTAGTATTTATATATACATACAGTCTATTTTTTCAGTATATTTACATATACATACATATCTGTTTTGGTTATAATTGTATCTAATACATGATATTTGTAGAAAACATTAATTCAATAACATTATAGTACTTTCCCATCTGAAAGAGCAAGATAGCATGACTGGATACAAAAGTTTTGGTTAATAGTTGTTTTTCTCCCTCAAAATTCTGTAGACATATAATTTATTGCTATAAAAAATAGATGAGCCTACATTTTCCCCATTATTGCTTATTCTATCTGGATTTTCAATGGATTTTTCTTTATCCTCCTAGTTAAAAAATCTTACCTGTATAACCATAAGTTTAATTATACTTTTGCTGATTTTTCTCCTGGAATGGAATGATCCTTAAATCTTTAAACATGCCTCAATTCACTTCAGTTAAGATTGTTTTGTCTTATATCTTTAATTATAATTTGATTCTACCTGTGCTCTTTTACTTTTTTTCAGGAGAATTATTTATTTATTTATTTATTTATTTATTTATTTATTTGTATTTAGTTTCCACATCTGTCATCTTCTCTTGAATTTTTAAATTTCTTTGAACTTTTTTTCTGCATTCTAGGAGAGCAGCTCAGATTTATCTTATATCACTTATTGGGCTTTGTACAGCATCAATTATAGTGTCTATTGCCTCCAGTGTGATTTTTAAGGTTGTTATTGAATTAAGGTTTCAACAACATCTGTATCTCATTATTCCTTTTTATCTCCTTTAGTTCTCTTTTTTATTTTTTGAAATCATATCCTGTCATATTTCACTATATTTTCCTAATTTCATACTGGTACATTTTAATTGCTGCCTGATATTCCAGAAGGATTTTATGTTGTATCTCTCTGTATATAGCCTGGTCCTAGTTAACCAGCTTCAAGCACAGCAATAAGAATGGCCAACCAGGACAGTGATATTCAAAATGTGGTTTATAGATAGGTACAAACTGCAATTATTTGTCACTGCTCAGCAATAAGATAAGCATGCTTATTTCTAAACTGTTATCAGTCCACAAAGAGATAGGACCGTGTTTTCTGATATTTTGTCCTCATAGTATTTATTTAAAACTTAATATCTGTCATCCATTGTTATTAGAATTCTTTATTTCAGCATTTGCCTCCTCTAAAACACACACACACATAAACACATGCACACACATACACAAAGATGCTTATAGTTAGACAGGACCTGTGAGTTGCAGGGGGGAGTGTTCTGAACCTATCAGGGTTACACAGAGATGAGGGACCAGGGAAGAAGATGAAGTTTAAAGGTTGCTGACACTAAATCAAATATCAGTGCAGATTCTAATTTTTCTTGTCATCTTCACAACAGGACTTGATGATTGACTGCATAATGAGGAGAAGGGAAAGGAAATATTTCAGGATTTTCCCAAGTTCCTAGTTTGAATGACTGAGAAGATGGAGAAGGTAGTATTTATTGAAGAAGGGGCATGTTTGGCTGGGAAGGAAATGATTTAGGTTACCTGTTATAACATATCACAGTAGCAATTTCCAGTAGGTAGATTTCAACATCCTCAGCATACGGGTAATAACAGAAACCAAGGCCATGAGTAAAACCACCTTAAGTAGAGTGAGTGAGAGAGAAGAAGGCCCAGGAGTAACCATAAGGAAACCATTAAAAGGTCAAGTAAGGAAGGAGCAACAAGGAAAATGGACAAAGCCATAGCTAGAGAGGTACAAAAACTATCAGAACAGTAGTCATGGGAGCAAAAGGAAGAAAATGTTTCAAGAAAAAGGGGACAAATGCCATTCAGAGGTTAAGCCAAATAAGTATTGCAAATCAACTCTCCTGATTCTGGAAGTAGGTTGACTACCAGTCAAAATTGTCAATGCTATTGGGAGTTGTTTTTAAATCCTTTAATGTATATGTATTTTTTGTGGGATATCAAGAAATTCTGCAGTAGAAGCTGTTCTCTAGCTGACTTTCAAAACCTATTCTACAGAAGAACTGGCTGTTTTGTTTTGTTTTGTTTTGTTTTTAGCATTCTTGCAATTTTTCTTTTTTGGTCAAGGACCATTTGGTTGCAAATAATAGTATCCCATTCAAATTAGGGTAGGCCAAGAGTGGAATGTTTTTAAAATAATACAAGTGTAATTCATAGAACCCAAAGCCAGGAAGTCTAGTGAGGCCTCATGGGAGACTGGAATGAGGAACTGGAACATTGTCAGGGACCAAGATAGCTATTTGCTCTCTATGTCTATCTCTGTCCAGACTCTATGGTCTCTCATCTGTTTTTCTTTGTTCATCTTCTTAATGCATCCTTCTCTGCTGCCCAGATCTCTATTTCTTTATATACATGAAAGAAAATGTCCCCTCTTTCCCCCTCCTCCCCACCCCCATGCAGATCTGCAGATGCCTTCTCTTTCAGCTGGATCTGAGCCTACAGAGCATTTATGAGTTCCTATTCCAATTTTCAAGGAGAAAGAAATTGGCCAAATTCAGATTATGTGTCCGCCCTGGTTTGGTCCACTGTGATCTGGGCAAAAATGAGAATGGGGAGCAGGAGACTGACTCTAGGAAAGAGGTAACTAAACTGGCTACTGCAGCTTCCTTATCTCAACTAGTTCCCTTTTCAGCTGATCTTAATGCTTTCACATTTCATCTTGTATTCAGAATGTTGTCAAGATTCTCCATGATTATTTTTTAAAAGCCTGTGACTATTTGTATCTTATTAAAAAGTCTCTGGTTCCCATTAAAAAATCATTTTTAAAATAATGATCATCTTCGTGTCTCCTTTTCCTGTCATAAATTTCCATAGGCCTAGAGGATTTCTTTATTACAAAGTATAATTTTTATATCCTCGAAGGTTTCTCTTTTCTTCTCCTAGGAGGAGAGATCTAATAATTGATTATTGCTAATAATAGAATATGTGGCTTGCACTTGTCCCCACTCACAAGGTTTAGAAAAGTCAAAATACTATGAAGAGGAATTGGGGGTGTGTGCACAAATAGAGGTGAACAAGTTATTGCCCAAACACCATCATCTGCTGGACCTTCTTTAGTTGTTGCTCTAATGGACAGACAAGTGAATTTCTTCACCCTGATGCCTTACTCTCTAATCAAGGACAGAAAAATGTATAGGCCCCAATAGGCATTCTATTCCACATTTCAGAAGAGCAGATCAGAGTCCTTAAGATATTTTTTATCATTAATCTGTCAGAGTTTCACAGAGTACATAGTAGATGTTCAATAAAGGCTTAATTTTGCCCCTTTCTAAAATGCAAATTTGATCATGTCATTTACCTGACAACCTCTATTCCTTTAATGTGCCCTATATGCAGAGAGAATTCAAGTTTCTTAGTTTGTAATTTCAAGTTATTAATAAACTGGCCCCCACTTGTCTCACTCTTAGGGGAGAAACTCTAACTGTATCTTTCTAGACATCCTAATAGGTCATATCAATGTATCTGCAAATCCAGTATAGGCAATGTGCTTGCTCTCTATTACCTAGTCATTCTCTCTTCCTCAAATCTTCCTCCCTTCCTTCTTCTGTCTGCCTGGTAAACCTTCATTGAGCCTGTAAGCCTCAGGCTCATCATAATTTCCAACATTTGAGTAAACTGTCAGAATTACACCTCCACTGTCACTTCTCCTACAACACCCTCACATGTGTCTCTATGCAACTTGTTGGGGTCACTTTGTTAGTATTTACTTGTCTGCTTTTTAAGTATACTGATAAATACTCTTGTCTTAGAGACAAGAGTCCACATATTTTTCATCTCTGTATATCTCCCTTCTTGGAACCAGGTAAGAATTCCACAAATATTTGATGAACAAATCAATTAGTGTCTAGATATTAACCTTGAAATATACAAACAAAATTGGCAAAATAAGCCAAGTCATTTGTTAAATGATTGACTAGCCAACCGTTCAGTGTTACTTGATCAATTAATTTTTAAGATGCTTGAGTAGTTACAGAGTCTATTAATCCTAATTCAAAAGAACACATCTGGAAACATGAAACCCAGTTAACTGTTAATTATGTGGTCAGGACAGGGAGGTAAATAAAGTATGTACTGGCAAAGCTCTTCAGTCTTCCCTTTGTCAACGGAACCAGGAGAAAAAATATGAATATTTCTAGTAGCTTGAGAGCAAAATACTAATAAACAGTCTCTTCATTTTTATAACATTTTGAAGCTTACAAAGTGCTATCACATCCAAGATAATCTTTAAAACAATGTTGTGAGTTAGAGCATCACATGTCTACCTTTAAGGCTCAAGAGATAAAATGATATACACAAAGATATCGTAAATCTGCCAAAAGGCAATCTCAAATATTAAGTGCTTATGTTTAATTCAGGTGCTCATTTCACTTAATCAGTTATTAGAGAAACCCAAGTAACAGATACATCCAACATCCTGATTCCCAGACAACAACAATATCAGTAACAACTTATTTGGTTTAAAATGTATATGCTATTCAGAAGGTTTCACATCCTTTCATTTGCTTTATACAACAGCCCTTCATGTAGATTGGACAAATACCCTTCTGCCTGTTTAGTTGCTAACAAGTCTTTGCTCCACTGGGACTAGGTGACTTTCCCCGGGTGTCTTCAAAGTTAGTCAGTAACAGACCTAATTCTTTATTCTTTGCTCTATCTATTGCCCTTGTTAACCAATACGTAGATATAATTGAAAGATTCCACAGCTATTAGAGAGTTCATCTTCTCTTGAGAAATCAAGAAAGATAACTAGAAATAATTAGTTCATGTCTAGACAGCTCTAGACTTGTCTCAAGAGCAGTAAAGCCCTATGACGCTGTCCCTTTTGTACTAATTGCACAGGGGAGTGTCCAAAAACAGATCTGTCTTATCCCTGGTCATGGTTTATTCACAGTAGCTTCATGTCCAGTATGAGGTGCATTTCTCCAAGAATGCAAAGTCCTGCATCATTCATCTGGGTAAATTTAAATGGTATGTGTTTTAGGGGATGTATTTAGAGCTAAGTGAATTTATTAAAGTTTGAGCCTGGAATTTGGATATTTCTTTCCTTACTCCTGAGCATATACAGTTCCCCCAGTTTCCATGCTCACTTCAGTGCTTGCATATATAGAACACAAACAAATATACATATGACTTAGCATAACCATCCCTTGTGTACGAAGATTGTATTTGGACATACATACATTTCAGCTGAATTCCTCATTGCAACATTTAAAAAATTAAGAGGGAAAAATCAAAATTTGGAGTTTTGATACAAATTAGTCAAGGATTTAGGCATTCTTTGCATGAGGCTTATATATATAAAGATAGTAACATTCAAATGGCAAACTTGAGAGTGGGAATAGATTGTAAATGTGACTATAACATCAGAATGCATGTCCTCAATAGTTTCAATTGATAACTTGAATGACATGCACATCAAATCACCAGGCAATGAGGTCTCTGTGAGTGAGAAATAGATTGGACTTGGAGTCAAATGCTTAGGAAATGTATGTAAGCCTTAGTTTTCCCATCTCTAAAATGGGCTTCATATTAGTACTCATCTAGTATCTTATAAGGATTAAATGAAATATTACTTATATATAAAACCCCTAGTAATGCTAGCTGCTATTATTTATTACCCACTTCATAGGTTTATTATAAATGTAAAATAAATACACTATAAAATATTTTTAGTTTTACAAAGCATACTTAATACCAACTAGATGTATTTTGAGTGAGGGAGGGATTCTAACTCAAATGTTCACTTTTATCCAAAGCAGACCTCCATAACATTTTTAATTTCAATTTATTTTTGCATAAGAAATTAGAATATTGGGCATACTCCTTCTTCTGCTATTTACTCCCTTCCCTTCATAATCACTGGGCTCTACTGGGCTTCATTAGGGAGAACCATGTTCACCCCGCCTCCACAAAATGTTCAAATCAAACATGATTTTAAGCAGAAACTGTTCACCAGAGATATTTACAAAATATTTGTGCTCATCTGCCAGGCTTCTTGGCCAAATATGGCTATCCAACAAAGCTCTAATAAAACATGAAATAAACCTTTTCATAAAATGTTAAAGAAAGCTGTAAAAGTTCAATAGCTCATAATAGCAACCTTATAAAACCATGCAGCCCAGCTCTCCATCATTAACTTTCATTAGGGCTTGGAGGGAAACCTTGGCCATTCTTTTAAACTGCCCAACCTACAGTATGGAAATGAATCAAGGGTATTGTTTTCAGGATTCTCTCCACCTTGAAACAAAAGGATCCATCAATATTTCAATGAAATTGAATTAAGATGGTCAGAGGTAAAATGAATTTGCAAAGAGACATTAAATCTCTTGGAATTCCTACATTAAGTTCTAGAAGAAAATGGAATTGTTTTGCTTATTTCTCTAGGTGTGATGTTAATTGAGAAATGGATATTGTTTTTAGCTCCCCACTGGCCAGTTCTCATTCCCAATAATGCCCTGTCTTCTTTCATGGAGATTCCACTACATGGATTGTTGGAGTCATGAGGGGTCTCTAAAACCAGGCCTCACCTTTCCCCAGCTAAGGATGGATCATGTGACCAAGCTATGCTTATCAGATCTTGCCTCCCAGGACTACTATGAGTCTCATCAGAGTGATAGCAACAGGAGGGGACAGGAAGTAAATAGTGGTGCCCACAGGTCATCTCATTCCACAGTGGCATCCTGATGGGCCTGTTCAGTAGTTCCAAACCCCAAAGATGTGCTCAGATCCCTCTACTCACTAGACTAACTATTAAGCCCTCTCTTTGATTTTGTAAGTGACCTATATTATCCTAATAAATTCCTTTTCTACTCAAGAGTTTTAGAGTTGTTTACTATTGTTTACACCAAAGGGTCCTAATTGCTAAGATGATCAAGTAATAATTGTCATTGATTCCTATTTATTTTCAAGAAAAGCAACATATATGGTACAGGAAAATACCACCAACAATAAGAATGACACAATTATAATTTGTCAAACTCTCTATTTTCCCCATCAAAAAATAAAATAAAATCTAAGATCTACCTATTATAAACTCCACCCAAAAGAAATGAAATTAAGTAGCAGTCAAAATTACAGAAAGTATTCAACAAAACGAAAAGCAGAAAACTTACATCAAAAATTTTAGCTGAGAAGGTGTAGACAAGAAGTTTCTGTTCCACACAAATAATTTTAAATCCACTAGTAGCTGAGAACTTCATATAAATATTTGCCTAATGGCCTGAAAGGCACTGAGAAGAAATGGAATCCCAGTGAGTTGTAACCTTATAGATTACAGTTAGTGGCTCCAAACTGTTTGAGGTTAAGAGGATTTATGATTTATAAAAGACTATTATTGTTAGCCCTTGCATAAAACAGTTACATCTCACAGGCTCATTTTTACCCAGAGCAGCTCCCTGGAGCCAAAATTATATACACAATGGAATGCCAGCTTCTATACTTTGTTCAAATCCCTTCGCCTTTCAGGCCAAGTTATCTTAAGTGAAAAAAGAATCAGAAACTTGGGGAGTAAATTGGTATTGAATACAATTCCATCAGATTCTTTTCTGTCCCCTGAAGTCTTAATCACTGAACAGGTCTTAATTAAGAAGGCAAGGAATTGGTCTAAATGCATATGCGATATATTAAATATCTGATGGGCCATTTGCACACCGACCTCACCAATGAGCTAGGATGGAGCACAAGCCTGTAACTGGGCTCAGGGGCAGCTTGAAGCCATCACTGCTGAATAACAGCTGCTGTCTTTTTAAAACTCTCCAAGGTTCACATTGTAGGTTTCCTTCCAGTTTCCAGTGGGATGAGAGACACCGCCAGTATAAATCTTGTTGTCACAAAAGAGCAAGTTATAGTATATATTCAACCACACACACACACAAAACTTTCAAATAACGTTAACTTAAACCCACAAAACCAAGGAGAGTCAGAAGCAAAACTAAAACCCTGTCCTTAAGTCACCCCCATTGTGTTTAGATCTTGCAGAATACTAAACTCATCACAAGTATCGCCAGGGCTGTGTCTTCAGAGTATTGAGACAATAAGTCAAATAGGTTTATAAAAAGAAAGAAAAAATCTCATAGTTTATAAGAAAATACAAACCAGCTTCCTTTTGTGAATCTTCATATCCATGTGTGAACCTATACTCCCATTCCAACACCCAGAAAGTATCAAATGCTGAGAGAAAGGGAAGTGAAGCTTGGAGCAACTTGGAGATTTCTTCCCAAGCATTATGGGTTCTAAGCAAAGATTTTTATCAAACAAGTTTGGCTGTTATTTGGCTTAGCAATGTACATACTCCCTTGGCTGATTCATCAGTAAATTTTTGAATTATTGTATTTTTCCATGGTCACTTGATCTAAATCATTACAACGCCCAGCTATCCTTGGGAATCCAAAGAAATACAAGCACTATCAAATATGAGATGGAAATGCTCTTTGTAAGGCAGTAAACCTTAGTGGTAATGACCTGAGCTTATAGTCAGACAGACCTGAGTTTCAAACCCAACTCAGCAGTCAATTACCAACTATGTGGCCTGGGCAGGAAACTCACTGCCTTGAGTGATGGATAGTTTACCTATAAACACTCACTTTACAGGGTTGCCATAAAGCCGTGGTTGACAAACTGCAGCTCGTGAGCCACATGCAGCGCTTTGTCCCCTTGAGTGTGGTTATTCCACAAAATACCATGCCAGGGAGAGTCTATTTTGAAGAAGTAGCATTAGAAGAAGTTTAAGTTTAAAAAATTTGGCTCTCAAAAGAAATTTCAATCATTGTACTGTTGATATTTGGATCTGTTGACTAATGAGTTTGTAGACCACTGCCTAGAGGATTAAGTAAGATGTTTGTGAAGCAAACCATGTTCATGGAGCATGGTAAACCTTCCATAAATGGTATCTATATATGCAAGCATCAAACATTTCCAAAGAGGCAAAACAAGGGCTCTTTAAGTTCAAGATTGGAGGATGTTGAAGATTTCTAGAGGCAAAAAGAATTTGCTTTCATCACATGGAGAGTAAATTTCACAGAGGGAAAGGCTGTGAAACTGAATCATTCATTCCACAAAAATGTCAATTATGTGCCAGGCGCTGGGGAATTTGAAGATGTACAAGATAGAAATGGTCTCTGCCCTCCATAAAATAAGTCTAGAAGGCATGCAGACACAGAAATGGGCAATTACAACAAGGGTTCTCTTCCACATAGGGCCCTGGTACCGCCCCCCCCCCCAGCCTCACCAGAAACCACACCAGGTCCCTCCCTGTGCTGACATCCCAATCTCTGCCAACCCAGGAACAGCACTTGAAATCTGTAAAACAGGCCTTTCTGAGCTATAAGAACTTCATAGAATGAGCTAACCATTTCCAGCCAATGACTGAGACCTAGTACTTGAACTGTCCCTAGGCTACTGCTATGAACTGAATGTCATGGGCTGAACTGTGTCTTCTCAAAATTCAAATGTTGAAGACCTAACCTCAGAATCTGCCTGTATTTGATGGTAGAAGCTTCTATAGAGATGATTACATTAAAATAAAGTCATTCAGGCGAAACCAGTTTGGCTCAGTGGTAGAGCGTCGGTCTGCAGACTGAAAGGTCCCGGGTTCGATTCCTATCAAGGGCATGTACCTTGGTTGCGGGCACATCCCCGGTGGGGGGTGTGCAGGGGGCAACTGATCGATGTTTCTCTCTCATCGACATTTCTGGCTCTCTGTCCCTCTCCCTTCCTCTCTGTAAGAAATCAATAAAATAGATTTTAAAAATAAATAAATAGATAGATAGATAGATAGATAGATAGATAGATAGATAGATAAATAAATAAATAAGGTCATTCATGTGGGGCCCCTAATTCAATCTAGATGGTAGCCTTTTAAGAAGAGGAGTTGGGGACATACAAACAACAGGGATGCACATGCATAAAAGGCCATGTGAGGACACAGAGAGAAGGCAGCTGCCTCCAAGCCAAAAAGAGAGGTCTCCAAAGACACCAAACTTGCCAACACCTTGATCTTGTACTTCCAGCCTCCAGAACCGTGAGAAATAAATTTCTGCTTGGTAAGCCCCCAGTCTGTGCTATTTTGTTATGACAGTCTGAGTGGATCAGTATAGCTACTTTCCTTAGTGCAACAGGGAAGGCAGCAGAGAAATAGAGCCTCTGGGCCCATGAGAAGACAGCAGAGTATTGGTGAATGACAGAGGGAGTTGATGCTGATTTCAAAGGCACATGATGCCCAGTGAAGCGGACCATCTCTCTGAAAAAGTTTGCTTGATAAAAAGGTATTGTCCAACACTATTTTTATTCACCCAAGCACCTATTCACACATAACTATCAACAATTGGTTAGAATATTTCCCTACTCAAGTGATCCCAGCAGTAACTTCACAGAATAGTGCCAGGCATGTAAGAATACGGGCTTATGTTGAGCACATATTGCATGGCAATCACTGATCTAATCATGTTACCTCTATTAACAAATGCAATCATTGTACAAACTATGTCTTAGTTTCTCAGGGCTGCCATAACAAGTTGCTACAAAGGGGGTGGCTTAACGCAACAGAAATGCATTGTCACAGTTCTGAAGTCCACAGGGTAAAGGCTAGAAGTACAAGATCAAGGTGTCAGCAGAGCCATGTCCTTTCTGAAATCTGTAGGGGATCATCCTTCCTTACCTCATCCAGCCTCTGGTGGTTGCTGACAATCATCGGAGTACTTGATTCATAATTGCATTGCTCCTATTTCTGCTTCATTGCCACTTGATGATCCCCCACCCTCATGTTTCTGTTTTCTTTTAAGGACACCAATCATTGGGTTAAGATCCACCTTAGTCCAGTATGACCTAATTTTAATTTAACCAATACAATCTGCAAAGACATGATTTCCAAATAAGGGTATATTCTCAGGTTCTATGAATTTTGGGGGACACTATTCAGGCCAGTGGATAGATATTGTTATTATATTAGTTTTAGAGATGGAAAAACCTGGACACAGAGGTGAAATAACTTTCCAAGTTTGTCCAGATGATCAATGACAGAGCCAAGGTATATCTCCAAAGCCCATGCTTTAACTGCTACACTAAGCTGCCTTTCAAAACTTAATTCCTAAGTGAATGAATAAAATAGTCACAAATGGTTGAATGCCAGCATGCTTATGTTGCCCTATCTTCATTCCCCACAATAACTTCCCTGCTTTTTGCTTCTATGTTTTCCCTTTTCAAGTCCATCCTCCACATGACCATCAGATGTATCATTTCAAAACACAGATCTGATCATTTTACAACAGTTCTTAAAATTCAAATTCGTAACTTAGCAGGGCAGCCAATAATCTTCAGTCATTGGACTAAAGCTCCATGTAGGCAGGGTTTATAACCATTTTTGCTCACCACTGTACCCTTAACAACAAACACATGTCCCTAGTGCACAAAAAGGCCTTCAAAATTCATTAAGTTAGTGGAGGGATGAATCAATGAATGATCTGGGCCATCTCCAGTCTCAGCTTCTCCTGCTTCACTTAAAACTGTCCCACACCTATCATCTCTCACCTCTCACCATCCATTTGCATTTTCAATGTTGTACTCCTACGTGGCAACTCACATGTGAATTAAACTGATGCACCTCCATGCCTTTGCTTATGCTGTGCCCTATGCCAGGTATATCCTAATCACCCTTAAAGGACCACCTCAAACTTCCCCTCCACAATGGACACATTTAGATCACACACACACACACACACACACACACACACACACACATCTCACATTCATATATTGCTTCTACTCACAAGGGTACCACAGAACTTCATGCTGTCACCAATATTGCATTTACTTTGCTCTATGACATCTAGTTGTAAGAGATTTCTTCTTAGTGCCACTTTTGAGAGATCTTTGGGGACAGAGGCTCTATCTTTTCCATTTGACATCATCAGCATCTAGCACAGTGCTTATCAGAGGGTGGACACTCGATAAATGTTTGCTGGATAAATGACTGAATATGTAGTCCAGTGTCAATGTGCACATAAATACAGCTTTTATTTTTATTTTGACTAAGATTTGACTATGCATATACAGAGTCCAATTCCTAAATGATGAGGCAATTTCTTGGCTTTCAAAACTACCCAAGCACAGATGTCACACGGTTAAGAGAAGGTTGAAGCCAAGTCTTGGTTCAAAACAGACATCCTAGGGGCAAACTCTGAAATGCAGTGCGGGCCCCTGCCACTCCCCAAATTCCTATTTGTCTATGTGATGGGCAAGTGAGATGAAGAAATGAAGAAACTGATGACATGATCCCAGGATTAAGGATTGTTTTTACATAATTGACACAGTTTTATAGCTTTGTTGTTTTGAAATCACATCTGGAGTCCATTTTAAAAATCAATAAGTCTATTTACTCACTTCCCATTAATATTATTATGGGAGATAGTATGACATAGAGGTTAAGAGCATGGGCTTTGGAATCAGAAGAACAAAACACTCTAGTGTTCCCCATCTTTAAAATATAGGGATACATACACATGCCCATTATTTCTTTCTCCTATCATTTCCTCATTCATTCTTTGGTCTCCTGCTATGTGTTTAATGCTATTTTTAATGTAAATAAATCAATTAAAAGATAGTCCAAACTGTCAAGTTCTGTGCACCGACTAGTGGGAAAGACATATATTTACATTGGTTATTCAACAATTCAGTTGGTTACTCAGGAAACATATGTTGAGCAAAAAATATATTTGCTAGGTTCCAGAAGTGCTGTGGTGACATCTGGTGAGGCACGGCTATTTAACAGTGAGCCCCCAAATAATTCAGTGGTTTGAAGAAGAGTGAAGTGGATTTCCTACTCATGTAGCAATTGGAGGAAAGGCTCAGGTTGGTGGGTAGCTCTACTCCACTTGATCATGCGGAAACCCAGGTTCCTTCCCTCATCTTCTGCCATCCAATGAGAGGCTTTGCCATCCACTCTATGTATGGTGGACACTGGGTCACAATTAGTCCAACTGGCAAAAAGAGGAAGGAGAAATGAAAGTGCCATCCATCTAGCGGGGGTATTCATCTGGATCAATTGGGGATCTTTCCTCATACCTGGCACCTACTAGGTTCCAAGGTCCTGGGGAGCACCCTGAATCAGAGAGGCCCTTTAATTCACCAGTCACTATAAAGATGTATTAGGTCTGAATTGTTTTATTCTCTGCTCAATGGTCCTCTCAGGTTGTGGGATTGTGAAGTGACTCTGAGGAGTCTTGTGTTTATTCTTGGCTTCCTCTGCCACTGTCCCCTCTGGGATCCAGCAATCTCCTTGAAGCACTGCTCACAGAAACCACAAACCTCTGACTCCTTCCTACTGTCTGAGAACTATTTTTTTTAGTCTGGGAAGAATCTCACTCTTTACAGTTTCCTCAAGGTCATTTCCTCTCTCCTCATACCCTCCAGACTATAGCCCTAGAAGAAGTCCTAAATTCCAGGGAATTTTGAACCCAAAAGCCAGGAAAGGTCATTGGTTGTGTCTTGTGTTCTCTGCCACATACCTGATGGACAGGGAGGCAAGATCCCATGGACTGCTTAACTGGGGGACAGGAAGAAAGAAGGTGAAAAAAATGATCTTACTACAATTAGCACTGTGTTTCTATGCCACCAAGGAGTCAAAATTGTTTCACTCAGAGATAAGTCTTTTCCTTTCTACCCCAAGACACCAGGCCAAAGTACCGGACTCCTCTAGCAGCAAATGATAACCAAACAAACGAGTAGCTGAAGTGCATAGGCCCCTATTTAGAGAGGGTGTGTATGTGCGTGTTAGTTTACATTCATTTGTGTCCATTAGATGAATTAGTTATAAGTTATTGAAATTCTGCAGTTTTCACATTAAGTCAGGATAGCTGGTACTTCTTTTTAAAACAAAAATGGACTCTGAAAATACTGAACTTATATTCCCAAATGGTAACCCTGGAGCTGAGTGGTGGCGCCCCCTTCAGTTGTCCTCTGGTTTCCCACAGAACCCAAAGCCTCTAACTCCCTAAAATCCAGTTATGGCTCTGATGTCAGGTATCACTGAAATTCTGATGTCATTTCCTTACTATAGAGTTAGAGGAAAATAATACTTTATAGACTCATGTTTCCTGTAGGGAAATGAAATATAGACAAAAGGGCATTTTTTGCTTTAAGAAAAGTGGAAGTGAGGACATTTCCTTATGGGAATAAAAAATATTCCTACATATCTAATATGCAAATGACATATGCCTGGGTCTAAGAGTACAACTTAAGAGTAGGGTTGTCAGATAAAATATAGGACATGAGTTAATTTTTAATCTCAGATAAATAATGAGTTTTATTTTAGTGTATGTCCCAAATATTGCATGGGACATCCCTATGCTAAATCAATTAATCAATCAATCATGGTTTTTTTAAAATTTAAATGTAATTGGGCATCCTGAGTTTGGAGAATTTTTGTTTGCTTATGTGTTTGTTAAATTTAGCCACCCTACTTTGGAAGCTATTAGAAAACAAATCTCTGTTCTCATTCATTTAAAAATATATAAATAAGTTCATATTTTCTAAGAACATAACAATAGAGGAGAGTCTCCTGGTTACAGGTAAAAATCTCTCCAATAAATCACAGGAGTAGAAAAAGAAATGGAGAAAAGAAAAAAGTGGAGAATCTGTAACTTAAAAAAAATTGAATCTCTCTTCTTAATCAATAACATATCAATCATTTGTAAACTTATGCAAACTTTGTTTGGTCCTATTTCTTGAATTCATTCATTCAACAAACATGAATAAACTTGGCATGGGGACTCAAGTTTCCTCTGAGGAGTGACAAATGATGAATACATACTATTCAATATATAACACGGTTCTGTCTTTTTTTTTCTCTCCCTCAAATGTTTCTTCCAACTTTGAAGAGTGCCTCAGTGCTCAAAGGGTCTAGAATTCTCTGCTGACCTTTTCCTAGACTTTTCCTCCCCACCACAAAACAAATACAAACATAGTTCTCTGCGAAGACTCGTGTTGGCTCTTGGACGGGAGTGGGTTTGGATGGGTTGTGTGGCGTGAGCTGCAAAAGATGAGAAATGAGCATACTGGCGTGATCCCCTATTAGTGAGGAAAATTCTAAGAAACTGTTTCCAAAGCAAGGCAGTAAGAGGATTTTTCCCCCTCTATTAGACTTATATAACTCATAAACTAACAGGCTGCCATTTTAGAATAGCTGGTATTGGCATGCTGTTATTGTGAAAATTACACGAAACTATTCTTTTTAGAAAAATATTACCTCAGGTTTTAGGTTAAAGCTTGATGCCAATGGGTTTACACAATTATCGCCTTTTTTCTTAGAAATAAGGGCAAAAACCTCAAAACATGCCACAGCAGAAAAGCTATTTCTGTCATTGGCTAACAATTGAAGGACATCCATAAACCTTTGGAAATTAATACCATGATTATCTATATTTTACAAGTAAAGAAACTAAGACTCAAAAAGGATAAGTAACTTGGCCAAAGCCAGACTTCTGTAGATGAGGATTGGGATAGAATTCCAAGGTCTTCACTCTTTCCTCTACTTAACCTTTCTGTGGACTGTGATATCCACCATGTCTTTTGTTGTCCCCAACTAATAACCTACTGAGTACTGGATAGAAAGTGGTGCCCTTTATTGAGGCATCTGGTGGCAAAGAGTGCAGAATTCTCTGGTTACCCACTTCAATGCTTTTCTTAAGGCATCCTCCCATTCTCTCACTCATTTCTCACCTCTTTCCGGCTTCATTTTCAGATGGCCATTCTTCATGTGGCAGCAAAATGGTTGCTGTCGGCCCTAAACCTACTGTGTCCTTACAGTGTCTGTCTCCAAGAGAAAGAGAAAACATCTTTATTGATAATGCCAATAAAAAAATCCAGTGGAGATTTCTGACTGGTTTGGCTTAGGTCAGCATCTCTGAATGGAATCAATTTCAGTCCCACATTGTCCAGTGGCAGTCACAAATAAGAAGCCTCAAACAACCATCATTTCGTAATAGATATTCTCAAAGATATTCTTATTTCTCAATTAACTAGAATCTAAGAACAAGAAATTGTTCAATGTCACCTTTGTAAATTAAAGGAGAGATAGTGTATTCTTAAAACAAGACTAGGTTTAAGGACCCATCCCATGAAGAATAGCCTCACTGACTCAGCTCCAATGTCACCTTCTCAATTTTTCAAGGTCTCCTCAGTTTATCTTGATATGTCTTCTTCATCTTTGCCACTCCTAAAGAGCACAGCATAGTAATTTGGGTACATCAGGTACTCCAAAAAGATTGGTTGGATTGCCCTTGTGAATGCAGGAGACAGTTGGGGGAAAGTGAAGAAGAGAGGACAGAATAATAGAATAGGAGAGGAGAGAGGCACTAGGAAGATATAGGGAAAGGAGAAAGAGAAAAGGAAGGAGAAAGGGAGTACAATACAGTGTTCAGAGACTGTACCCAATAGTCAAATATCCTGATGTTCAAATCCCACACTGCCATTATCTTGAGAAAATGGACAAGATTTTTAAAGATTCTGTGCCTCAGTTTCATCATAGAATATAACAATACTTTTCTTACTGAAGTCTTAAAAAAATTCTAAGCAATTATAGTTGTAAAAATCTTTAGTTCAGTCAGTTCCTGGTACACGATATTCATTTAATGATAACTTCTCATGTTATTCTTACTTTATGCCCAATGTTACTGTACGGAGGTTGGAATATAGGGAAGGACAAAATGGGGCCTCCCAGAGCCTCAGATGGCTCTCAGAGGCCATGAACAGTTCTCTGAAGAGGTTCAAAATACGTTCTGGAAAAAAAAGTCTGCAACCAAAAAACTCAGACCATTTCTAGAACCCAATCCAAACCAAACCTTCTTGAAGGTCAAAACGTGTTCTGAGGTTTCATTCCACTATTTTTCACTTATACAGTCTTCGGCCCTGCCAGAGCTGAGCTAGGATTTGAGCTCAATGTGGCCAAATACCACAAGGGGGGTGGGTACCAAAGTCCTTTGCCCTGAATATATTTCCAATTCAACAGAGAACTAAGAGTCCTGGAAAGCTCCAGTCCTGAGACCCCAGAAGTCACCTCTTCAAGTATTTTCAGAGCATCATGCTGTGGGCATTGGGTATGACCACAGCCCCCAACTTGCTCTGTTGCCTTCATGACCACAGATGCAGAAAGGGGTGCTGGCAGTTTTTGAGTTCTGGCGACCCATCCACAAGCTTTGATGAGAAAGGAAGGCTGCCAGAGACGGATAAACTGACTGATTTTTCCAGAAAGTATCTTCCCTCCAATAAGGCTAATGTGAATGCAGTCACAGAGCTAAATCATGCCTGCTTTCTTTGTGGAAAAGAATTCCCCAGTATTCAGTACACTGCATGTCTACTAAGTTGCTTCTTGCAAAAATATAGAAAGAAGTATGGAAGATAAGATGCGATGTGTTCATTTAAGAAACCAAGTAAGACAATTGATTATAGAGAGGGAGGGGACAGAAGAGGAATAGTAAGGGAGGGAGGGAAAGAAAAGAATGACAGAGAACAGAACACTAACATCTGTTGAGTTGAAATGAAATACAGTGTGTTGTCTTTTAACACTTTGTACTTTCTTTCTTTTTTTAAAATATATTTTATTGATTTTACACAGAAAGGAATTGAGAGGGATAGAGAGTTAGAAACGTCAATGAGAGAGAAACATCGACCAGCTGCCTCTTGCACACGCCCCACTGGGGATATGCCCGCAACCAAGGTACGTGCCCTTCACCGAAATCGAACCTGGGACCTTTCAGTCCGCAGGCTGACGCTCTATCCACTGAGCCAAACCGGTTTAGGCAATACTTTGTACTTTCCAATGACTACCCCACAGATTTTGCTGTAAATGTGGAGAGTTTTATAGAAAGAATGGGTTCTAGAAAACAGCCTTTCTACACTTAAGATTAAAGAAAGAAAAGATTACCTGAAATACAGGAATCTCTTACAAAGGTGTGTAATAGCCATTGATTCTGCCAAAACTTATATCACTGATAAAACTATGTGTATGAGTGTGAGAGTGTGTGTACGTGTGTGTGTGTGTGTGTGTGTGTGTGTGTGTGTGTGAGAGAGAGAGAGAGAGAGAGAGAGAGAGAGAGAGAGAGAGAGAGAGAGAGAACATTTTTTTGAATTCTACTATTTATTGACAGTGATTTTGGGAAAGCTATTTAACCTCACTTTGCTCATCTGAAAATGGACATAAACTAGAATCAACTAATAAAGATAAAAGGTGACCAGATACGTAATGAACATGGTGCCAGGGACATCATATCATTTAATAAATAACCGTAAGAGTAAAATTATTAACAATCTTGGTATATTAGGATAACACTCTACCATTTGAACTACCTGGCCAGGGCCCAATTCCAGCTCCAAACAATATGTGTACCTTCCTACTCCAACTTCTCTACTTGCTCTGAGCCAAATGTCTTTCCCACTAACAGAGAAGAAGGAGAAGACAAAAACTGCACACACACTCTTACCCTTTCCCATTTTCCTCTTTCTTCAACACCTATATACATATATGCACACCCCTGACCAAGTGCAGTGATTGCAAGAAACATTTATTCCATGTCTGTGCTAAGTACTAGAATCAAAAGCATGAGGTCTCTAGTGATGCAGGATTAGGACAAGAGCATGCCAGTCATGGTCCATAGATGTGATCTGCAGAGTCACCTGAAAGGCTTGGATAAACACACATCACAGGTATATGCTTCCCAAAATTAAAAGCAGGGTCTATAACAGAATAAGTTGTCCCCAAAGAAAGTATACACACACTTTGAATAAGTGTGTTGATTAAAACATATTTCATTTCCAAAATGAGCTATCAGCTATTAAAGTGTGTATTCATTTTAGGGGGGGGACACCCTATATTTGTACATTCATGTTTCTAGAAGCATTATGCACAATACCCAAGAGGGAGAAACGACTTAAGTGTACATTGATAGATGATGAATGAATAAACACAATGTAATACATACATGCACATATGTGTGTGTGTGTGTGTGTGTGTGTGTGTGTGTGTAATATTATTCAACCTTAAAAAGGAGGGAACTTCTGACAGATGCTACAACATGGTTGAACTTGAAGACATTATGCTAAGTGAAATAAGCCAGTCACAAAAAGAAAATATTGCATGATTCTAATTATATGAGGTACTTAGAGCCATCAAATGTATAGAGCTAGAGAATAGAATGGTTGGCTGTCAGGGGCTCAGAGTAGAAGGGATAGGTTTTTTAATGTGTACAGTGTCAATTTTCTAAGATGAAAATAGTTCTGGAGATTGGTTGTACAACAATATGAACATACTTATCATTCCTGGGCTGTACACCAAGAATGGTTGAGTGGTAATAATTTATGTTATGTGTACATTTTACCACTATTATGTTCCATAGAGACCTAGAGTAGTGCTTAGCAGATAATGAATTCTCCATGAATGTAATTTTCCTCCCATCATCCTATTTACCAAAGTGCTATTCCAATCTTCACTAATTCCAGATTCCTAGCCCTCTTCTCCTCTTTAGGCTAAATGACTTTTGCTAATACTTTTTAAGGATTTTTATAAAATTTCTCAATCTCCTATCCAACTCCCACAACTACAAATAGAGTCATTTCTCTAAATATTCTTGTCTTCTTCCCTTCTGTTTTAAAAGGAAAAATGTCTTTTAAGGCTAATCCTTCCACCTGTCCTTTGTTTTTCCTGCTTTTGTTCTAATGGGACACTTATAGCCATCAACCATGCCCCTCTTCTTCCTACCCCTTAAGCCTCTCTCCTCTGATTCCCTCACCTCAAAAAAGAAACACATTCGTTAAAAACAAAACAAAACAAAACACAAAAAACAATGGAGCCAACAAAATGCTTCCTCTCCACTCTCTATCTCTGTGAGGTTCCTGCTCTAACTCTCTCCTTCTCTTCCCAGGCAAGTTCTTGGAAATCTAGGCCACCCCTTGCTGATTTCCTCTTTTCCTCACCCACAGAAACCTGGCTTCCAGCCTCCTCTCTCCTCGCTCTGTTGTTGTCAAGGTCATGTTGACCTCTGCAGCTACAGATCCAATGGAATCTCCACATGCCTAGCCCTATTTGACAGTGGTAATGAATGCACTTGGCACTCCTCCTTGAAACTTCCTCTTCCATTGAATCCCTCCCTATTTCCAACCATCTCCCACATATATCTGCTCAGTTGTCCCATGATAATTTCAAAATCTCTGTCCAAACAGAACTCTTTGTCATTTCCTCCAAACTGAACTATCCTCTTTTATTTCTTATCCTTGATAAAGGCTCCTCCATTCATCTGCCTACCAATACCAAAAACTTAAAAGTCATCCTCAGTTTTTCTTTCTTTCTTCTCCATATTCAATTGATATATGAATTGATATATAGATATTCCTTTTAACAGTTTTGGGATTCATCTGTGTCACTTTTTTTTTTACTATTGCTGCTTTTTTTTTTTTTTCTTCAGGAAATTACAACACTCATCTAGCTTATTTCAATGGTCTCCTGAGTGGTGGAAACATCTTCAGTCACTCTTAATAATAATCTGCCTTGGAGTAGAAGGCAATATAGCACAGTGATTAATCAACAGACAGCCTCTGTTGAAATTTAGGCTGAGCCCTTTCCCACCTGTATAATACTGAGCAAGTTGTCTTCTCTGTGCCTCAGTTTCCTCAATTGTAAAGTTGGGATGCTAACAATGGTAAACTTCCTTTTAGAATTCTTGTGATAGAAAATGACTTTAAAGTATTTAGAATAGAGCCTGGCAAAGAGTAAATGTTCATTAGCTATTAGTCATTAGTTATTGTTTTATTATTATTTACTACTAAAGGCCTGGTATATGAATTTGTGCATGGATGGGGTCTGGCTGCCTGCCCGGATGAGGGCTGATCAGCATTGGGCTAGTGGGTGGGAGGGGCTGTGGGAGGTTGGGGGCCAATCAGTGGCCCAATCGGGCCAGTTGGCCATTACAGTATGTGTTATAGTGACAGGTTTTTCCGGTCATTTCAGTCATTCCAGTCATTCCATTGTTGTGGTTGCTTGGCTTTTATATATATAGATTATTACACTTTAAGTATTAATTAAGTCACTACCTCATTTTTAAGTGAATTGATTCTACAACATGGCAGACAAGGTGATTAGATTCCCTACATGCTCCTTCATTTCCATCTTTTATGGCTCACACTCCACACAAATTTTCACTCCAGTCTTATAGTCCAAACCATGTACTCTTAAATTCCTGGGACACTGTACATTATTTCCCCATGCCTGGCATGCTCTAATGCTTCTTAAGCACCATAAAACTCCTATTTACCCTTCAAATCCCCTATGCTGTCTGTGAAATCAGGTTATTTTATACTACCTCCAATTAAAAAATTCACAGATTCCTATATATTACTTTTATAACTTGCAGATACTTACATGTAAATATACATACATTATGCTATATTGAATTTGTATACCTGCATGTCTATCACTCCTTCTAGAATGTAAGTTCTCAAAGATAGAAACTATTTTAGTTACCTCCAAGTAGACAGACCTGGCATATAATATGCCCTTATAATATTGACATTTTAATTCCTGTGTGTTTTGTAATTTAAAAAATTACATTTGTAGCAGATTGTCTCCAGAGATGTTCATAATAAATTTCTTCCCTCACTGCATGTGTATGCTGCTTTGTCTGGAGAATTTTTCCTCTCCTCTTAAATTTAAGCTGTCTTTGTTTCTGCTTTAACCAAAGGATGTGGTTCAAGTCACATTTTGAAACTTTCAAGCCTAGATCTTAAGAAAGCTAGCAGCTTCTGCTTTCCCCTTTTAAAAACCAGCCCAACCACTCTGAGACCATAATGCTAAAGGGAACAAGGGACACCATCCAGGGAAAAACCCAACCATGCTTCAGAGCCAGTCTGCTCCCTCCTGTAGGTAAGTTAACCGACTGGCCTGGTTTCCCTGGACATTTCTTGATGTTAGCACTAAAAAGGCTCATATCCCAGGAATGCCCTCAGTCCTAGGAAAGCCAGGACAGTTCATGCCCCTGGCCCTGCATGCTACCACTCTAAATCTACTCTCTGTTGCCCCCAGAGTTCTCTAGGTTGGAAAAAGACATTTATTACCTCCAAGATCAGTTTCCTCGTAGTTCAAAGAATCATTCTCTCTTTTATTTCCCATCTCCAATAATCATGCCTAGCCACATGGTTCAGTAGAGCTTGCCAAAGGTTATACAATGAACCCAACTAATACAATGAAGACTATTCCAAAGTTATGTAACAGAAACTCCCTCTAATTATTCAATTCCCAGTGAAATGAAAGCCTGGAAGTTAAACCCCAAACGAAGTCCCTTTTTAAAGCTCAAAGTACAAAAAGTTAAATACATAAAATCAAAAATCCTCTCCTCTCCAGTTTTTGTCTCTGCTCAGTCTCAGCCAGATGGCATTTGGGTTCCTTCCACATCTCCTGCACCATCTTCCTCAAAATGAACAAAGCTGCCGAAACCGGTTTGGCTCAGTGGATAGAGCATCGGCCTGCGGACTGAAAGGTCCCTGGTTCAATTCCGGTCAAGGGCATGTACCTTGGTTGTGGGCACATCCCAAGTGGGGGGTGTGCAAGAGGCAGCTGATCGATGATTCTCTCTCATCGATGTTTCTAGCTCTCTATCCCTCTCTCTTCTTCTCTGTAAAAAAATCAATAAAATATATTAACAACAACAAAAAAGATGAACAAAACTCCTCTGCCTCCTAAGATGCACAACTTCAGCTCCACAAGCAAATCTCAGATTTGCAGCTCCTCTTGCCTAGCACATGGTCTTCTCAGCATAGGTAACTTGGACCTACAGTGTTGTTGCAAACCATGAACCATCACAGAAACATGGTGCAACATAGGGGTGGAGAGAAAAAAGAAATGGCTGAAGAAAGAACTTAAAAGGTAGTTTTTTCATCCAACTCAAGGAGAGATGGAAGGAATTCTAGCGGGGGACTTATCTTAGTTTGTGATTTCCAATTCCAATGTCCAGGTAAGAAGATTTCATTAATTTCCTGTTCTGGGGGTCCATCAAATACTTTCTTATATTAGAACTCATTTCTGTGAAATTCTGTTGTCTGTAGTAAGAGGATTTTGACTAACACACCATTGCTAAGAAATTACTTATTAGGGAAAGGACTTTTTCTCCACCAAAGAGCTCATCCATTGGTTCCCTGAATTATCATCTTACACAGGTCAAAGAAGCTATAAATACAGCACTCATTAAGTACAAAGTGAAAATGAGCTCTGAGAATGTAACTGACTAGATAAGAAGCATGAACAGAATTTTTTAAAATTTTAATGATTAAATTGCATTTTTAATCATTTGTCAACTTTTTAAAATATTAACACTGTGGGATCTATAACAGCATTTCTATTTTAGGGGGATGTTATATATATATATATATATATATATATATATATATATATATATATATAATGGCATGATTTAAGATTTATGGAATTCCAGAATGCTCAGAAATATTATCTGCTCAGAAATATAGCCCTTATTATGGTTCCCCAACTGTACACATGTGAATTAGATGAATACACAACAAATGGATCGAAGGACATTAGATGTCTTTTCAAAATAAAATAAAGCCCTGGATGCTTTGAGGTTGACACAGAAGAGAGATTCTCCATCTTTATGTGGGAGTAGGAGAGTTGGATCTTATAACCTGGATGCTTGTCCCCCAAATTTCCCATCCTCATGAACATCTCTCACTAAGAACAATTAGCACTAGTGTGCAAGCCTAAGGAAGTGGACAGGGGTGCTTCTCTCCTGTTTCCCCTTTCTGTTCCAAGTGTGGACACATGAGCCTTTTCTTAGTATGTACTACAGCTTGAGACCAAGCTGGAATGTTTAAACAAGACTTAGGAATGATGAAAGGAAAAAAATGCAGATGTAAGATGAAATCATCCCTATCCCTTTGTTTTAGGAGAAATTGTTTTAAACCATCTCCTATACCACCGCCATCACCAATTACCATGGCCTAGGAGAGCCAGGAAACTTGCCAGGACTCTACAGCCTCAGGTCATTTCTTCCTTGAGTGTCTTCCAGACAATACATAGAAATCAGCATCTATTTCATTCCTAAAAGAGCACTGTGCACACATGTACACTCACACATACACACAAAACAGCACCACACAATCTAGGTTACCAAAGATTCTACATAGAAGCCCAGAAGAAACAATGATTTATATCACCTACCAAGAAAGTGGAAAATCCCTTCTTGAACATTTGTTATCCCAAAGTCCCCTACCATATGGGGCCAGTAGGCATTTCTCTCTCTCTCTCTCTCTCTCTCTCTCTCTCTCTCTCTCTCTCTCTCTCTCTCTCTCTCTCTCTCTCTCTCTCTCTCATCATTCTGCATTGCTATGCCTAGTCTTCTCCACTAATCTCCCATCTTTCCTCTTGTGGTTTGTCAACCCTTTGTTCCTTCACTTGCCTTATGCATAACAGTTTGCCAACTATCCTCTGCTATTGAAACATACCCTTGGGATCTAAACCTCCATCCTTAGAAATGTGTCAAAGAAATTTTTCCGCATAGGTACAGTGCATTTCTAAGAAAAAATCTGCTTAATAATACTTTCTTTGTCTTTGTACAGAAATTAAACCCAGAGAATAATATAAAATTAGAGAATCCACTTTACTCATATTACTTGCCTTCAATGCCCCTAGATCTGATCCTGTCCAAACTTTAGACCTGCCTTAATGTGGTGGATGTCACTGCCATCCAGTTCTTTGAAATATAGACCCAAAAGACCACACCCAGGACAATTTTTTAGTATCTGGTTTTCTATCTGATGATTCATCTATTATTCACTTGATTGACTCGGGAAAATTCTCCTTTTTGAGCAATCCATGCCTTTTCAAGTGGGCATAATTTTATCAGTAGACTTCACATGGTCACTTGGTACTGACAGCATTAGGGCCAGCTTCACGGGCATGTGAACTGTGCAGTCACACAAGGCCTCATGCTTGATTTAATGGTCTGCAGTTACCATCTTAAAATTCTTGATTGTCATTGAACAGAGCCTCTTCCTCACATTTTCATTTTTCACTGGGTCCCACATATTGTTTAGAAGGTTTTCCCCCAATATTTTTATGAGGTACACACAGAAAGAACAGAGGTGGGTCTTTTCTTTCTAATGGCCTTAGTAACAAAGGCAGAAATGATGGAAGAAATCATTACATACAAAGCTTCTTGATCAAAGGAGAAAATGGAATCCCAGAGATTCTACTTGGGAAGTTAGTTATCCCAAGATTCACAGCTCATTGGTGGGATCCCTATTTCTATACACAACTCCATGGGGCATCAACTCTATATCTTAGAGCTGCAGAAGTCACAATCTACCCTAGTTGCTATGGAAATAGTGGGCCCTACAGATGTGTTACACAGCGACTCAGAACTCCATCTCCAAACCAGCACTATCTCCCTCTCCTATCATCCTAGCTCCAGGGCACATCCCACCTTTCAAAGTTTTTGTTCTCTTTTCTGTGTCCACTTAGCAACATGCACTTGAGCAAGGAAAAGGCAGCATTATTAGAGGGCAGATAGAGGAACAGGTGCCCAGAGAACCGAGAATGATTCTAAAGGAAGGAAGAAACCAGAAGTTCATCAAGAAAAGGAGGCCCAGAGAACAACTTTTGTTATAAATTAAATTTCATAATGCTGGCAGGGAGATGAAAACATTAGAAAGGCAAAGCTGGAGTGGGTGGCTGACAGCTGTAGGCAGCTGGAGTGGAGAGAAAGAAAAGGGAGACCATGAATGCACAGCAGTGGGAAAAGGACTTGGAAATAATGAATATGAAACCCGACTGAGGAGCGAGGTGACACAATTAGGGACACACAATGGACCAATAACACAGTTACTTAGTGCTTTTATTCTCTGATAAAGGAGTTTTAATTTGCTACTAATAATCTTGATGTACTAACGTGTGCTGCCTGAGGAATGGAACACACTGTTCAAAACTCAAGGGCATTTGAGCCAAGTTTTGAGGATTCTCCAAATAGGGCATAACTGAGTCTACCTCTGGCAGGAGGTCTGATTGCCCCACCTCAGAGAATAATCCTCCTGTATCCATGTGTAGTCATTATTTGGCTCCTGTAGATGCCTCTGGTGTTTGGGAATTCTCTTTCTGTTGGGAGATTAAAAGAAAATTGTTTAGATTTACAAACTACAACCCAGATTAAAGCTCAGCCCCAGGGGGTAGTAGCAGATGGGAAATATGAATTTAGTGAAAAAGCATCTGAACATTTGGAGTAAATTTGAAAACAGAACCATCTGTTAAATAATCGGATCCAGTAGATTCCACACTTTGTACCACCAGCTGCTGTCAAGTAGGAGATTATGAAACCCTGTAATAAATGCTCCACTAAGCCTGTTTTCTTGTTTCAGGGTTAAATTGGGGCAGAGCCCAAGGCTGTGGGGATGAAATGCTCGAGTCCTTTTATATAAGCATGTTTTCCAGGTGTATGTCTTTATTTCAATCTGGTCATCCACTGTGGATGTAGAGGTTCCCTCAAGCTCGATGTGTGAGGCTGGAATAGAGGAATAAGAAGCAAGCTCTGCAGCAGCTCTGTCCCTTATTTAGTGTAAATTCTGACTTCCGCTCTCATCTCCCCTGGTGTTTCTCCAGTCATCTTCCCTTCTCTGCTCTTCCATGGCCCAACATGGTGGGTTAATCTCTGAAATGACCTGGCAAGAGAAATAAGGGCCAGGATTGAAATGGATGTTAAGGGTCAACATTTGGGGGCTCTTTTCTTCACTTCTGGCTTTTCCCACAGAAATGAAGGGGGATTGTCAGGCAGAAGGGTAGTCAATAATAATGCCTATGAAAAGACAAGAGGGAACATCCTTCCCATTTCTACCACAACTTTTCTTTCTTTGGTCCATGTCCAGCTCCCAAAACTCTTGTTCTGAGCAGGTATTGCTCACTGTGATGACTGAACTATTCTGGGTGTGGCAAAATAAAAGGTTTCTGTTTACTGCCACCTCACAAGAGAACTCAGACCTGTGAGAATCTGGAGCCAAGAGTTTGAGTCAAGACTGTCCTTATATCTGGCCAGCACCTGAGAGTCTTTTTCACCTGCTCTCTTTCTTCCATTACCTACATCTAACCTAGCAATAAGTTCTTTTGCTTCTGTCCTCCAAACTTTTCCCAAACTTCTTTCCATCCCTCTCCTTACCTCTGTCCTGGAAGCCTGCCTCCTACTGGTCTTAGCCTGCCAACTCTTGCCCTACCTCAATCCTACCTCCAGCCAGCAAGCTTAACTCAAATGATGTTGTCCTCCTGCTTCCAATTCTCCAGTGGCTTCTATTGTACCTAAAATAAAGTTAAACTCCACGATGCCCTATATGATCCTGTGTACATGATATGATCACTTCAGCTTTACTTAACATCATTCTTCCCCCCCACTCACAACACTGCAGCAATTCCAGTCTTCTCGTTTCTTAGACAGGGTAAATTGGGTCCCAACTAAGGGTCTTTGCACTGATCATCTCTATGCTCAGAATCTTTTCCTTCTGGGTGTTCCCATAGCTTTCTCCCTCTTGCTCCCCTATGTAAAGTAACTGCCACTTCCTAGTCCCCAAGTTAACTCTCTCCTCAGCACTTGGATTGCTTCCTTCACAATACTTAATACAATCTAAAAATAGGTAGCTTGTTTTATTGTTTGTTTACTTATTTATCACCTGTCTTTTCTCACCAGAATACAACCTCATTAAAGCCTGGGAATGTTTCTGAACTGTTCACTCCTGTGCCCTGGCCAGTGCTTGAACATGCTTGTGAAATGAATGAATAAAAACACTTAATACATTCTCTCTTTTAAAGGCTCTCATATTCAGTGATTTCAGAGTGTCATTTGAAAATTCAAGCCTATAATTGCATTTGTTTATCAATGGTAATGATATGCATGGGTGATATACTTATTATGTAGAATGATACACATACTATGCAGAGCCCATTTCTCCCATAGCATGTAAGTTTAATCACAGCAAACCCCTATGTTTGTGAAATGCCAAACGATTCCAAAGTACATCCTCACAACAACTTCCTTCACCTTTTTCACAGCAGCACTCTGAAGTCATACCATTTCACCAGTGGGGAAATTGAAGCCTAGTGACACTAGATGACCTCCCACAATGGTTCAGAGATAGGTAGGGAGCTTCTGCACATGTGTTCTGATTTCCCACTCAGGCAGGCTGCCTTTCATGATCTCATCTGATGCTCAAAAACTTCCTGAGAGGACCGAAGGACAAGACAGTAATCCCTGTGACATTCCAGTGAAGCATTCACATGACACATGTGATGTCAACCCTGGCTGAAGAACCCGTTATGCACGGATCAAAATTGGAATCAGGATTACACAAGTAGCAGGGCAAGCTCTTCCAAGTTATTATGTGTGTGAAGCCCAGGCAGAATATGAATCCATGCTTTCTCCAGCACCACCTACCCCATGCCGAAGTCACAACCTTCAGATCTATCTCATTCCTCTCTGCGTTACCACCACCCACCCACCTATCCACTAAGTCACCACGCAGGATGGATTCTCCAACCAACCCATCCTCGTCTCCTCTTGCACCACTATTCATTCCTTAGTTGTGAGTCAGTCTGACCATATTAAAATCCTGCTCTACACTTATTAAGTGGTATGTGGCCTTGGTAAGTTATCTCAGTTGTCTATGCTTCAGTTTCCTAATCTGTAAATAGAGGTAATAAGAACTGATATCACAGGAATATTATGAGAATAAAATTTTCTGGTATCTCTAAAGCAATACTTGAAGTAACCAGCTTTGAGAAGTTAATTATTCCTTGATGCTAAACACACACACACACACACACACACACACACACACACATTTAAAAAAATAAATTTTATTGATTCTTTACAGAGGAAAGGAGAGGGATAGAGAGTTAGAAACACTGATGAGAGAGAAACATCAATTTAGCTGCCTCTTGCACACTCCCTACTGGGATGTGCCGGCAACCAAGGTACATGCCCTTGACTGGAATCGAACCTGGGATCCTTCAGTCCATAGGCCAATGCTCTATCCACTTAGCCAAATTTATTAGGGCCACACACACACTTTTTAATGAATAAAAAGTAAAGCTTCTCAGGGAAAGAAACAAAAATAGAGGAGAGTTATAGACATATAAAGGGACCATAACAATTAAAAGGTCACTCATTAATTTCAAAAAAGAGAACTTAAAGGGGATTTCATTACATTTTGAAGGGAAGGGAAATGAGGAAAATTGATTGGTCTGTGACATTGTGTGTGTGTTTGTGTGTGTCTTGAGAGGAAGGAAGGTGGATAAACTGTCAAGCCCAGCAAAACCTCATCCGACAATGGTGTAGCCCTGCTGACTAGCACTTTGAAGATTTCCTGTAAGTTTATAACTACAGGAAAGTGGCAATAAGTTGAAGTCCTTCCTTCTTTTCTTCCTTCCTTCCACAAATATTGATTGAGTTTCGCTATACAGCTAGTACTATACTAGACACTGTTAAAACAAAGATGATAAAATCTAGTCTTTGCACGCAGGAGATCCACATATCTGCTGAGAAGACAGATGTGTTAATAAGCAACCAGTCCCAAACATCGCAGCTACAAAAGGAAGTACAAACTACAGTGCATGGTGATGAATTTTATTTAGGGATAGCTAGAGCACAGGATTTCAGTAAGGAAGGCTTCTCAGTGGGAGTGACAACTACCTTGGGCTTTGAAGGTTCCATGGGAGCATGCCATCAAATGAGGACAGGCATGAAGAACAAAGTAGGTGGGATCACAATACCAGATATCAAGCTATATTACAAAGCCACTGTTCTCAAAACTGCCTGGTACAAGCACAAAAACAGACATATAGACCAATGGAACAGAACAGGGAACCCAGAAATCCACCAAAGCTATTATGCTTAATTAATATTTGACAAAAGAGGTAAGAGCATACAATGGAGTTAAGCCAGTCTCCTCAATAAATGGTGCTGGGAAATTAGACAAATACATGCAAAAAAATGAAACTAGACCATCAACTTATGTCATCTTTTAAACAATAAAGAATTTAAATTAAAAAAATATGTGGACAGGCATGTCCAACAGCTCTACCATGTTTGTTTACAGACTCATGAGGTCAGCCCTGACCAGATCTGGTGCTGGGAGGGAGACAAATGCCCTTTGACAGTTAAAACATGCAAAGAAAGCACACAAACGAAATGGCAGTGCATTGGATATTAAGCAAGCAAAAAAATAAAAAAAATCAATTAATCAATCAATTAGAGTAGCAGAAAGTTAAGAGGATTCTCCAAACCCTTTGTTTTCCAAATGAGAAGGGGATTGATTAAGAGAAGGCATTAGAACCAATTCAGGGATTCTCCCTAAATCACGCTGCCCCTTTCGGACCACCTTATCTCTCCAGGCTCTGCAGACAGCCCACATCTCTGCAGTAGAAGACAACTGTACAGTCTCCAACAGCAGGGAGTTCAAGTTCAAGGCTTCCCTGCTTCCTTGCTGGGTGACTCTAGCCAAACTGCCTTTATTCTATGAATCCCAGTTTCCTCCTTGATAAAATGCGAGTGAGGACGTTACTGACCCACCTTGCAAGATTTCTGTGAGCAAAGCAGGTAGCAGTGTGACTGAGGCCGCGCTTGCACTTCATAGGTGTTGTTAAAAAAAAAAAAAGAGAGAGAGAGAGAGAGAGAGAAATAAAATCTGTATTCACACTGCAAAGCAGCAAGCAGGAGTGAAGGCCCCTGCTGCCACAGGAAGCTAACAAGCCCAGGCTATTCCACTGAAAGATTTATCACCCAGAATGCCCCGCGGGAGGCGCTTGCCCAGTCCCTCAGCTCACGCATGCGCCTCACGCCCACGTGGACTGCCGTGGCCAGGTGGTCAAGCTGCCCTGCCCTGAACGCATCTGCCCAGGATCACAGAGATGTCAGGGGAAGCCGCTCTGACTAGGTCGCAGGCGCAACCTGACACTGGAGTTTTCTCTCCCAGGCCAGGGAGGACACATGTGGAATGAATTAACATGGTCACCTCAGGAAAGCAACTGCAGATGAACTACAGTGGGCTGGCTCCCAGAAGGAGTGGGGAGAGCCTCGGCACTTCCAGGCTGCTCACGCCCCCAAAGAGTGGCCCCTCAGCCAGCCCTCAGGCCTAGAGAGGTGGGGTTTGAACCCAGGCAGTCTGGCTCATGACTGAGGAACTAATGGTGCCACGAGAGATGGATAATAGTGAGCAAGACAGACACAGGACCTCATGGGGAGAGCAGCTTCATGCTTGCAGGTGAGGAATAGTGGGGAGCCAGGCCAGAGGGGAAATCAAAGCCCTACAGTTAGTTCATCCTTATAGTCCTGACAAAGTTAAGCTGGGAGACTGTGTACCTGTGTTCTGTGGCTTTAAGTGCTCCGCTACACCTGGGAAGGATTCTTTTCCTCCCACCCTTGACTTCAGTTAAGTCTTTGTCCCCACAAGTGAAGCAGTTTGCTTCCTTGCAGCCACACATTCCCCAGGGGTAATAGAACTGAGTCCTGGATTTGCTGTTGCTTCTTCCCTGTCCCATCAGCCAAAGTGTCCCTTCTTCCATTGGCTGTCCTGACCTGGGGTCATTCTCCATGATGGCATCTCATGCCTGGACAGGTGACGCCCAGTTTGAAAAGTTCGGTCTACACGGACAGGTGTCACTGGGTGCTCACACCTGCCTGATGCAGGGTATCCTCTCCTCTCAAGGGACATGGCAAAGGAGCTGGTTAAGGATAGAGGAGCATGCAAAGCAGGATGCCATGTACCTAAGAAGGTCCTTGAAATGGAAACAAGGAGGATTGCTGGTGAAGATTTCTCCTAACTGGAGACTGCTGTTTTAAATCAGATTGGCTGACAGCCATGGCTAAGGCTTTGGTGACATCCTGCTGCTCTGGGCCAAGTGAAAGGAACTTATCTCCTCCTTGGGAGAAATGTTTGTCTAAGACAGGCTTCAGGGGGGAGGCGGGGAAGTTAAAAGGAAGGTTAAATACAACCAGCACTGAAGTGGAGTCTTGGATAACCATTGTACATTCCAGTGTGGTTATTACCTCTACTCCCATCTGAGTTCCACAACCCTCTTCCCTGCCATAGCATGTTATAGCATCTTCCTGGCTCCAGCCAGAGCCCTCTGAAGGTGATGCTTTGAAGCGAGGCTGTCTTCGTGAGCTTGTCTCTGTGATGGATAGCTGCCATCATTCATCCTCCCCCAGGAGCCTGCACATCTGGGCACACCGAATCTGGTTGTGAGATCAGAATGGGAAAAGAAGCTGCCAACTAAGAGACATTGTGATAACTGGAACACGAAAGCACCCGTTCTAAGGGACAGCCATAGGACAGCCATTGTTCTCCCAGATACAATCTTCATAGGACCCCAGCGACTGTCAATGGTGTATTTTCAGTCACATGGGGCTGTCTTTCTTCCTTTTTTCCCCCTTTTAATTGTTGAAAATACACATAACATGGCGTTTACTACTTGAACCTTTTTAAGTGTATAGTTCATTGGCATTAAGTACATTCACATTATTGTGAATCCCCCACCACCATCCATCTCCAGAACTTCATCTTCTCAAACTGAAATTTCATACCCATTAAATACTAACTCTCTATTGCCCCTCCCCTCAGCCCCTGGAAATCACCATTCTAACTTCTGTCTCTATGAATTTGACTACTCTAGAATCATACAATATTTGTTCTGTTGTGAGTGTGGCTTATTTAATTTAACATGATGTCTTTAAGGTTTATCTATGATGTAATGTGTATCAGAATTTCCTTCCTTTGCAAGACTGGGTAACGTTTCATTTTGTTTATCCACATTTTGTTTATCCATTCATCTGATGACAGACACGTAGGTTGCTTCCACCTTTTGATTATGAATATGAGTGTACAAATATCTCTTCAAGACCTTGATTTTAATTATTTTGGTTATATACCTAGAAGTGGGGTTATTGGATTATATGGTGTTTCCCTTCCTCTCTCCCCAACCTTTACCCTCTACATATGTAGTCCCTGAGAACTATCCAGTATGTAGCTTTCCACAATATTCTCCATGCTTATGTGATCATATCAATAAATACACGTTCATATTGCATATGGAAAAGTAAAAGCCTTTATAAAAATGGGAAGTTATAGATGCTTTTCTGAATTTTGGCTTTGTCACTCAACTTTCCTCGTGGAATTGCCTCCAAATCAATTGGCAAACTCTAAGTCAATCTCTGTAATGGCTTACTCCATGGTTTGCCTGTGCTGTAATTTATTCAACTGCCCCCACTTGGTGAGCATTTGGTTTTTCTGTGCTCATGTGGACTGAGTACCGATCATGTACTGTGACTCAGCTACTCAACACCTCCAGAGGTGCCCTTCTCACTCAAAATGAGATCGAGGGGCCTTACCATGGCCTGAGCCACGAGGCCCTTTGATGATCCCTTCCCCCTTCCTTCCCCACCATCCTGTGCCTCACTCTGCTCCAGCCACACTGACCTTCTTGTTGCTCCTCAAACCTGCCCCTTCCCAGGCCTGACACACTTCACACAGGCAGTTCTATGCTTTCCCCAGCAAACTTGTACCTGATATGTACCCTAAACCACTACCCCTCCTTTTGCTCTTCATCAATCACGTTAGTCAGTTCTGTGTTCCCTGGGCACCTTGCCTTTGTCCTTAATTCGCCTTTCCTGCAGGTGTCCCCACCTCTGAGGTTCCCAAAATTGTAACCATCTCTCACCAGAAGCAATAAGGAGACTGAGACCAGTCTAAGTGGAAATCAAAATGTGTCCCACACAAGGACCAGAAGTAGAGGAAAGAGCCAGAAACTGAAAAGCTAGTTGTTAGCCTCTCCACCTCTTTCTCTGTAAAATGGAGCTCTGGTCCTGGTTAGTCTAATGGCACCCATAAGGACCCTATCACCAATGTTTGAAACATTCTCTTAGCCACTCTGGTTCTTATGAGTAAAATAAAGATTATTGGACCAGATGCTCTGGAAGGTGTTTTTCAGCTGTAACACTTCGGATTTTACATTTCAATTCAGCCAAACTAACTGCTCCCACCCCCAAAGTCCTTTTCTCCATTTTTTTTGCACATATAAAATGCTATCTTATGTTATCTAATGTAAACCCCTCCACCTCCTCCCTCTTCCTCACCTTCCCCCGTCGATGGCAGAATTTGCCACCTTTGATGCATTCATATTTCCCATGATCAGGAGAACCTCTCTTTTCCAAGTCTCATACTGCCATGTGGAGAGACCTCCTAAATGATCACTCCTGGTCTCTCTAGGTGCCTCCAGTCATTTCTCCTTGGGGATAGATGACTAGCCTGATTGGTGTTTGGGAGAAGAAATACCGTATTGGTGCTCGGCCCTTTCTGAGTGGTTCTTTCTTGTGACCCTTCTGCAAAGGACACATTTGACCTTTCCTCTGCCATGATCTGCCCCTGTGGGAGAGGCTTGCCACTGCCAGTATCACTTAAGATTCAGTTTGGCTGAAAATGGCAGAAAACCCAAAATAACTAAAGTTTAAGTCAAATAGAAGTTTATCCTTTAAAAAATATATTTTATTGATTTTTAACAGAGAGAAAGGTAGAGAGATAGAGAGCTAGAAATGTCAATGAGAGAGAAACATCGAGCAGCTGCCTCTTGCACACCCCCTACCGGGGATGTGCCCGCAACCAAGGTACATGCCCTTGACGGGAATCGAACCTGGGACCTTTCAGTCCGCAGACCGACGCTCTACCACTGAGCCAAACCGGCTTCGGTGAAGTTTATCCTTTATAATATATAAATGTAATCAGCATTAAGCAGTTCAGACCAAGTTACTACTGAATTACCATGTTTGTTTGTTTTTTTTACAAAAATTGCAACTATTTTACATGTGTTATTTTACACATTAGATATATATGCATTAGACACCTATTTTATGTGAGATATTAGCAAAGCTGCCTCTCACTTTTGTTTAAGGGCACATGTTTGGGAGAGACAAAAAGCATTTAAATAAGTAAAAGTTCTTCTCTTATTCACAGAATGATTAATTTCATGTCACACACAGACACTTCCTTTTTGACTCATACAGGCTTTGTAAGACATAATTATTGATGCTATTTTGGCACCGCTATTCACTGCCTTTTCCTTACCTCTCCGCATTACTAACCAGTTTTTCCTCTTTATTATTTAGTATCCAACCAAAGATAACTGCTCATGTATATTCCAAAGCTTAAAAATATTGGATTCTTATCAACAGAAATTAAGCCTGCTGCTACACACTAGGCACTGAGCTAGATCAGGGGAGAGAATGGAATATAAGAGTGGGTCCTGCTGAAACCGGTTTGGCTCAGTCATAGAGCATCGGTCTGCGGACTGAAAGGTCCCGGGTTCGATTCCGGTCAAGGGCATGTACCTTGGTTGCGGGCACATCATCCCCGGTAGGGGGGTGCAAGAGGCAACTGGTTGATGTTTCTCTCTCATCGACGTTTCTAGCTCTCTATCTCTCTCCCTTCCTCTCTATAAAAAATCAATAAAATATATATATATATTTTTTAAAAGGGTGGGTCCTGCCCCAGTTCTCTCCTGCTGAAAATGTAAACATTTTATTCCATTGCTAGTGAGATCCCTTCCGGGAGAAGTTTGTATTTTAACACAAAATAATTACTATCACTGACTTTACAGATAACAAACTGCCTTGGGCTACACTGAGCTCACTGAAGTTGCAGCCTCAACAGAGGTCTCCATCTTTAACCACACTTAACAGACCAGGAAACTGAGGCTTGAGTCAAAAAGCTAGCTCCCACATTACTTTAAATGTCAACATCAAAATTGTCTTTAAAAGTCCCACTCCATACATTTCTTAATTCTCGAAATCTTCCCTGAAGGTGAGAATAAAAATGTAAGGGGTGTTTTCAAAGAGAGGTGCCTGAATTTCCAGCCTCAGAATCATCTTGGGTGCCTGTCTAACAGGCACACTCCTGGGTCCCATCTCAGGCCCACTGAGTCAGAATGCCAGGAGGGTCCAGTCAAGTGGCAGGTGAACAACTCCTCCCCATTCCCCAGTTCTTCCTTAGCCCACTGTAGTTTTTGGTCTTACTGGCAGAGAAGATCCTCCACCAGGCATTAAAGGAAGGGTAGAACATTCCAGGCTGGGAGAAGTATACAGACCAAATATTGGAGTTGTGGACATTCATGACAAACTCAGAATCCACAGCAGACCAAAGTGACCCATTGCATCAGTGTCTGGATGATGTCATAGACTAAGCACTGAGTCGAAATTCTTGAAGGGAGCGGCTGAAATGCTTTCAGAGTCCTCCGTGCCACCTGAGACTCTGCACCACCTTTAGCCTCTTTAATCAGCAACAGCTGGAGGATCAAAAGTCTGCCTCTTGAAACCAGGAACACTTCATTTAAATCCAGACACATTCTGCTGCTGGCTGCAAAGATCCGCTTTCTTCTGGGAGTCCCCTCCCCTCCCCCCCCCCCCCCCCCCCCGCCCACTGCTAAATTACAGTGAGGTCCTAGACAAACTGTGTATAACATTAAACAGAATACTGAACTAGAAGCCAGGGGACTTGGGTTCAAATCCTGTCTCAGCCATTGTACCCATCATATCTCTTTGCAGGTTACTGAGCTATCATAAGCTAACAGAGGGTTTTATTGTAAAGACACAGAGTTTCTCATAGATTCCTAAAGACATATATTCTTCTTCTTTAACTCTCTTGACACATCTGTTTTCTTTCCTTTGCCAGAGTAGTTTTTTCTGCTGCCCTGTTTATGGGATAGAACATAGTTCCTGCTCTTCTCCCAATAATAGCTATAACACCAACTGTTCACTTACTGAGGTCAGGCATTATTTTAAGCTACCTGTAAATATTACTTTATTTAATCATCACAAAAATTCCTTTGAATAGGTATGTCATGATTACCCCTGTATACAGATAAAATAACTAAGACATCCAGAAGTTAAGTAACTTGCAAGGACACACAGCTTCTTTTGTCCTTAACTCCAGCCAAGCTGAACTCAGAGCCAGTAGATTTATGTCCTGCCTTGCATTCTTTCATGCCACATACAAAGGGTTATTGGCTGTCTCTCCATCTGTTTTCATATTTCCAAGTAGAACCAGATTGCCTCAGCATGACTGAGGCCTGTGCTCACAGCAGTGGTGGCCTTGAGAAGCCCCCGTGCTTCCTACACAGGTTCCCTCCACGCCTGTTAACCCAACCAAGTTATTTTCCCCAAGTCCCTTATAATCGTTGGGTCTTAGGTTCTTCTACCATACAATGAAGGCAGTGATCCTGCTCAGAACATGTGCTATGAAACATGGGTTCCATGAGATGTTATGCACATAAAGAGTTGTGTGGGCCAATGGGAAATGCTCTTTACTTGATCCCCCTTCTCAGACACTCACAATGAATGCTCGTGTACTAAAGACTCTGAAAAGCCCGTTGGTGGAGATAACGGCTAACCATTAACATAGCATTTCCCAATTATATTTGACAATAGAAACTCTTTCCCATCTTCATTGTAAACATGGATCCTCCTGCTCTACAGTATCCATGGAAAAGTTCAAATTAAATCCAAAGTACACCATACTGGTCCTCACCTTCTGTCTCCTCTCAATAGCATATGACACTGCTGAGTAAGCCCTCCCTCTCAGCATGGCCCACCTCCCCCGCCATGGTTTAAAGAACACACCCCTCCCCCTGAGTCCTTCCTACTCCTCTGCTCCTCCCAAGACCTGTGGGTTTCTATCCTGTGTCAGCGTCCCTCCCTCACAGTGAGCGCTCTGATTATTACTACCCACAGGTCCAATTACTATCTCCTTTGAACATCCTACGTGTAGCTCTTTCTGCTCGCTTGACATTTCTACTTGTATAACTCATACTTTACTCTAAGAGGAGGGAAGGAAGACTACATTTTCACCAAATTAAAGAATAATTTGTGGGCCACTCCACATTTTCTGTTCCTCTTAGATATACCTCAGATATATTCAGAACATGACAAATGGCAGACAATTTATCTTACTAAGATGATGACAGATGCATTTGTGACCCCATCAACCTGGCCTTCTGTTTGTCTTTATTGCTTCAGTCTTGAACAGCTGCTCCTTTCCCTGCTCTTGACATGCTGGCCTTTCAGAACCATCTACCCACCACCACCACCATCATCATCACCCATCACAGCCCCAGCCGCTAGAGTAATGTGCCATGACCATTAAGCACCATCTTTAGGACAAACTAGCCTAAATTGCTAGGTTTTGTCTTAAGGCAGCATTTGAATGATGTCAGCAATAGCTAGGATGACTGAGTGCTTGTGACAACCAACTCTTAGCACTTGACATTCCTCTCATTGAATCTTCACAGCCACTCCTAGATGCTGGCACTGTTATTAACCCTATTTTCCATATGAGGTAACAAGCCACAGAAAGGTTAACTAATTTGCCAAGTCCACATAGCTGGTAGATGAAGCCAGCCCTTTTTTCTGGATCATAGAAAATGGCAGATGAAGTCCTCATGAGTTCGTTTGTTTTCATTAAATTGGTCTTTTCTAAAACTTCCCATTAAAAATAAGAGATACACAAGAAAATTTAACCAAACAGTGTGGAGAGTACCAAATAAAAACAGAAGTCTCCTTTGCCTGCCTGTCCCTTTCTGCAGCTCTCTGCCAGGGTAAAAGCTGCTGAAAGTTTCTGGAAGGTTTTTCTGCAGACATTTGCAGACATATGCAATAAAGCAGTTCTTCCTTTTAAATAATCATTTCCTACCCATTTCAGAACAGCACTCTAGACACACACCATCCTTTGCCTTTTCCCTGTCTTGTTTGCCTCCCCTTGCCCCATGCCCACAGGTCTTTTTGCCCCTTGGGGGTGGGAGGCAGAGGCAGAAACTACCCTCTGCCAAGATCAGCACAGTGAAGTCATCTGAGCACAATGACCATCAGGATCACGGGATAAGAGGATGACAGCTCAGTCACCAGCATCTCGTGATGAAAGAAAAAAAAATTTTTAAAAAATCCTAAAAAGCAGAAGTTTCCTAAACAGTCTTCCTCAGCCCTGTTGGGCTTCTCTCCCTCACATCTGAGTTGTCACCCTAAGTCTGCAGACTCTGCCTAGTTGCTGAAATGTCAGGGTGAGCCCTAGCAGGACAGTTAAACTAACACCTGAGGTCACTGGGATGGAAAGATATTCCCAAGGGTCTGTGCTCAACTGGAGATCCCAAAGTGACAAGTGGCAGCAGTCCCAAATGTGAGCTTGAGGTTCCACCCTTTGTTCTGCTTTCACTACCGTCTGCTTGTGTTGTTATTGTTGTTGAAGTTGAAGAGCTGCTCTCACAGAAAGGCTCTATGAAATAACCCTTCAAACAGGGCTTTCCTATGCATTCTCTTCTGAATGCTTGCTCTGTCTGAAAGGGGCACAGATTTCCCAGCCTCCAACCCAGGCTCACTCTCCGTCTCCTTGCATTTCTCAATAGCTTTGGCCTAAGTATTATTGAGTAACAAACATGTACTCCTTAGAAAATTAAATGGAAATTGGGCAATAGAAAGTGGACCTCTGTAAGGCCCAATCAATGCTGTTCACGTCTGAGAAAGATATGCGGCTGAAGCTCAGGTCCATGGGGCAAGAGCTCCAAGCCCACACCTGGAGGATTCCATGACGTTGGTGACTTGTGGTGACTTGACAGTGACTTTGAGAGGTGCCCTATTTCCTCAGGAAGTCTTGACCAGCTGATGCAAAACAAAAATAAATCAAGCTGCTTCATTATTTTTACATGCCACGAACCTGTAACCCACCCTTTAGACTCTGTGACTCAGGACACTCCTTCCAGATAAGGTGTAAAATATAATGATTGAATTGTGTTTTAAACAAGCACTCTTTCTCTTTCGATGTTCATCACCTCCACCTTGAGGCAATTTGCCTCTATGGCCATAGTTCACCATCATACTGGGATGCCCAGTTTCATTTGCATTTCAAACAAAAACAGAATATTTTTAGTATAAGTCTATTCTAAGCAACATTTGTCCATATTTACCTGAAATTCAAACTGAACTGGGCACCTTGCATTTTTATTTGCTCAATCTGGCATCCCTGCTCCTCTCTGCCACTTACTCTGCTTGGCTTTCAAAAAAGAAAAAGACGGGCACTCTCAGCAGATGAGTGGATTAAAAAACTTTGGAATACTGCGCTGCTGTAAAAAGGAAGGAATTCCTACCATTTGCAACAGCATGTATGGAGCCGGAGAACATTTTGCTAAGTGAAATAAGTCAGTCAGAGAAAGATAAATATCACATGCTCTCACTCATTTGTGGATTATAATGAACAACATAAACCAATGGACAAAAATAGAGACAGAAGTATCAATCAGATGCTCAAACCTCAGATGGAAGGCAAGGGAGGACAGGGCTAAGGGGGAGAGATCAACCAAAGGATTTGTATGCATGCATATAAGCTTAACCAGTGGATACAGACACCAGGGGGTGAGGGAATGAGTCAGGGGAATAGGGGGATAATGACACATTTGTAATACCTTAATCAATAAAGGGGGGGAAATAAATGTTGACCTTACTCTCAAAATAAAAAATAAAAAATAAAAAAGATGGGCACTCCCACCACCTCCACTTAAAGCTTAGGATCGTGTACGTATTCTATTTCTCCATAGAAGAGTTACCTGCAATGAAAGCTTAGAGCATTTGTTTTTGTCAGTCTATTTGAAGTGACTGCCTGGTGAATATTCTCTCCAAATTCCAGGGGACAGGGGTAAGGGAAGAAAAATATGTGGAGTTGTTTACCCTCCACAGTTAACTAATTCAGAATAAGGACCCCATTTCTTTCTTGAATTGCTATGCAAGTCTCAACATATCAGAGTGAAACAGATGGTTAAAAAATACCAACAGCCACATACGGAGATTGCAATTGGCTGCTTATTATTTCTTGTTCATAGAAGAACCATATCTTATATTGTCAATTTGATTGAAAGCTTCAGCTTCAAAATAAGAATTGTGTCCAAGGGGCTTTCATTTTCCCTTTGATAAATAGGCATAATCCACTTTTCTTTAATGTTATTCCAATGAGTGCTGTGTTACAATGGAGTTTTTGTCATGCCCCCAACACATTTTTGAAACTGTTCTTATCTTTCTAGGCTCTTGCTAACAGCCACCATGATATTCTCTTGGGCATAACTGTGCCCACTCTAGCACAGGCTCAAGAATCAAATTTATAGCCTTTGAAAGTTTCATCTGGAGGGAGAAAAGATAGCATATAAATTATTTCCAATAAAAGGCTTTATCAAATAATTGAAACCCAACATACTAGGCAACTAGTTCCAGAGTCATTTTCAGTCCATATTTTGTGAGCACCAGCTAGGTACTGGGTGGCTTACAGACCAGTGGTTCTTAACCTTGACTTAACCTTGACTGTGTAACCAAGGTTCTTAACCTTGATTAGAATCACATAGGGAGCTTTATAAAAGCACTGCTCTCTGGGGCCCACCTTCAGATTCAGGCTCAATTGGTTTGGGGAAGGGGCTGAGCATTCATGTCTTTGAAAGCTCCCCAATGGTTCTAAGCTGGAGGCAGCAGTGAGGAACAGTGATAGATACAATTTTATTTATTCTTCCAGCAGGAGGATGGTATATAACTAATGAGGAACTCTGCTCTATGTAAAGCAGCCTTCATGACCTCCTCCTAAATGTGAGGCCTGTTTCATGCTCAGTTTCATACCCTGACAGCTCAAGATACCAGAGGGCTGCTGGGATGTCTTTCTTTTTAAATTGAGTCCTTTAAAAAAGAGTATAAATGCTCAGAGCATCTCAAAAAATGAAATTCTACATATAAAAAATGATAGATGTATTCAACTTAATATTATCAAGTATTCAATGTATCCCGAAGTGAAGGAACAGTATAATAAACCCCCAAAGCCTATCATTCAACTTCAACAATTATATGCATTTTCCAAGCCCTGTTTCCTCTCTATCCTCCTGGGGTTTGGTTTAGTTTTACTTGGTCATTTTCTAGCAAACCTGGTCATCATATTATTCATGCTCCAACATGTATTTCTAGCACCTAAGGATCTCTTTTTATTTTATAAAATAAAAATAACAGAAAATCTACTATTTTAACCTTTTATAAGTGTGCAATTTAGTGGCATTAAGTACTTTTACATCGTTGTGTGACCATCATCATCATTGGTCTCTAGTCCTTTTTTCATCTTCCCAAGTGGAAATTCTGTCCTCATTAAATAATAACCCCTCAGTCCCCTCCTCCCAACCCCTGACCACCACCATTCTACTTAATGTCTCTAGCTGTATATGTGGGATCCTACAGTTCTTGTTTTTGTGTGCTGCCTTAATTCATGTAGCATCTCTTCTCCCACACAGGCTTCCTTTTCATCCATGTTGTAGCATGAAATATTTGAAGGTGTTTTTCTATAAAATCCAATGGAATTTTATTGATATCACAGGATATTATTGTCTTTCCTTTTAGATGAGTGTCTCATCATCTAAACCCTTGCATTGATTTTGTTAAAGAAAGCAGGTTATTGTCCTAGAGTATTGCCCACATTGTATCTGGCTGGTTGAATTCTCGCTCCCTGGAAAGCTTTCCATCCCATTATTTCCTGAAAGCTGATGTGTAGATCTAGAGGCTCAGCCAGACCATTATCCAATTTTTCTGGAAAGATGACTTTATGGGACTGTTACATAGAGCACATTGTGCCATTCAGGAAGCCAGTCCTGTCTGATTATCCCGATGTTGAGATTGCTCGGGTGATGTCACCCTGTCCTTCTATCCAACTTCTGCATCATGAAATTTCAACATTGAAAAAAGGCACTCTGAGTGTGTGACCCCCCTGCTCAGCTTCTGTAATCTGTTCAAAGGAATAAATAGGACCAAAGAAGTTTAATGGTTTGTTCAACATCAATTGTTTGTCAATATTTGTTCCTGCACAGAGCAGGTGGCTGATAAGTACTTGAGGAGGAGGAGGAGGAGGAGGAGGAGGAGGAGGAGGAGGAGGAGGAGGAGAAGAAGAAGAAGAAGAAGAAGAAGAAGAAGAAGAAGAAGAAGAAGAAGAAGAAGAAGAAGAAAAGGAAGGAGAGAGGAAGGGAGGGAGGGAGGAAGAAAAGGAAAGAAAAGAAAAAGAAAAAAAGGAAAGAAGGAAGGAAGGAAGGAAGGAAGGAAGGAAGGAAGGAAGGAAGGAAGGAAGGAAGGAAGGAAGGAAGGAAGGGAGAAAAGATGCGTAAATATGTGGAGCACTTTTTCCAAACATATGTTTCTCCATCTTCTTTACAGGCATATATCTTCATAAAAGAATGCCCAATAGTTATTGTTAGAGTATGACTATGATTCCATCTCAATATGAGTTTTATTTGTAAAGAGCAGTGTGATCCTTTGCCAAATGTCTTTTCTGGGAGATCTCACAAGGAGTCAAGGACTGTCTTTGATTTCTCCCAAAGGGCTTTGAAGTCTCTTACCTGGATACTCTGTTGTCCCTCTACAAATTCCAAAGAGTGAAATTTTTCAAGTTCAATTCTGATCATGTCATTCACCACTGAAAACCCTCCAATGTACTTCCACTGTGTTTAGAATAAAACCCAGACTTCCAGCTGGAACCCCAAGTTCCTGTCCATTCTACATCATGTCTATCTCTCCAGCCTCATCTCATAGCATTTCTTCTCCAATATTGGCTTCCTTTTATTTCCATGATTCCAGATCTTGCATCCATTCCCACTAAAGGCCTTTGTACCTGCTTTTTCTTTTGCCTGGCCTGTTCTTCTTCCATCAGGCCTTCCTGATCAACTGCCCTGGGACAACCTTGTTTACAATGGGCCTCCTCTGGATATTCTCTAATCCATCACCCTGGGATTTACTTAACACTACCACAGAATGTAACTATCTTATTTGTTTTTTTTTGTTTGTTTGTTTCTTTGCTTATCACTCCTCTTCTCCACTAACATATAAGCCCCATGAAGATAGGTAATTTATTTATCTTATCCACTGCTCTATTTTCAACAACTAGCAGTGTCTAGTACAGAAAATGAGATCAATAACTGTTTACTAGAGAAATGAACCAAGGCAAACTTTTAAAAGCCTGTGAATGCAGATTGTCTGAATCCTTACACCAGTCCTCCTGCCTCCACCCCATCCCATCTTAGTCCTTACACAGGTTAGCTCAGCATGGGCCAGACTTTGGGCAAGGTTGAAAGAGCAATGATTTGCTTAGCTCTCATATCTAAGTCCCTTTATGTTAGACCTTAAGCTTCCATGGGCCTAAGATCTAACTCAAGGTTGTGGGTTATTCCTGGGTCTGAATTTCCACATTATTTTTCAGGTCATACATAGACTCTCTGCTTCTCTTTCTGCCACATTTTTATCCACTCTCCTCCCAGCCTAGGAATTAGTGTCCTGGTCCTATCTCAGTCCTCATGTCAGGGCTGTGCTGCTGCTGCTGACCTGGTGGGACATCAACCCTCACATCTTCCCATCAAAGTTTTCCCCATTCCTCCTCTCCATACCATTGCTCAAACCAGTCAACACCTGGATGGCGAGCCACATTACTAAGTGCTGTTATAGCAAGAGCAAGCAAAATTTGACTTGTCCCTCCTCAATGGAAGGAGGAAAGGCTGTCCCCAAGATCTTGAAAGAAAGAGGAAGTAGGCATCTTTCTGTCAGGAATTCTTAGAATAAAAATAAACACCAGTATTTTATATTTAAACAATTACAGTGAACCACATGAAATAGCTGGTATGCTGCCTATTCAAACAGAAAGTTCTTATCAACCTGCCTCTCCCACACACACATGGTACCCAAAACTATTGTCAGACATTTAGACAAACTAGGTGGGAAGGAAATATGGATCTTATTTAAGGATGAAACCTGGGACTCAACAACTCTATGGAGAAGAAAGCTTACCAATCCCTTTGCCATTGCTTAGTTCACCTGAAGCCAAAGATAGGAAGGAAATATCGGTTCTCTATTTATTCCCTCAGCACAGATACATTCAAGTCCTACTGTGTGCTAGGCATCATGCTGTTAGCTTGACATCATTTTTACACTTTATGTTTAATTCCAGCATTACTCTTCCTTTCTAGGAAGACCTTTGTGTTATAACAGAAATAGCAATAGGTTAGCATCAGAAAAACCATGGTTCAGTTCCCAGGTCTGTTCTTTATTAGCTGCATAATCATGGGGGCAGTTTTAGGCTCTCTTTTTGTGTTGTCAGTTTCCTCATTGGGTACAACAAATCCCTACACTATACTCTCAGGATGAATAAGTTGATCCATATGTCAAGTACACTTTCTATTGGCAAATTCCCTTCACTCCTTTTATCATAAACATTTTACTTATTTTCAAGTTTCCTCATGGCAGTTATGGCCTCTGGTTTGATCAGATTGGAGCAAGTGCTTCTATTGAGTGGAATAGATGTCTGGGGCAAGGTACACAGACAAAACACCAGATGAAGAATCCCTGATGTATGTCTAGTTGCTTCAGTACTTAATGGGTGACTCTGACTCTAAATGGTCAATGTCTGTTTGTTTTCTGTTCTATTTTTGGATATTTTGTAAACACACCAATGTCAAAGAGCAACATCAGAATTCAGCTTTCACATTGGACTTTGTCACTACCCAAGGCCCCTTGGCCAATGTGAGTTCTGGACATGACTTCATTGTTGGCAAAGCTGCAAGGAAGAACCACACTCATGTCCTGTTAGAGGAAGTATAAATTGAGGACACCTTTTGGAAGGCAATTTGACAGTCCATATTAAAAAACCAAAAATGTATACAATTTGTCCTCTAGAAATTCACCACTAAGACTATCTCGTGAGAAAGAAATTCATTATATGTTTGTTTATAAAGACTTTAGGGGGGAAACCCTTGTGTATCCATCATGAGAGACTTGATTAAATCAAATATGGTTACCCACAAAATGGAATACAATTGAGAATGGAATACAATATATCATATATCATGATGAAATGAGAAAGTATAATCTATTGTTAAGAGAAAAAAAGCTGATTATAAAATAACACAGTACAATGTTTTGTGTTTTGTCTTATTTTTCACAAAAGATGCCAATGCTTATATATAAACCTCATACATATGGAGGGATTATTGGTTTTGTCATTCTCTATATTACATTTTCCAAATTTGCTAAAATATGCATAAAGTATTTAGTAATACTTTCAAAATTAGTATATGTGTTGTGGGTGGAGAAAAGGATTCATCTTTTTGTTTCTTTTCTTTTTTTTAATATATTTTATTGATTTTTTACAGAGAGGAAGGGAGAGAGATAGAGAGCTAGAAACGTCAATGAGAGAGAAACATCGACCAGCTGCCTCTTGCACACCCCCTACTGGGGATGTGCCCACAACCAAGGTAAATGCCCTTGACCGGAATCGAACCCGGGACCTTTCAGTCTGCAGACCGACACTCTACCACTGAGCCAAACCGGTTTCGGCCATCTTTTTGTTTCTAAGTAGTTAACTCACTAACAACTCTTTAAATAGTATTCCACTACAGGAATACTATTTAAACAGAGGAGAGACTTCTGAAAATGGGTCTCATGGTGAGGACACAAATGGCCACTGTTACCCCATAGTTAGGAAAGATTTAAGATTTAATCTTTTTGCTATTTCCCTTAACTGTATTTGAAGAGTGTTATTGTGAGTTTTCCAGGCTACATGTAAAAAATTGCCTTGATTCTTAGCCGGTTTTGCTTAGTGGATAGAATGTTGGCCTGCAGACTAAAGGGTCCTGGGTTGGATTCTGGTCAAGAGCATGTATTTGGTTGCAGGCTCCTCCCTGGACTGGGCCCTGGCCGGGGATCATGCAGGAGGCAACCAATCAATGTGTTTCTCTCACATCAATTTTTCTCTCTGTCTTTCCTCTCTCTAAAAATCAATGGGAAAATATTCTTGGGTGAGGATTTTTTTTTAAATTGCTTTGATCAGCTACATTCTGCTCAGTCAATGAAACAATGAATTATGAATGCATAATAATCTGGTCACTCGGTATGTGTGTGTGTGCATGAGTGTATGTGAGTGTGTGTGTGTGTGTGTATATATATATATATATATATATATATATATATATATATATATATATATATATATTAGAGGCCCGGTGCATGAATTAGTGCATGGGTGGGATCCGGTCAGCCTGGCCAGGGGGAGGGGACATGGGCAGTTGGCCAGCCTGCCTGCTGGTCAAACTCCTGGTTGAGTGGACAATTTGCATATTAGTCTTTTGTTATATAGGATATATTTATGCATTCAGAGATCATAATAATCTGGCCACTCAGTGTATATGGCACTGTATAGCAAGCACATTGGGGTTCACAAGATGAATGGGAAAAGATTAGCACAGGTTAGGAGGGCCCTTCACAAAACTGTCCATTTGGAACAAGGTGCAGTTTAATAAACAGTAATGAGACAAGACAGAAGCTGCCAGCATTCCTCTTGAGGAGAGCACAGTATTTATTCCAGGAATGTTGTTGTGATAAGCTTACGTGGACTGGAAACCAAGGCCACTGGGCCATGAAAGGGCTGATTCCCAGGCTTCAGGAAGGGGCGCAGAACCCCTCTGCACAAGAGCAGATAGTTGTATCTGTTCCTAAAAACCTGAGAGATGTGGAACGAGGAGAGACATGAGAAATGTCCATCATGAAATGTTGGTGAGTACAACATTTTTGGGGGAGGACTGTGAAATAATTGTTTTCTGTATCTACGTTGGGGCAACCAATAGTCTGATTTGTCCCAGCTCATCCTAATTTGTCTGATTCTTTCCCAGTACTAGCAGTGACAATCCCTGTCCCATGAACCCCTCAGTTTTAGGCAAACCAGGGCATTTGATCACTTGAGGGAAGTGTGCAGTTATGGGTGGTAGAGACTTCATCTGACATGAGTTAAAAAATATCAATAAATATTTTAGAATCCAAAAGACTGTCAAATTTTTCAAAACATTCTCAAGTTTTGCAACAGATTAAATGAGCAAAATAATAAAGAAAATGACTTTTCCTTCATTCAAAGAATCCATAGTTCTTCAAAAACCATATCCTAAACCATAAAAATGTTTTAAAATATTTATTAATATGAGAACCTTACTTAGAAAGTTCCTTTTTTGTCATTCTTGTTCCTGAAGACCAGGTATTACATTCCTGCCCTGACAATTGTGCAACTCACCAGACTTCTGTGATATATGTAGAAATCACATTTCCTATAAATAAAACCCAACTTCCATATGTAAAGTGAAATATAATTGTTGCACTGCTTCAAAGTACTGAGGTTTAAATAAGCTCAAGTGTACAATAATGACCTTAAAATTGTTAGTTCTCTTGCTTGGACTGGTAAGATCTGCTATTTGAATTTCTATTTCATTTTAGGTTCCATGCAAATATGATAATATTCAAGGCAGAAGAAAGGTGACTATAAAAATTCCACAATCATAGTGCTGGGCCAGAAGATACTCTCTAGTCCATAGAAGCTGCCACATTTTCCTCACCTAGGTTTTCTCACTTTTTCCTTCCTGGTCTCTCATTCACTACAGCTCCAGAATGAAGATTTTGGTTGCCACTACCTGTGCCCCTCCTGCTTCAGAAAAGAGCCTGTACTTGGGAGGAAGAATCAGGCCAGGTGGGAATAAATGTGCCTTCCTCCTGTGCTTTCGTCAGAGCTCCTAGCAGCCTTTTTTATGGTATTAATATCTTCATGGCCACAATGGTAAGATGGAGTAAGAGGGAGGTGATGGAAAGATATGAGTCAAACTATAATACCACCCATTGAACTTCTAAGTAGAAGTTAGGAGTACCTGAACATGCATTAGCATCATCAAGGACATTTGTTTAAAAATAAACAAACAGAAAAACAGAGATGCCTGGGGATCTATTACAGACTTCCTCAATCTGTAGGTCAGCTATGATCTGAATGCTTGTGTCCCCTCCAAAATTCACACATTGAAATCCTAACCTATTAGGTGATGGGATAAGGAAGTGGGGCATGGGAGGTGATCTTGTCATAAAGGAGGCACCTCATGAGTGGGATTAGTACCTTTGTAAAAGATGCCCCTGAGCCAGGATGGAATGAGAAGTCTGATCCCTTGCCCCTCAGCCAGGATGGAATGAGAAGTCTGCAACCCAGAAGAGGTTCTTCACCCAACTGTGTTGGCACCCTGATCATGCACTTCTAACTTCCAGAACAATGAGTAATGAATTTCTATCACTTATAAGATACCAAATTTGTGGCATTTTCTTTTAGCAGCCCAAACAGACTAAGGTAAGATTTATATTTTTAGCAGACACCTGTATATTTAATTACTTACTCAGATAATTCCAGTGTATAGCCAAGGTCAAGAACCTTGAATATAGCATACTAGAGGCCCAATGCATGAAGATTCATGCAAGAACGACCTTCCTTCCCTTGCCTGACAGCACTGCTTTCGACCAACTGGAGCCATCTTTTTGCTCCAGCCTAGAGCCACCTTTCTGCCTTCCCACACTGCCCAGAAGTCCGGAGCAGCTGGGGCAGTGTGGAACATCTGTGCCATTGCCTTGACGATCATACAAGCATCCCACCCTGCCCCCAGTCTGTGTATGCAAATTAACCCGCTATTTGTTGGTTAATTTGCATAGTCACTCCTGATTGGCTGGTGGGTGTCATGAAGGTATGGTCAATTTGCATCTTAGTCTTTTATTAGTGTAGATGTTTGGTGCAGTGGGTCTGAGTCAGGTGGCATGCAGACTGCACTTTGAGAAAGGCTCTTATCCACTGAAACTGGGTCAGAAATGGTAATACAGCTTCTGTTTAGTTATTTAAGGATGCTCATCCTTAGAATCCAGCCACTTCTGTGTGGAAAGGCCCACGTGGAAATTGCCAGCCATGTATATGGGTCCTCTTAGAAGTGGATCTTCTAACCTCAAATTAGCTGCTACAGGTTACCCTAGGTAGAGCAAATATGAGCTTTCCCTGCTGAATCTTACCCAAATTACAGATTTGAGTTATAAATAAACTAGAGACCTGGTGCATGGATTTGTGCAACGGTGGGGTCCCTCAGCCTGGCCTGCGGAGATCACGTGGAAACCAACTCTGACATCTCCTGAGGAGTCCCAGATTGTGAAAGGGTGTTTCTCGGGTGATGCACCCTAAAACTGGGCTTCCTCTGGCTCTGGGTGCATCACCTGAGAACTGCTGCTGCCAAGTGACCACAGCTCAGCAACTCCTGCATTGAGGGTCTGTCCCCTGGTGGTCAGTGTGTGTCATAGCTAGCTACTGGTTGGTTGGCCAGTTTCATATATATATAATTGTTGTTTTTAAGTTTGGGGGTGTATTGTCATATAGCAATAGATTACTGGAACACTTAGCAAATATGATGCTCACATTTGAACACAAGCTTTCAATCTCCAGGGGCTATATATGGAGTTGCTATGGAACACTGCACTGCCCAGATTTTCCCCTTAGGGACTAGAAGACATACTCATTCAAATGCTGAAAATATTGCCCACCAACAGCTCTAAGCTCTCAGGCCTCTACAGCAACTGCCTGTGGCTGAAAAGAACCACTTTGCCAAAGGTCATAACTCCCTTCAGGGCAACCTGCATCCAATATCTGGTTGATGCAAGGATATAAAAGCTCAGCCTTCTTACCCCAACTGGGGCCAATTCTGAAGGGCTATCCTAGCTTCAGAAGGCTTATAGGGTCAGCTAAGGTCTTGTTGCTACTATATTAACTTCTCTTTTTCCCCAATCCATTCTTTCACTTCCTCCATGGGTGCTGATCCTGAGAGACTATCCCCAAAGCCTTCTACATGGGAATCTCCATTTCAGAATAATTTGTTGGGGGGAACCCAACCTATAATAACCCAACTTAAGTTAAAATGAGATGACTACACAGGTGGTAAGCCAGAGGCATGCAAGCAGAGGCACTTGGTGGGAATAGGATAGAGGGAAGTTGATCTATATAAACAACTTCTATTGAATGCCTACTGCATGGGTTATAAAGATAAGAGACTATCTTTACCTAAGGAAGTTTACCATCTAATAAAGGACATAGGTAAGGAAACATGAATTTCAATACAATGTAATAAGTACTACAATAGAGAGGGATTCTAACAGGGCCATGAGAACCCACAGAATCAGAAAAGGTATCCCTGAGCTTGGAAATATTGGAGAACATGAGCAGCATTTAGGGATTCACAGGCACGCCTCAAAAATACAAAGAATGAGAAATGGTAAGTGATGTAGCTAGAAAAGATGGCATGGGCTGGACCATGAAAGGCTCTGAGTACTCTGATTAGTGATTGTATTTTACTTTATAGGAAAATATGGTTCCATTGAAGGAGTTCAGACTATCAGAGTTATACCCACATTTTGGAAAGATCACTATGGCCACACTTTGGAAAATGATTTTAAAAGTGACAAGACTGGAGAGAGGGAGACCCTTTAGGGTTCATTGTTGCAATGATCCCAATGATAATTTATGATCTATTATTATTATTATTATTATTATTATTATTATTATTATTATTCAATGGTGCCAACTAAGAGAAATGGGAGTTCTGTACCTTCCCCTTCTCTCCAACTCCCTGGCAAAGACTGCACCATCTAGTCTGGGCATTCTATGCTAAATGTGGCTGCCTGTGCTGATAAAATTGAGCAATTAGCTGATTAATCCTCTCCATGGGGAGGCTGAGAAAGCAGAAGGAACAGCAGTAGTTTACCAGTTTCATAAAGACAAATGAGTTCCTCTCTCCCCCAGCACTATAGAAAAAGCACCAGTTCCTCAAAATGAAGAGCTATGTTAATTAGACCCTTCTGTGACATGCCACTGCCCAGCCAAGTGTTGAGACATTCTGACACCTGCTCGAGAGTGTCTTGACTACTTGAGAAACTTTCCTCAAGGAAGAGAACATTTCTGTTGGTGATGTTGTATCAAGAGCATTTAGGCCAACTGCTGCCAGAACTTGTTGCTTATGTTTGTCTTAAAAGTATTCATCAGGTACCATTTCTCTGGTACCAGGAAAGCAGGGACCTGTGAAAAATGCAACAGGGTATGAAGCTTGGAGGAGGTGATTTTCCTGATTGGTTTGGAATAGAATAATCTCAAATTAGCACATCTAAGAGCTCCAGAGGATGGCTGGAATCATTTGCGATTAAATTCCCTTGGGATTAGAAGGTGGGAATGGAGGTAGGGGAAGGAATTTCTATTTTGTTTTATTAACTACAATTCACACACACACACACACACACACACACACACACATGCAATTACTCATTAAAAATAGGATTTACATAAACATATTTTAAAATTAGGCAGGTCAACTGATTATGGCAACAAAAATATGTTTCCTCTTCACCTTGTCTGCCTTTTTTTTTCCCATTCCCAATTTCATATATAGTAGCAAACTACTCAGAGCTTTATGTCTTTCTTTTTTAAACAATAACATATGTTAGACATCTTTCTGTATCAGTACAAATAGAATCTTACTTATTTAGCAGCCGCATAAGATTTTGATATATGATTGTGCCATAATTTACTTAACAAGCATCCTGATAGATTTTGAGATTGTGTTCAAAATTATGCTACTATAAATAATTCTGCATAAATATCCTTGTGTGTATATGTGTGTTTGTACAAATATATGCATTTATCAAGTGTGTAAATTTGTACAAGGATAATTTCTGCACAGAAGATATATACATTAGACTTTTTGAAAGATACTAACAAGTAGGCCCTGGAGCTTTGCTCTTGACACTCCACCATATCCCTTCCTCAGTCATTCATGGCTTCCTAGAGCAAGCACCTGGCCCTCTTCACCTGAGGGATTCCTCTGGCTCTAAGAGCATGTTTTGTTCACTCACAGGGTAGGCGGAAAATGGTGGGAAGTGAACATATACAAGTACAGTACTCAGTCAATAATAAATAAGAGTTGATTTAAAAATGGCCCACTTTCTTCATCTTTCGGCAGGTGACAACTCTGACCAACAACAGTGGAATTCCACATCAATAGAATTGAGCCTCAGCTGTCCCCAATGGCAACCATCTCATTAATGTACCCTTTTATTGTTTTCCTTCCCTTCCTTCCCTCACTTCCACATCCCTTACCAATGCCCCAGGGATCACCTCCCAAATGAACTAGTTGCCCTCAAATCTTTGTCTCAGGGTTGACTTATGAGGAAGATCAATTAAAAGGTACCCTCCATCACAGCTGTAATTTTTTGCTCTTCCATCAGCAATGTCTGTTCCCATCCCAAACTCATGGTCAATTTTATGGTCTATTTATTCATTTATTCATTTGTTCATTTGTTCACTAGATACTTGTTGAGAATTTTCTCTGTGTCACACTACTTGCTGGCCCCTGGATTCAATACTGAACACAGGAGATCAAACAAACTAGCTCCATTACCTGCCCCAATCCTCCTCCTTTAAGTTGATACCTACACTTCTAAAAAATCTAAATCCAATATTATTCCACAGTTGGACCAAAGCAATGAAATTGCATACCTTTGACTATAGCAATACATGAGTGGGAGATTACAATAATCTAATCGGCAGCAACTACATGGGTTATCAAACCCCTCCCAGGTTTGCTAAGGGATGGGGTTGAAGAGATCAGAGATGTCAGGCCTTTGAAGTAGGTCAGGGGGACCCAGGACAGGAGATATTCTTCAGAGATTTGACATGTTGATCTAGACTAAGGTCTGGTTCAGGACAAAAAGAAACTGTACTCAGAAATATTTTCATAAGACTACAAATGGTCTACTTTCATGATTTATGGACATGTTTTTTGTTTTTCAGGCTGCCTGTTTTCATAGTAAAGACCTTTATTCCCGGAGCACTAATTAATGGAGGTATTATTGTTTTTAAAAGAACAAGAAGGAAATTCACTCCTATCCTGGATAAATTCCACAGTCTGCTTTCTCTGCTCCTCAACCAGGACTGCCAAGCTTTGCTGGGAAGAAGTCCCTCCATTCTATAATCATGAACTCCAACTATGGCAGGGCTCTTGATGTTTTGTACAAAACTTGTGATTGTCATAGTCAACTTTCTCCCATTCTTCTCAGCAGCTTTTTCAAACTTTCTTCTTTCTCTTTAAATGTCTTGTTCTCTTACTTTTTCCCTTGCTATGAGCATATGAAACTCTTTAAATATGCCCAAATCTCTCCTATCATTAAATAAAAAAGCTTTCTCCATCATTCTCTCTAACTGGCTCCCTCATTCATTTCTTTTGATAATTTAGCTCCTTGATAGAAGCATCTATTTGCACTGCCTCCACTTGTTCTCCCAATCATTCATACTTCCCTGCATTTTCTACTCACCACAACACAAATACTGGTTTTCTTTCCCACATTTTCAAATTAAAAAAAAATTAAATCTCACCTATTTTTTTTGTAAAAATTAAATCTCACCTTATTCAAAATCTCTATAGCAGTTATTCTCAGAGGTGGTCCCTAAATTAGCAAAATATTTTCAAAATGCCTGCTTCCCACTTCACCTCAACTAATTGTCTAGAGTTAATGTGGAGGAACAAAGATTGCAATTGTAACTTTTCCTCATCAAATCATCAAAATCAGATAAATACTAACATTTGAGGTCTTTTTAAATTACAGCTAGTAAGTATGGCAGGAAGATCAATGTGATTATTTATGATTTAAATAAAATTTCAGAATCTGAAATCTGGGGGGGTAGTTACTTTTTTAGATTTGGTGCCCACGGTATATTAATAACAGGGATGGTAAATTTTACTGTAAGTGATACTTTCTAGGCTCTGCAGTCATTCATGTTAGCTGGATTATTTCTTAAGGCTTAGATAAATTTGGGAATACCCAGGTCAGTTTGAAACAGGTCACCTTGACCTTGGCGCAGTTTTCCAATCAAAGAGAGGCCATCAGAAAATGCTGTATGTTGATAATACAAAGTAGCTTTCAAACTGAAGAACTTTATAGGTTACTGATTTATGGTAAATACATACAAACATCTTTATACTAATAACATCTGCTCTATTAGCACATTTTGTTTGCTCAATTTCTGATGTAGGTATTGAAATCCCAATTTTATAAGTAGTTTCTCAGAGAATGAATAACTTGTCCAAGGTCATTAAAGCAGTCAGTGATATAGCTGGGATTAAAATTTTAGTCTGTCTCAATTTGGGGTTGTAGCTAGGAAAGTTCAGAGAGAATGAATAACTTGCTTAAGGCCATAAAAGTATTCAGAGATACTTCTGGGATTTAAACCCAGGTCTTGCCTCAACTTCTGTAACTCATTTTGGGAGACAGTTATTTACTCTTTCCCTCGTGATGCTTCTATCCCCTACTTGGACCATTTTTAAGCTTAGCCCACCCACGCCAAAATCTGTTTCTAAACTTTCTTTGTTTTTAAGTGTTGTCTCTCTTTTCAGAGGCACACAAATCTAGCAGAAATCTTTTTCACATACAGTGTGTTCAAGAAGCCAGTGTGTTCAAGAAGCCACGCTATTTATCATTTTTTTCTTACACAAAACATCACATTTGTGAACATATGTAACAAAAAAAAATGCATTTCTTCCTTCTTGTCTCTTGCCCAGTTGGGATCATTGTACCTCATCCATCATCAGTTCTTCCTTTCTCCATTTCAATGAGGTATTAAATGGGATGGCTTCTAAGGTCCCTTCTGATCTGAATATCCCATGCTTCTACCAATGCTGTTGTCTTGAAACATGGTATATCAAGTACTGGTAGCAGTTATATGTTTTTGTTGCCCCTCCATGCTTACCCTCAGCAAAAATATACAATAGTAACTCTTTTAAACGTTGGATTTGTATTTCTGTAGTTTCTTCTATGATATCAAGTAATAAAGTTTGATCATGAGGAGAGAAGATAGTAATGGTTTTCTGTATTTGCCATCCCAGATTCCAAGTACTCAGTGGTAAGATGAATAGATGACACTGATTGGCTTCTGAAGATAGGTACGTATTTATCAATTGTTCATGTTCTTCATCTAGATGTCTACAGATTGACTGTTTTAGAAACCATCTTTGCAATTTATCAGTTGAGCTTTGTCTACTTCACTTGCTGATTTACCACGATTTTTCTCAAATCAGTATCTACCTACATCTAACATAATTTTGGTATGGTTCTATGAGATAGATTAAATTATTCCTTGCCAATAGACCAAAATTATTATAGTTATAATTCAACTATGTAAGTAGCAGTATCTTATTTGCCAATGATTTGTGTCACAAAGGATCTACTTCAAGAAATCAGAGTTGCACAAAGAAATTGAGGCCTTGGGATACTAACACACTTGCTAGACTGTTGGATAGGAAGTCACACTACAGTACACCAGTCCTTACTTTTACCCCCCCCCCATTTTTTTTTTTTTTTTACAAATTTTTTAAGAGGCCCTTTTTCCCCCTGTTAGAATCAGACATTTAGAAATATTTAGCAGTGATTTCCCTTGCTCCCCGTTTAATTTAATATTTTTAAATTAAAACAAAACAATGCTTATAACAAAAGGAAGAAGTGAGATAGCAGCTCCATAGTGAAATAGAATGAAGATGAAAAGAGGGCCAGTTTACTTATGCGCTAATAAGACTGATGCAGGAGAAAGACCTAACTGAGAACACAGGAAAAATGAAAGAATTTCTGGAGTGAGATCCTTGAAAAGGCAAGGGGGTACAATTGGCCTAACTAGATTGGTCTCAACTATTAGCACAGACCTTTATGTCTGCTAATAATAAAGAAAAACGTGTATGTGGTGATAAAAAACATGGTAGGAGGAGCTTGCAGAGTCTCTTACTAGATAATCTTTGATGACATAAAAAGTAAGGTCTTCAACTATGGATGGAGATGGTGGTATAGGTGGCAGAGAACTTGACAACAGAGAAGAGAAAATCTGAAGCATCCATCTATAAGAAAAGGTGAATGAATAGACAAGGGAAATGAAGTATGATTGCCAGGCAAGGTCAAGGACCCATTCTTCCCTCTCTGCCCACATAGCAATGAACACATAATAATAATCAAACAATTTAAAAATTGATCATGTGTTCAATTTTTTACTTGATAGTTATAGCTTCTCTCTATTTTTGTGTGTTTACTGTCTCTTAAACAAGATAGCAAGCACCTTAAGGTAGCAGATCATGTCTTGTATTTCTTTGTGTCACTACGGTGCCTACCAAAGGAACTGGGAAGACAGCAGAGCTTTATGGATACTCACTACATTCAATTAGAACCATGAGGCTACCTATCCAGAATCAGAAACCGACCTGGTATGTATGGCAGAGCTCACAAGCTTGACACACAAAGAGGATGTGGGTCAGGGTGGTTGACTTAGAGCTTCTTGGACTTTTTAGCTTGGAGATTTTGGCTTGGAAGTTGTGGTTAGAAGGGCACCAATGGAGATACAAATATCTACACTGGAGAGTTGTCTGTTCTGTGCAGACTTTACACTATCGAGGTTACTTTAGAAGACTTTGTTGTGCTCATTATAATGTCTCCAGGCAGGTGTGATGAAACCTTATCTGGTCCATGGCAAGTAGAGTAAAATTTTTATCTGTAGCATTTAGATGAGTCAACTGAGATTTATTCTTAATCCATTTGCTTGCTCATTTTTCAAGAACATTTGGATATTTGTTTCCTACCTCTATGTTTTCAATTTATAGAAACTTCAATTTCAAATGAGAACATTTGATTCAGCTTTTAGTACTAAGATTTTCTTTTTTTTGCCAGCTGAGAGGTTGGAGGCAACTTGAGATTTTAGTGTTTTATTATTGCTTCTTTAAACCATGATGACTATAACAGGTCATTTTTACAAGTTCAATTTTTAAGAACTACTTCTAGATTTTTATATGTCTAATCTTATTTCAACTTTAAAGTATCTACCATCCTTCAAGTCTAGCCTATTCTCTTCCTACATTAAACATGTTGTTGTTTTTTTTTTTACTTTTCGTCCATGTTGCTTAGTCCATAGTGAGTGTCCACAGCACATTTTCTCTTTGTGTTTCTAGGCCTCTTTTCAAAGTGGGTCAGTGCCACAATCAAGTCATCCCAATGCTGGGTATAAGGATACACGTAGAAAAATACAGATTGTATTTCCAGTTCTTAGCATGTTGTATATTATGTTCAATGACTTCAATGACTATTTTATGGATGAAGGAATCAATAAATATATGAATACATGTCTACATATGCACATAAGTGCAGGCACACAAGGGAAGAAAGCACGAACAAAGCAATAGGAGAGATCACAAGGAAAAGTCATCTCTTCTAGCTGGTGCATGGAGAGGGGCTCAGAAGAGATGGCAGGAGGTTTGAGGGATTGGAAAATGTGCTGAAATCTTCAGCCAAAAGGGCTGGGGTTGAGGTGGAGGTGAAACTACATTAGCAGAAGCTAAAGGTACATACAGGGGAAAGCGTGTCTAGAGTATAGTCGGTAGTCCACTTTGACCAGAAGGGCAGATGAATTTATGTAAGATGAGGTACATTTGTTTGCAAAGATCAGTTTAGGCTGAATTGTAAGGGGCTTGGGTTTGATTGATTCCATAATAACATCAACGCAATGTTGGAATGATTCAATACAGTACACTCCAGGATAAAGAACATTGTGAAGCAGTTGTCTACAGTCTAAATGTTAAGTACTTTTTAAAAAGTCTAATACATTCCAATGAGAAGACTCTAGAGGTTGCTTTGAACTAAGTCCTTTTGGAGGATATTTTAAAATGTAAGCAACATACAAATAAAAGCATTTTTTCTGATTATGGAGGACATTGAACCATCTGAGTTTCCAAAGGTCAGTTACTCAGAGATACAGTTGATCTGATCTATATTTGCATTTACTTTTCATGCCCCTGAACCTTCCCAGTGAAGGCTCAGTTTGACAGTAGAAATGAGGCTGAACTGGGAGAGACCTCAGTTCAATGTCCTAAAGGATTGCCTTTGCTTGCTCTTTCTTTCTTCCCCATGTTTTTTACATATTTGTTTTGTTTTGCACACATATACTTCCTTCATTGGAAATATGGGATTTAGCATTATAATTTCAAATGTATCGGATTCCCAGTGTGTCTGCCTTCAAGGACTAAAATCAGACTTCCTGGGCAAGGAGAAAGCCTGCCCTCTGCTTCCAGTGTGCGATTTGGACATAATGAACATCTGGAATGTATACTCGGCTTCTTCACATCGTGACTGATAGACTTAATCCCATTGCATTTTTCCAAGACTATAAAAACGTGTTAACACGGTTACATCACACATTTTATCTGGTTTGCATAAGGCATGATTTTTGCCACATGATATTTATTTAAGAAAGTAAATAGCAGTCCCATTCAAAGTGATGCTGTACCTCAGGGCACTCACGTCAGTCCAGCCCTGGCACTTCTTGCCCATTTTCTGGACTTAACCTAATTGCTAGACACTGAGCTGTGTAAACGTATTTTCCAGGCAGCATAGTTCAGTCCTCCCAAGAGAAGAATGTTTCCTCTAGTTTTGGATGACCCCAGCTTCATTGTGTGTGGTTGCACTGCCCCAGTGGATGAGATGCACCTTCCAGTCACGTGTCTCAGAAGTGGTTTTCTGTTTACAAAGGATATCCCTCTTGTGTAGAATCAGACAGCCCTGAGTTTGGTGTACTTGGGACATGGTTGCCAATGGAATTTTTCAAAGGACTCAATGAAAATCCTATGGAACTGTTATTTATAAACTGCAGAAATGCAAATTTATCCCCACCGGTGCTAAATGCTAACAATTGCTACTGCCTGGTTATTCCTGACTACACGTAGCATCTGTTCTTGGTTCCTCTCTCCCACTGAAAAGATATTATTCCCCAGGAGTTTTGGGTTTTATGTTTTGTCTGTTTCATGTTTGGGTCTTAAGAGTTGGTTGGGTTTGGATCACAAGAGTCCTTTGCCCCACTGAGACTGTCCACAGAGGCAACACATGGCAAATTGTCTGTGGTTTGATGACACTTGCTTTATCTGCAAAAGCCACAAAAATGAGTGGGTTGGAAAAGTCCAGATGTTGGAAGGCATGACCTAGATAGCCTCCTGGGAAAAACAGATGCCCTCACTCAGAAGCCCCAGCCTCTCTCCAAATTTTGCAAATGCTACAATTGCCTCTGGAAGTCTCTTGCTTTCCAAAGCAATGGAGTCAGTTTAACAACCTTGGCACCTGGCAGAGCCGCTAGCCAGTCCAGGATGTGGGATTGCTACCTTGATGGGAACCCAACTGGGAAGGAGCCTGCCAGTTGGATTGGCAGGGCTCTAGCCCCAGCAGGATCCAAATCTTAAGTCACCATTTTCCTTGGGAAGAATCAGGGATGTAAAGCCAGAGAGCAGTTGATTAAAGGGAATGAGTTCAGCTAGTATTCATTAGCCAGAGAAAGAGGGGAAAGAAAGGGGGGTAAAAAAGAACATAAAGGCTAACTGGGAACAAAAGCCAGAATTCTAGCCACTGAGCCCATAACCTGGGCAAACCATCCTACCTTAAATTGCAGAAAATTCAGCAAGCCTTTAGGAACTGTCTCTAATCCATCATGAGCCATTTGGAAATGGCCAGATAAGAAAAGCAATAGCTTTTTGAGAAGCCACAAGTGTCCTGTTGACAGGGATTTCCTAAGTTATACATCTCACAACAACCTATAGATGCTTCCCTAACCTTCGGAAGTACAGATGTCAGAGATTGAGTTTGCCCCAGCCTCTAGGACTCCAAGAAGTAGAGCATAAATTGTCATTAAGTGGGACATGTTTAGGCCCTTGTCTCACCAGAACAAAATTTGTTCAAATCAGAGTGGGATTCAGTAGATTGATGTTTGGCAGTGTAACTTGCTCTACTTCAGAGACTCATATCTACAGCTCCAGAAAGACTACACCCCAAGTAACCTAACCTCTGATTGTACTATAACTAGATGAGTCCAAGTAGCTTCCTGTTTGAGGCAGGCTTTGCCTGAGCTTCTGGTTGGGACTCCAACTTCTGGAGAGTAATTGTCTATTGCTACAACTTTGGTGGTTTGTTTTGTCTTATTAGAGGCAATCTAGTACAGTGAAAAATCTGTAGGCACTTGTTTTCTTCTCTATGTATTCTGAGAGTAGCTCAGGCTGGAAGTGGTAGGGATGAAGACCAGTAAGCATAATCTTTCATTGCTAGTTTTCCCTAAGATGCTCCAACATGGCTATAACCAGACTATATACTAAGAGTTTATCTCTAAACTTTTTAGACTGCCTATTTTGGAAATGACTATTACAATTATTCTAAACTCGTATTTAGAATTAATTACTTCTTGATTGAGCACCAATGAAAGTATAGCATCATATTGTGCAGCATGGAGGGGGAACTTATACCACAAAATAATGTAAGAGAGCATCCATCTAATAAGAATTTGTAAACCTTAGAGTGTTATGTATCAAGATTAACCTGAATTTGAAACCTGGCTCTGTCATTTACTACCTGTGGGACATTATGCAAATCACTTAACTTTTTAGCTCAATTTTCTCTTTGTTCATTTTGAAAATATTTTTGAGAATCTGGTATATTCTATGAACTGAATGGAGCATTTTGAAATGAAAGTGGGAGAAGAATATTTCATTGAGGCAGGTGAGAATTAAGCAGGATAATGAACATAAAATGAAATAAAAGATTAAATATAATTGATACTCAAGAATGCTATTGGTTATGTCATTATTAATTAGCAAATATTAATTGAAAACATATTAGAAATGTAGCACTATGCTGGGACTAAGGATATACTGAACAATAACAATAACAAGAAACCAGGATGACCATCAGAAAGAGAGGAGGCCGCTGAGGAAGGCAATGTTTTGAATGGCAAGAGAAACTAAGCACAGATGTTTATGTGTATGATTGTGTGCATGTGTTTGAGTCATATGAATTATGAATGTGAGTGTGTGTGTGTGTGTGTGTGTGTGATGCACACTTATTCCCCTTGGTGGTAGGAAAATATAAAACACTTGATTTTCTTGTCATCAGTGAGCAGCATCTTGTAAACTATTAATGGTATAATTAAGGCAAGTGTCCTGTGACTTTTTTTTTTTTTTTTTTTTTTTGCAAAGATCAGAGAACAGTAAGTAGAAGAGCCAAAAGTTTAAGAAAAATGTATGGAAGGAAAACATTGGAAATATAACCTATTAACTTGACTTTTCTTTTCTGCAACTGGGTAAAAACGATTATTATTGTTCAGTTTTAGTGAGTGTCCTTTATGAGAGCCACTGGTGTGATAGTTAATTAATTGTGTCAACCTGGTTAGGCCATACTACCCAGATATTTGATAAAACATTCTAGATGTTTCTGTGAGAGTATTTTTTAGAAAAACATTAACATTCAAATCAGTAGACCTTGAGTAAAGCAGATTACTCTCTCCATAAAGTGGGTTGGCTTCATCCAATCAGTTGAAGACTTTAATAGAAAAAGACTGGCCTCCCCAGAAGAAAAGGAAATTTTGTCAGCAGTTGATTTTGGACTCAAATTGTAACTTTTTCCTGAGACTTCAGCCTGCCCTTCAGATTTTGAACTTGCCAAGTCTCCTTAATAACATAAGTCAGTTTCTTAAAATAAATAGATAAATGATAGATCAGATAGATGATAGATAGATAGATAGATAGATAGATAGATAGATAGATAGATAGAGTATTGACCCAGTTGGTTCTGTTTCTCTGGGTAACCCTGATGGGTTTAAATACTTGTTTTGAGCCTTGAAAGAAGTTGAGGCCTCCACCAATGTGTGAAAAGGAGAAAAGTGTGTTCTAGGTTCACCTGAATGCCTGCAAAGTATGCATGGCACACCTTTAGTCCATGCTCAAGGGTCTATGCTGGGTGGAGGATGAGGTACAGTCTCCATGGGTGTATGCTTACCAGATGGATCATTAACAAGGGCGCCCCTAGATTCTGTATCTTCTCTTCGATTGATCACTCAAACTTCTGTTTGTGCAGGAAACACTACCAAGAAGTATGAAATGTTCCCAGCAGCTACTCTTAAGAATCAAAGCTGCCTGGCCTGCATGGCTCAGTGGTTGAGTGTTGACTTATGAACTGGGAGGTCACAGTTTAATTCCCGGTCAGGAAATATGCCCGGGTAGGCTGAATCTCCAGAATGGGACATGCAGGAAGCAGCTGATCAATGATTCTCTTTCATCATTGAAGTTTCTATCTCATGTTCTCTCTCTCCCTTTCTCTCTGAAATCAATAAAAATAAAAGCATCATCCAGATGTTCAGCTTGATTGAAGCTGACAGTGAATAAATCCAGTATCTACTGGTTACCCATAAAAAAAAAAGAAGAAGAATTGAAGCCAGAGTTTCTGTGCCCTGCTTTCAGAAAGCACAGGGAAAGCTCCTTAAGTGACCCACACGAAGAGTAAAGTGTCTAATGAAACAGGTTTTCTAGGAAGTTCAGAGTCCACCAGAAACAAGACCTTTTTGCCTGAACCCTTACATCGGAAAAATCCTTATCAAGAGTTACCTTTATTCCCCCATTAAAAACTACTTACCAAGGCATAAAGACTATAATTAAATCTTTCAAAATGGAACCTCTGGCATGAGAATTGGGTGATCAATCTACACCGCAGTTCTTCTTACCCAGGACTGTAAGATGACCAGAGTCTCTTGTTGCGTATTTACCACAAGGCACTAGAACATTCCCAGAGTTAATCACAGATTCAGTTACATACGAAGCTTTGTACACAGGGGAATCATGAGGGAGTTAAGACTGGCTTCCAGCCTTGCAGCTATGTAAACTCTACTGATGGGAAGAGGAGAATACAGGGCTTCCACAGTGCAGGGGTCTGAGAGCGTGGCTACGGCTACGGCGTCAGCTCCTAGATTACCAAACACTGGAAACCTCATACCTAAGTAACTTTGTCCATGCTGTTCCCTCTGCCTGGAATAGCCTTTACTATTCCTGTCCATCTTGGAAGTAAACTCATGCCTCTATACTTAACTCAAATGTTATTCACTTTACCAAGCCCTTTTCAACATCTCCCAACTCTGAAAGGCTGGTGTGAAAAATGTGAGCCTACAGGATCTCTGAATTATCAAGAAATATAATTAATTTGTTTATGTGGTGGCATTTTTTATGGCCTGGATCTTTGTTCCCTGCTTTTTCATTGTGGTATTTCCCCCTTAATGTATGACATATTATGCTGCAGTAATCACAAACACCTGACATTCAAACGCCAATCGTACACTTTTCATCATAACTGTCAGCCACTTGTAATAGTACTTATTTACTTTAAACTATTTTTCTTACATTTTTAAGACTTGGATACATATATTTTCAAAACTTTAAAGTGTCTATTTCAAAACAGCATTACATGCCCTAAGTAGAATGTATTCTTAAAAACAAAAAACAGTACTGTTGAGTTCTGCATAAAACTATTGCCTGTTAAGCCTTTGGGCTTAAGGTGTCTTTGGTTGGTTGGTAATTGGTTTGCTGTTGTCTAACAAGGAAGATTAGCAAGTGTTAGGCATGGAACCTAGGCTAGTACCTAACTGAGAATATCTTCTTGGTAAATTCAGGACAGAAAGTTCATTAAAAATGGAACCACTTCCACACGTATGTGGTTCTTAGATGGCTAGATGGCGTGTCTTTGACTACTTGAGTTTTAGCACACATAAATACTGATGTGGTGGAACATGTTGAACAGACAAGGAAAATGGGTTTAGGATCCATCCCTGGGCACCTACATTTGTTTCATTTTAAATAAGTCCCTTTTCTGTCTACCCTTCCTGGCCACTCCCTCACTTTTCTTATTTTTCCTTTTTAGGAATTGGTCATTTCACTCTCAGAGAGTTTCTTTTTTATGTTAAATATTTTACTTTTATCATCATCAATTTTCCAGACTCTGGTTCAATCAACACTGTGCTTTGAGCCCATACCAGGAGTTAAATGGGGGGAATCCTGCTGTGAAGAATACATCTGTGTCCTCCGAAGTTGATGATCTGTCTTTCTCCCCTTAGCACTTTCCCTCTCTTTAAAACATAGCTTATTTATTTTAAAATGATTCGTAAAACTAAAGATCAGTGCAATTTAAAACATATTTTAATCCAGAGCTTTTCAAAAAGCCCACTCTCCTAGAAAGGCCACATCAATGGTTAAGATTACAGTAGCAGTTTCCCCTCAGCCCACTAGAGGGCGCTCACATTTTTATTTTTATTTTTATTTTTTTTATTCCGAAAGAAATCACTTGGTGGGTAACAGCCTGTAAAGTTCAAAGGTTGTGTCTCCTTTTCCCATTTTCTACTCAACTTGGGACAATTGTGGTGAATCCTCGGATCCTCTCACTCCACCAAGCCATCCTCGCCCCATGCAGTGACTCCTCATCTGCCTTTTCGACAAATTCTTTTGCTGCTCCCAAACCATAGCAGTTCTGCTTCTGCCTGCTTTCAGCATCTGCCCTTTTGACATTTTAGAAGAAATAAGATCCACGTTTGATGTTGAAAAGGACACATTGATTTCCTTAGTGAGAGGATTTTCCCTAGTTGTGGGGAAATGCTCCTGTAAGGATTTAAAGCAACTCATTTGAGCTACATATGATCTTTCTGAGGAATAACAGAGCCCCTTCTGAGCAGGTCTTTGGAGCTGACATTAGTCTTGTTTGTTTGTCGGCACGGTGTGTTTTCTGAGGTCCAGCCTTTTCCTTTGAGTTTTACATTCTGAATTGACAAGCTCATGATCCTAAACTTTGGAGAATATTCTTCCAGACCAACCCTCCCCACAAACCATGATCCAGGACACACATCCAATAGTTTCCCCAAGTTCTTTGCCTGGTGGGTGGCCCTAGAACCTTAGACCTCACCCTTTATTTGCTTCCAAAGTCCTCCTGCCTCCAAATATCCATTCTGAGCTTTTCTTGGGAGTCAGCAAAAACATTAATAAAATAACTTGGAGATATGCCCTATTACACATGGATATAAAATTACCTTTTGGGATCAGCTCCTCTGCAGTTGGCATGGAGAAGGCTGGCAAGATGGTTCGAATGGAGTGGGGACTGGGCCTTGCTTACCCCTTTTCTGTGACTCTCACACTCAGCCTGTGCTTTAAGAAGATGAACAGCTTTGTGTTTTTAAAGGAAGGCATCAGAAATCTTCTGAGGCAGCAGCTTACTGCAAATACGCTACTCAAGAGGTAGGCTTTAGGGTAGAGTGTGTATACCCCCTCAGCATTATACACCTAAAAGGTGAAACTTGAATCTGAATTTCTAGGAGTGTGTGTTCTCATGATGAGCACATTTGTGCACTTAGCTATTTTGTTGGCATACAACTCCCATAGCTGCCAGCTTGTCCCAGGCAGGAGACTACACAGCCCTTCAGTCATTGTAGTGCGAGCCCATATGTTCTCTCCAGTGAAGCTCCAGGACTTGAACTCATCCTAGAGATTAGATTTACTCTCACCTCGGACTCTCCAGTAAGAGGTGCCTCCATTTGCTCAGCCATTAAAAAGAAGTCATGTGGCGTATTTATTACCCTTTCCCTTTCATGGTGGCTCTGGAATTAGCAGAGAATATGGCCATTTCTCTCGGAAATCGCTGCCCGGTTCTTTGGTTGGCTCATCCTACCCAGACATGTAGACCATTCCCCACATTGAAATATACAACCATCACTTTGGGAAATTGCTTTCCCTGTTGGAAACTGGGAGCTCACAGTGGAGTGTTTCCACAGCACAGCTGATGATAATTACGACTGATTAAAATTTCAGTTTTATTTGTGACATAAAAACTGGGACATAAATTAAAACTCAATTATCCTTTAAGGATAATTGGGGTTACGAAACCAAGAGACTGGGAGTCAGTAGGTGGATATCACAGGAGCGCAGAGTCTGGTGGAATGGTATGTGTCCGGTCTCCCGAAGCAGCCTTTCACAGGCCATGGTTGCCCAGGGCACACCAGAGGGTATACCAGACCAGGTACCAGCCTTGGAGAGATGCAGTGAGCCTGTAGGACAGTGGTTGGCAAACTGCAGCTCGCGAGCCACATGCGGCTCTTTGGCTCCTTGAGTGTGGCTCTTCCACAAAATACCATGGCCTGGGTGAGTCTATTTTGAAGAAGTGGCATTAGAAGTTTAACTTTAAAAAAAATTGGCTCTCAAAAGAAATCTGTCATTGTACTTGGTGATATTTGGCTTTGTTGACCAATGAGTTTGCCGACCACTGCCCTGGGACATCCTGGGACAATTCAAATATGCTAGCCGAAACTGGTTTGGCTCGGTGGATAGAGCATCGGCCTGCAGACTGAAAGGTCCCAGGTTCAATTCCGGTCAAGGGCATGTACCTTGGTTGTGGGCACATCCCCGGTGGAGGGTGTGCAGGAGGCAGCTGATCAATGTTTCTAACTCTCTATCTCTCTAACTCTCCCTTTTTCTCTGTAAAAAAATCAATAAAATATATTTTTTAAAAATAAATAAAATATGCTAAAGCTGCAATAAAATATGAAAGCCCTGGCCTTCACCTGCAAATGTGCCTGGTGATGGAGCAAGGAGCTCAGAGACAAGACTCTAGCCAGTACCTGACGCCGCACAGGTGGAATGGCAATTCTTTCCTCCTGGAAGAGAGATACCGCTCTTTGGTTATATGAATTCATCCTCAAAGTCAGAGAGGAGGACAGACTTTGTTTTCCCCAAAGGGGGTGATCTGCAAAAGCTGCAGAGAAAGACAGACTTTGGGTACATTGAGTCATAAATGCATGAAGAGGATATCATTAAAGGAAGCCTTGCCTTTTCTTTAAGGTACAGGAATTGCCCGCACACCTGCAGATGCCTATCTGGCCATCTCTTGATGATGCATAGTTGTATTCTCTTCAGATCAAATCATATCCACTAAAACTTCCCAACCTTGGACCCAAAGCCTCCCATGATCCATCCTTCTCTCCTTTCTGGACTTTCAGCCAGGTTTCAGTTCCCTGTCTTCCTAGAGAATATGCACCTCCCCCACAGTGTGCATGTTTATATTTTTAAAAGAGAGGATACCCACCACATGACTGTGATGATCAAATTTCCTCTTTGTCTGTGCCACTCAGCCGAGAGCCCTGTGTGCCTCGACCATGGTGCGTGTAGTTGGGCACATAGTAGGCACTCACTATATGAGGCTGACTTTGTGCACCATTAAAACGGCATTAAATTCAAATAATTTCTAACTTTTCTTCCTGGAAGGTGGACCTCGCTGCAAATTTTTAACTACACAGAAGAAGGATCAAACCGAACCCTCTTCTGAAACCAGCCAGGTTTGCACTGACACCTGCAAACAACTTTCTGTCCACAGGGCAGCATAGCGTTCCAGACCACAGTTTCCAGCAGACCTCTGCTGTCAGCGGACAATCACAAGAGCGAAACACAGGGTCCAGGTTATTCCCACCATCCCGGAAAGCCATGCCTGGCTGGCCATGCAGGGAAACTGGTATATCTTATCTGGACTTTCACAACTTTATTTCATAATCCACTTTCTTATCTACAACCACACAAAACCAGAGAGAAATTGGTACAGATTCTATTGACAAGCGATCAGAACTTTATTCTTAATGGCAAAGGCAATCGTTCATTATAAATAGCAAAACAGCTGGCTTAGGCCATATTACCAGCCATCCAGTGGAGGGATTTGAACGACATCATAACCCTTGAGAGGGCATTGCTAGCCAGCTGGTGTTATTTAGAACACACAAACACTGGAGAAAGAAAACACACGCGCGCGCACACACACACACCCCCCCCACACACACGCACATACACACAGAGTTTAGAGTTATGCAGAAAAATATGAACAATGGGAAAATAGCTTGCCCTTTCCCCTTGGGGGTGGGCAGGGGAGAGGGGGGGAATGATAGGTAGCCTAGTAGAAGAAGGAAGAAAAAAAGATTTTATTTTTTCAATTGGCTTTACAGCTCAGCAAAGTTTTTGCCCTGTCGCGGGCAAAAAGCATGAGCCAGTGTGTCGTCTAAAGGGAGCCAATTGCACTGCTGCCTGCCCCTTTTCTAGGTTCTGGGAAATGAGATCATTTCTCTGGCTTGGCAAGTAGGACAAGGGGTCACCCCAGTGCCGTCTTCCAACTGAGTCCACCTTAGTCATTTCAGGGTTAAAATCGTAGGTTTGCTTGGGGTATCTTGGCTTTGCTTTTTTATTTTGCGTTTGCTCTAGAATGTAAAATTGCTTGCCCACCTGCCACATACCCTCTTTTAATACTGATAAGGTGTATGAACAGATGTGTATCTTCATGCCCAAGAGAAAGTTAATCAGAGAACAGATTCTCATCTCCTATAGTAGTATCAATATTTTTAATATCTGCTTACCCTGTCACCAACACACCTTCTTTTAAGAGAAGAAAAAAAAAATGCTTCTGTGCTCTAGTTTTAAAATGCAAAGGTATGATGTTATTTGTCACCCTGCCCAAAAAAGTCCTTACTCGATAACTTTGCCAGAAGAGGGAGAGAGAGAGAAGGCAAATGTTCCCCCAGCTGTTTCCTGTCTACAGTGTCTGTATTTTGTAGATAAATGTGAGGATTTTCTCTAAATCCCTCTTCTGTTTGCTAAATCTCACTGTCACTGCTAAATTCAGAGCAGATAGAGCCTGCGCAATGGAATAAAGTCCTCAAAATTGAAATGTGACATTGCTCTCAACATCTCCCATCTCTCTGGATTTCTTCTTGCCTCATTATTCCTGCTAACCAATTCATTTCCAGACTTTGCACTTCACAAGCAATGGGAAAAGTCAGCAGTCTTCCAAGCAAATTATTTAAGTGCTGCTTTTGTGATTCCTTGAAGGTAAATATTTCTTACTCTTTGAAGCCATTGGGGGATTTGCTTTCATGTGTGTGCTGTTTTGCTTCTGCCTAGAAATGTTATTCACTTTAGAATTTTCATTGTTTCGGAACTGGGAGTTATTTATAAATTGCTGAATGTGCAATTCTGTGGAATTTGAAAAGATAGCTCCGGGAGATAGATGTCTTTACACAGAGATATGTATGAGTAGAAACTATTGCCAGGTGTTTATACTAAATCCTCCACTTTGCAGGGGGTCCGTGGTGTCTTTAGAGAAGATTCCTTTAAATCCTGTCTATGATTAAGGGCTATCGAGAGGGGATATGAACTTGGGATTTTTTTTTTTTTTTTGCAGGTGCAGATGTTTAATTTTAAAAATTTTTTCTCGTGTGTGTGTGTGTGTGTGTGTGTGTGTGTGTGTGCACGCGCACGCGTAACCTGTCAGGATTTTTATTACATTGCATACCACATACAGAGGATTATATTTTAGATGATATTAAAGCTTTTAAATATGATCTTTGGAGCTAAGGTCCCGAAACTCTCTGCACTTCTGCCCAGAAGGTCCAAATTAGAGAGGAGTTTCATTTGCTCTTGAAAAAGAACTTGACAACTCTTGCTGACCTTGTGTACTCGCATAATTTAAACAAATGCATACTGTATATGGGAAGCAAAAACTTTCTAGTAACTGTTGGTCCAAGTTTTCTAGTTTAAAGAGGACTTTCTCGGGTGAAGTTTGGGCTTGGGGGGTGTGTGTGCTGTAAAACTCTGATTTTATACTCGGTGCTACAAAGTCTCTTTAGGTCAATTTGGCTGCCACCGTCCGAGCAGCGACTTCTCATTTCCAATCACTGGCCCCAGTTCAAATTTCCCTTCTCAGCAAAATGATATCCTTCAAGACTTGTGTTTTTCCAATTTGCAAGCACTTTTAAGCTGCTGTCACTGGTTCCCTGATGAAATTGCCCGAGGTCTCAATTCATAAAATGTCCCTGCCCCTGAGTACAGCATTCATTTGCTGCTTTCAAATACTCCACTGCTGGGATTTTTCTGAGTAAGTGGCTTAGGAGTTAAGGATCCATCCTTGTCCGGGCACCTGCTTCTGCTACCCTTGAGATGCCAAGACCCAGGCTGGCTACTTTGCTTTTAAAGAGAAATCAAGTCAACATGCATATATGCTATGTGGTCTGACAGCTGGGGGATTTGTCTCCCTCAAAGAGGCCGTTGAGTGTTATGTCTGCCTTAATTACAAGTTTGGAAAGCTGTCTCCAAATGAACTTTCCATGCTGTGTATGCTGAACTTTTCCAAAGCAGAGCTAGCAATAAGTTGTCCCTTTTTCCTGCGTTGGGGGCAGGAAGTGGTTTGAGGGAGGTGAGTGGTCTTTCAGATGTAATTCAGGGAGTAAAGATGTCTTATCTGGAGGCAGAATTCACAAGGTGATGGATTGTACTCTGAGTCTCAGACATTTTCCAAGTGTTTGAGTCAGAGGGAAGAGGGTAAGGGAGAGGGCTGGAGCCTGGGTCACTGGGTGGGATACAGTGGAAATGGGTATCTTGATTGAAGGGAAAAGATTGACTCAAATTCAAGTTGTATAATTTTCTCATTGTTTGAATGGACAAAAGGCAGTTTACCCAGACTCATAGCATACCTGCTTGGGTGTCCAAATGTAACTAGATGCTTTCACAAACCCCACCCACCAAGCAGCACATGCTTTTAAGTCCTCAGTTTTCTATTCACATCAGCCTCATAATAACCACCCTGACCTGCTGTAAAAGATCTGGAACACACAAAAATGGTTACACCTACAGTGAGTATTTTCTTATGACTATTGCCCTCAACTTCTGCTGGGCATTTTCATTGTAGCCCAGGCATCTGGAATCAATTGATATTCCATTGATTTAAGATAAAAAGAAAAGTCTTTTAAATTTTGGATTTGTGGGGGATTTTTTAGAGTGTTCTGAAATTTTTTTTCTTCCTCTTCTTTTTCTGGTTCTTCCTTTTCTTTCTCTCTATCATATTTTTCCTTTCTCTCTCTTCATTTCTTTTGTGTTTGGAAGGAATTGATGAACATATAGGGCCACTTGTTTCAAACTTTTAACTCCTAAACAAGTTAATTATTGTTTCCTGTTTTGGGGCACATAATGTGATAAATTCTTTGGTTCTTTGTGGGTGTACTGAACTGTTTGGTGAGCTAAAGGAGCATGCATTAAAGGTTCTGTCTTATCCTAGAACTGTACATGCTGACATTTATCTGACAATATAATTAAGCAAAAGAGAAAAAGCTGTAGAAAAATATTAAATTCTTAAATGCTAGAGATTTATATGTATTGCTGGGCTTAAATGTGTTATACCAGAAATAACTATTTAAAATATAGTTTTGAATTCTAACTGATGTTATCAATTCACTAAGTCTGTATGTTGATTACCTTTCCCCCCTGGATTGCATGACAACTGAAGAACTCAAAGACATCTACATTTGCTACTGCTTGGCTTTGAGCATTATTGTGGAGAAATAAGGTTGATAGTAAAAGGGTACATCTTAGAACTGACCCATTGTCAGAGTATGGGTCTATTCTGTAAGATCAATTACAAATAGCTCTTTTGAAAGGGCACTGAAGTGCAGTTGGGTTGGTTTTGTTGAGGTTTCCACTGGAAATATTGAAAGGGAAGAGCCCCACCAATTATTTTATAACTAAGGAAAAGGAGGATTGGTTGATGATTGATTCTAGCCGTCTCAGTGGTTTGGGCTTCGTAGGGGTAAGGGGTTTCCATAAGACTCCAATAGGGTCCTATGGAGAAAATGGAAGAGATGTTCAATTGTGTTGGGCTTTTACCTCCTCTTCTATTTATGATGGTTTGCAAATAGAAGGTGTTTTTTTGTATTCAACTGTTTAACAAGAGTCCAGGGTTTAAGCCTCCTCTCCCCCAATTTCTGAGCTGAAGGTTTGGCTACCAACATGGAAATCTTAATTGAAAGGATGGGGCACACTTTGCCACTGATGTAGAAGCATTAAGTGGAGAGTGCATGGAGAGCAAGGAGTGGGGCAGAGAATCAATGACTTGACTCTGTTTCTCCAAAAGTTATGGGGTTGAATGGACCTTCCCCTACCAGGAGGTTCCAAAGAGGCTCCTATAATCCTGATAACATCCAGGCTATCTCCGTGACCTTTAACAGGGTCATTCACTTAACCTCTTCTGATGACTCTTCCAATGCTGTTGGAAGTAGAATGCATCTAGGAACAGGGAAGCTGCTCGAGCAGGGAGCCTTCCTGGAAGAAACCACAGCTCTGTGCCACCAGTAGCAATGTGGAAACACTTAGTGATCACCTTAGCCTTGTTTCTTCTACTGAGAGTGAGGATGGAGCTGCGAGCCACAGGAATTACACCTCTGGCAGGGCTGCCATCTGTCTGTCTGTCATTGTGAAGTGAAGCCAACCAAGGGTCCTTCAATATATTTTGCTATAAAATGGATCCAGTGTCACCTAAGTCCCTCCAAGAGATGAAGTCAGAATTCTTGGGTCTTAAAAAAAAAGGTTTTTGTAGGTTTTGAGCCTAGTGCCCTGTTCATGAATGGCATTCTCTACACACATGTTGATGTGATATTGAGCTTGACACAAAGGGATTTAGAATGCAGAAAGAGTAGGGTCTACTTAGCAAGAGTCAATTTCATTACTAAATTCTCACATTTTTTCTTGTTTCTGTTTTTTTATATTTCCACTGTGGTTGTGTTAACCTCTGTAGTTTATCCCCTAGGTAAGAAATAAGAAATCTCCCAGGTAAGAAATCTCTCTCTCTCTCCCTCTCTCCCTCCCTCCCTCAATCTTAAGTGAAAAAAAAAATCTCTATAATGCTATAGAGTATTTTTAAAAGTCCTTTTTTTAGCCACAGTAAGTTCTTTTTAATCAGTAGCTACAGAAGGATGTTCTGGTTAATTTAATATTTTGGTCAATAATGAATGCATATGCCATCTATGGATGGCCTGCCTTTAGAGGATGTAAATTAATAAAAGATATTTGGCACCAAATCTGGACTGAGCACAATTTAACTTTTGATCATTCAAAAGGTTGAGGAACCCATAAAGAAGTGGTCCAGGGAGGACTTCTCCAAAGTTTCCTAGTAGCAAGGGGATTACACACAGGTCATTTGGTGTCCAGATGTGCTCACCCCAGGCCACCCTGTGGTCTGTCATGCACGCTTCTGTGCAGAGTGGTTCTGATTCATGACAGTAATGGAATGTAGGGGGGGTAGTCAGTGCACCAGTGTCCCCCGCCCCAGTCCTCTTGCAAAAACCCAGGAGGAAACATGACCCTCCTTCTGTTTCCTCGGCAGGTAAAAGTGCCCATCATGTCGTCCTCCCATCTCTTCTACCTGGCCCTGTGCTTGCTCACCTTCACCAGCTCTGCCACAGCTGCACCGGAGACACTCTGCGGGGCTGAGCTGGTGGACGCTCTTCAGTTCGTGTGTGGAGACAGGGGCTTTTATTTCAGTAAGTAGCTCTCCCTCTCTCAGCTCTGTGGATTTACAACCGCAGAGTGTGTGTGAATAACTGAATGACTGCCGGTGGCTGGCGGCCACCCTCTCAGCCTGCGATTCCTCACCTTAAAGTAAGCCTAGTGTTTCAGTGGGGCCGTGGCAGGTTTTGTAGATTTCAGATGGAATTTTCCTCCTTAGCAGTTTGCCTTTTAACTATTTCCTGATGGGCACTCGGGCAACTATTATGCTCTTCCTCACCATTCCCACTCCCTTCAGTGAAGGGAGGGGACAGAATGACCCTTGGGGATTGAGGTTTTTGTTCTCCACACCCTTGTGTGCACATGGAAACATATAGAAACATGTGGACCTGTTTGAAGTGCCAAGTAATTTGGAGTAAAATAATAAGGTGGACTTGGCGGGGGGGGAATTAAGAGGGCACATCCCATATGTCTCTATGCTATATGAAATCGCCAGGAACAGACAGAAGCTGAACTTCCCTCAAAGGCACGTTTGCAAACGCACAGGCTCTCTTAAATGCGAACGGAAATGCCAGGTTCATTTGCCCTCTACACAAATTGACCTTGAGCTTTTATTTACTGCCTTCCTTTGGCGCAGTCTTTTTCTGAGGCTCTCCAGTGAGATCACCATCTGGAAGGGGGTTCCTGACAAGTGTGGGGTTACTTATTCCACACGGAGGTCTCAGGTGATTAAAAAGTCGACCGTCAATAAAAAGTAGATGGCCAAGTCAACGGTTGCAAACAATAAGCATAAACAAAAGTTGGTGCTGCCTGAGGAAACTCATCACTTAGAGAATCAATGCCAGAAGCTTGTACATTACAGAACAGTGAAATCTGATGCCAGATGTTCATTCTGTATAATTTTTTTTGGAATTTCGGAGCGTTCCAGAAAACTGATGCTCAGGTCCTCAGTGAGCATGAATCATTCTTAGAGCTTCATATCACTCAAGTGTAGACAGCTTACCTCAGTCACACACTAAGTTTTGAATAGCACCCGGGTTGACTCACACATTTCAAGTCTTTCTCATCTTCTTCCCAGGGAAGCTGGTGGGTGTGGGGAAGGTGTATAGGAGGAGCACTGGGATAGGAGTCCATGTACAGGGTTCTGGGGTGGGGGGAGGGATGGAAAGGAAGAGGCTAAAAGGAGGACTGATGATCTGTACACATTGTGGATTTGGCAAGAAATAGAATTTAAACAACCAATGACAGAGAACAAGATGTGCTTTCTACTATTTGAAAGGGCAAAATCCCACTCTGTTTCCAGCCAATAATTTAATTGAGCTAATTTATCTATTTTTCTGACAATAAAGTGATTTTTGTCCAGCTCCTGATTGTAGTGCAGATGAATGAGTTCACCAGGTGGGTTCTTATCAAGCAGCAGACTTGTTTTACAAAAGGCAAATGTGTCGCATCAACTTCCCTCAGCAATGAGTTGTCATTAATCTTTTCTGTGCTGCTACTGGTCTACATGAAAAACCAATAAGTAGTCCTCACTTACTATGTCCAAGAGGATTTCTCTCACCTTGATAATCCATTTGTGTAGTTTCCTTTGATCCAGTTCACCAGGTGATTACCAAGCCCACAAGTGTCTTCTGTTATGTACCAGGTTGAAGTGTCCTGTCAACGTGATATGCTCCAGGATTTCCATGCATAGTACATGGAAACTGGATCCTCCAATGATGATGATAATGGTAAAAGTGAGAATGGAAAGAATGATTTCATCCCAAGTAACCCCATGGTACATATATATGTTCACATTGACACTTAAGAGTATTGAACAACTATGATTGTAACCAATTTCAATGCACTGAAAGGATTCTTTTATTATTACTACAATAATCAAGTTTAAGCAAATGCTTTGAAATTGAAAGGGGCACATTTATCTATGGCAACTCTTGATGTTTAAGAGTATGACTTTGAAAAGGAAGGTGTTTTATAAATTGTGTATTATTATGGTCAGTATTGTCATTGAGAGTCTATGTTTCATAAGTTCTGTTTTATACAATTCTGTGGCTTATGTAAATTCTTTACCTGATGTAGACCCTCATGCACAAAAGTATTCTTATTAAATTTCTACTCAACTGGATAATCCTGTTTACCCAAGAGAAGTTAGCCCATTTAAATCCTTTAACTCAAAATATTGATGGCACATCTGCTCTGTGTAAGACCCTATTCCAGTCATCAATGAGACCTAGAAACAAATGAGAGAGAGTGACTTTGCCTTCAAAAAATTTACAGTCTAGTATCTAGTTGGGAGGTTTAAAAAATGCACATAAGTATTATCAAGTGTCATAAGAGAAAAACAACCATGAGAGATTAGATTATAGTCATTTATTCTTTTCCTGAATATTTTGTCCCATTTTTGAAATCATCTAACCAGGATATACCCTCTCAATGGGCTCTTTGATGTGAAATGCTATATCTATTTACCATTAATCCCAGTACCTCAGTCAATGCTTGGCTACTATAGTAGTGGTTCATATTTGTTGCATTGACAGGATTGAACTGAATTGAATCCAGTTGAATAAAATGGAATTACTTGTTTGAGATCTTAGTCTTCAACACCATCAAGAATAAGGTTTATCAAGTACTTTGGACATTTCTCACCACCCCTATTTATGCAGCTATTTGATAAAACTGTGTTACTTTTTTTAAGTGAATGCAATATATACTAACAAACATATGGCTGCATTCTAGTTATCTTTCAAGCTACAATGATGGTCTATTTTGTGTCTGAGCCAATTATTCTTACAGGCATTAACTGTCGTCAACAAATTTTATTTAGTTTCCTGTTTGTCCCCTGAGATTTACTGTGTCTGGAGAAGTCAGCTCTAAGCATTTACAATCTTTGAAATCTTATTAGAACAAATTTGTCATTTCCACCTCCATCCCCTGTCAATTGACTCTTACTATATTTTTACCCTTATTTTCAAAGTTTTATTGTGGCTGTGTCTTGTCTTGTACTTTAGGCTGCTTGCAGACCCATTTTGAAAGTATGGATTTTTTGAAAACTGCCTCCGTATCTATCTTTTTGTTGGGCCAGAATGCTTAACAAGGAAAGAATTTTTTTCAACCTTATTAAAAACACAATTGAATACAATTTTCTGTCATGCTAATTTTGTATAGATTGACCCAGTGTTGTGAATGAGCTCATATTTTTCTACAAGCCCCAGTCCCACTAGAGCAATGTGATAAACAACTGTCTAGATTATCTTTTTTTGTAAGCAACTTCCCAGCTAAATGAAACACTTCCTATATAATTAATGCAGCTTCCCCAGACATTTTCTGAAATGAACATTCCAATAAAGAGCTAATTGCTGATTCTTCCCTATGCATCACAGTAAGAGAGTGTATCCGCCAGTCTTGTGTGCTCATAATCCTATGAGAAAAATGGTGGCTTAATAGAGGTGGCACGTTGAAAAACAACTAGTTGTTATCTTACCAGATGGATGGAGCTTTCACAGAGGGTGGTTTGTTATAACGTCGTTTTGTGTGGAACTGCAAGAGGAAAAGAGCTTCCAGTGAAATAGGAAACATTAAGTTTACTATAGATATAAGTTTTGGGGAGCCATTAACCATTTTAACATGTGCTTCAAGGGCTTGTGGAATTTCTCTCCTTGGAGAGACTTAGAAAAATATTGATGGACAACCAACCATCTTGGATGGTTTCAATTAAGAGCAGCTAAAAGAAAGTGAGTTTCTGGGGTCCTTTTTAGTTTTAAGAGTCTATAAACAACCCCTTAAATAAATCGTATATGCTTTACCTCAGCAGTCTGGAAAAAAACAGAGAAGTAAATCAATTAGAAAAGTAAGTTGGTTACCCTTTCAGATCTTTCAGATTTATAGCTTTTATAAAAATGTACTTCCAATGCATAGTTATTAAGAACAGATCTGAATAAACAAATGGCATTCTTTGTGTGTTGAAATATACTGTTTGTATAGAATTCAAGTGAAACTTTGCCATGAATTTCATTGTTATTGATTGAAAGAACCTTCCTCCATCTAGGTTATTATGATTAACTCAAGCTTCTTTCATTTGAAATGTGCTCAGAAAACTGCTCCCAGACCTGCCACTCATAAGCTGTAAGACTTTGGCAAACACTTAAACTTCTTGGGCTGAAATGTCCTTGCCTATAAAACAAGGAGATTTTGTTAAAGTAAATGACCTCTTCTAACTTTAACAGACTCATTGTCTAGGTTGTAATTAAGAAAGATTTGGCACTACTCAAGAAAGGTGGACCTTGGGTTTCAGTAGTGACCAGAGAATCTTTCATCTCCTTTATATTCTTTAGATTCTGTTTGTTCCCTAAAATAGAAGATGATACCCACTTAAAGAAAGAGGGACCACTTCCTTTGTTTTGTTTTGTTTAAGTTGGTTTTCAACCTCTCAGAGAATATACACAGATCATCTGGTCAAAGGAACACATACCTCATGAAAGTAGATTGCCACTTTCTTTTGCTAGGAAGGACCAACAGACAGGTCTCATGTACATGTTCTCAGTCTCTTGGACATGATGGGGTCAAGTGAGGTCAGATTTTAGCTGCACTTTATTAAATTAGAGGGGGGAAATAAGAATCTGGAGCTTTCTAAACCTTGACCAAAAGTTTTTCCCCAGCCTATTGATGCTGCCTTTCCAATTAAAGAAGAGGTGGTAAATTTGGATCATTCAAAGATATAGTCATCCAATTTACTTAACATTGCTTGAGTGGGACTGAGTTTATGCTGTGCCTTGGCATTTTTGGGCTTGGTACCTCTCAGACCACCAGCCATGCATTTGTATGACAGCTGATCAAAGTTAGGAGGACAGTCATTGGCTATGGAAAAACTCTTTTCTTTGAAACTGACTGGCATATGTAGGGTTTGATCTTAATTCCCTGGCCTCATCATTAGTGCCACTAAGCTAATAAGCCACAGATATTCTAAAAGAAAAACAATGTTTTTATATTGACCCTAAGTAGTTGCTACTACTCTTTAAATATTAATATATCTAGCAACATATTTAAGGACCAAAGAACCACTATGAAAGTGATGGTTTCTATGCAAAATTAGAAAATAATTTCCATTTTTATTCAATGCTTTCAAGACCATCTCATCTCTGATGGAAAATTATAAGAAGCAAAAGAGTTAAGGGTCCAACACCAGGAATATGGTCTCTTTTTCCAAGAATCCAGGGTTTGAACACCACCTCTGTAGCTTACTTGGGAATGACCCTGAACAAATTACTTAACCTCTTTGTTCCTCAATTTCCTCATCTATGAAATGGGACCTGCCTCATAGAACTGGTGTAAGGTTTTAAAAATTAATACATTAGAATATATTAACTTGGAATGTTTCCTGGCACATGTTAAACACCATACACATGATACTTATTTATTCTGTTCTGGGATTAGTTGCAGAGTCTGTTGCAAAGGCTGGGGTGTCCGAACAGCCAATTTATTATTTTTCCGGCGTATAAGACGACCCCCTAATTTTATAGTTAAAACATAGGTTTAGGCCTATATTTGCCGTATAGGACTACCCCCCACTTCCGAGGCAATACCAGTTCTTTTTTTAATAGACCGCCTCTCTGACTCTGGCCAATTTGGCTAGTAAAAAGCCTGCTAGTAAAAAGCCTGCTCAGATTGGCCAGAGTCAGAGAGGTGATCTATTAAAGAAAGAACTGGTGTTGCCTCGGAAGTGGGGGGTAGTCCTATACGGCGAATATAGGCCTAAACCTATGTTTTAACTGTAAAATTAGGAGGTCGTCTTATACACAGGAAAATATGGTATGCACTTATTTTCTCTCCATAGGCACAGCTTCTAAATACTGTTATTAGCAGAAACAGTTATATAGTAGGGTCACTAACAGAAAGAGTGTCTTATGCTTCACTACTATAGTTACTTTTTCAAAATTCAGTAATATCTCTCATCTTATCTATACCTCAGTCTTGGAAGGCAAGAATTGTTGCTTCATTGGACAAATGAGAAGTGCAAGACACTGAGATTTTATCATTTACCTCACTGGAACCAAAGCTAAGGTCTCTTGTCTCCAAAAGTCATGTTCATCTGGCCATTCACATTGTATAGAGGCCCAAAGAGTTGTAGCAAAGGGAGATGCTTCCAAAAGCCCATTCCTCTTTTGACAAATAAGGAACAGGAACCCCTGGGTGACTAGTTGACTTGGAACACTTTTTTGAAAGGAGGCATGAGGGAGATACCCATGTAATTTCACCTTCTAGACAATTTTAGGAGATGACAGAATTTTCTCAAGGTGCACAAGAAAAGTCTTCTTTGATGAAAGGCTGCCATTGTTCAAGAACCTTCCCAGATGGGATTCTTGGACTCCACTCAGACCGAACACTATACTTCACGTATAGGTACCAGATTATGCAATATGATCTGGGGGAGTCCCTCCTCAGGCCAATTTCAAGTTTTCCTCTTCCTCTGCCAGCAACCTCAACTTTTCATTTCCTGCAATTATTAATTCTTTTGATTCTTCTCAAAGACCTATTGGAGAAGAGCTGGTTATTTGGACCAAGGACCTTTCTCAGGGTGCCATGAGAGAGGGGGTAAGGGAGAGGTGGTCTTGATAGTGTTCCTGGCAGAAAGAGACTTCCCCAATTTAACTATGACATGAGTAGCGGGAGCAGCCAAGTTGGATACAGGTATCACCCAACCAGTTGTTTGGGGACCATGATATTGGAATGTCTCGTATCTTCAGTGGCTGGTAGGTTAGACATTTTGGATCCAAAGGAGAGTTTGGGTGTTCTTAAAATCCTCTGTGTCTTTGTAGACCTTGTCCAGACATCATACACCATTCCAGCATTCCTCGAGGTCTCAGTGGAGAGCTGACTTCCTCCTGCTACCAGCCTTTTTCTGATTTCACAGCCCATACAAAGAATCAGACACACTAAAAACAGGCACAAGATCTTCCAGGGAGATTTCTCATTGTTCTTGACAATGGATTTCAAAGCTTTTGTTCTTTTATGCAGCCAGGCGTCTTTAACAACCGTGGTGGCAAAAAAAAAAAAAAAAATTGGTTTGCACTGAGCTGCTGCCCTGGCCAAGTTCCATCCTACACCTCTGGGTGAGACATCAGCAGGCTCTGACATCATAAAGCATTACTTTCGGTTGCCTGGAAAGTTCAAATCCTCAGGCCTTATTAGCTGTTAGATGAAGGAGATGACAACCCAGCATTTTGTTTGTCTTAATCTATCTGCGAGATCATGTTTAAAACATAGCAAAGAGCTGTTATTTGACGTGCAATTCCTTAACTGCAGTAAGCTGTATGCCTATTTAATGCATTGTTTAGTCTCACATTGGCTAAAGCCACTTAAAGAAGCACTTGGCAAGCTCTGGCTTTTCATTCTTGGCATAGCTGCCCCTCTTACTTTTTCACTGAACCCTGAATACCGAGAAATACCCTTCACTTACTTTGCATCTGGCATATTGCTTTATGTAATGGGCCAGAACTTTTGCACATGGCCCTATGCATCTGTCCTAGGGTAATTGATGGCTTTGCAATATTTGATTAGCAGCCGCATGGACACAAAGAGAAATTGTGCAACCAGAGGAAACCACACAGTCTTTTAAATTAAAATATTTTACATTAAACACTCAGCCATTCTGCAGGGATAAGAGTTTATATGCTCCCCCCCCCAAAAAAAGTGCATGGTAAAGATCCTGGGAAGACACCCAAGAACTTGATCATTGATTAAGTATCTATCTCCGTAATATCTCGCTCTTAAAACTACCTCATTCTTCAAAGGAAGTAACCTGGAAAACTGCTACAAGCTTGAAAGCCCTTGAAAAATAATCTAGTCAAACACCAAGAATGAAACACAGAGAGAACTGACATATCCAAGGCACTGCTAACTAGTGGCAGAGGCAGAAGGAGATATTGGCATTTCTATTTTCTGATTCCAATGCAGTGTTCTGCCTTTAGTAGCAACGAACCCTGCCTATGTCAAAGTCATCTGATACAGTAAAATGATCAGAAGAGACCTCCACTCAAGTTCATCCAAATGAATATAAGTCTTGGTGGATCTCCCATTCCAATAAACTCACCTAAGACTTCTGTTATCATTTTTGTTCTGTGCTATAGAAATTCGCACAACCTGAAGTGACTCCCTACCTGTTTCCTACACTGTGCTCAAAGCCCTCAACTGTGCTTCCGGCCTTCCAAGTCCACTTCGGGTCATAACTTGGAGTGTTACTATATATTATACTACTCTGGCTCTGATTATTCTCTCCAGTGTCAACTTGGGTAAAACTGCTTTGGAATGACTTAGCAAAGCTGTGCTCCCGGAAAATCTGAAACAATCTGACCAGTTGTTGGATCAGCTTTTTTTTTTCTGGAGATTTCTCTGATGGCCCCAAGCCAAAAAAAAAAAAAAATTACACCTGATTTTTTATTTTTTATTTTTTTGCAGTCTTCAAAGCAAAAAAATAAATTAATAAAAAAATAAAGAATCTCTTTGGACTTTCTTCTTTCATCCATGATCTTTGTGAGGCAGTAGAAAGGCTGTTGGAGGGGTCTTTTTAAACTTTGCAAATGTGTTAGTCACAGAGTCCAATCTGTGAGTATTGCTGGGAAGATGGTACCACCTCTGTGCCATTTACCCTGATGAAATGGGTCTTTCATCAGAGGGAAGTGATTAAGAAAGTCTGCCCTGAGCCAATTCACATGCAGCCAATTCCTGATTATCTTTGAAACTGGGGAAAGGAGCACCGAGAGTTAGAACTCTGGATTTAAAAGATTTGGGGACACTATTGATTTCATCCCCCTCACTTCTTCTTCCCTGTCCCCAGCCTCAGCCTCTTTGTGAGACCAAATAGCAGGCTTTTAAATCCTACTTCATTTCCAACTGCCCCATTCACCTCCCCCAGCAGTGTTGTGGGCAACAGAATTTCTCAACCTCAATATTATTGACATTTGAAGGCAGATCATTTCTGTTGGGGGAGGGAGTTGTCCTGTGCTTTTTGGAAATTTAGCACCATACTTGGCTTCTACCCTCTAAATGCCAGTCGTCCTCTCCTCCCAGTCAAGACAATTAAAAAAATAAAAAAGCCTTCAGGCTTCAGACATTGCCGCATGTCCCTGGGTCCACTGAGAACTACTGGACTAGAGAAGTCTCTGGAAATGAAGTAACTAGGGATATGAAAAGCCATGAGTGACTCAAACAACAGAAAGGAATGATCCATCTCTGGTTCATCAGGAGATTGTGGGCCATTGCCCAGAGTAAGCAATGATAAGAGTGATTGTAGTTTTGAAAGCTCTCCTCTGAAAAAACAGAAAGCTCTTCCTATAGGCTAAGTAAAAGGTGCTTGAAGGCCCTCCCTTTCGCCTTACAACCATGAAACTCATTTAAGTTGGTAACGGGAGTAAAGGGAGACAGAAAGGGTACAGAGCAGAGCTATGTGCTTAGAAGTTTGTGACCATCTGGAACAAATTAAAGAGAAGCTGGTATCTTTGTGACCTAAGTTTTTGTGGCAATTCTCTTCTTGGTCATAAAATCAACTCTCATTTCCTCACAAGTGAAGAAGCCTGGTTGAGAGACAGTGGCCACAATTTTTCTCTTCTCTTCTTGTGTTTTTCCTATCTCAGTATTGCCACAGTCATTTTATTGCCCATAAGCAGTCCCATCAGAAAGCAGAAAGAGAAGATCAAAATAAGATCATAAGTTCCATGTTGGGCCTCACCCAGCTCCCGTACTTAACAGCTTTATGACCTTGGGAAGGTCACTTAATATCCTTGGACCTTATATACCTCAATACTAAAATAGGTGTAAAAATATTGCACCTTGGGCTGAACTATAGAAGGTTTTGGGAAACTAAAAGGGCCATCCATATGTGTCACTACTGATGGACTGAATCAAATATTTTGCCGTGTCCCTCTAATCACCATCCATAAATTAATTCGGTGGTTTGGCTTCAACCATTAATAACATTGACCCAGTAGCTCAATGGCTCTGCAATAATTGCAATCTAGAAACGTTAATTTGGCAGTGTATCTTCTCAACTTTATTAATGAAAAAGAAAAGCATGTTGGTATTCTCCTATTCATGTATCACTTTGCATTTAGATGACCCAAGCGTTAATTAGTGGATCTTCAGAATGCTCACTCAGTATCACTGCTTATGTCCTCTTTGAAGGAGAAAAAGAGATGGGGCCTATCAGTTTTCCACACTGAGTGGGCTTGCTTAAGAAGTTTGTCTCCATGAGGTGGTTAGCTAGTCACTGAAGCATCATACACGTAGGCAAAAGATTTCTATTCTCCCATGTAAGCGCTCCGTGATTTCTGCTTAACCACAGAAAGCAGTGTTCAGCAGGAAAATGTACTCACTAATCAGAAAAGTATCTTTGCACTCTCAGGTTGCCCATCTAAACTGCTTCCTTATCACAGCCTGACTTAGGGAAATTGAATTTTTTTTGTTTAAGCATGGTTTTGATAAAATCAACATTGTGAGTTTTATCAGCACGTGAAACAATAACTTTATCCCAGAGGCTTCACATCTAATGGTTTCCAGAGACACACATCTGGCATAGCTAAGACACTTCCGAGCCACACAATCAAATACCAGTTACCACTGGTGGGAATTCTCATCTTTTCTATTTTGAGCTCTTTCAGAAAAAGAAAGTAAGTTTTAAAAATTGTTTCTGACTTCCCTAGCATCCAGTGGTGGGCACTTAATAAAATTTCTTGACTTGATGTTGGAAAAGTTATTCCAAAAACTATTTTCATCTACCAGTCTCCAGAATATACCCCATGACTTTCCATTTGCTACTGCCACCACTGTGGATCTGAGACTGAAGGTATAGATTTTAAGTCTATTTGATTTGAGTGTCAGCTCTTGAAACCCCTTCATGGTTGCCCCAGTGAAACTTCTAGATCAACAATAAGCTAATTCTAGTCAACAGGGAGTTTTCAAGGGCTACCATAGGAGGCAATAGGTTCTCAAATAGGTTCCACCAATGAAAATGGTTATGAAATCAGAGCCTCCACTCAATTCCTTTATCTTATTTCAACTGAGGCATTCATATGAAAAGAAATTGGGGTAGTGAATGGAAGATACTCAACAAATGGTACTACATCGCAGGCAAATAAGTCCCAAGGAAGGTATAACAGGTAGAGCACCAGCCCTCAGAGAACACTATGAGAATTGCTCTATTTGCCAAAGCATAATTGAAGAATTGAGAGCTAGAAAGAACCATATAGAGTAAATTGGTCCAGTGTTCTCACTTCCCAGATGAAGGAAGCAACGTCCAGAAAAAAGATGATGTGCAATGAAGTCGCAAAACATGCTGCTGGAAAAGCAGGACCACAATTCAGTCACCTCATTCTCAGTGAGATGGAATGCACAGTGGGTCACTTTCAACTTAACCTTGAAACTTACATAAAGGTAGTACTAGCAACCACAGAGTGAACTGCTATATCACAGTCTCTGGTGTAATCCATCAAGGTAGTTTTTGAAAGCTCAAGCCCTTAACCATTTCTAAAAACTTTTTTCCCCCCAATTTCTACCAATGGAATAACATCATCAAATCCAAATCTGAGCAATCTGACTATAGGACTATGGATTTTCATAGACCTTAGTAGTTTGATGGATTGGAAGTTTTATAAAAAAGTAATGAGCTAATATTTTTAGAGGTAATTTTAATTTGAAGTTATGTTAGCTTGGTTGACATGTTTATGCATTTTGTATTGCATGTTAAGTCAGATGCTGCACAAAACAAAAGAAACTGTTGAAACGTTACTTCTGTCTCCACATATTCCTGACTTGCTAATCTTCCATGAAGGTCTTCCATGAAGAAGCTTAAATTTTCCTACGTATTTTGAGTTTTATGTTTCTTTCCATTAAAGTTTCCAGCCATTCATAGACATATTTAGCTTGGCAGAAGGTAGTGGTGACTCATAGAAAGAAGACATTTGAAAGCAAAGCTACTGAAAATGGATATAATTTCTTTTTGGGGGGTAATTTGGGAGCAAGAGATTGATAATTTGTCTAATTTTCCCTGGTTTCATCAGCTGCCATACTGCCAAATATTGTTCTGTATGGATGCCTTATTATTCCTGAAACATAACACATTTCAGCTAAAACTCCATATAATATAGTCAAAGGGTGAGACTAGTGTTGGCTCATTTTCTCATTGTTTTTGGCTGGACACCCTTCATCAATGGGTATGAGTGAAAATACAGGATCATACTGAAGCCATTTTCAGCATGTTCCTTTCTATAGATCCAGTTTTTTCACTGTGAGTTTGTCAAGCACAGCAAATGTTCCCCATTACAGGGAAGGTTATGTTTTTGGCAGAGTCTTGACTGCCAGTTAATTGCATTCATCTTATAACTCCATTTTCAGTTTGATGTAGTGATGTTTTTTGCTTTCCATAGATATTTGAGGAGCTCTGGTCTAGGGAATCTCGGGAAATAATAGGTACCTGTTGATTGGTGACTCCACCCATTAAGAGAGAGAACACAAAATAGTCAGGGTTGAATTTTCATTGAAGACTTGGGAAATGTTGTTGGGGTCAAACGTGCTTGTGGTCATTAACAATATGTAAGCTGACTCAACTACATCAAGTCCCAATTCTCTCAAGTTGGTGGAGCCTGTCATCAGAAGAAATATAGAATTGCTCCAAGGATATCCCCATGGCCTGACCTTCTGTGAACTGAAAAATCTGAACTCCTAATTGCTGTGGCTGCAATTTCCAAACCCATCTCTGGGGCCAGAAACTATGATCCAGTCTTAAGATCTTGCCAGTTTCTTTTTCTATCGTTACTTTTTTTATTTTTTTAAGAATAGCCTAGCAGGAGTTCTTAAAATTATTTTTTCTAATTGTACCAAGAGAACAAATGTGTGTTTTACTCATGTCAAATTGCTTCCTTTGTCATGCCCAGTCAGGTTCTAATATTATTTCTTATGACTCTGAGTTGGTATAGTTTCATTAGGGTTGCTATTGGGATTTAAAAGAAATGGTTTTAAGCTAAGCCAAGGAGATTTCTGTCACCAAGTGGAAGTGGAAGGTTAAATTTGAAACTGTTTTTCAAAGAGACAGCTGACTCCTTAGGTGACAGCTTTCACTAGGCCTGTTCTGGAACTCAGCACGCTCCCCAGCCTGAGCCTGTTAATGAAGGTCAAGTTACCTACAGGAGATGGCTTCAGAAAAACATTCTCCCACAGCAGGACAGGTAAGAGGGATAGAGGTCCAGTTGTAATTCTATTCTTAGAATGACTTTAAAAAAAAAAGGAAGGATTTTGAACTTGTGAATTAAGGAATCCTGAGTTTTCTCTGTGCTTTACTACTAAATAACTTGATAAATTTGGTGAGTGGTCCCATAGGTCTCAAAACCTGTGTCCATTGGAACAATTATATTCAGGTAAAGTAAGACATTCCACTTCTTTTTATAATTTTCCGGGGGGAAATAAATACATCACAGGTATACTTTTTACTCTTTTCCACATATGTTTTCTTAAACTTAAGTACCTGCCACTTCTTGATGGTATTCAACTTTAGGATAAGGTGATATTGGACTTAGCATGCAATTATATATTTAATTTGTTTGAATTTAATCTATAGCATTTTAATACAATAATATCCCTGACTCCTTAGCACTCTACCCATTGAAAGAATGTTAAGATAAGACCATTTTAGAACTAATGTTTATGTTTGTTGCATAGAAATCTCTAAAATCCTTTAAGAAATACAGATGGATATGTAGCTTATTGTATGTTCTTTTATTAGCATTCTTCTTTCATTACCTTTGCTTAGTGCTTTAGTACCATGTATGGAAGTAAAATTATAGCACTAACCAATTTAATTATAGCACCACCAGCTAGGTACCTGCTCTGTGTTAAGCAATGCAAGGGAGGATGAAGACATGTCTTCACAGAGGTTTCATGACAGCAGGTGAGGACACAGTAAACATCAATCATACAGCCCAAGCTTGAGTCAGACAGGCATACTTACCCCTATATTATTCCAGTCCATGCCATTCACTGAGTGCCTCCAGTGAAAAAAATAAGTAAAGCATAACCCTATCTTCCTGGAGTTAATAATCCAGAACAGATGTCACAAAGTGAGGCCAGCCCTTACTCCCAACCCACCTGAATCTAGACCACAAACATGTTTTGTTTGGTCCACTCATTATATTTTTTAAATGTTGGAATATAAAAAAAATCAAGAGATTTTAAATAAAAACAATATTAATAACTTCTCTTAAAAATTGGGTGATCTAGCATTACTGGCCAGAATTTCTGAGTGGCAGGAGTATGTGCTCCTCAAGCTCACCACAGTGCCTTCTAGGTTTGCTTTATTCATCTGTATACCCATCTGGTCTAAGCATAGATGAACTCATGCTAACCCTGTCCCAGATATGCACGATCTTGCTGGATATTAACAATATACCTTTCTCTATTATTCAGTTCAACACTTATGAATTGCTTTTGTATATCACGCAGGCACTAGACTAGCCACTACTCTACTGTGTCATATGAACAAGACACAAAACTTATCTTTAAGGAATTTCATAGCTCTCCTCAAACAAGTGTACAGCTCAGATAGAATTTCAAAGACAAGTCGTCATAGGGAGCGAAGAACCCAACTCTGGAAAACCAAAGATTCAATAATTTAGAGATGATCAATAGCTTATTTCTTTAAGATCAAGTGGAGTTTCTGTCCAATGACCTTGCAAAGCAGGAAAGGTCATGTTCCCAGCCAATGCAATGGACAAGTTACACAATCACTCAGGGTGGTTAGGATACTGGAGACCATCAAACCTCACTTTTCAAACACAGCGAGTTGTAGCATTGTGGTTTGTCTTGCACCAAAATCCAGAACAGCTGTAACAAGTTCACTAAATTACACGTGTTCCTCCTTCCATTCTCATCACTACTAAGTCCTCCTCATTACTCACTAAAACTATTGCAACAGCCTCCTCAGTAATTGCTCTGTGTCCAATACTGCTTGACACCAGCCATCCCTCCCATGAGATTAATCTTTCTAAAGCACAGTTCTAATCACTTTATCCCTTTTCTAAACAATTTCCAGTGACCATCCACAGCTAAGTAAATTGAATCCAAACTCCCCAATTTGATGTTAAGGCATTTATATAAGTCCTCTATCTAACTTTCCAATTGTATTTCTTCATGTTTCCCTTCAGCAAAATTCACCAAATGGCAGTATGTAACTTGTATCCAATCTTCAGAAGTATTTTGCTTGGCAAATATAGTGTTTTTCTAAAACTTTGAATTATCTATAAATATTTACTAAAGTATCCTCCCCTCTAGATTGACACATGCTTTCTGCTTTACTGAAATCCCCTCCACTCTCTATTAACTTACTCTGGCCCACGTGACTTCTTTATATAATTTGCTAGGTTCTGACAGGCATTTGAGTTTGTAAATGCCCCTTACATGGTCCAACAGCCAGCCTAGATGACTTACCACCATATGTTTTATTTTCCTGAACTTTCCTTCTGTTCTTCTTTCAAATGTCACCTTCTCTGTAAAATCTCCTACGAGGTGTCAACTTTCTTTCCTCTGAGTAGCAATTGTATTATTTTCACAACACTTACCTCCTATTCTATATTGATTTTTTGGTGAGTGTTCATACTCTCTACCATCTGGTTGACTCTCAGCTCCTTGACGATGAGGACTGCTTTATTCATCTCTGTACTATCCCACAAATTCCCCGTACACAGTACCATCAGTGTGTACATGGAATTAATTGCTGCCCATTTTTCTTGGGCTGTCCAGGCCTAGATTAGTTCTGTGTATCCACAAGAAGGCAAGACCTCATTTGAAATGCAGACATGACTGAGTCTGAAGGCCCCCCAGGGACTTTTAGGCATCTCAAGTAGGGAGTGAGAAATGCCCTTTCTCAAGGAAACTTCTGAGGGAATTTAGGCAAACAGAACATGATCCTTCTCCTTGGGAGCTGGCTGTGATCTTCTGATTAATTTACTATTGCATGTCTCACGAGGAACATCAGCAAACCCTTCCATATGTCAACAAGTATCAGAATAACAGGAGTCAGTTCATTCCTGGGGGCCCTGCTGAAATAGTGAGCTGAGCCAGGTGGAGCTCCAGTGCCCTGGAAAGAGTGAAACAGGAAGAGCTCTGCACACTGCATTCAAAAGTGTCCATTTCTCAAGGTACCAAATGCCCGGAAAAGAGCTCTCACTCCTGTGTGTTCTGGCAGAAGCACTACCAACAACTTACAAGGCTATGGAGTTAAAACTCAGTGGTTCCAGAATTTGGATGCAACTAAATGGATTTTGATTTAAAAAAAAAAACAAAAAACAGTTGTTAAATATGGGCTAAAATGAATAAAGTCACTCTTCTAAAATGTAATTAAATTCGGGAGCATTTTATGGACTCCTTTGTACGCAGGATATGAAGTGAGGAGACCTGAACACCCTAAGGCTTTGTGCGTTATATTCCGGGTGACTTTGAGCAATTTTCTTGCTTATAAAATGGGTACAACAGCCCTTCCCTGCACCCTTCATAGGTGTTAGCTATTCTATTACCTTGGGACTTCCTGGTTGGAAGGTCTTAAAGAGAACCTGCCAGGGAAGGTCTTAGAGATAAAGGATCCCATGAGTATCAAGTGAGATAATACCTATGGAGTCATCACAAAATTCTCAGGGAATCAACGTCAGCTACAGGTTTCTAGAGATAACTTGAGGATGTTCAAATTGAAGGGCACTAGGGCAGGGTGCATTCTGAAGTTGCAAGTAGGTTAGCCAAGATGGCATTCATACATCTTCCTGCAGAGATCAGGGGACTGCCTTTCCTTTTGGGGTCAGGTATGTTTCCTGTGAAAGCAAAATTAAAGTTGCTATACATTGAGCAATGCTTCCCTAGTCCACCATCCTCAAGGAAGGATAAGAGGTTAATTAAATGCATCTCTCGGGCAACAGAAATAATCAAGTCTGTCCCTAGAATACAGTTGCTTCAAAAGTAGGCGTTTGTTTCAGGGAAAGTCTCCCACAGAGAAACATGGAACACCAAAGAGAACTAAAAATAAAACTATCATTTATGTCAATTATAAATAGATGTGTTCCCTCTTGATCAGATTAATGCTAGCTGAAAGTCTGTAGTTGAATAGAAAGAAATGAGCAAAAAAAAAATTCCTGACAAAATATTGTTACGGGTTAACCGCTAGAATTGACACCTTTTCCTCCATGAGGTGTTTTCTCTGATTTTGAGTTTAGAATTCAGTTTTTAGTCTTTGAAGTACATTTGTTCATACTTCATCAGGATTTGGAAAGCCTAGGTCCCAACACATAAAGAAATATATTGAACCATTTTAGAGATACAAAATTCTTAGAACTGTTGGACAGGTTTCTGTGCATTACCTCTCTCTTCCAAATGCCATTGCTCAACAGCCAGCTCCCATCTGAAGGCTGACCTCATGCTGTTGTGCAACTCACAGCCATCAAATGTCACTTTGCCATGGCACTGGCTGTGCATTCGACTACCAAGAAGCTGAGCAGCTTTAGGTTTTGAGTCAAAAGTTCTGAGCAGGATCGTTCCAGTGAAACCTGAGCCCTTGGTACTTCTAAAAAGTCAAGATACATTTGGATCTTGCAAATAGAGAATGTCAGAGCCAATATTTTCCCCTTTAATTAAAACTCAGGAATGGCACTGTGGGTGGCTGGCTAGGGCCAGGTTCTCCCTTCTTTTCCTACCCTTCCCCCATGCTCCCAGCTCAGATTCTCCAGGCTTAAGAGCTGAGTGGGGAAGAAGTCTGTTTAGTCCCAAACTTTCCTGCCAAGTACTGCATCAAGGTGGACCCTGACACAGTGAGATGTGGAAACATGGGTCTGAGATCCCCAATTTGTTCCCAGACTGATAGATAAACACAAACTAGGAAAGGCTTCTTCCCACTCATCCTCCAGTTCCCAATCAAATATTTGAGGTTCTAGCCAACAGTCCAACTCTACATCCAATGTTGCTACTGATTCAGTTGACCCCTTGGTGGGAAATCTCCCATCCACATTGGATCACACCTCTGGCTCAATTTATAAAAAGATTTTCAAAGCAGCTTGTCCCAGATATTCTTGAAACCTTCATGAAGAGGTCTGAGTCCTGGCATATCACAAAGATGGCAATAGCCATTAAATCTGGTTAAGTGAAACACTAGCACACACAGGTTATCTTGTTCCTTCTGTGTTGCTGTCATCTTTCAGTGAAATCTAGAAATAACAGAAGATATGACTCTTCCCCTTCCCCCCAGTGCATGCACTCCCCTCCAGGGAGAAGGAAGGGAAACTGTGACATTCTTCAGACCTTATGAATCACTCCAGAGGTTGGTAGTAGCCTGGGTTAATGGCAAGGTTCAGGAAGGCAGCTTCCAAAAATTTGCCATGATGCCTATTAAGTGTAATAAGGTTACTCACTTTTGTCGGGAAGTCATCTGGTGTTTAAGATAAGCTTTGAATAGATAGGATTTTGATTGATGGAGAGATTTTGGGTGGAGGGGAAAAAATGGAAAAGCAGAGAATAGAACACGTGGACATGTGCATGATCCAGCCAGCCAGGTGTTTGGGTGCAAGGCTAGTGGAGTGTAGTACATGATAAACCCAGAGCAAAGGTTAGAACAACATTTGTATTAAAGAATAATAATAGCAGGCACTTTCTGAGCTCTGATTACAGGCATGGTACTGTCTGTATTAAGATTGATATGTATTAACTCTTTTTTTTAATATATATTTTTATTGATTTTTTACAGAGAGGAAGAGAGAGGGATAGAGAGTTAGAAACATAGATGAGAGAGAGTCATCGATCAGCCGCGTCCTGCACACCCCCAACCGGGGATGTGCCCGCAACCAACGTACATGCCCCTGACCAGAATTGAACCTAGGACTTTCAGTCCGCAGACCGACGCTCTACCACTGAGCCAAACCGGTTTCGGCAATATGTATTAACTCTTAATCCTCATGACAAACCTATAAAGTGGGTGCAATAATTATCCTCACTTTACAAGTGAGGCCACATGGAAGTACATGATATGCATAAAGGCACAAAGCTTCTAAGTGAGACAAACCAGGGTTTTAACTCAAGCAGCTGAGTCCAGTGCCCATGGTCCCTGACCACCTACCTATTCAGCACAATGCCCAGAGCAAGCCTTTATTTTGCCATCTCCTCTTCTCTAGCTACTGGGTAATATCTAATACCAAGCTTATATATTCTTTCTTTAGTGAAATTTCATCCATCTCCATCAGTAAGAATTTACAGACTTTTCTTTATTTGTATGTATAGCAGTGTTTCCAACCTTGTATGAGAGTTAAGTATGTGCTTATCTGCAAACTTCTTCGGACCAAATGGATATCACATTCTCTTTTACATCCTCAGATATTGGAACTGTACTTTGCACGTAGTAAGTGTTCAATGAGCATTGCCTGAATTGTATTAACAAAATCCACAGGTGGAAGCCTGAGGAAATGTCCCCTAAACCCACCACACCCCTTTAAGACCTTCATTCCTGATTTTTAAAAGAAATTAAGAAATCTTGGACCCCACAGGAAATTCTCCCACTCTCAAAAACCTGAAACCCATAAAAAAAAAAAAAGTTTATAAAAGCCCAGTGTATATCATCCCAGGCCACAAACCAAGAACACCATTTCAGGTTTAGCCCTGCATGCCTGCGAAAGGATGCTAATGGTATGCTTCTAAAGGCAAAGACACAGGGGTGAAGTGTAGCACCAGGCACAGTGGGGTTCCAGGATTTCTAAAAAGCCTCCCTTTATTCTGATAAAATTCTCAGCTTCTTGACCCTCAAATACTACCTTCCTGCGGGAGACACAGAAACACCCAATTTATTTAAAGCCTCTTCCTTTCACATTGAAGTCACAAGTTTTCACAGCGTGCAACATGTTGCTAACCCAGCAGTTTCCAGACTGGGCTGCTCAGCAAGGCAGGTGCTGTTCGCTCTTTGGGGCCCATGCCCTCAAATTGCTTTGCTGTCTAAATATCTCTTAGAAAATCCCTAAGAAAGATATGCTTTTAGAAAATCATCCCAAGCTCTCTTTATTTTAACCAACTCCTTTCTGGCCTGGAAGATTCCTTTTGTCACAGAGGTGAGGTTAGCCAGCAGGAAGAGAATGCCTTATCTTTTTTTTTTTTTTTTTAAGTATACTTTTAATGTTTGACATTACCTATCTCCAAGCTCAGAAAGTCAATAACAATAATAAGCACAGGACTATCCCTTATAGAAGGATGTCAAATACTAAAAAAAAAAAAAAAAATTGAAGGCCTATAATTATCTAATTAGCAAGACCAGTATTAGACAGATTGACCATTATAGAACCACAAAGTTGAGTTCTAAAATGTGATGAATGAATGCATAGATATTTACTGAGCATTTATTACATGACAGGCTCTGTACCTTGTGCTGGCAATATTGAGTTGAACCAAACTGACAGGGCTTCTGACTGAGGTGCTTAGATTTGGCCAGAAAGGTACAGATGGCTAAGAGAAAACAAGGAATGGTGAGACCTCATGCCCTGGGGGGATCTGGGAGAACTAAATAGTACATCCCCCAAGCTTTCTTTCCTTCCCAACCATTGGTATATCTTTCTCTTCTATCTCCCATCTTCTTATTTTCTTCTTCTTATTTTCCTCTAGCATGCATTGCTGCATACCACCATTATAGCCGCTGGTTTTAGACTCTGTGGCAAGAAAGCCTCGCTCTTAGGTTCATTTGGAGCTCTCCATCTTTCCTCTTCTATCACAATCAACCAAGGGAGGCAACTTAAAGTGTGTGACATGTTGGTTTCCATCTGAAGTCAGACTCATTGTACCTCTCTGTTTTCCTATACATATTAAGACTTCCCAGGTAAATTGGAGTCTTGGTTAAGACCCACAATTCCTGAGGTGTTAAGAAAAAGAAACTATTCAATGTCTATGAGCCTATATCTTGGCTCCTTGATCTCAAGGTGCCAGCTTCCTGAAAATGTATTACCCACTTTGTGTACAAAAACAAAATAGAGAATGGTAGAACACATTAGATAGTTCTCAAATTACTTGTTTTCAAGTGTTCTTTGGAATGGAGAGCAATTCTTCTCTAATCCTTGAAGACGAAGTCCATAAGGAAATCACATATATTTATACAACTCCATGGACTAACTCAATTCCTTTCAAGGAGTCAGTTGGTCTACATAGAAGAATTCTGGAAATGTATAAGCTACATTAGGTATGGGAACAGAACTATTGATCTAGTTCCAGAGACTGAGACTCATTGATATGACATTAGAAAGTATATTTTGACATTTGCCAAAATCCTTTTCCTTGCTCTCCTCTGAAGCTATCAGACTACCCCAAAAAAATAAGACAGTGTCTATATTAATTTTTTCTCCCAAAGTTGCGCTAGGTCTCATTTTCAGGGGACGTCTTCTCTTTCCATGCACTAGGTCTTATTTTTGGAGGATGTCTTATTTTCAGGGAAACACGGTAATTTTCTATGAGAAGATCATCTGAAGCCTCTTTCAAGGCTGAACTTCTGTGATTCTATATTCCTAGAGACCAAACCTTGCAAATAACACAAATTTAGAAAAATGACCCAAGATTCTTCTGAAAATCTACCCAAGGAATTATGAGAGTCTTATTGGAATTGGAAAGAATCAATCAAAGCTATATGCATAGATAGAAGAATAGAATATTGACAAACAGCATGTAGGACTTGAAAACAACAAAATTAAAAATAGCAGAAAATTTGTTTAAGTACACCAAATTAGTTTGAAAGAAAAAAAAACAACACAACTGTGTTCTTTATCTACATTTGCCAACATAGAGTAATAACCATAATCTCCGAAATAGATGGTGCAGAGCCTTGGCTTCCAAAGCCGGGATGAAAGAAATTGAGAAATCCAGAAAAGCAGTGTTTTATCAGGTCTAATTTAGTCCTAGAGCTATCAGGAGTCCATTTGTCTCCAAGTGGAGCATTGCCTGGTGGCTGTGTTTCCATTCATGGCAGAAAACTGCTAGGGCCATCAGAGCAGGAGAGAGTTCACAAAGAAAGTCAGAAAGCAGTGCCAAAAGGCAAATACAGTTCCTGTCACAGCCAAAATAGTTCACTTAGCTCTTTGTGTTACTCCCTTATTCTTTGTAATGGAGCAATTTCTATGCAAGTTGTGTAAAAATAAGATTTTTAGCTTTGAGCAGTAAATGAGTGAACTGGGCAAGAATAGCATAAAATTTAGTAAGAAAAAGAAAGAGTGATAAAGGAACAATATAAAAGCCCTGGAAAAGAGTGCTTCTCCTTTAAAGAAACTATTATGTAAAAATCCACACCTGAAAGTCAGATTTACTCTGTATGGATTTGCTCAGAAGCTTCCATCACTTTACTTAAATACTTGCAAGTATTTATCAGGGGACTTCACATTCAATATGGTTGAGCGCTTCCTTTTGGACACTCTCTCTGTCTCATCTTCATGGTAGAGATTAAAAGGAGAACCCATGAGGTAGGAGGATATTGGAGGTCTCTGTGCCTACCCATGTTTGTGCTTCATTTCTGCCAGGTGATTATAATATGACAAGATTTAGGAAGTCCTGAGGGTAAGAGTTTCTGTCAAGAATAAAAGTAGAACTATGGAATTACAGTGTTGGAAAAGACCAAACTCACCAAACCTCTCTAATGAGAAGTAATTCCTACTTCAACATCCCGATCAAAGGCCTATGCTAAAATTCCCCCAGTGGTAGAACAACTCTACTGCCTCCCTTGTCCTGCAAACAGAAAACCATAGCAATGGTGTTGGAGTAATCCATGTAATGGTCACCTTGCTCATGAGTGGAGAAAGCCCCTCAGTGATTCAGCAGGGTTCCTTCTCTAAACCTTCACTGTAGCTTGTACTTGCTAAGGTACTTAAATTCATTCTGCTTTGCATTATGGGTATTCATATGTTATCTCGCACTCCTGCTGGGTGTAAACCCCTTTAAAGCCAGGGCTTTGCCAATTCAACAATTTTAACATCCTCCACTACACTTAGGATAGTGCCTTAAATATTCCAGGTAAACAATAGTGTGTTAGTTTTGCTTTTTAAAATAACTTGTTTTTAAATTGATTTGCATTTAACTCTGCAGGAAGAATAGATTAAAAATGAATTTGTCACCATAGATTTAAATGTCCTTAGGTTTAATCCATAGAAAGTATGCCTGACAACAGTAGATAGTCAGTGGAGATGATTGATTGAATTTATGAGTGAATAAGTCAGTGAATGGCTGCTCAGAGAGAGTACTCCCTTTTCCCCTATAAAGCTGAGGCAGTGTTGAGAGAATTTTGTATTCATATGACCCTAACTCTCCTGTTTCAGTCTAGTACTGCTGATTCAAAGGTATCTCCATCACCATTAATTCAATACTGATGTAACCTGAACTTTTGCTCTGTGTAATCACAGATCTGGGTGAATTTCCTAGAAAAGAACAGCCCATGAACTGAACTGTTAAGTAGACAAAATAGAAATTGGGCCTCTTCCATATTGTTAAGAGTAAGGATGGCATTAACTTTGCTCTAGCCCTTCGATTTTGGCCCCTATTCCCTGTAGCAGAACCTACAGAGACCAGACACAGAATTATAGACACCTCAAACTTGCCTATTTTATGCCTCTTCCTACTCCATTCATGAACCCTGGGAGATCAGTCTGTTGTTACCTTCCTTCCTAGCAGTTCTGTATAAATATATCTTAAACCAATGGAACAAAACTGTAATGAAGACATTTGAGGTACTAATGTTCAATTAACTTTGTTCATTCAGTAAGTGGTTATAATTAAGATATTTTGCAAGTAACAGAGTTCCAGGATTATTTTGGCTTAACTAACATAGAAGTTTATTTATTTCATGTAGAAGTCTCAAGATACATAGTTTAGGGTGGCTGAACTATCTGGTGAACAGCAGCTCTGTTCTACAAAATCTTCAGGAATCCAGGTTCCTTCTAGCTTTCTACTTTACTATTCTAATATCATGGCCATCATCTATATGGCCCGAGATAACTGGTGGAGCATCTTAGCATGACCATTACAGCCAGCAGGAAGATTTAAAACAACAAAGAATGCATGACAATCGTCTTTTAAGGAAGAATCCCAGAAGCTGTCATATGGCGCCTTCACTTATATTCTATTAGCTAGAATTTGAGTAAATGGCCACATGTAGCTGCAAGGGATGCTAGGAAATAAAGTAAACTGAAAATTAGTGTTTCCATTATTATGGAAAGAGAAAGAATGGATTTTGGGTCAATGAGTAGGAATCCCTGCCAGCAAGACCATGCCAGAGCTCTTTAAGTCACATTACCTAGGAGTTCACCTATGCACTACAAAATCAAAAGTTGATCCAGTGTCAGCCAGATCCCAATGCCAATCCTAGCAGCATCACTCGATGAGATGCATGATTTCCAAACTATTTCCCATGATATTAAAATATGGAATAAAACCTCCTCCTTAGGTTCCTGGAGGATGATGCATAGTGCTTGGTGCATAGATGTTCAGACAATGTTTACTGTTATTATTATCATTCTGCCTGCATAGAAGGCTAGCCCTGCTCTAGGCTTTAGACCAACTTGGCCATAACAATATGAACAATGCTCCTGGTGGCTGTGTTTCTTGAGCAATTTTATACCCTATCCATTAGCCAGATGTGTTAGCATAATGAGAAGCTGCTCAAGAGAATGGCTTTATCCTTAGTTGCCCTTTCCTTTCTGTTTTTTTTTTTTTTTTTTTGGATGGTGTTGAACAAGACAAAAGCAATTAATAATCTTCTCATCACTGTAAGAAATGACAAATAGTATCAGCAAAGCTCAAAGAAGAGCCTAAAACAATGGAGGGGGGCATAGTGGGCTTTTTAGAATGCAAGTAGCATTCATTTTCATGTCGTTGTTTATGAGGCCAAGTATACTAATATGGAAAGTTACTCTGGAAAAGGGTAAAGAAAAATATACCTTTTTGGAATTAACTGTTATGTCATATCAGTAAATAAGTTAAGAAATGTACTGGGCTTTATTTTTTATTGTCTCATACTAAATTTCTCTGAGAAGATGCTCTAAGATACACTAAATTCAGCCCATTGGTTTTTGTGTAGGCAGGGATTTTCTTCTCAAATTGAGAAGCACTGAAGTAGAATGATTTAGTGCTTGGACAGAGTTGAGTTTGAAATTTGGGCTTGGCCACTTAGGTGGATGATTTGGAGAGAAATTAATAAACTTTTCTAAAACTTAGTATTTTCAAGTTTAAGATTAGAATAATAATGATACCCATCTCATAGGGTTATTGTGAGAATTGTGTATATATAAATATAGTGTATATATAAGATAGTGTATATATAAGATAGTGTATATATAAACCAAATGTCCCCTGGTTTTCCAATCTCCTTGCATCACACTTTTATCAATATCTATATAAAATGGCTTGTGAACCCTTTTCATATTCATTGGGAAGACCATGCCTTCCCCCAAAGCTCTGAAAATCTGGAGCACCACAATTCTCCCAGTCTGTTCACTCCAAAATTTGCTTGCCAACTATTTCCTACTCCTAGTTTATTACTCTAAATCCCTGAACCTAACATCCTCTACCACCTGTTCCCTTCCCTGTAGCCACTCTAAAAGATGAATCAAGGGTAGGAGGCAGGAGAGTCATGAGTACCTGGGATTTTGCAGGAGCAGTAGGAGACCAGAGAAGTCTTAAAGGGACTGAGCATCAACCAGTTACATCATGAATGATCTCCACAAGAACTCATTCCTTTAGCCCTGCAACTGAGTTTTTTAGTCATTAGTTTTGTAGCCAAAATTTTAAATCACAGAATCCTAACCTATTACAGTTGGAATGAGCCTTAAATAATGTTCCTGGTTCAAAGGGCTCACTTACATATGGGGAAATTGACCTTTTCAAAAGTATGGGTGTCCCAAACTTGCTCACTCAGACTGAATAATGCTGCCAGGTATCCATAATCTACTAATAGAATTTCTATTATTATTTACTCATTTTTTCACCTGCTGTTCAGCAAATGAAGATATGTTTTTAGATATTCTGCCTGCATTAAAAATGTTCCTTCCAACTGAAATACAAACACAGGTAGAGAGGACATAGTATAGAAGGCCTGGATTTCAGTCCCAGGTGGAAAGAACTGGTTGCATGACCTGGAAAGACTCATTCAATCCTTCAAGATCTCAGGTTCCTCATTTAGCAGCAGGGAGATCCGTCTGAATAAGCTCTGAAGTGCCTCATAGCTCAGATGTTCCTTGCTTCTTGGCGGTAACAATGGTCTCCAACTGGATCCACATCTTCTAATCCCACACAAGATGGAGAGGAGGCCATCCCAGTGTTTGGAGAGGCCCATCAGGACAAGAGTTGGCCTCTCTCTGTGGGGGTTGGAGAAGGGAAGCAGCTGAAGCAACACTATCCATTTCCTTCCCATTCAGAAGAGAACAATCCAGCTCCTCCCAGGGGATGCTATCAGAATTTTGACAGTGTGGGGTCTGTCTTATGATGGGAATGGAGGATTACTGTAGAATAGGGGTGCTTAGCAGCCGTGAATCTGAACACAGAATTAAAGATGGAAGGAAAGCCAAGAGGCTCGTAGGTCCAGTCCCCTGCCTCTATCTAAGCCTTCCAAGGCAGATGGTTGTCATCCTCCATTTAAGAATCTCCAGGCCAGCTTCCCACAGTGCCCTGGGGTCTACACGTTTCCCCCTAATAATCAAGAAATTCTTCCTGATGTTTTAGTAGAAACACATTCAATGTAGCAGGAGTCTGTTTACCCTTGTAGAGTCCTGGAGATGAGGTGGATACTCTGTGTAATAATAACCCTGCTTATACCTGGCAATGGTGATTAAGTCACCTCCTAGCCTTTTCTTGTGGGGGCTAAATCTTCATTTTCCATCCAGTTCAGCTTTTTTTTTTGTTGTTGTTTTTTTACTCTTATATGGATCCCTTCCAGCTTCCCCAAATGAGTCTTAAAATAGGAGGGTGAAATCTGAGTTCCCACTCTAATTAAACCTCAGTGATGCCAAGACTTGTGGAAGGATTACACCAGGCTTTCATTTCATAATTCCCAGCATTCACCTGCCTCATGTTACAATTTTGCTGTAGTACTTTCTTGCTCACTCAGGGCCCACAGCTATTTAGCTATAGAGCTTGTCTCTGCCAGTGGGAGCCCATTTTTGTCCATTTTAAACATCGTCCTGTTTTTAACGGCCTCCCCAAATCTAAATTGTACAATGTCATTTTAGATTCTAATCCTATCTCCTAATGTTTGAAGATCTTTTTCTGCCTTAGTGCAATCTGAAAAATATTCTAGTCTGTTATTTCAGTTCCTGAGGAAGAAGCCTCAATGCATATCAATCATAGAAGGGCCTGAATATCACTCATTTTTCCAAAGACCCAAAGCACAGTTGGAGCATGAAAAGCAATGCAGACCGCCCCCCTCTCCATTCATTTATTCAACGAACATCTTTTCCAGCACAAATGATATAGGCACTGGGTATATATCCATTCAGTGTAATGTGCACATAATGTATGCAAAATGTCTTCATTAAGCATTTACTCTCTGCAGAGCTGTGGTGGGAGTTGGATTTAGAGCAGTGAGGAGGACTTCCTATCATGGATCTCACATTTGATACATGTTTTAAAGAAACGATGGAATTATAGACCTCAGGATGGTGGAAGAAACACAGGAAACAGGAGAGACCTCTCCAAAGAGGAGGTTCTAAAGACCTTACAGCTTAGCAGGCAGGGTTCCGTTTTTCCGAACCAATCCCCTTTAGCAAACCAACTTTCCTCTTGTCTCTCCTCTCAGACTCAACTTTTGCTGGGATGCTAATGGCTGATAATGTGCTGCTCCTTAGTTAAATTGTTTACACTTACAAAGGACTCTATCAATTCTTTAATCAAAAGATGTGATAAACAGAAGGAATTTCAGGATACGGTTTCTTTAGTTCCCCCAGAAAGTAAACAGACATTCCTGGAAAACAGGGACCCAAAGGGCCATTAACTGGGGAGAGTGGACTCACTGACATCAAGCAGCTTTCTTCACTTAAATAGGCTGGTGAACTTTAAGACTTGCCAGCGAGAAAAGGTTTGCAGGTGATTCCTAAGCTTTTCAGATGGAACCTCTTAAAGAACACGCTTGATGAATGCTGGGCCACAGAGATGCCTTGGGTCCTTTGAAGTCTTTTGATATTGGACTTGGCATTTGGAATATGATTCTAATCACAGCAGCCAGTGTGCAGGCCAGCCTGTGTGTTTCTGAAAGGGACAGACTAGCTTCTCTGGGAGTCTGGACCTGTACTTCACTGGTTTCCTCAAATCATGGACCCTTTTGAGAATCTTTTTTATTTCTTCAATTAAATTTATTGAAGTGACAGTGGTAAGATGACATAGGTTTCACCTATGCAATTAATTCCATGATAAGTCATCTGTATATTGCATTGTATGCCCAGCACCCAAAGTCAAATCTTTCATCACCATTTATTTACCCCCCTTTACCCTTAACTACCCCCCCCCCCCAAACCCTTTCCCTCTGGTAAGCATCATACTGTGGTATGTGTCTATGAGTTTTTGTTTATTGCTTGTTCACTTATTTCTTTCAGTTTTATATCCCACGGATGAGTGAAATCATATGGGTCTTTTTTATTGAATTCATTGGAGTGATATTGATTAATACAATTACATAGGTTAACTTTTTCCGACTGATTCGTTTAGCATGATGTTCTCAAGGTCCATCCATGTTGTCAGAAATGGCAGTATTTCCTCTTAAGAATCTTTTGAGTGTCCAAATTTCCTCTTTCCAGGAAAATCCACAAACATCTATAATTGCACATTATGCAGAAGGTTCATGGGCCTCCTACCCAAACTCATCCATGGACTGGGGGGTTCCTAAGGACCCATTGGTGCTAAAGTCTAAGAAGTTTCTGTTCTCAGATCACATTAACCTCTTGGTCCACATTTCTTATTAGCCTATGGGTCCTACCTCCTCCCAAACTTCCCGGAGCCTTGGTAGAGTGCCCCATACATAAGGTAGGGGGGCTGATAAGTGCCCCTGTGCCTGTTGCCACCTCATGCTGATTGCTGCCTGAGAAGAAGCCAGGGAGGATGAGGAGACCCTTTAAACAGAGAAGTATCCACCACACTGGGGATACCCAGTTGGCTTCCCAATTAGCAAATGAGGTCATTGTCCCTCTGCTCTTTTCCAGAAATAGGTCTGAAAAGAAGGCGTGTGCTGAAATGACCTAGCAAAGCAACTGGAAGGAAGTGACTAGAAATCATTAAAAACCCAACTCCTTCTTTCAAGGGAAATGGAAACAGGGACCTAGAGGAAAGCTATAATTGCCAAGCCAGCAGCAGCCCTGCTTCCCTTCCCAAGCTCCCCATGTGGATTTCCTACCTGCAGGGCACCATTTGATTCAAAGCAATGGGAGCCTCTCACAGTCTCAGGAGAAGGGCTCAGAAAAGAAACAAAGAAGTGGGGCAGCCTTTGCCCTCTTCCTGCCACTCCTGCGTGGAAGCAGTTGGCTTTATTAACTCTGCTTCCTCTGCAGCATTGACTCTGCCACGCGCTGAAGAAATTTTGGTGATTATGGGTAGTCTGGGACAAATTATGATTTTTTTTTTCGTTTTTGCAAAATTGAGTGTCCTCGGTTTATGTAAACACCTCAGTTCTATAGGCAATTGTCAGTGCTGTATTTCCTTTCTGTCTCCTTTGCCATGAGTTTTGAAGGATTCTTGAAAGGGTGTTTTGATGATGTGTTCCTGAAGGTGGGTCAAAAACCCACCTGACCTGTTCCACTCCACCTGGGAGGTTACATAAAAGGTGAAGGCACAGAAAAGGTCGAGTTGGGTTCTCAAAGAGTCTATCTTCTGAACGAAGTTTGACAATTGTGTAGACTGGCTTAAATAACCCACCTGACAATTTTGAAAGCCTTAAAAATAGAGTGAACCTGGTACTTAGCAAAGGCAGCTTTCAATATCTTAGGACATCCCTGTGTTCCTAGCTCTGCTTTGGGCCAGAGAATTTGCTAAAGCTCTGATTCCCTTCCCTGTGACCTCGCTTGTTGTCCTCAGGTACTAGCTGGCAGTCAGGGTGACACAGACTTATGCCAATAAAAAATGCAGGAAAGGGAAAAAAGTCAACATGTGTTTTTAATTTCAGTTTAGTTTCTTTGGAGGATTCTGGCTTTTATTTTCCTTCTTGCAGTGAAACTGATTCTGCTACTAGACACACATATGGATACCTTTATCAGGCAACTATCAAAAGAGATTTGAAGCCTTTTATGGAGATTTTTTAAGTGTAAGAGGTCTTTCCCAGGACTGCAGTCCCCACTGGCCTGTTCCTAATGCTCTGCTGCTTAATCATATATTATACACACATGTCAGACATCCACATCACAGAGTCATTGGCACCATCTGAGAACTTGAAAATGCAGTCTTAGGCACCGCTCAGACCCATTGATACAGATACTCCGAGGGCGGGGCCCAGTAATGATGTTTTAACCAGCCCTATAGAGGGTACTAAGGCAGGCTCATGAGGAGCACTGTCTGCTTCAAGAGCCCCCTAAGATCAATGAACCTGAAATTCATCCTTGCTTGGAGGTCAGGAGGCAAGTACTAGTATGTGGGTGGAGAACTTTTGCTATTTGTAATCAAAAGAACCTCCAGATTTGTAGGTCACTTAAATCCTGTTTTCCCATCTATAAAATGGGAATAATCCCATCTACCTCCAAGATGGGTTGTTGAAATGACTGAAGGGCAGAATATGTATGAAAATAATTTGTGAACTGCTTGGCACTCTCTGAAGTTAGCTCTGGGGAGGTGGGGGAGAAGCACTTTGTCCTCATCTGTAGTCTGAACCCTGAGTTCAGGCACATAATGGCTATTTCACTCACTGACTCTTCGATGAGTAACTGTAACTAATATTTGGTGTTTACTCATGCATTCATCACAAGTACTCTGCGAGGTGGATTTGCATTCCCCTTTTCACATCAGAACTCTTAGGTTAAGTAACTTACCAACAGCCAAACAATTAGAAATGGTAGAGCCTGCACTCTAACCACTTAATCACACAGCTTCATGATTAATCTATTAATGGTCTGAGTGGTTGCTCTGTGACCCTAGTGGTTCCCAGTTCTTGTGTACCTTAACACAGCACAATCTGGTAGATATATTATATGATAGTGTTACCATACCATTTAATGAGAAAGGAAATTCTTTCCACTGTAAACATTTCTTTACATTGTATTTCTCTGTGTACTGTTTGTGTTTTTGACTTTTCAATCCACTAGCCAGTGAGCATTAATGAAGTGCTGTGCTTCTAGATACAGAAATATGAGACACAGTTTCTACCCCAAAGATGCTTCAAGTCAAATTGAGGAATTGGGCCAGTCATCATGAAACAGAAAATAAAGGCTAATAGATAGTTTAGTGCTAGTTTATGATGCACAAAGAAATCATTTTACACCTCCAGAGAAGTTAGTGGGAATGAGGTCCTTAGAAAAGAATTCCCATGGGGACCTAAAGTCAACTTCTCTTGATAAACTTGGACTTAATTGCTCTGGGCAGTTGTCATTGAACGGTTGAGTTCAGCAACTCCACACTACAGTTTCCTTTAGGTTATCACGGACATCAGGGTTATAAAGGGGACAATGACCTGTTATCTCAATTTTTGTCGGTTTTGTTCACTTTAGATCCTCAGTATTAAGTAATTAAGAGCAGTTTCTAGAACATAGTAGGCGCTCAATAAACAGTAGGAATTGCATGACTTCTCAGCAGGGAAGAAATATGGCTGAAGGGGGACAGATGTATGTAGTGAGGCCTATTTTGAGTTGGGTGAGGAGGCAGATTGACAGGGTATTACTCTTTGAAATAAGATTGAGAGACAGTAAATTGGGTAGAAGCCTGGTGATCCAGAGAGGGTTCAGTAGATGCACAGATACAGAGCGTTTGATATTTTAACAGATTCCCCACTCCATACATGGTCTTGGCTCCCCCTCTTCCCACTCTAGAGAAGAAAATCCACAGGTACTTTGTGATTTTGAAAGTTGAGAATCAGGGTCTCTTGTCATCAATTTAATTTTCCTTGGTTTTTCTTCTACTTGGCAAACCTTTGGGTGCCAAGCCCAAGTTCTGGTTACACCCATGTTTCTTCCAGAGGAAACTTCACTAGTAATTGAAAACAGAGATTGGTTCTTTTATTTTCATTCATGGGATGCAGGTGAGATTCCTGTTTGTGCTCCACCTTGGCTGTCTCTTTTCTAGTCCTGGAGGAAAATCTGGATATAATTCTGGGCTTCGATCCTTTGGTCTTCTCTTCTGGTCCTTCTGCAAAACTGTGAGCTTTCATCAAAAATACTAAATGTACTAACTTTCTGAAAAAGAAATAGGATTGTCTGATGATATCCTTTGACTCAGTAACTCCACTCCTGGGATTTAATTCTTACAAATGATCTCAAAGAAGTAGAAAGTTATGTGCACAGAGACAATACAATGTCAGTTGGAATCCTGATAAAACTGGAAATAACCTAAATGTCTAACCATGGGAAAGCAGTTAAAGAAATAAATGATGGCAGATCTACTCAATAAAATATTCTGTAGCTTTTAAATTATAATTATGAAGATTATGTAGCAATATGAAAAATGCTTGCAATACACTGTTAAGTGACAGAAACAATACTACGTTAAATTTAGGCTAGGACTATAGCTATGTCAAAATGTGTGTATCTGAATGAGAACACACACAAAAAAAATAGAAAAATCAAGATAATCTGATTTGTTGGGATGCCAAGATTATGGGTCAAATGTCTATATTTCAATTTCTGATAAGGTTTTTATAACTTAGTGCAATTCAAGGAGATCAGAAACAAGCTCTTCTGGCTGCATGATGGAGTCAATTGCTCTTTCTGAAACTGCAAAGAGTCACAGTGTACTGGGTGAAAAGTGAGAATCCAACACCCAGCTTTGCCCTCAATGGCAGGATTACACAGACTTCTCTCTCTGACAAAAGCCATGCATGACATTCTTTCTGGCACTCTCTGGAGCACTCTTGCCTACTGCACATGCTCAGACCCTGGGCTTTGTGGGCTGACTCAGATGACCTCACTGTTATCTTCAGGGATATTAGCATTGCGTACCTTTGAGAATCCCAGTAACAGTATCAACTTCAGACTTTTCCTTACCTGGGAAGTTCCCCACTTTCAAGATGTCCCCAACTTAAGATGAACTGGCTCTGCAACTTACTAGATATATGGTTTGGGTTAAGTTATTAACCTTGCTAAACCTCAGTTTCCTCATATGTAAGATGACTATAATAATAATACCTACTCCAGGTAGTTGCTGTAGGATGGAAATCAGATAAGACGTGAAAAGTAATATTTGCTATAATATCTGAATAGAAAATACTCAACAAAGGGAAGCTATTGGTAGTGTATTATTGCAAGGCCCCCTGTTGTTCTAAATGTCAAATAAATAAGTTTAAATATAAGATGAACAGAAGAATGAAATGCCCCATTTCAATCTCAGAAGAAACTTGTGTTTAATGGAAAAGTTTCCAATCTCATTTGATTATATCTTTGGGTCTTTCTGGTACTCTCTGGAGCACCTGCGATAAAACTCTGTCTTATAGTTTTATAGTTTCTTCTCTCTCATTAGCTAATCAGTATCCTCTAGGTTTGTATCTTCTCAAGTGTTCTTACTGCAAGGAGTGTCACCTTACTATGTTAAAATCCTGTTAGGGAGCTTAATTATGCTCAAACCAGGTAGCACGGTCTGCATAGAAACTGATATTTGAAGAAATGCATAATTTCAGATAGAAGGCTAGGAGAAAGAGACACTCTTGGCGAGCCCACAGATGACCAACCCAGACACGGGGGGAGAAGGCTGGAAAGCCAAAAGCTACAGACAAGGATGAGAGGAGAATTTTTTTTATTGAAAGGAGAGTGTTGAGACATCAACAGCTTGAAAAGATAAGTTCAGGGTGATTTGTGGCCTGTTGAGTGCCAGAAAGGGGGAAAAAAAAAAAAAAAAAAAAAAAAAAAAAAGATGTGGCGAAAGAAGGCACAGATGTTCTGAAAAAATTTGAGGAATTTATAATGGTTCATAATCTGACTACAGAAAATGCCTACTGAGGGCAGATGTCAGGGGACGGTGGGAGCACTGGTTTGATGAGAAGATACTAGAAGGCTAAGATTTCACAAGTGACCATTACCAAAGTCTCATCTTTGACCAGAAGCAAAGGAAGAGGTAGAGAGGAGGACTAGACATTTCTTGAAAAGAAAAAAATCAATAAATTATCAAATCTTAGAAGTAGATTAAAATGTCTCTAAATCAATGGCCCCCTTTTTCTTATTATTCTTTTCTTTAAAAGTCCTTGCCAATTATTCCAATGCACAGTTCAGGAATGAGGATGTGTGTAGCTCTCTCTACACTCTCTTATCAGAACCTACTACACAGTCAAAATCTTCACTTCTCTCTGCCCATCCCTATTATGAAGCTGCTATAAGACCTTGATGGGTCATTTTTTTCTCATCAACATAATGGTTTACCTATGTAGTTTCTATTCAAATTCGCATCTAATTGGTATCGTGGTGGAGACCATACCCATCTGGAGGCCCATGGATTTGATATTTTCCTTTCTCACAGGTGTGAGAGACTTGCATTGGGGTTACAAGGAAGCAGGCACAGAAGGTCCTCAACTTACTATGGCTCGACTTAATGGTTTCTCAAATTTATGATGGTAAACTATACTTTGAATTATGAATTTGGGTTTTTCCCCCTGTGTTAGTGATATGCAGTAAGATTCTCTCTCATAATGCTGGACAGCAGAGCCAGCCACAGCTCCTAACCAGCCACATGACTACAAAGGTAAACAATTGATACTATTCAGTGCAGTATTAAATGCATTTTCATCTTAAGATATTTTCAACTTATGATGGATTTACTGAAATGTAACACCATCGTCAGTCAAGGAGCATCTGTACTTACTGGGAGTCTGGGAGGAGAGGAGGCTGCCCTGATAAAAGACTGTCCATTAGAAGAGAGCACTTCGCCCGTGAACTTGGACTTTCACTTCCAGCTGGTTAGGACAGAGCTAATGATGCCTAAATATTAGCATAAGCAGTCCCTCCATACAGACCTCCCAACACAGATCTGAGCCAAAGAGAGCAAACAGGAGGCAAGTGTTGAGGGAAATAAGATGCCCCACAAGTAGTATTCCTGGCCCACAGGACCCTCTCAGATCTGTGGCACATTAGGCCTTGCATTGCTTGTTCCTAATGAAGCTAACTCATTCTGCAACCATGCATATGTTTTGTGATAAATTGAAAGTGACAGCTGGGGCAAGTGTCCCCAGTTCTCAGAAAGGAAATTCACAGAAGTGAGTGATTAGCTAGAAGGCAAGTGACCATTGCCTCAGAGTGGGGCCCCGGAGCAATGCGATCATTCATAGCATGTTTGGGTAGTAAGAAAACAATAAAATAGAATTTGATTTTTTTCAGACAATATCACAAATTAAAAATATTTTTATTTGTTTAATTTAGTGAAATAAATAAGAGAATCGGAGAATTTTATTGATTAATAATAATAATATTTGCTGGAAAGCACTTGATGAGGCTTGGAGATATAAGCACTATATTGGTCCCAGATTACTAAGAAGCCTCTTAAATAGACTTTGAGTTTGATATCATGTTCAAAGCACTTAAAGTCTCTTGGTCATGTTAAGAAATCAAATATTAAGGGAAAAATTATATCCTGAAATAATATAGTCACTTTCTAAATAAACCATTCAGCCTTAGTCTGCATGCTTGCTTGATATTTTGATGAATAATACTAAAACTTGTTTGAGAACTCCCTGTACAGACTTTAAAATTTTGATAACCTTCAGTTCCTTCCAGTTTATTTAAAAAAAAGGGGGGGGGAGTAGCATTTGAAAAACCATGTTTATAATGGCCATCTTCTAATTTTGTCCTCTGGGCAGGAGTTGGGTACCAATGGCAGAGATGATGACCTGCCTGGAAGCCCATTCACTTCATTGGAGATAACATGTAGTCATAGCTGAAATTTTCCAGGGAAAATAAGCATCTGTCCCCCTGGAAGGAACTGAATGTTGTACAGAAGATTCAGATACCATTGACAGGCACCAAGGAAACCAGTGAGATAAAGTGCTGGCCTCACTGAGTGCTAGGAAGTTCAACATTCTGGTCAACAATAGTAATGCCCCTCCTAGAGCTTGTCACTTACTCATCTTTGAAGGTGCAGCTTTGGGGAGTGTGATGGTCAAAGGCCTGGCCCAGGGATTTCCAGAAAGAGTCTTCTCACACGCATTCTCATTTCAAAATACCCAAGCAAGGGAGGGCCATCACTTTTCCTTATTCCTCAAAGCCTTTAGGACCCTGGCTTTCAAAATGTAGTTTGATTCTTTCCACTATTTTAAGTGCTTCAGCCAATGAATTTCATCCTTCTTATCCTCTTCCTAATTGCACGTGTATCCTGTCCTGAGTGAGTTTGTACTATTCCCATTGATAGTCTTATCCCTTCCCCTTACTCCATTTTACCTCCCATATTGGACATTTTCCCCCACCAAATTCAACACTGATCCTCGATTTCTTTAAATTCAGCCCATGAATCTTGTTTTTTACCTAAAATTAAACCGACAAAGAGAAAACTCCTGGTTCTTTTATGGAACCTCTGTTCTCTTTGTATCACCCTCATTTTAGGGACAAATACTGAGATACCTTATATACTTTATTGATTAAAAAGTGGGTAGCATAGCCCAGCTGGTGTTGCTCAGTGGTTGAGCATCAACCCATGAACCAAGAGGTCCCAGGTTCAATTCCTGATTAGGGCACATGACCAGGTTTTGGTCTCAAACCCTGATGGAGGGCATGCAAGTGGCAACCGATCAATGTGTCTCTCTCATTGATATTTCTATCTCTCTACCCCTCTCCCTTCCTCTCTCTCTAAAATCAATATATATATATATATATATTTTTTTTAAAGTAGGTAGCACAACCATCCAGATAATCCTTGATGTCAGATTGTTGGAAGAAGTTCTTGATCTTATTATCTAGTACTTTTTTTTCTACATGAGAAGACAGCATCTCAGAGAGTTTGGGTGACTAGTGAGTTCACATGAAGGATCTGGGGTTGGAACCCGCTGTTGCTGTCAATACAGCATATTGCCTTCTTGTCATTTTCTCTCTGCATATTGCTCTGTGCTAGGTGCTCTAGAAACAGTCCCCATGCTGAAAAACCGGCATGAAAGGGCATCACACAAAACCCAGTTGGCACTGAAGTGCACAGCATGCAGTTATTTATATCATGCAATGCCTTCCCTACCCTCTCCTCCCTCCCTCTGCCTTCTCTCAAAGTGTCACTGACCCGTGCTGTTTCTGCTCTGTGGTAGTGCCAAGGACTGTTTTTGCCACTGTGGAGGCTGCCTTCAGACAGCTCACCCCCAGACACAGACAGGCCCAGATGCCTCTCCTCAGGGGCCTCCATCTCCTGAATCTCTCCCTTCAGACACATCAGACGTTACCCATAAACCTGCCATCCTGAATGTGTCACACCCACCCCTGGGAAAATCTCCAAATGCACCCTAAGCAAAACACAGAGGCCTGAGTGAGGAGACTGACAGGGAGCAGGGCCCTGGAGAACACAGGCCAGGTGCCAAGGTGCAAAGAAAAGAGAAATGATAGACTTTAGAGTGAAACTACAAATAAAGAGAATGTGGCTTAATACCCCTTTGGCTAATTCATCCTTTTGTGGCACCAGAAAGAGGGGTGTTCCCCTCTATTCATGAGGGCCTTCTGTTTTGCCTACAAGGCATCTCTTCCCATATCTGAAAGAGTAAACTAACAATAACAGTGTAAGTAGAGGAGATAATGCTGGTGGCATGGCTATAATCTCCAGCTTGGAGCCAGACTCATCTTACAATTTCCGTCATAGTCTCAAAAAAAAAAATTGAAAAATGAGATAACCAAGGTCCATGTATGTGATTCCTCAACATCTCTTCTTATTCTTTCTCTTATGGTCTGTTTTCATCCCATTCTGGCATGGGTCCATGGGTCCAAGTTGGAGTAGTGATTATGAGGGCCTGGTGATATTGTATACTCAGGAGCTGCTTATCTCCAAAGCACGATTGGCAGGAGACAGAGCCTTAGCTCTTAGTCACTCCAGGAAGGAAACTAGACTCCAATTCCTAGTCTACCATGAGCTGCCTGGTCACATAGCATAAGCTTTTGCCCAAGAGTTTATCAGTGAATAAAAAGAATGGTCAATGGCTGCCAATAGCAGGAGACTGAAGATACAGATGAAGGAAAGAAAAGAAATTTTTTCAGCATGAAATGGAGAGAGCAGAGAAAGACATAGGCTGGTTGAAAGTGACTGGGAATCTCTCTGAACCTGTATTTTGTCCATCCCATGGGTCGCAGCATTTTTTTTAATAAACAAATCGATGCTAATCCTGAAAAACCCAATTATTTTAGACAGTGGATTATTTGGAAGAAATAGAGGTAACAATAGGTCAAGAGAAGCCTATGCAAACTTTGCCTTATTTGACTTGTTTGGAGGATCCATTCTCATAAATTGTCTATTTCAGATTAAACTATTCAGGGCAGTCTATAGGGGGTGGGGAAAAGGTTTCCAGTTATGAGTACCTGAAACACAGAGGTCATTTATTCTTGTATTATTAATTATTGATTATTGTATTATTTATTTGTATTACAACTGCAAACCTACTTTTGCCCATCCTTATATACAACATAAAAGAAGTTATTCATGCATTTAAAAAGAAATAATTCATTCATTTTTATGGAGAACAAAACTCCTCTACCTAGAAAAGCCATCTTTTTGAACCAAATTTTGGAAAGGGTGCATTTTTAGGAGAAAGAGAGGAAGAGGATGCCTGCTTAGCTAGCTGTGTTAGCCAATTCAACTCAATAATAATAATAATAATAATAATAATAATAATAACTACATATATTTAGAGTTACTACATACCAGACATTGTGAAAAATACTTCATACACATTCTCATATAATCTTCACAATAGCCCTGGGAGTTAGTCTTGCTATGTCGATTTTACATAAAAGGACCTGTGTCTTAGAAGATTAGGTGCCTTGTCCAAGGTGAACAGTGAATATGTGACAGAATGCAGGTCTGTCTGAGTCCCAAACCTGTGCTTTTAGTCATTCCACATATTGCCCCCTGCACTGGTATGACAGATGTCATAGGCAGGTCATACTCAAATCTTATCATATGTTCTAAATAATTAAAGACATCTAACCAGAAAGTGGTAGCTATCTTACAGACCAGACCCAATTGAAATAATTCAAACATAATAATGACCTTTTGGCACTTGATTATCTTTTACCTTAGATGCTGATAAACCAAACCATTCCCTTTAAGACAACATTTCTGTCCAGCAAAGCATTTTTCTTGCCCAAGTATAATTTTTTGTTGGCTATATCTATCTCCTCCAAGCCCTGGAAACAGACCTAAGTTAGGAAATTGTGCTGTCCTGGCAAGAGGCTCATCCTCCAGGGCATTATATCAGGCTAACATAATACATCATGTTACTTCCCACTCTGTCGGCCCATTTCTCAAAGAGTCCTAAAATGGTCATGTTTCTCCTCTGAATCTCTAGTTCTATTGTCCCTAGGCCTCGTGCTGAAGCACCTCGCCTTGGAGACAGAGGCAGACTGAATAGCACTATTTTCACACCTGCCTTGAGTTGGAGCTTCCAAAAGAAAGGAGGGTTTAAAGAAAGGGGCAATGTCCTGAAGCTCTGCTTTGTTCCTTTTAGACCCAAACATATACAAACATTGATTGATTGAGCAATGGGAAGACTTTGGTCTTTTGGGGGTTATGAGCATTTAGTAGCTGTGAAACAGCTGCTGGGGGTAGTGGCAGGTTGAACAGGGTCATGGTTCCTAGAAAAGATGTCCTCCTCCGAATTGAGAAGTAGTGGGGCCAGCAAACACTGGCAATTAAAAATTAACAAAGGCCAAAGTGAAATCGATGCCTACATTTGATAGACTTTCAAGAAAAGCTTATGACATGCAGTTCATAGAAGAGAGAACATTTTCTGTGCTCACTTTTACAAATGTCAAAGGTCAGTCTTACTTGGAAAAATCTTTCTGCAGAAAAGCAGAAATGTACAGAGTTTGCTAGCACTGTATAAGGCAGGAAATAAGTATAAACTTTAGAAAAACTTCTCCAAAACCAATTCTGATATCACAGTGTTTGGCAATAGCTTTGATACTAGTGGTAAGTTGCTTGACTCCCGATATATGTTTGAATATGTGTGTGTACATATTCATGTTAATCTAAGTACATAATGAGCGGCTAGTTCTGGCAGCAAAAGCTTCTTTTCTTATATTTACTAAGCACATATTTTAATTCGAGTGTGATTTCTATAGAATTTTTTAAAAGGTGAAGTATTGACTTATCAAGGGGCTTTAAGTAAAAATGTGAATCCTATTTATCCAGAAAAAAATAACCATTCAAGTTAGTATTACATTTTGGGTCTGGATAATAGTCATATCACAATTTTCTTTCTATTAGGAATTCATGAAAGGAGTCCTGTTTTCCATAGGAAAGCCACAACATGTGTAAGAAATATTGAGAAGTGATTCTTATTTTACCAGAAATGAAAATAGCAATTGAAATGCTAAGATGGAGACAATTTTAATATTACTCACATTTTACCCAACTTTTCCATGCAAAATTATGTCAACTGAGCAAATTTTTATTAGATAAGATAGTGAATAGAGCAATGCTGAGCTAAGAAACTAACCATATACAGTTATTCTAAGTTATCGTTTCTGGAAGTTATGAATACAGAGTTGGTGCAGGACACCTAACTTTCTGCCTTCTAAAGATTTAACAGTAATATTTGGTCATGTAATCAAGCCTCCATTAATCAAAATTAAATGCAAATTATTTTTTAGAATAATCCCATTGTGTTTCCTGTTTTCATAACTGTGAATTTTCTAAAAATAGCCCTTGAAATCCAACCTGAATTGTCTTACTTCTTTTTTTCTGCTTTCAAAATAGGACCGAATTTAGAACCTCCTTTTGTTAGCAATTTCTAGAGAATAGTTTAGTTCCTCAGAATACTAAGATTAAGTATATGTCTTCAGAATTGTATATATCTCTATTTGGAAAATGTTCCCATTTCCATTTTGTGAATACTGATTCTTCAATTAGAGGCAAAATTAAATTAATTAAAGCATTCTCAATAAACAAGGGGGTAGTTTCCAACTGCCTTCCCAGAAACCTGGAAGAAGCACAAACACATGTAGCACCAGTAGAGGTAGCACCATTTTTACCAGCGATGGGTAACTAGAGCTCTCTGCTCAAGAAGCGATGACCCCAGTGAACTCTCAGCACTAACCTTCTCCTTCAGGGATGGAGGGAAGTGAGGAGCTTGCAACCCAAACAAAATGTGAGACTCAGCTCATTGGTGTGGTTTTGATGATGCCACAATTCTGCCCCAAATCCTTGTAACTAGCAAGTTTGCCCTGACAATTATTGAATTACTCCACTGATCATGCATTATTTAAAGGGAAATGCTGTTATTACAGAAGCCATCTGTTTAACCATTGGAATTCTGTCTGTTGGCCAACTTTCAAGATATAGTAGTGCACTGTGTCTACACACATGATAAGACAAGTCAAGGCCTATGCTAAATGGCCAAATTTTATAAATGCCTATTCACTCCAATGACCAAGTGAGTGTGTAGACACTTCATGATACCAGTAGGACAGAACTCTGGGGTTGTACCTACCTACAACAGGAATTATCCCAGTTACCTGTCTTTTGTTTTAGCATCAAGGGAAGGAGTTGGTAACCTTTTTTTCTGCCAAGGGCAGAAATATATGATGATATATATAGCATCATATGCAGGCCTTACAAAATTATCAACTTAAAAATGAGCCTGCTATATTTGGTCAAAAATTAAATGTACTCACCCCTAATGCTGTGGCAGGGCCAGACCAGATGATTTTGAGGGCCTCCTGTGGCCCCCAGGCAAGACCTTCTCCACCCCTGAAGTAAAGAAAAAATGTTTTGAGCATCTTGGGGAAGCTCAAATGATTAATAGCAAATAAATTTTCATCTTCTGAGTTAGAAAGTATTCTGACCTCTTTCTTGAAGACAATATAAATGGCTTCCAACCATATTGAACATTTGGCCTGGATGGGTTTTCTTCTGCATTTCTTCACTTGTTACAGATTCTTTGGAATAGAAAGAAAAATAGCACCATGTACTGTGTTCAAACAGGAATACAGTCCTTGCATCTCTCGACAGGTGTTCATACCACCTTTACTGAACTACTTCCAGCAATAGGAAATTCATTACCTTTAAAAGAAGTTTGTCCCATCTTTGAACCTTTGAGTCCAAATTGTTAGAAAAATTTTCTCTTCTATTAAGCCAATATATATTAAGCCCACTCACCTATCAAGTTGTGATTCCACCCACTGTAGCCAAATTGCATAGTGTCTGATGCTGAGTTTTTAAAGGAAAGGATAAAACAATTCACTCTATCACATTTAAAAATTAGTCATAATGACCAGAGCTACAATTTAGAGGTCATTAAAAAAAAAATTCCCCCAAATTGATACTGGAGCAAATTATGTTACTGCCTTTCTAGTAAACCACACTGTATCGGGTTTCTAATGTTAGCCCATAGCAATAAGTGCCTTTATTTTGTTTCTGGAAAAAGAAGTAATATGAGGCATTTGAAGATAAAGGGCAAAACTTGGACCTCAACTATGGCCTCTCAGTTGGCAAGAAATTATTTTTTATTAAATATCTTGATATAGAACCAGAAACCAAGCCTATAGGACACTTCAAAGGACTAATTAAACTTTAAAAGGCAATATGTAAACACTGTTATATTCATATATCACCCAATGAAGGACAATCAGTCCATTGTAGACATTATGAATAGACAAAGAAAAACATCTTTCTAGGATTATGGTAGGATAACTGATAGCTGCATTTATAGCCAAATCCAAGTCTTTATACCACTATTTCAACATTTTTAAAAATATGGACATAAAGTACCTTCTTTATGAAACATTAAAGAAAAAGTCCTGCCAAAACCGGTTTGGCTCAGTGGATAGAGCGTCGGCCTGCGGACTGAAGGGTCCTGGGTTCGATTCTGGTCAAGGGCATGTACCTTGGTTATGGGCACATCCCCAGTGCGGGGTGTACAGGAGGCAGATGATTGATGTTTCTAACTCCCTATCCCTTTCTCTTCCTCTCTGTGAAAAATCAATAAAATATATATATTTTTTTAAAGTCCTAAATTTTTCTTTCCCTAAATTCATTGATCTGTGGACTAAAAAAAAGCACAGCTATTTTATAGACTGAGTCTTCTACACCAGCTTATCTCCTATGGTATGTGGAAACCCTGCTGAGGCTCCACAAGGAGCCCATAGAGTTTGGCCCATCTAAAGCAGCAAACCCACCTAGAGAGGCCACAAACTAAACCCTCATTGAGTTACTACCCTCTGCTGCCCTAAGAATGATAATACTCTTGCCTTCTATAAAGAAGCATCTCCAGGCTCCTGTGCTAAACCCCAGGAAAACATCTGAGTTCTCAGAGAATGCCATCAACAGTTGGCCCTTCAAGCCACAAGGCTGCCAGACTAATCTGGTGGTGGGCCATGACCCTGGGAGTTCATAATATACATTGTGGACTTTGACTTTCAAAACTCCATCCTAAAGAACATTGTCATTATTATATAAAATTTTAATATGTAAAATATAATGCTGTCTCCTGTGTTAGGAGTTAAGATCAAATATATGTCAGATTGATTAATTGGATTCTTCTAGATCAATGGTTTATAAATTTTCCTCCATGAAATCTGAATATCAGTGGAGAAAACCAGCCCTCCCCGCGACCTCCCAAGGGAATTAAGGGACAGGAGAGAAAGCTGTGACAGGGTCCCCTGCCCTTGCCTGAGTCAGGGCACTTTTACTTTTGTCTGTTTTATATATTGGTGTATAAGCAAGATTCTATTTTAACAAAAGTTCTACTAGGACAAAAAGCTTACAAAGAATTCAGGTACATTTTAAGGTTCGTGTAAGCTTGTTTTGCCATTTCCTTTCATTCTAGAGCCAGGAAAAGTGTATTTAAATCAAAACAAAATGAAACCACACCAAAATCTACTTGCCAAGTAAAGAGGTCTAATTGATTTGCAAATATCAAGAGAAATTTGACTCATGGTGTTCCCTTTGGGCAATCCAGGTCATAGGAAAGGTGGATGTTTAGTTCATTCTGTCTCTGTCTAATAACTATTCTTTAAGAAGACAGAATTGATTGTTCTGGTCTCTCTGGGGTGATTAGGAGAGGGAGCTCTATCACATCGGTATTGTCATCAGTTCCAAGTTCCAAGGTTTCTGGCTGCAGTCAACAGTAACCCTACTTCTTCACAAACCATGTAAGATCCTGGGAAGGGGTGCTCAGAGGAAGCAACCCAATATTTATTTAGGACCTACTATGTGTCTAGTGATACTCTAAATACTTTCCATGTATTAGCTCATGTAATCCTCAAACAACCCTCACAAGGAAGATATCATTAACTCCACTTTACAAATGAGTAAACTGAGGCTCAGGAAGCTTCAATGACTTTTCCAGAGTTGATCTGGGTTAAACTCTTAATTCTACCATTTACTGAAGAATGGCCTATAGCAAGTCCTTCCCAACTCCCACTTTCAGCCTCTGCACCAGGAAAGTAGGAGTCTTTTCTAGATTTAAAGTCTCACTGATGCTTATACAGTGGAAGCAATTAAGCAAAAGAGCAAATATTTGAGCCACCCTGAATATAAAAACGATGCAAATTTTCTAAAAAGGTTAAGGAAACTGAATACATTATCCTCTTTTAATTAATATCCCTAGTAGCCTCAGCCATTATATAAGGAAAGATTAGGATTGGGTCATACAGTTTTTTTTTGGTTAAAGTTTGCTGAGAACATAAGGAGAACTAACACAAAGAATGTTGTGAATGAGTTAGTGTAAACGAGTGTGATACAGGTTCCTGGAGACATACTAGAATCCAGAAGGATCTATAGGGACAGGAATTGTTAGAGAAGCTTCAAAGAGAGGTTCACATACAAATGTGTGGGAAGACTAGGTGTGGGGAGAGGAGCGTCTTCAGAGTCTAGAGATGGAACCATGAATCTGGAAGATTCCACTCTAAAGCCAGGCCACTCTGCATTTTATTTGTACAGACAAGCCCTCAGGGTATGGCGCCAATAGTCGGAGGGCAATTCAGACAGGAATTGTGGATGAGTGCTGCTTCCGAAGCTGTGATCTGAGGAGACTGGAGATGTACTGCGCCCCGCTCAAGCCTGCCAAGGCAGCCCGCTCCGTCCGTGCCCAGCGCCACACTGATGTCCCCAAGGCTCAGAAGGTAAGCCAGCTGGAATGGGATCCCTCCATCCTCAAGAGATCTGGGTCATATATGAGTGGGTGGGCCAAACAGTAATTATGTCCCCTTAGTGAACAAGAAACCAAGCCTATGGGACACTTTAAAGGACTAATTAAACTTTAAAAGGCAATAGGTAAACACTGTTATATTCATATATCGCCCAATGAAGAACAGTCAGTGCTAAGGCTTAGTCTCTTGTTCTAGAGGTCAAAATAGCTCCATTCTCACCCTAGATATCCAGCCCTTTGGTCACTCTGCATTGCAAATTCTCTTTTGCACTACTCTGGGCAATCAGATAACAGAAAGTGGTGAAGAATGGTAATAGTTACCTCATCAGGTCACTGTGAGAATTAACTTACTGCACATACAGTGCTTTCCATGTGTCTGCACAAAAACAGCTGTTAACATCTGTCACAATTGTAATTAAGAATAAAACCTGGAAACTTTTAGGTCCTGGTATTCTGCAAAGGTATAAAATAAAGCACAACTCTAAAATGGGAACTATTTGAAATTCACAACCATTGGCAAACACAATTAAAGAAAAACATTAAAAATAGAAATTTGTTTAACTTGAAGAATACCTAGAAATTTCTAATGACCAAAATTTGCAGGTGTCTTTCTTAAAAGCTAGATTTTAAGCAAACCTTAGAGGTACTATCTCTGCCATCAAAAGCATGTAAATCACCTGATGCACGTTTGTCACCTGATAAACTTTTGTTGCATGAATGAATGAATGAATGAATGAGTCAACAAGTTAATGTAAGTGATTCACATTTTAGTCATGAGGTAAAAAGAATGAGAACTAAAGAGAAGGTGAAGAATGAAGAAGAAAGAGAGGAAGGTTGAGTAAGGAAAGTGTTTCCTTGGGGAACTCTGTTGACAAAAGGAAAAATCAAACAAAACAAAATAAAAAAAATACCACCTGTGGTTTTAATCTTTGGAGCCAAGACTAGCATAGTGCAGAATGCCCAAGATGAGAAACCAAGATGTTTACAATGACACCTTTGCTGCTTCCTGGTCATAAACTGCAGCCAAGTCTGGAGGACCATGGGGGCTGAGCAAAGATGTGACTCCAGGGAGCTACCTTGAGGGGTGGAAAGAGACCCGGCACCACTTGGTGTCCAGAGAACACAGCAGCCAATGGTCAGGGAGCAACCACCACAGAAGTTACTTTTAGGTGAATGAGACGGGAAAGTTGTGCTGGGGATGGTGAAAGCAGGTTAATTCTCTTTCTTCCCAGGTGACCCAGTGCCTCTCAATTTCTAGTTGGGTAGAGTGTGGGGATATAAGATGAGTCCCAAAGTTCTGGAATGTTGGGGCTGGTGACTGAGGTTAGACACCTGTCCAACACCAGTGCTGTCTCCCGCATCCTATGGAGCCTAGGCATTCTGGGCTGACTCTAAGGCTGTCTTCGGGGACACCAAGGAGACCACCTGTTCTCAATGACATTATTTTTGTGATGTTTACAGTATCAGCCCCCATCTACCAACAAGAAAAAGAAGTCTCAGAGGAGAAAGAAAGGTGGGCCAAAGAAACACCCAGGAGGGAAACAGAAGGAGGGGATGGAAGCAAGTCAGCAGATGAAAGGAAAGAAGAAAGAGCAGAGGAAGGAGACTGGAGCTAGAATCTGAACACAGAAGCAAAAAGAAAAATGGAGGAGAAGAGCAGAGAGGGACAAAGACAATGAGAGATAAGCAGACAGCAATACAGAAAAGTGGGAAATGCTATAGAGGAAATGAAGAACAGTAGCTTAGTGGAGCTAGCTAATACCTGTGATTGAAGGATTGAAGGATTCTGTTATAGAATGTGGCTATTAAATATGGAGAAAATGGAAACAAAGCAAGTGATTCCTAAGAAAGCCCAAAGAAAGAAAGACAGTGGCAAGAATGAAAAAAAGAAAAAATATAAAAGTCAAATAAGTCCCAGTTCCTTCCCCCCCCCCAAAAAATAAATAAATAAATAAATAAAAGAATTAAGATTACAAAATCAAAGCTTTTATATGCGTTTAAAAATTTTGTGTTACTCTATTATAGAAGAGTTACTCATGTCAAAATATATGTCCAGAGTTAAACATTAGCCTCAAATTCTCCACAAGTCTGGATTGTGTCATACAAGTTCCCAGATTTCCTTTCCTGCAATAAACTTGGAGGCTGCATGTCTTAGTCAAGTCCAGGTTTGGGCCGAAGGGCATGCAATATTTGCCTAAATGCGTGTGAGGCCTGTGAGGTAACCTATGAGAGAAGGTCACTGAACCTCTTTTTGTTTTTCACTTGGGAATCAGACATAAAAGATGTATTAGTTTGCTGCATTAGGGCTGCCATAACAAATACCACAGACTAGGTGGCTTAAACAACAGAAAGTTTTGTCATGTACTTCTGGAGCCTGGAAGTCTAAGATCAAGATGTTGGCCAGGTTGGTTCCTTCTGAGAAATATTAGGGAAGGATCTGTTCCAGGATTTGTTCCATGGCTTGTGATTGGCCTTCTCCCTGTGCCTTCACATCATCTTCCCTCTATGCATATCTTTGTGCCCAAATTTCTCCCTCTTATAAAAACAATAGTCATATTGGATTAGGGCCCACTGTAATGACCTAATTTTAATTTAATTACCTGTATGTTGACTCCTCATCTCCAAATACAGTCACATTTTGAGGTACTGGAGGTTGGGATTTCAACATGTAAATTTTGGGTTAAGTGACACTATCCAGCCCATATCAGGAGACTTCTGATATGTGACTACTGCCTTCTGATTCTATCTCCTAGAGTACTCTCTGTTCCTCTGTTTCTCTCTCTTACTTTCTCTCCCAAACACACACATATACCCCTACATTTTTACATCTGAAATCTTAGGTATTTCAGCTCTATGGAAATTCTATAACCATGTTATGAGCTGCAAAAGGCCTCAGAAATTATTTAGTTCAATCACTCCATTGTAAATATAAGGATACTGAGATCCAGAAATGGGTAAAGATGTGCTTGGGTTCTAAGATGCCCTCCTTCTGGCCAGCAGAGAATAGCACATAGTCAACATGGACTAATAAGAATTCCAAAGGGAAAAGATGGGACAAAAGTGGCCACATGAAGTCTCCCACTAATTTAATATTTTCCCACCAGAAGGAAGGAAGTAAATAAGAGCAGGGTTTCTGTATTTCCCTGAGGGTAAATAAAAGCTCAGTAGGATCATAGAATGTAGGTCTTAGAGATCTTCTCCTTCACCTTTATTGATTTAAACAGTAGGTTAGAATCTTCACAGATAATAAAGCAAAAAGTCTCAAGATCATCCAAATGACTGATTATAAAAGTTGAGAGAGGGTAAGTGTACAGCCAAGCAAATAATGACCCTTGGGATAAGAAGATGACTAAACCAAGAACCAAGAAGCAAAGATTTCAGCAAGTAGGTTACTTTGAAGATGTCATGGTATAAAGAAACCTCCTTTCTGCCTGGTCCTTCCTTTACCTTCCAGGCCTTCTACTTCAGGGCCATTCTTTCTCCATGGTTCATTGAAAAGCCAGGCTATATAATATATAGATATGTCCAAGGATCAATCTAGGAGGAAAAGGACCCACCAGAAGCATAGCGAAGCCAGAGATGGAAGCCAAGCCACTGGTGTTGTGGTTGCAAAGTGAATCCTGGGTTATCAGCACAGATGAAAGCCAGCCAAGTGCCTGAGCTCATGTGGCAAGCCACCTTATCCAGGAGATGCCGAGTACTCCTGCTAAGACATCATGCTCTGGGACCAGGCTCAGATACATCTACTGTGACTATCATCTGAAAGTAGCCAGCAAACACAGATGGCTCTTCAAGGGACCACAGTTGAGCAAAATAATTAACAGTTAATGTCCTATGAAAAGGTTCCTTAGAGAATTATTTGTTCCTTCTTTCATTGATGAGTGCATAAATGTCAACTATAAATCAAGACTTTGGATAAAGTATAATTACACCCAATGATGAACTTCATCCAAAAAGAACACCAAGGACATCAAAAGAAAAAAAAACAATAGAATTTTCTAGTAAGAATGTATAACTTCCAGATTATGGAAGAAAAAAAAAAGCAATAGAATTTTCTAGTTAAAGAATATTTAACTCCCAGATTATGGGTTAAAACCCACTTCTTTTTGGAATGGGTTTTATCAACTCTAAAGCAATTATCTTGAATGCCTAGATGTGACTTCAGAATAATATGAACGAAGTAAATAGGAAGAATCTGCTATTGTCTTTCCATCTCCCCCTTCTTAGTATCAATACTAAGCACCTAGTGATACATGGTATATAATGTATGGATGGATGGATTGGATGGATTGGATGGATTGGATGGATTAGATGGATGGACGGATGAAATGGGTGATCTAGGTAGATGAATAGAGGTGGAAAGGCAGCTATAAAAATACATAGCACTGCTGAGGTAACATGATTCTTCTTGTCCTTGTGCAGGATAGTGAGGCAAGTTCAGAATAAAGAAAGAAAGAGCAAAGGAGTTGTGCTCACATAAGTGTTGCATGTTTATAATTTCCTTGTCTAGCCACAACTGAAATCATTCAAGGATCTATTGCCAAAAGTGGCATCTGCCGCCTTTAAAATCAAATGTACTTTATAGCAAATGTTATGTAACTATTAGTCACCGCAGTGTTTTCTTACAGTAGGCAGAGTAGTAGCTATCATTAAAAATTCTACTATTTCAACTGTTTCTCTTAGAGAAAATTGATAATTATCTGTAAAACTTATGGGAATATATAGAGAATCAGGATCCTGAAAAAAATTGTTGAAAAAAAATTTTATTGAGCACCTACAATGGGCAAACCTTTGTACTAGGCATGAAGGAGAATTATAGAGCTTGTAGAAGCAGTAAAATGTAGAGGGTTACGAGTAGAGAATGTGGAATCAGACTGCCTAACTTCAAATGCTGATTAGTTTACTAATGGTATGACCTTGGACAAATGATGTAACTTTATTTGTGCTTCAGTTTCTTTATCTGTCAGTTGGAATCTACTTGATTGAATTTATCTAATTGAATCTACAGTTGTGATGATTTGAGATTGTGTGATTGTGTCTGTGTGTCTGTGTGTACAAATATATATATATATATATATATATATATATATATATATATATATATATATAGTAGTGAACAAGTTGGTGCCTGGTACATAGTAAGCACTATTAAATGTTTGTTAATGTTATTTTACTTTATTCTAAAAAATAGAGCCATATTGCCAAAACCAGTTTGGCTCAGTGGATAGAGCGTCAGCCTGCGGACTGGAAGGTCCCAGGTTCGATTCCAGTCAAGGGCATGTACCTTGGTTGCGGGCTCATCCCCAAGGGGGATGTGCAAGAGGTAGCTGATGGATGTTTCTCTCTCATCGATGTTTCTAACTCTCTGTCCCTCTCTCTTTCTTTCTGTAAAAAAATCAATAAAATAGATTTTAAAAAAATAAATTAAAAAATAAAAATAAAAAATAGAGCCATCTGAAAAAGAAATAGATATCCTCAAGTGGAAGTAGGTTTCATATCCCCCAAACTTCAAGCTTAAGCAGCCAACACTCTTCAGTGATGTGGGAGTTGGTTTCAAGCACATGATGGGAAAAGAGAACTGAATGACCTAAGACCCCTTCCAACCAAAGAACCCAGTTCTACAAACAATTATATCTTCAAAAGAATCCTGGCTGTCCCATGTGAGACTTGCTTAACTTTTATTTTTAGGTCATAGGATGAACTTTCAGAAACCACCATTTTTCTCAACCAGATGAAATCAAATGCAATGTGTGTTTTCATTTCATGGTGTCTGAGGAAAATTTAATTGTAGCATGAACTCCAACTCTTACTAGTTTTAGGTCAAATTGCCAAAATAAATAGAAATGTGGGATATTTCCGAGCTCACATCGCTTCCGGGACATTTCAGTTTCTAGGGTTGCCGATTCAGTGCCTTTTACAAGTATTTGATCTTCTTTCAAATATCTCTTGAAAACAAACAAAACCTCATACAACTTCTGATGTGAGTGCTGTTAGGATGTAAGGGTGGAGAGCGAGGCAGAGAAATGAGTTCCAGAGAGCCTTTCCCCTTCTCTCCCCCAACCCCCTAACCACCTCCCTCCCACCAACCACCAACAGGAAACAGTGTTTTCCTAAGTAATACATTTTGCAATTTCTCAAGTTCATTAGCATACATGGAGTAGATGAGATTTATTCTCTTTACTTGCCTATAAGAAGGGAATAGGACTTTTTGTAATATTTAATAGATAACAGGGAGCTGACTTCTTTTTTAATTTTCATTGAATTTATTGGGGTGATATTGGTTAATAAGATTATATGGGTTTCAGGGGTACAATTCTATCATACCTCATCTGTGTGTTGTGTTGTGTGTTCACCACACAAGTCCATTTTCTTCCATCACCATTTATTATTCCTTTACTCTCTTTTACCTCTCTCACTCCCTTTTCCCTCTGATAATCCCCATACTGTTGTCTGTTTCTATGGAGTTGACTTCTAATCTAAGGGCAAAGTTAATAGTCTGAAGTTCAAGTGGAAGGCTTTGGTAGAAATTATTTTTAGATGAAGTAGGATGTTTTTTTATGAGGTTTTTAATACTCACTACAGAATTCCTCAGCTTGTATGCTCACCAGCTACTGATTCCTTTGAAAATCAGTGACAATATTTATCTATATCTATTTAAATATATTTACCATAAACATTCATTTACTTGAGTAGGCACAGGTCATTGTCACTGTGGAGAAAAGGTGGCAATGGTTTATACTATCCTCCTTGCTTCCTCTAATTGGCTGTGCCAAAATTTCCATAGGAAGGTGGGATGTTATGAGCAAAATCTATGAAAAGCTGAGCATGATGGCAACTATTCTCTTGGGTAAAATAGTCCCAAGGTTCCCAATGAGAGGCTAAGAGATTTTTATATCAAACCCAAACTGGCCAAGAGGCCCAGGCTTTCAGGCTGGGATTCATATGCCAAAAGTTTTTATAAAATTCTGTACAGTATATTATTATCATTTTATCACTATTGGATGCTCTGGTTTGTCTCTCAGGTAGATGTTTGTTTCTTCTTCGAAAGAACACTAGGATGAAAGTAGCTTTTGAAGTGCCTTTGGCACAATGCAACCATTCTGATTTTTTAAAACTCTGCATACACATGAATTGTTCTTGTGCCATTTTCTGTCTTGGAAAAGCACTGGTTGGCAGCAGGCGTGTTTACTTTTATATGCTGAAGGCTCCCATCAACCTCAAATAGATGCAAATCACTTCCACTTGTCAGAGTGCTATTTTGTTCATCCTCAGAGTTCAGGAGAGCCTTCCAAACTTCCAAATTTTCTCTCAATTCAGTGAGGAGGAAAATTTAGAACACTCTATTCTTTTTGCGTTGTTATTTTTTCTTGAATTTCTTGGGGTGATATTGGTTAAAAAATCAGATAGATTTCAGGTGTTCAAGTCTATAATACATCATCTGTATATTGTATTGTATGTTCACCACCTCAATTCAAACCTCTTTCCATCACTATCCCTTCTAGACCCTATTCTACCACCCCCGACTCCCTATGTCCTCTGGTAATCACCATGCTGTTGTCTGTGTCTATGTGTTTCATTTGTTTTGGGCTTGATCCCTTCACCTTTTCTACCCATCTCCACAGCTGCCCTCCCCTCTGACAGCTGTCAGTCTGTAAAACACAGTTATGAATGTGCTGCCCAGGTTTGGCACACACACCCAGCATGAGTAGAAGAGGGCAACACCCTTTCCTGCTGATCCTGTGAGCTCATTGCTATTGCATTGAAATGACAGCAAAGGTAACAAACTCTGGGCTTCCTCTCTCTCCAGCACATTGTAATAGAAGCATGCTAATTTAAACATTCTAGTATAAATCATTTGTCAGATAAAATAATGGCATTTTGGAGGCTTATTAGAAAAAAGGGAATCAAATTGTTTTTAGGAAAAAATGTGCTGAATCTTTGCACGAATCAGTAAAGTTGTTACAATGTGGCGTTTCTTTTTTAAAAATAAGACAACATTTGAACCTTTCTGCAATTCCAAAGTCAGCTCCCTCTGGGAAAGATAGTATGCTTCAACTTTTTTTTTTTAAATTTTAAAATGTAACACAAACAAACAGCTAATTAAACAAGCTGCCCATAAAAATCAACAGTCTAGCAGCCCTGGACCCCCATGTATTTTACATCTTTCAAGACTATTAAAGGCAGCAGAAATACCTCTGGTCAGTGAGTGAAAATGCTTGTTGGCATTTCTTTTCATTTTTTCCAGGCTTTTAGATCATTTTGTTATTGATTTCTTACATTATAGGCAGAGATATTTGAAATAGTTAGCCAGTATCCTTTGAAGAGTAAGACAGTGGCTAGGTTGGGATATTGTGGAATAATTATGGGACAAATATGGGACAAATAAATATGGGACAAATACTTTCTGGGGATTCCTAGGAATGTACCAGTTCCTAGAAAAAAAATAGCTATGCACCTGATATCCCAGCACTCAGGGGGGTGCTACACAACCAGTAGGTAGCTACTGTTTCTCCAGCTAGAGAAAGAGCAGCACCCTAGCAAGGGATGTACTTTAACAACTGAAACTACCAAAAAAGAGAAAAATAAGGTAATGCCCGTAACAATAGCTGGTATGTATTAGGCATATGCCTTGTGCTAAGGGCTATAGCAAACCACCCTATGAAGGTTTCACCATTAAGCCTGTAGGGTAAATACTATAATTATTCCCACTGTACAGATTAGAACACTTGGGCTGAGTAAGGTTACATATCTTGCGAAGGTCTTGCTCTTACAAGTGGCCAGACCAGAATCCAAAGTCAAGATGGATTCCAATGTGTTCACCATGCACTGCGCTCTCTCTCCTGCATCTCTTTGTTGGTATTTCCCTTAGCACAGGAGGGGGCTGTGTGCTCTTTATCCTTGTGCAGAGCACAGCAGGAAGTAGGCAATCTTGCTGCTGACTTAAATGAAGTCTCTTCCACCAGTTGTTAAGTCAATTTAAGAAGCATTTTCTAGTTTGTCACTTTGTTCAAAGCACCATGCAGGGGCAGATACAGAAGTGAAGGACCCATGTGATGGCCCTCGAGGAGCTTACTTTTTAGTGGAGAAGCAAACACAAACATAATTTACTCTTCAGTAAATCAATGACCTAACAAAGGTAGACCAGAGTGGACTGTTAACAGCACAGAAGCCAGAGCAGACTGATGTTCCTAACAAGTTCTCAGAATGGATCTAAACGGGCAGTCGGACATGATAGGATCTCTTGCATACAACTATAGATATCTCTCTCTATGCCAGGTCAATGTGTGAGGGATATCACATGCCATCATAACAACATTATGAGGTGGTCACTCCTACTCTGCACTTTCATTTTACGGAAGAGAAAACTGAGAAAGAGAAAACAGTGATTGTCAATCAATGGTCACACAACTCCTGTGTGGGGCCTGGGATCCAAGCCACATGTGTAAGCCTATGTCCTCTAAGAAACAGAGATGAGACTGGTTTAAATGAGCAAAGGTGTTATTAGGGAAATGCTTGTGTGAAAGGACATGGGAGAGACTCAGGGAAACCTAAGCAAGCCATCAGAAGAAGGAAATGCAAGTCTGATCCCAAGTGAAGGAGAGAGAGGGAGTAGGTTAGGTGGAAGCATCCTAGGTGGCTGTAATAGTCTAAGGAAAATCCTTGAGCCAAAGCTAGCCAATAAAGGAATGGATCTACCTTGATATATAGTTACCATACTCAGTCATGGAGGTTGAGGAAGGGGCTTACTCTAGGGGCCAATCCACTGTGACTAGAGAAGAGGGTAATAGTGGGAAAAAAAAAAAGTAGCCATAACCACATAGGAGATACGATGCAGTGGTTTCCAGGAAAAAAAAACAAACAAACAAAAAAATAAAACACAAGAGGCTGGGCTGACCAACACTATATCCAGTCTTCATACTTCTCAATTTTTGTTAAAGAAGCAGCCACTACATCAGGAACCTGAGTCTCTCAAAATGTGCACCTTGACCTCTGATTGTAAAAGTCACGTTTCAAAGTGCTGAGTAAATCACATGACGCTCATTTCGCTTGGCTCCCAGGGAGGAAAGGCTGATCTCTCTCTCTCTCCTGAATTTGAACGTGTGATTTCCTGAAGTAAAGAGATACCAGACTTGATACTGAGACATCTAACTTGTCCTCCACAATTTCACGTGTCTCCAGGTCAAGCCAGCAAAGTAGCTTGAGCTCATCCTTCTTAACAGGGGAAGAGCTGATGCCTTGATCATCTTTTCAATCATCCACTCCTCATTTTGTTATTATTGTTATTGCTTTTCCTATTTTTTCCCTTCTTAGGAGAAGGTCAATGCTGAGTTAAGACCTTATGCTACGTAACAGACAAATATTCCATGCTGGACAGAATTTTCCCAGCACTTTCACAGGGTGTGAGGCTTTTCTTGGACTTTACATCACGCAATGCTCAATTTGTTTGGAAAGGGTAGAGGTGGAAACATAGTCTATTGAAAATATCACTGCTTCTTCCCTGAAATTTAAAAGAGCCTATTAATTATCCTTCATTTAGATTCTCTCTCTCTCGGGCAAAAGTCTCATAAAGATAGGCAGGGAGAAAAGAAGGGTTTATAATACCTATGGGTTAGCTTTTGCTCACAGAATGCTGTGCTACTATCCTCTATCAACAACCATACAAATGGAGCTCAGCTCACACTTGTAGTTGGAAGGGCATCCACCCCCTAAACCAGCATCTTCTACACCATCTGGGATCCTGGACAGCTCATGACTTGATCAAGGACAGTTATCTGAGAGGGATTTGGGCCTTGAGGCACCAGATATTGTTTGACCTCTGGGAAGGCAGTATGGCAAAACAGCTAAATGGTGAGCTCCAGAATCAGAAGGAACTGGTACAAATGCCAGCAACAGGCACATCTTTACAGCAAGAAATCGCTTTTAGAAGCTTCATACTCCTTCAAGGTAAAATGGGCAAGACACTAGTACCCACTTCCAAAAGAACTAACAGAAATAAAACATATTCAATTAACATATGTAATACATATGGATTCAACTGATAGAATTATTATTCTTTTGTTAAACAAATAAACTGTTTTATTATTAGTCCTGGGTCTATCCATTTGTTCCTATGTAACCTCAAGCAATTTACTAAATCTTAGTGAGCCTCAAATTCTATATGAGACTGCTGTAAATGAAATTGTCTCAGGTGGTAGCATGAGATTATTGTATAAACTGTAAATGTTAATGAAGATTATTATTATTATTGCCACTGTTACTAGCTCTCAGTGACCGTCTTAATCAAAAATTTTATGCATAGATTTCCTATGAAGTCCTAGAAGCTAGGATGGGAGCAGAGATATAATGGGAGAATATGAATGAGCCCTTCAAAGAATTTTCCCGGTTCATAAATATCTGTGCATGATCCCCAAAGTGTAATAATGTATATCGCAAATTAAGCCCTTCTTAAACGGATTCCCCAATGAGCAGGTCAATCTTTTCTTCAGAGAAATAAATTTCCTCAACCAACCCTTGTGAGCTAGAGAACCAACATTTTTTTTTTTTAAATAATCTTACCTTCCCTAGTGTCAATAGGAAACAGTATTTACTTACTACTGTTTTCCTTTCAAAAATCTGTCTAGTTGCATACTAGGAACAGCTTCGGCTGGTTTGTTTGTCTTGGACAAGCTGTTGAAGTGAAAAGTTTTTGCTTGGCTGAATGTGGGACAGTTTCATAACCCTTCAAGAAGTGCACTGAAGGTGGGTGCCAGTTTCAAAGGCTGCCTCAGACAGGCCTCCACTTGCTGCCCATTGTCAAGGGTGGCCAGCGTAATTAAATTAAGACAATGAACAAAGCAATAGATGTAACTGAGACCAAGTCCATGAGTGCTTTTCTTTGGTCCTTGTCATTGTCTACAACAAAGAAGTCCCATGTGAGAGCCTGGGAAGAGAGCCAAATGCAAACCAGACGACATCCCAGCTGGTTTTGAGTGGCCTCCACTGAACATGTGTGTGCATGGGAACCACGCTCCTTGGAGCGGGGGAGGCTTCTCTCAAGTGAGTGTGTGCCTATGGCTTTGCTGTGATGCCAACACAGACCCAGAAGAAATAGAAAGGATCCCTCTGTACAGACTTTACACCTCAGCTTTGAGACAAAAGGAAAAGAATCTCCCTGTCGGGAAAAGAACAACATCTTATGTGGTTGGCCAATTTAACCTCTGTTCTTTTTGCCACAGCCCTTATGAATTTGTGACACATGGAAGATACCTGACTTCCTCCTTCTGCAAATCTGGGATTTAATTTGGCTCGAGAGGAAGATTAAAGATTAAACATTGCATGTGGCTTTCTTTAATTTGTTATTATTTCATTCTCTAGTATTCTCCTAGTTTGGGTGTTTCCCACAGTCATAAAATATTTTTTTCTAAGATGGTAGAAAAAAAAGGTAAAACTCAAATCAGCATATTTTTAGACCTCTTGGTTAATTTGGTCAGTAGTTTGATAGAGAAGTAGTAGCTATATAGAAAGCTATCTAGAAAGCCACATAGCTGATCAGCTGGGAATTGAACAAAAATGCAACAAGGAGTTTAGGATGACAGTGATCCTACACTGTGGCCCCATATGTCTTTCTGCCACTTTTCTAAAGAACTCCTTTAAGAAGGCAAAATGAGATGTATGATCAGAAATACAAATTTACTGGTAGTTCAACAGTAGATGCTTTTATTCAGCAAGAAATACATGTTAAGTGGACTGGATAAAAGGTCAATGATATTTGGGAGAAAGTGCCAGGATTTTAAACAGATGGCATTTCACACTGCCCTATATAAATGCCCAATTTTGTTCCACAGCTTTTTTTCCCCCCAGTGACCCCTGAGCTAGATATTTAAACAAACATTTTTTACACAATGATGCCATCCTCCTTCTATTCAGTCCCTACAGGGATATTGACCATCAACTTACAAAGTGCTAATTGGCTTTTATGAAAGACTTGGTGCTAACTCCAGTGTCAGGTAGAGCTGAAAAGCATGTGTAAGAACAATTACCAAATCCCTCAGGGCTTTAGCTCAGGGATTGGTAGTGGATTCTGCCCCAGTGTCTCATCCTTTCCAGGTATCTAGTCTGGGTGAACACAAATGTCCCTTACATGATCTCTAAGCTCCTAACAATGATTGGGTGATCGGTCATTACCTTAGTCAGAAAAATGAATTTGGAGATTCCAGCCACCATGGAAAGAAAGAACTCTTGTTTTTTGTCCTTATGGAAACATGTTCTTAAAAAAAAAGTCTCTGTAGATCTTTAAACCCTATTTTATACCAATAATTATCCATTACATTCTCCTATAAGGGCTTCCTGGCTAGAGATGAAACCAAGATAAAAAAGCATCTTATGTTTATGCATGCAAAGGCCACTTCCTCCTAGATTTCATTTCACATCTTATTTGTCTAACTAAACTTTGCTATTTAAATACATTCAAAGATAAAATAATAACTATAGGAAAAGTATAATAACCTGATACTCATTCACTCATTCATTTAATTCATCCTTCAGCAATGTAGTGAGCACCTGCAAAATCCTGGGTACTGTTCTAAACATGGGGCTGTAACAGTGAACTGACAAGTCCCTGCTATCATAGGGCTTCTGCCCTAAGCAAAACATAGAGGAAAACATTGCTTGTTGATGAGTGAATGATAGCACCAAAGCCAGGAACCCTGGAATTTTAGTCTAGGAATGGCTACATCCTAGTAAAGATAAAATCATGATAATAAAAGTAAGATAAAATAATAATAATACTTATATAGCGCTTGCCATGCAACAGAGATATTATAAGTGCTTTTATGTACTAATTCTTTAATCTTTAATCCTAAAAGGTAAAAACTATTATCCCAGTTTATGGATACAATTGAGACACAAGAAATTTTCACTCCAAGAAGCTCACAGGGCTAGAAAATGGAAGAGCTAAGATTTGAGCCAAGTTCAGTATGTCTGTGATTTTACAGAGTCTAAAACAATTACAAATTTTCCCACCCTTCTCATTCTAAATCTCTTTCTTCAAAGAGAAAAAGAAATGAAAAAGAAATAACTTTTCACAGAAATTAAAACAGAACAAAAACGCAATAAAACAATACAAAATAACCCCCAAATATAATTTTTTTTTCTCACTGAAAATAAGATGCTACAGGCCAGAAGATGAACTTTCAGAACCTCCCTTCAATCAATGAATATGTGATAGCAGCAGATGAATAGAAACACAATTTTGTGTGGTTATAAGGGGCACAGAGAAGTAGCTCGAATGAGTTACTAAAAACTAAAGCCTACTTACTCAAATACGTCTTTCTCAGAAAAATCTAGCCCCAGGTCTCTCTTAGACTGGCTGGTGAGTCTTAAGCTAGAAAAGATTGAGACCCAGCGTTAGAAGTAGATGTGTAGGATATATAAAACTTCACCAAGTTAATGTCAGTTTTTCCTCCTTTGCTTTCAGGAAGTACATTTGAAGAACGCAAGTAGAGGGAATGCGGGCAATAGGAACTACAGAATGTAGGAAGACCTTCCTGAGGAATGAAGAATGAGATGCCATCAGCAGGATCCTTTGCTCTGCATGAATTACCAGTTCAACACCAGAAGACCCACCAAAATATAAGTTTGATAACATTTCAAAAGATGGGCATTCCCCCAATGAAATACACAAGTAAACATTTCAAACATTGTCTTTAGAAGTGATTGTTAAAAGCTTTGCACCTTGCAGAATAAGGTCTTGGCGTTGGTAGATTGCTGTTGATCCTTTATTACTGATGTTCTACAGAGAAAAAAAAATCTATCTATCTATCTATCTATCTATCTATCTATCTATCTATCTATCTATCTACATATGTCTTAGTCCGTGCCTCTCAAGAGCCACAAATGCATGGGTGTTGTCTAGATCCAGTTGCACTAAATTTGTCTCTGAATCTTGGCTGCTGGAGCCATTCATTCAGTAGTCTTGTCTAAGTGATTTATTTTTTTTTAATTTGCACTTCTTTGTATGCAACACAGGCTGATTTTTTATTTTATTTTACAGTGTCTAATTACCTTGCTTATCTTTCTCTGCCCACCCTCCTCCATCTCCGTTATATTTTCCAAATTTGGCCTCCTCCCTAACAGCAGCAAGCAGTCAAGTAGCACACCAATATTTAACCCACAAGATTCTATCTGCAGCAGTGGTACCAAATATAAGTTGGATGCATTTGCTGTAGACACAAGGCTTTATTTTTCCATATCTTGCTAAAAAGAAAATGCAAACAGTTGCAACTTTGAGGCCAAATGTTCTTAGATGTACGTGTTAAGTCCAGAAAGTCTCAAGCTCTCAACAGTTCCTTCAAATGATGAGTTAGTGTGTGACCTAATTAGTAACTTCTCTTTGATTTTCTCCATATAGAGCACTATGTAAATTTCACATATCAACATTACAGGATATATCAAACAGTATGTAAAACTCTCTCTCTCTTTTTTTAGTACAATGGTGCTATTTTGTAGTTTGTGATATGAAAGAGTCTGGCCAAAATGGTAAAAGGTGAAAGCAAAACAAACAAATAAAAAAGGATGCCTGGAGCCAAAGAAGACACAGAGGGGAAGGGTCCTAGAAATCCAGTACCTCCGATTATGCCTTCCAAGAGAAAATGAAGACACAAAGGCCACTGATGCAAATTTGTTTGGCAAGTCCAGAGAGGAGTGGAAAAAGCAGAAGGCTAGAAATGTAATAATCCTGGTTTCTTCTCACTGATTAAACAAACATTTGCCAACTCGGCCATGGACTCACCACTTTGTGACCTTGGGCAAGTCAATTCACCTCTCTGTGCCTCAGTTTCCTCATCTGCAAAATGGGGCAATATGCCATCTACCTACCTCACAGGGGTGGTATGAGGATTAAAAAGATAAAGCTCCAGAGTTTTATCCTAAATTGCTACGAGGGTGCAAGGTCAGAGCCCTTGAGTTACTGGGATGCAAGGAATTCTATAAACAGCTCATTCAGAGCATAGCTAGAAAACTGATTAGTCAAATGCTCCTGACATGCCAATTTTTGTCAGTGAAGCTATCTAATTAAGAATCCAACTAGCTAGTTGTTAAAAGCTAGCAAGCAGCTTGATCTCTTTTAAAACACTTTTCAAAATTAGAAACATTTGATTAACAACTTGATTTTAAATTCTGCACTTGGGTCCATAAATACAAAGTGAAGAAAGGGAAATAAAAAGAAAATAAAGAGAAAAACAAAAAGATTTCTACCAGCAAAAGGGTGATTACTTGATTTGTTAGCACTCACTGACTGTTCCATGCAGTTTCTAGAAATCTAGTAATACTTCTTTTAATATTATGATACTCTACTCATTTTGAAAAGTTATTCCATTTTTAGGCAATCTAAAAAAAATGGCCCAAGATTTCAACTATTGAAATAATATCTTATAAAAAGTCACAGTTACTTTCTTTAATCAATTTTGCTTTTATTGTTGTTGCTGTTGTTAAAATGCATTTGACTAGAGTTGCTCATTTATAGGCAAAAGTTTTCTTCAGAACTAGAAACTTTCCCTCATGTCTGTTTAGAAGAATGGCCCCCATGAATGTGTGTTATCCATTCAACTAAATAATTGGTATCAAGAAAATCCAATGTTGAGGACAGGCCCATGGTGACCTAAAAAATGTTTCCAGCCTACATATCAACAATGAATCATCCACCATTTGGATCTTTTATCAGCCTTAAACCTTTTTGGTGAGAAGCAACCAGGTTTATTATTTCATGCACATTGTATCCTTCTTAGTTTTTGGAAAATATATATATGGAAAACAAAATGACATGTGTAGTTTTCATCCCACTGGTTCACCTCAAGATCCAGTGGACAGAAATAAAAAATAATAATAATTAATTAATTAAAGAAGACTTCCTGGATCTCGGAACATATGCAAAAAGAAGGCCTATTTAGTGGGTGCTCCTGCTCAGCCAACAAGCATTTTAACCCTCAGTGCCCAGTGCTATTTGAATTGAGCATCTCTGGTGTACTGAGTGGTATTCTAATCACTGTGGACAGATGTCAAAGGAACTACAAGTAATTTTTGTCCTTCATCTGTTTCCACACATATGGGTTTTGTGGAGTGACGTGCTGGACTCCTCTTCCCAAAATGGCACTTCTAATTTTATTTCTTGTTCGTAGAATGCACCTTTTAAAATCACTGACTCCAGAAACATTTTACATGTATGCTCCTGTAGACCTAGCAAGATAGGGTAATTCTATGAGTGTCTATGTCTTAACTTGATTCACTTAGCAATTCTATTCACAGCCCAGATGCCCCAGTAAGGAAAGCTTAAATAGACAAAAAGACACCATCTTTCTTAACTTTTTCCAACACATGGTCCTCTCCAACTACATCATAAATCAACAAATTAAAAAGTAACTAGTTGTTATACTAACCCAGTATCTTATTTGCAAATGAATTAAAACTAGAAGACAACTTGATGTAAACTTCAAAAAGTTAGTTGACCCACATACACTACAGCAGAATGTCCCAGGGTTGACAGAGAGGGAGCACCTAACATTTCACAACTCAAAACTTCATAAGCTTTGCTTTAAATTTTAAAATGAGAAATTTCAGGATGTTTATGAAAGAGCCATGCCTACTGGTAGGAATTACCATTCAATGTATATTCTTATTTCCAATTTAAATGACAATACAGAATACCTAAGTCAAATTTCTACTCCAGCTCCCTCACATAGGAGAGTAGCACTATTTGAACATTTTAAGATGAGGAGGCTCCTCTGAAAAAGCTAATGAATCTTTCCATCAGAATCCACTCTTCTAGACCTAAAAAAAAAACACCTCTCCCAACACCTCTCCCCCCGAGAGCCCAATGAAATACTTTTAAAAAAATAGTAATAATAACTTCCTGGAAAAATAAAAAATAAAAAATCCTGGCCACCTTGAGAATCCTTCCCCTCCTGGGAATGTCAATGTTCGTGTAGATGGAAACATCTTGTGCACTGTGGCTCCAGGATTTCCATTACTAGCTCATGCACTAGTGGGATCCAATTAGAGGATGTAGCACAATTTTGCTTTCCCATTTATTGTTTGGCCAGCTATGCCAACATGGTGCTATTGTTTCTTTAAGAAAGTACTTGACAAAAAAAAAAGGAAAAAAAAAAAAGAAAAAAGCATGGACATATTTTTTTAAAGTGTAAAAACAACAATTCTATAGCTAGGTGGCTTCATAAGGCAGCACTAGGTCTAGTCACCACCACCTTTCAACTTCTTATCACTCACAAGTAGCAGACTGTTCACCGAATTGTGAGTGTGGTGGTGTGGGGCAGAGGATGGAAAATGTTTAGAATCCCAAGGTTCCATTATTTTGTTGGCTCTCAGCAAAACTAGCACTATGTTACCCAATCTGAACACCTGGATCAAGAGCATGAAATATAAATGGGGCAAAAAAAACCAAACCCCAAACACACACACACACACACACACACACACACACACACACACAAAATCAACTTTACAGGAAAATGGCAGAACTAAAAAGATGGTTAAGTTACTTATTGATTTTTTTTTTGGGGGGGGGGAGTGCTCTCTGCTCTTAAAACAGATATTCAGCAAGTAGAGAAAAATACAAAGAGAAAAAAATGCATACATTCACCTTCTAAAAATAACGTCTGCCCCATTTCCCTTGAGTAAATTTTTAGCATTGGCTGGTTTATAGAAAACATTCTCCCTTCATCTAAACATCTCAGAGAGCAATAGCTCCCATGAGAAGCAATCACTAATCTCATTGGGAAGTGTTGGAAAGTATTTCTTTATGAGTTGGGGTTATCTATTGATAACGATAGAGGAGAAATTGGGAGAAATCATTGAAAGAGATGGCTAACAATCTGTGAAGACTTTTTTTTTAAACTTTATATAGGCTTTATGAATATCTTAATGTTCAAAATGACTTGGTTCTTTCTTCTTCTTTTATGTTGGCCAGGGGTCTTCAAACTACGGCCCGCGGGCCACATGCGGCTCGCAGAGGAGTCTGATCCTGCCCGCCAGTTTTTTTGGGCAGTGAGCGCAGCCGAGGTGTTACAGTAGGAATTAGTAGTTCATATAGTCCGGCCCTCCAGCTCTCTGACGGACCGTGATCTGGCCCCCACTTTAAAAAGTTTGAGGACCCCTGAAAACCCACATAGACTTTAAAGTTATAGGCTGGAAATGTACATTTGACTTGTCAAAACTCTAATCAGACTATCTAAAATGTTTTTTGCTATTTTTAACCTTAAAAGATTGTGCTAATATTCGAGACACATTCTGTTAGCTCTCTTCATTGGAAAGAGCATTCCCGCTCAAATCACCTGGGTTTTCCCAGCAATGTTTTCAAAAGGTATATCTGACTTACACATGATTGTGCATCATTTATTTTAAATTTTTAAATAGAAGAATTGTGATTCTTTATGCCCCTCTCCCGCAATCATCAGAAAGTCCAGAAATGGAGGAGGCAAAAACAAGAAGAAACATTTTGTTGGTTTTTTGTTATTGGTTTGTTTGTTTTCAATGCTAGTGCTTAATCCTATAATACATATTTGCTTATCAATATTTTAATACTCTAAAAAAACTTTCCTGTTAGGTATTAGAAACTGATGCATAGATATCTTTTTTTTTTTTGTATGATTTCTATTTAAAAAAAAAAAAAAAGGAGATGAGAAGACTGTCTGAAGCTTTGAGTGCATATGGTACAAGATAAAGATATCAATTTAAAGAACTAAGTCCTATCTGTAACAATGCTTTGCTTTAAGAAACCTCTTCCTAGATAAGACAGAGGCCCAGGGAATTTTGGAAACTGTCTTTATTCCTCCCAGTCCTTATTCATTTAGTATCTGTCTCAAAAATATAGAGAGGGCCTAGAATTAAAAGGACCGCTTTAAAAAACATAAGTTTTACATCTTACCTCTTAATTTGACCTTCAACATGGTCCCTCTTTTCCCCCATTCTTCAGCTGTCATTGATAAGGTCTTTTGAGGGGGAGAAAAAAAGAACATTTTTTAAATTTAAAAAACTAGAACACAAAAGCCCAAATATCACTTCCCTGTTGAAATATGAGTTAATATGGAGGACACAGAATTCCTCCTACTTAACCCACAGAATCCTTTTCAAAATGACCTTTCACAATCCTTAGAATCTGCCCTCTTTTTTTAATTGCCCAGGCCAACAGAATCTGAAAAATAAATATTACTTATTTTATTTTGCCCAAAATACGCTGATGTAAAAGTAGGAAAACTGAAAACAGAACTCTAAAATCCCTTTCAAGCCCCCCACTGGCCCTACTCACTCACCCTCACTCACTGATAATAATCCCTTACTCTGATTTCTTTTGGATATTTATCTTGTACCTGCTGCTATACACACTGCAGGAGGGACTCTAAACCTCAAGCATCTCCTCACATCTCTCCTCTGTGTCTGTGTATCATTAACATGTCTATTCAGTACTTTCAAAAACTTTCAAACATCATGCAGCTCAGATTCAGTTTACATAAGGGCCCCAAATACCATGTCTATCTCTTTTTGCTAAGAGGGTTAATAAACTCTGAGAAATGGGATTACATCATGGGTTTTGCTTCATATGTTTTTATCACACTCACAGGCCAAGTGTGATAAATAAACTTACAGACACTGAATTAATTTTTCCGGCTACTTTGAAAGCAGAAAATGGGGTTCAATGACTTGGTCATTCATTTCATCTGTCTTTGTGCACAAGCATAGTTTTCATTAAGTGAACTCTGATTGTATTTGAAATTATTATTCATTTATGGCAGAGGAATATCAATCCTAATGACTTCTAAAATGTAACTAACTAAGTCATTATCTTACATTTACTGTTTAATAAGCATATTTTGAAAATGTATGGCTAGAGCATCATAATAAAGTGATATATCTTTCTTTAGTAATCACATTCAAATTGGTCTTGTTTGATTAATTTGTTCTTTTTTTGGACAATGTTGATGTAATGTGTCATTCCTGAAGAATTCTATTGTTGCCAAGCATTTTTATTAATCAAGTTCATTGCAACAAATAAACATGAAAACTTACCCAGGAAACTCATCATATACCACAATGGAGATATCACATAGAATTTACAGTTTATATTTAAAAACAAATATGTTTCCAAAAACTTGTATAAACCATGTGAGATGAATACATTGTAAAATATCCTTATGGATAATAAAGCAGGTTTAAGTAACTGATCTTATTCACATAACCCAACAGAGAGTTAAAATCGATGACATAAAGCATTTGGGAAAAGATTTTCTATCACATATGGTACATGTAATATACAAGTAGCATTTAATGTGCTCCCATATCAAGAGATTTTATAAGAATGTGATCTCTCAGCATTGAGTTTTTGTTTTAATAAATCTAATTCTTTACTGAATAGGTACTGTGAATATCAAACTCATAGCAGCATTTGTGGAAGACAATGTGGAAAGATTAGCCATTTCTCTATTGTTTAAACACATCTCATTTCATTTTTTTAAAATATATATATATATATTTATTGATTTAAGAGAGGAAGGAAGAGGGAAATAGAAACATCAGTGATGAGAGAGAATCACCTATCAGCTGCCTCCTGCAAGCGTCCCACTGGGGATTGAGCCCACAATCCAAGCATGTGCCCTACCTTGGAATCGAACTTTGACCTGGTGGTTCATAGGTCAACGTTCACCATGAGTCACACCTACTGGGTTACTTTTCCTTTTCTTTAACTCTCTGTGAGCTGTTTGGAAAGTTAGCTAAATATAAAATAAAGGCTCAGGAGCTTTAAGCTTGATTTTAGGAAATTAACAATAATATTGAAGTTTCCTTTCTTATTTTCCCTTGCGTTGCTCACTGTCACTTCCCAACTTCAGTCCATCAAAGTTTCCAGGGCTTTCCCTTGGTCTAACATTCTCAGCATCTCCTCATCTCCTCATCCTCTCTGTGCTCAGCATCTTGAGTCCCATGGCCACGAGCTTCCAACTTCATTGCTGCTAAGAGAAATTTCAAAAATTTCTACAAGGTTCTACATGCCATGTAATATAATTCCTCCTTTAGTCCCCACAAATTTTCAGTAAAGTTCACAAAAATAGTTTTTTAAACATTCCATTAAAGAATTCTGGCTGCTCATTTGCCTCCTGTCATTTAGTAAGACCTCTTCCTCTCTTCCCAGGAATTCTTTCCTATACAGTCCTTCATCCTCTCTACTAGAAAGAACTTTCAAAATTGTATCACCTTCTTAGTCAGAGCAACCTATCCCCATCACAGCTTTGCCTGGGGTAGAGGTGGGGGCAGGGCCCTGATCATCTTTTATTACTGAATTTGGTGGAAAGGTGTCTTTTCCTAAACAAAAGAGAAATTCTGTCCCTAAGAGGAATTCTGTCTTCCTTCAATGTCATCTAGGTGAAAACATGGCCTCTTTTTAAAATAATCTCCTTCCACTAAGACCTGGATGAGTTATAATTGCCACTATACCTCAATAATAATGATGGTTAATTGTTGCCAAGCATGTACTGTGGGTTAGTCACTATGCCATGTGGTTTACCTACATTATCTCTTTAGTCCTTATAGAAATTCTATGAGTCAGGCACTATAATTTTATAGACAAGGAAATGGGGGCTTGAAGACATAACTTACTGAAGGTCACAAACAGGCAAGGCAGGCTGGAATCCAGGTCTGGGGACCTTACAACCTGCATTTTTACTCTGTCATCACCCACTCATGCTCCAATCTAGACATAAGGACTATTTTCTATATCAATGTCATACATTTTTATTTAATTTGTTTCACACACTACAGGCAGATTTATAGCCAATTGCACCTTTGAGTGATGTTATTTTTGAATATGACATTCTTAAGATAAGTAAGCATTTCTGCTCAATATTCATGCTTCTACCTGGGTTTTTAATCTTATCCACTGCCCATCTGGCACCCTGTTCACATTGCAATGTTGGTCACTGTCCCTCACGCCATGTACGGTATATGACATCCAATGGTAAACCAACCTCAGATACCACAGTGAGAAAGGATATGCCTTAGGCCATCATACAGCCCAGAAATAAACCATTTCCACAGAAAACTAAAAGCTAATCATAAAGAATCTTGCCAAAAGCTCTGACAACTATCCACCCAGCTTATCAAAGGCAGTGTGGTCTCAAGGAACGTGGCTGAATCAGAGCTCTCAGAGACAAAACTATGGACTCACAGAGTGAAGTTCATGACACCCACATTCCTACATCCCTGCCCTTCAATAAGGCCTCAGGCATCCCACTCCAGGGTTCCCAATGGGTCCGGGGCTAGTCCTAAATAGCATTTGGGAAAGGTGCGGGTACATTTGGGGTTGTCACTCATAGGGATTGAGGAGGGCATTCTTGGGATTTTAAACATTTCATGTAGATGAGAAACCTATTTATAATAATCTAAGCTAAAATATATTTCCAATTTATTTATTAACTCAAAGTATTTTTGCATGATTTTAATGTAAGCTGGATTTTCCGGAAATGGAATGCCCATGTTAAATCAAGGGGGGGCGGGGTGCTTTATTTCATTTGGAACTTTACCAAGTGTTGTCCACTGTCTTTAAAAAAACATCATGGATACCACTCCACCTGGGTACCTGTGTCAGTCTGCTGGTAGCTGTCACAGCCAGGATTCACCACATAAGTGGAAACATCTGGCCACTTCATTTCACTCTCAAATATAGTTATGCCTGAGAGGATCTGTCTTGTAATGCATGTTACTTTATTATAAATAGTTTTGTTTTGTTTTTTAGTTCTTCCTGATATTACAACATAGGCATCATTTTGATTTTTGTTTGAATTGTATAGGTCAACATTACCTATGAATTTCACTTTGGAACATTAAAGGGTATATCATAAAATAATTGTTATAAAAAAGAGTTTTGGGTCTGATAGGCCTGAACCACTGGGCTATCCAGACATACCAACTATGATCCTCTCTGGGTAATAATGGCAGGCAGCTGGCAGAGTTTTTGCCCTCTACACTTATCTGAAAGTGTAAAGTTGAGCTAAATGCTGATGTTTTTCTCGCCTTGTTTATGAATAGAGAATAAACCTCTATGGGATCCAATAAAGGATAACGGTTATGGTTAATGCAACATCTGGTTTCTAAATGTTCTTTCCTTCACCCTGTGATGGGACGAGAGGATTTTTGAAAAGAATAAAGCAATCGCTAAAAACAAAAACAGATGTAAATTGGCGTGGAGACAATTGTAGCAGTACATTAGCAGTAAAATTCAACCTTGGATTTCAAGGGAGGTAGGAAATGGGGCCTGGAAGAGAGGTTTCTCTTTTTAATAGTTGCTACCAAGAAAGCAGGAGATTAAGTAATTGTCCTATACTTTCCTAACGCTACTTGGTTTCTTCAATTCAGAGGCTCCTGCTTAGCCTCCAACCTCCTCCAGAAGGAATAGTGGGGTGAATCTCTCTCCAAATGGAAAGGGGGAAGAAGGAAGGCGGTCACAGTCTCCATTCATGGTGACATCGCTATATGAGTGCTCTGTCTGACTCCAACATTTCACCTCGCAAACATGGAGCTCTCCTTCCCAGTCCTAAATCTCTCAAACATGAGAGAGGGAGAGAGAAAGTGATTGTTCCTCTAGAGAGAGAGGGAGAAAACAGTGATGGGATGGATACCCAGGATGGTTGTGTCCCCTTATTTGGCCTAGAGCTTCTAATTCAGCCACCCTCCTAAAACCTAAATACTCAAAGATAGAGTTACCCAAAGACCAAATTTCTCCCCGTATTTCTTTTGACTCTCCACTTTAAAAGTCATTTGGAGCCCTGGCCAGTGTAGCCCAGGAGTTAGAGTATGGCCCTGTGCTCGGAAGGGTCTCAGGGTTCTAGTCAGGTCAAGGGCACATATCTGGGTTGCAGGTTCCCAACCCTGTTGGGGCATTTGTGGGAGGCAACCAATTAATGTGGGTCTCTCACATTGATGTTTCTCTCTCCTTTCTCCCCTTCACTTCTTCCTTCCACTCTCTCTAAAATCAATGGGGGAAAACTATCCTCCAGTGAGAATTAACAAAAATAAATATAATTTAGAAATGGAAATATTCCCATCCCACCACACAGCCTAATAAATTATCTCAGACTGTTAATATTGTTTCTAGACCCCACTGCTATACAGTAAAAGGCATGGTGAGATCATTCCATCCATAATTTGCTGGAATGTACCAGTTGTTTATCTATTTGCTCTCATATCTATTTACAAATATTTCCCTCATTGCTCTGTTTCATAAGGGACTACATTCCCCAGCCCCTGTGTTTTTTGTCTCCTGGGGAGGTGTGGCTAATAGAAGGCACTAATGAAGATGAGGGCAGGTGGAAGGAGGTGGCTAGGGTATTTCCATCCTGTTCTCTCTCTGCCCCAAGCAGCATCTTTGGCAATAACTGCAATTCCTCCCTCCATGATCCCTGCCTGCCCCCATAAGCACCCGGTCCCCCCATCCATCCAGAAGGTTTTTCTCAAAACACCACCTCTTTTCTTGTATCTCTCTATGTCCTAGGGATGGTAGTGACTTTCGTATGTTGTTCATCACTGGGTTGGCTCCCCTCTCTTGTCTACTCATCCTTTCCTTCACCTGTATTAAATACCCTGTTTAAAATACCTAGAATGGTCTCTGCTCCCTGCCTGGACCCTAACTAATAGCCACAGGAATGACATAATGGCAAGCAGCATGAGTACTGGAGTCAAGCGGATGTGGCTCTGACACTTCTGGCTGCGTGCTCTGAACAAATCAATCAACCTCCGTGAGGCTCAGTGTCCCCTTTTGTAAAATGGTACTAATAACATCATCCACCTCATATTGGTATTTGAAGATTAAACATTATCATGCAATAGTTCTTAAGTTCTACATTTCTCAAAATAGTGACATATCCAACAAATAAAAAGTAGAAATTGCAAGAAAATGATATGAGGTGGCAAAAGCTTTATTTGGCTAAAGTAGGGATGTTAAAAAAAAAAAAAAAAAAAAAAAAATTATCACCATTATGTCATTGGGAGGGAATTCATTTCATAACATAACTGTATCTCAAAATAAATGGCAGTTTCTTAAAATGTAGTAAGTTCACTTTCTGAAAATTGATCCAATTGGTGAATCTATTATTTTCACCTTTTTAGTTTCTCTACCAATAGCTGAAAATCCAGTCCAGCTCCAGTCTGCTCATCAGCTCATGTTCAGTGTGATTACTGACACTTGTATGATTTTTTATTAACACTACTTCTATTGTTACTATTAGGAAAGTGAGCATTAACTAAGGATCCAAGATACACCCACTGTAGCATTTCCTCCCCTGGCTTTGTCACACCCTGATCTATTAGTACACTCTGATTCACAGCCTCCACTTTTCTGACACTGACCAAGCAACCACCTTTTCCTTTAACTGGACCCTGACTTAGCAAAAACAGGTAGGAAGTACTGTTTGAACCTAAAAGACCTTGGTAAAAGTAAGTGTAAAATTTCAAATTTTTACTGTGTCCCTACCAGCCCAGGCCAGCAGGCAGAGCTACAAATTTTCTATATAATAATTTTTAACTACATATATGATACTTTCAGGCTGTCTCCCCTGTAATACCAAAATAATTATTCTTGTCAATATTATCAGTTTGAGGAAACAATGCAAATACTAGTAAATCAGTTGCTTGTCATTATGCACAACCTAAACCACCAGTATTTTTCAAACAGTTATATCAGCATATAACTTTAGTTAATCTGCCTTTTACTTTTAGTCATATTTGTTCCACACCATATTCTTTCCAGTCATCACTGTTATGTGTAACAATCTATTAAATGATATGTGATGGTCCTCAGCCTTTTAAATTTTCCATTATGTCAAATAATAGAAATATCCCTGATGTAGCAAGTACCAAGTTTCTGGAAAAAGTAAACCTATTTTATTTTTTTCTAAAATATATATTTATTGATTTCAGAAAGGAACACGGATAGAAAGAAATATCAATGATGAGAAAGAATCATTTATTGGCGAGCCCACAATCCAGGCAAATGCCCTGACCAGGAATCAAACTGTAACCTGAGCCAGACCCGCTACGCTGAACCTATTTTCAAATCTTTCTTGAGCTGATTTATTTTGAATATTTCTATATGTACATAACATTTTTCCAAATCCTCTCTGGGGGTCCCTCCTGTAGGATAAGAGTATATAGTCAACTGGAAAAGCAATTTGAAAAGTTCTAAGATTAGCCAAAACCGGTTTGGCTCAATGGTAGAGCGTCAGTCTACGGACTGAAGGGTCCCAGGTTCGATTCTGGTCAGGGGCATGTACCTTGGTTGCGGGCACATCCCCAGTGAGGGGTGTGCAAGAGACAGCTGGTTGATGTTTCTCTCTCATTGACGTTTCTAGCTCTCTATCTCTCTCCCTTCCTCTCTGTAAAAAAATCAATAAAATATTTTTTTTTAAAGTTCTAAGATTGGTTTTTGAAAATACAGTATTCTCAGAAACAGACTACAGATGCTATCCCAAAAAATGCTGCTAACTTCGTACTTGTAGGAGATGCCTTCCATGGGTTCGTCCATAGTCTTTTCTATGGACACTGTTATTCTTTTAAACACAATACAGTCCTCTGTATCCCCATATGACCATTTTGCAAGAATTCTGAGTCTAGACTTGTATTTCCCAATAAAGTATGCCGTAAGTTACAGCAGCCTGATAAGGAAAATATCTCAGCAAAAGGCTTGCTGAGAGAGTCTTCTGGGCACATTCATGCTCTCTGAAGTTTATTTGTACAATATTATTAAGTCAGTTCTCAAAGTTAAATTAATACTATTTCAACACTTACCAGAAGACAGTGGCATTGGGAACTACACACTCCAGAGTCACCATATTCCTTTTCACCAGAAAAGCAAATGAATGTGGGAAAACAGATGGTGAGGGCCAGGCACATGATGGTTCCACTTGCATTTGGTCAGGATACTGTCTCTGAAAATGTGACCTCTGCCCTATGAGCTGCTAGAGGAAGGTAGACAGAGCTTCTTTAAGAAACAACCCAGACAAACTCACTTCTTCCAATAGTTCTAATGGATTGCACACAAATACTCACACTTTTTCACCAGACCCCCTTGGGACCAACACAACATTGTTTAGAGACAAGCAGAGAGGATTAAGAGTGAAGTCTGTGAACCGCAGAACACAAGCTTCTTCTCCCTGAAACTAACTCACCCTTCTGGAGCTCAAACCCATGACCTTGGGCTCGTTAGCACTCAATTCCAAACACACTCCAAACAAACACAGATTTGAAGCCAGAGGAGGTTCAAACCACACGTAAGAATGTAATCAATAGAACCACAGGGAAAACACAAAAATAAACACTTTCTATATAGGCTGAAAGAACAGAAGATTTGGAAAGAGCCTACATTCTCTGAATCCCTTAGTCATCTTAAGGCTTACTGGAAATTCCCAATTGTATATCTTCTACCACTTTAACTTTGACCCATTTTCCCCTCTCGGCCCCCACCTCTGAAAGGAATTTACCATTTGATCTTTCAGTCCATGGCACCATCACTCGTCAACGAAGTTCAGAACGTTGGAGTTGCCCTTCACCTCACATTTGGCCACCCAGTAAATATTTATTCCAAAACAAAGTCCTTTGAGGCCTCTTTTCAAACATCTTTCATATCTCTCTTCCTGCCTACCCCCCAAAGTATCGCTATAGCTCAGATCTCATCACCTTCTGGGGAATTGCACGAATGACTTCCCAGCCTTCGTCTCTCCAGTCCATTCTGTTTACCCTTCTTAAAATTAGCAAACCTTCCCAGAAACTGCAGTGTCTGCTCAGCGGCTATTGTTCCAACCTGAAATCTTACATTTTCCCAATATCTATTACAATTAAACTATTTGTGTGCATCCCTACCTTTGCATAAGCCCTTTCTTTTCAGATATCCAAAGGCTAGCCACCATTTAAGACATAACCCATATCAAATTCTCTTTCCAGGGTACTTCAAGCACTATAAGTCTTTCTCTATTTTGAACCCCTAGATCCCACATTAGCAACACCATTCATTAGGAATCTCTACTGGTCTGTCATTAGTTAATCTTTCCTCTATGCAGCTTTTGCCTATCAATCATATTATAAATTCTCTGAAAGGAGGGATTTGGCTTTTATCCCACAGGAATTTATTCAAACCTAATGTGTGAGAAATGCTATGCTGGGAATACAGTAAAAAAAAAACAACAACACCGACTTATATTAGAGTATGAGGGAACAGACAAAAAACAGATGAACAAGGTGCTTGCATGTAGTAGAGAAAAGAAGAGGGCCGTGGGAGCAAGCATGAATTGAGTCACTGCTATTCATTCGCCACCGCCTTTCTTGGGCCAGGCAGTCTAATGGGGAACTCACACCTTTGCAAAATGAATTATTACTCTGATCTGTATTGGGTTCCCGTCTCCTCCAGCATTATCTCTCTTACAAATTTCATCCTGTCATCCAGCTGCTTCTTCCATGAAGATGATGCCAGACTGATATCTTTCTTGTGAGATTTATTGATTAAAATCCACCACCTGCCAATCACCTCCAACCTAGAATTACACTTTCCAATACAGCAGCCAATGGACATTTGAAATATGGCTGTCCCAAATTTGACTGTGCATTAGATGAAAAATACATACTGGCTTTCAAAGACTTGGCATGAAAGGAAACATTACATAATTAATACATGTTGAAATAATATTTTGGCATTAAGTAAAATATATTAAAATTAATTTCACAATTTACAATAGCTAGGATTTGGAAATAGTGTAAATGCCCATCAGCGGATGAGTGAATTGAAAAGCTTTGGTGCATCTACACAATAAAATACTACACTGATATAAAAGAGAAAGAACTCTTACCATTCACAGCAGTATGGATGGACCTGGAGAGCATTATGCTAAGTGAAATAAGCCAGTTGGAAAAAGATAAATATCACATGATCTCACTCATTTGTGGAATATAATGAACAACATAAACTGATGAACAAAAATAGACCCAGACAGAGAAGCACCAAACAGACTGTCAAACTTCAGTGGGAAGGCAGGGGTAGTGGGGATGAGAGATCAACCAAAGGACTTGTATGCATGCATATAAGCATAACCAATAGACACAGACTCTAGGAGGGTGAGAGTATGTACTAGGGGGTGGGTATGGATAGGGGAGGTCAATGGAGGGAAAAGGAGACATGTGCAATACTATATGCAATACTTTATACAATTAAAAAAAGGAAATCAAAGCCATAAAAGAAAAATGGGTGAAGTAAATGTGCTATGACTGATGTTACGTAGTATCTGCTGATTTTATATTAAATTTGGCTTTGAGCTTCCTGATTGAGCAAAAAAGTCAAGGCAAAAAAAAAATTAAATTTCATCTGCTTCTTTTTACTTTATTGAACGTGACTACTAGAAAAAATTGTAATGATACATGGCTAATATTGTGGCTGTCATATTTCTATTGAACAGTGCTGACCTAGAAGATCCATTAGCCATTCAACAGGTACTGAGCACTTACTGTATACCTGGCATGACCCTACTTGATGCCTACATTGTAGTACTGCCAGTATTTCAACTTGGTAAATTTAAACTGTGTCCTTTCCCTCTTCCTAGGCTACTCTACATTTTGGCTTTACTACATCTGTCTACTCTTCTCCAACCTTCCAGAATTAGAAAGTCAGATATCTTTATATTTCTTCACAGTTCATTTTTTGCCAAGTGTTGTGCAGTTTTCTCTGTAGGTTTGTATCTATTTCCTCCCTTCCTTGTATTCTCACATCACTGTTCTTGACCTCTTAAAGGACGGTTTAGTACAGCAGTCTCCAACCGTTCAGACTTCATGGACCACCAATGGTCCAATGACCACCAGTTGGCGACTGCTGGTTTAGTCCATGTGTCTCCATTCCAGTCTAACCTATGTGTTTCTGCTGTATATCAGTCTTCCTAACCATCACACTAATACCCCTGTTTCCCTGAAAATAAGACAGTGTCTTATATTAATGTTTTCTCCCAAAGTTTAGCTAGGTCTTATTTTCAGGGGATGTCTGATCTTTCCATGCGCTAGGTCTTATTTTTGGAAGATGTCTTATTTTTGGGGAAACACGGTACATACCAGAACCAAAGAATGGTGTGATCAAAGGGACACTAGGAATCCTTACAAAATAATGAATAGATAAGACATGTTGAAGGAGTACTGCCTTTTGCCACAGACCTCATATGCATCATCTATATATATATATATATATATATAAAAGCCTAAGTGACCAAATGACAGAATGACCCATCGCTATGATATGCACTGACCACCAGAGGGCAGACACTCAATGCAGGAGCTGCCCCTGGTGGTCAGTGCACTCCCCACAGTGGAAGCACTGCTCAGCTGACCTACAGGTGCCAGATGCAGGGCTCATGGCTGGTCGCCACAGCTGGGACACCGCAGCGGAGCTGCAGCAAGCCTGCAGAGTGGTGGTGGCGGTGGTGGCAGGCACAGTGGGGCAGGAATGAGCAGGCATGGCAGGAGGCATTGGCTGCTGGTTTCCAACCAATCCCCACAGGCTAAGCCAAGGGACCCCACTGGTGCATGAATCAGTGCACCGAGTCTCTAGTCACATATAATCATCCCAACAACATCATGAGGGAGATAATATTACACCCATTTTGCAGATGGGGATACCAACGTCTAGGGCAGTGGTTCTCAACCTTCCTAATACCATGGCCCTTTAATATATAGTTCAAGTTGTGGTGACCCCCAACCATAAAATTATTTTCGTTGCTACTTCATAACTGTAATTTTGCTACTGTTAATAAATCATAATGTAAATATCTGTGTTTTCCGACCCACAGATTGCGAACCACTAGCAGGGTCACCTAAGACCATCAGACAACACAGATATTTACATTATGATTCATAACAGTAGCAAATTACAGTTATGAAGTAGCAACGAAAATAACTTTATGGTTGGGGTCACCACAACATGAGGAACTGAATTAAATGGTCACAGCATTAGGAAGGTTGAGAACTACTGGTCTAGGGAGACAAACATGCCCCAAGCACAACTCTAGTGGTGAGCCCAGGTCTATCTGACCTCTGAGGCCTGACTCTTAATTTCTATTTTACATTATCAGTGTAAATGGGGAAAGTCTGCTCCTTAAGACTTGCCATTTTCTTTAAATCAGTAAATGATACTACTATTCACTCAATGGCTCAGGTAAAATACCTGAGTTCTTGATGTTTCCCTTTCTGTCACACTCCAAATTAAATTAATCAGTAAACCCCATCAATTCTCTGTTACAAATTGTATCCCAAATTCAACTTCCCACTATCTTCGGACATACATACCTATCATAAGCTTACCTGCAATTCTGATTTGGTCCCTTACTACTATAGTGGATTGAATTTTGCCTGCCCCTCAAAGAGATATGTTCAATTCCTAACCTCCCACAATTCCAATGAAAGTGACCAAATTTGGAAATGGTCATGGCAGATGTGATGAGTTTAGGACCCACAATGAAATCATCCTGAATCTAGGGTGGGCCCTATGTCCAATGAGTGATATCATTATGGGAGAAAAAGGAGGGAGATTTGGACATAGAAACAGACACAAATGAGAGCAGGCCACACGCAGACAGAGGAAGGCAGGAACTGAAGATATGCTGCCACAAACCAAAGAACTCCAAGAGCTACCAGGGGGAGTGTGCCGCCAGCAGCTTGACCTTGGACTTCTGGCCTCCAGAACTGCGAGAGGATGCAACTTCCATTGCTGTAAGCCACCTAATTTGTAGTAATTTGCTCTGGCATCCCTAATGCATTAACAAACTCCTCCATGGTCTATTCTTAACATAGCAACCAGTTGTCCATTCAACTGAAAACCAGATCAAGGCACTCCCTGCTCACAATCCTCCCTCCTCTACAATTCCTCATCACACTTGGAATAATATTCAAAGTCCTGCCCATTGCCTTCCAGGCAGGATGTGAACTTGTTTAGGCTGCTCTCAGATTTTCCCCTCTTAAGTCCACTCACTCTGCTCCAGCCCCTCTGGCCTTTTTCTGTTTCTCAAAGGCAAACGTGTATACTCCTACCTCATAACCACTGCACTTCTTGTTTTTTGTCTGGAAGGCTCTTCCCCCAGTTAGTCCCATGTATTTTCCTCAATTCATACAAGTTTCTTCTGAGAAGGAAGATAGGCCATCCCTGGCCACCCTAAAAACTTTAAATAGCATATTCTTACCCTGCCCCATACTACTTGTTGTTGTGCTCGTGGATTGGTTTGTCAGTTGATCTCATGGATGCATCCCCAGCACCTACAACAGACTCTAATACATAATAAGCCCTCAATAAAAAAAATAAAATTAAAAAACCCTAAAAATGGAACTCCCATTTGACCCAGTGATCCCACTTCTAGGAATATATCCCAAGAAACTAGAAACATGAATCAGATAGGATATATGTTCATAGCAGTACAATTCACCATAGCTAAGATTTGGAAACCACCTAAGTGCCCATCAGCAGATGAGTAGATTAAAAAAATGTGGTACATCTACACAATGGAATACTATGCTGCACTAAAAAGGGGAGTTCCTACAATTTGTAATAACATGGGTGGAGATGGAGAGCATTATGCTAAGTGAAATAAGCCAGGCAGAGAAAGATAAATATCACATGATCTCACTCATTTGTGGAATATAATGAACAGCATAGACTGATGAGCAAGAACAGATCCAGAGATTGAGAAACGTCGATCAGAATGTCAAACCTCAGGGAAGGTGGGGGTGGGTGAAAGTAAAGGGGAGAGATCAACCAAGGAACTTGTGTGCATGCATATGAGCCTAATCAATGGACACAAACAGGGGGGTGGGGCATAAGTGGGAGGTGAGGGGGTAATGGAGAAATAAGGACACATATGTAAATAATTATAATAAAAAAACACGATTCACAGAATGCATGAAAAATGAATTGAGTCGGGGCCTGAGAAAAATTTGATAGGATTGTGTGGTGGGCCAAGGATTCTACGTCAGGGTAATAAAAACATAAACAATAGTAGCAGCAAACATTTCTTGAGGGATTTCTGTGTGCCAAGCATTGCATGAAGAGCTTTACATATTTTATCTCAAAAATGACTCTTTTAGGTATCTAAATAATATAACCAGGGCTACTTTAAAACAGAGTCAGAGCTGCCATTTCTAAGAAACTGCATTTACAAATCTTATGCCTCAATCCTTTGGAATGCTAAAGCAGGGCAAAGTAACCTTTGGACTGGGCCTAAAGCAACATTGTGTGCCAAAGAACTGTTTGCAAGGGGAACAAGAGAGCAGATATTATGACTACCCACTGATGACTACCAGACTAATGACTACCAGACTGAAAGTTTAAAACATTTTTTAGAATTAGTGTCAATGTTAGCTATATGCACCTATAGAAATGTCTTTCTTCTAATGGTGTGATCGCTCCCCTACTCTTTTTCATAAAGACCCCATGCCTTTGGCTTCTAATTGGAACACTATTTGGGTTTCTGCCTCAATCAGTGCTTCCAGAATAGCTATTCTTTTTTTTTCTCTCAAATAAATAGTTTTGTCTCTCACTTTGTCCTTTTATTTTTAGATTAACATAGGTACTCATGATTACCTGTTGAGCAAACAGTTTAGAAAGATTAAGTAGCTTTAATATACATAATAGAAAAAAAGTTTGTAGAATCTATACATAATTCTTATAAACCAATATCAAAATACAAATCACCCAGTAGAAAAGTAGGCAAAGATATAAACAGAGAACCTATGAAAATGAACAAGCAAAATGACTGATAGTCATATGCAAAAAGTGCTCCCTCTCATTTATAATCAGAAAATTAATAAAAATTAAGCCACAATGAACATCCATTGGATGTTAAACACACACACACACATATATGTGATGCCAATATTACCATTTGTCTCTGTGACTCTAGGTTGAATGTGTTACAGAAAAAGATCAAAGTCTTTGTTAAATAACATTAAGTTTTACTTTCTTTCAACCTTCAATAAACTCCTTACAGTCAATCAAAATTGTACATTCCATCTGGCATTTATTTTTTTGAGATCAAAGAATTGTTTGGGGAATGAATATTGTTTGGTGTTGCTTCATTAAAACTGTTCTGGAGGCTTCCCTATTACTTAAATGAGTAGCATTCATTTTGTGAACTGAGAGATAATAAATATGTATAAAAGATTTCTCTTTGATTTCTCTCTCCTTCATTCCTGTAGCCACCTGTAGCCACATGTAAGGTGTATTTTGGTCTTTCCAGAGATTGGAAAGAAGCATGCCCATGCCCCCACCTAACAGAGAAACTAATCTGAGGAAGTGAAATAGAACTTCCATTTCTGAATCAATAAATTATCATCAGAGACAACTGCTTGAGTCTAAAGTACAAACAGCCATTTGTGTGTAAAAATTGATGTTTGTAGAATTGATAATGCATAGATGACAGCTGAGCCCAAGGAGGGGTGAGGAGATGCTACAGTAGATAGTAGTCTATGAGATTGGACAAGAACTTTGCACCTCCTGGGGTGAAGAGCTGCCAGGGAGAAGAAACACCCCAAGCCAAGGAAGAGTTGTAGAAGAGGTAGACTTAAAGAAGAATTGTGCCTACCCCTCAAAGAGATATAAAGAAGAATATGGAAACTTGGAAGGAGCAACATATAAATAAAACGTCATTTTCTCTTTCCTGATCACAACACACTTTGATGAGGGGATTTGGCAGGGAAGGGCTCCTGGTTGAAATAAAGATATTCTCTCAACCAAAGAAGCCAGAGATTATGCAGCCGAATCAACTGTGCTGGCCTTCCCTAATTTACCAGCTGTTTCCTTTTTGTTGAGTGGAAATAGAGAAATTAAACCTTCTAAACTCAATAGGAAAATAATCCCTTCAGACTCTAGAGAGCATGATCAGGTTCTTACAAGGGAAACTATTCAGTGGTGACCGAGGAAGGCATCTCCAGAATACAAATTTGAGGGCCCAGACATGGGATGCTCATCAGCCGTTCTAATGGCATTTGCAGGGCTATTTTTATGCTTAATCAAATGAGCCTCAGACAGCTTTTGAATATGGAAAGGGTGATATGCAAATGTGTGTGCCAATTTCTGGTTATGCACTTTGCTTAAAAATTGACTTGGACTAGGCTGAAATATTGGCCAGAGGGTTTTCTTGGTGAGAACACAGTAAAATATGTGGGTGTCTTCTCCAAGCCAAGCTGGGGAAGGTGTCACTTCACTTTGCCTCTGGGGGTTGTAAAAGGTCAGCTAGGTGACAAAGTGACAAATTCTCATTACACGATTTAACAAGATTTTATAGATTACGTGTTGAAGTAGGCAATTTCCATGACCGTTTCCTGGATGGGGAACACATTGAAATCTTCTCTGAAAAGGATAATAAATGGCCCAAAACATAAAAATTGAATTACCGCATTTGCAAGTGCTTTATAAATACAAAAGTGTAATCAATATAATTTATGACTAACAGAGCCATAAGAAAGCAATCTCACTTGAAATGCTTATTTCACAAGTGAGGAGAAGCTATCAGACTTAGTTCATAATTAGACACCTAAGGTTTGACTGGATTTATGATATAACAGTGCCAACTTAATACTGCTGAGAACCCTGCTTAGGTTTTTCCATATGTGTGTGGAAATAAAGCCAGGGCACCCCGAATTACACCCCAGGAATGGATATTTCTCTCAAAGTTCTTGTCTTTCTATGTTCCCCAAAATATCCTGGTTTCTAGGAAATACCTAGTGGAATAAAGCAAACAGGGGAAGGGAGACCCCAGAGAAAACCTTCCTAAAACTACTAATTCGTCTGAAGAGAAAAAAAATCATTTTTTCCTTGGCTAAAGTAATTTGGTTTGGCTTTCCACATGACCCAAATTCACCAGATAATTACCAGTTCTCTGTTTCTCTTCGTGCCGTTTTGGTCTGGCCTTTGAATCCTGAGTGTACCCACAGTCCAAGGGATTAACTGAAAATTTCCCCTGACATTATTAAAGCCATATACCATGCATTTCATGGCCTTCTTGCTGCAGGACCCTGCATTGCCAGGACAAGAGATTGCCCTAGGCCCGAGGTCGGCAAACTGCGGCTCGCCAGCCACATGCGGCTCTTTGGCCCCTTGAGTGTGGCTCTTCCACAAAATACCCCGGCCTATTCCATTTTGAAGAAGTGGCATTAGAAGAAGTTTAAGTTTAAAAAATTTGGCTCTCAAAAGAAATTTCAATCGTTGTACTATTGATATTTTGCTCTGTTGACTAATGAGTTTGCCGACCACTGCCCTAGTTCCCCCAGATCAGATAAAGGAGTTAATAGAAGGGACTAGTTGGGGTTACAAACTGAATAAAGGCAAGGATGTTTCTGCCTTATATGTCATTTTATCCTCAGAACCTTGTATAGTGCCTGGCAGACATATAGAAGGGGCTCAATAAATATTCCTTCAAAGCATATACAAATGAATGAACAGAAAAAATGACCTGAATTACCCCAGAAAGTTGAGGTAGTAAAAATGTAACTTCTCTCTTAGTTGTAAAATAAAAACTGTCAGAAGGGAAGGCTGAGAAGGACAGGTGGGTGGGAAGAGATCAACCAATGAACTTGTATGCATAACCCATGGACACAGAAAATAGGGTGGTGAAGGCCTGGGGTGGGGGTGGGGGCGGACTAGAAGAGGTCAATGGGGGATAAAATGGGATATATGTAAAAATTTTCAACATTAAAGAGTTTGAAAAATAAAAATTAATAAAAATAAACCATAGTTCAATCTAAAAAAAAAAAAACTGTCAGAGTTTGTCAAGTCTGTAAAACACACACACACACACACACACACACCTGCCAAGGTATGTCTGAAAATGGACAGTAAGAACAATTATAACAATTGTTGAATTCCACTATGTAGTAGGCATTGTTCTAAGTCCTTCATGCATATTAATTCATTTAGTTACTGCAAACCTATGTGGCAGATACTGTGACTGTGCCACCTGGCAGACATGAAAGCAAGAGTTTCATAAACTTTCTCCAAGTTTCCCACCTCATAAGGGTAGAGAAGCAGGATATAAGACAGTCAGCCTGGCTCCTGGGACCACACTCTCAATCACCATGCTCTATTAAAACTCCTAAAATTAAAATTGAACCTAAGTAATGAAGACAGTTGTTGCATAAGCAGTAAGAATGCTAGGGGCTTTCCCTCCACGTCTCCATTCACCTTCTGTGTCTGTGTTTCATGGCATTTATTAGTTGGTCTTTAGTCATTAAAAAAAGTGAAATACCAAAATAAATAGCGCATAAGGAACTTAGCAAAATCTCAGGGCTTTGCTGGGTATCCCTTTTGGACAGAATCCATGGGTGACATGTAGGCAGCTGGTTACAGAAGGTTCTCAATGAAAAAGCCTGAGAGAAACAGCTAACACAGCCCTCTCCTACATGGCAGTGCATAGTGTTCAGGGTACAATGTCGCTCTGTGCTCACCAGCCCCCTCCATGGGTCTCCTCTGGTCTGTCCTACTCATCCCAACCCTCAGCCCACCACTTGTCTCCCTCTTATAATCAGGTGACCACCACCTGTGAGTCCAAAGAGGGAACACCATAATCTATTTCTTCCCCTGTTCTATTTGACACATAATTTTATGTCATCAATTCTACAGCCAGCTTTTTAAAAAACCTTCCCCCTTAGATTCTCAAGGGCTCTTTCCTCTCACACCAAAACCTGGCTGTTACAAACCAGAAGCTTCATATTTGAATCCATGCTTCTGCGGTGGGCTGAAAGAACCTATGCCATTAGCTTCTTCCCTTTTGCTTTCTGTTCTAATATTCCTCACACTCCTCAGAGAAATACAAGTGCCTCTGGCCAAACAGGGAAGCAGTGCTGGAACAAAAAAAAAAAGAAAGTAGATTTAATAGATGAAAACCAAAGCCCTCCTTTTAGGTCAGTCAACTACAGGCTGCTCAGTTTAAGAAATCACTGAAGTTTAATAATTCCCCTCACTGAAGTGACTTTGTTCCATTTTGTTTTATTTTGTTTTGCCTTCTCTCTATACATTCAGAAGCAGTTTGTGGACACAGTCCCCTTTGCTCTAGAGTGGAAAGGGCTGCGGGCCTTAGATTTTGTCCTAAGTCTGCCATTAACCAGTTAACTGCCATCTGTACAAAACGGAAACCATCCCCACAAGCCACAATGTTTTGAATTTAATTGCGTGTACAGATGCTCATGGCATACGAAGGGTTAATGCACTGCAAAACTTGGGCAGGCTACTCCCCTGCCCCAGGAGCTGTGTCCCAGTTGCACAACATATGGAACAATCGTTTTGGCCACTGTTCATGAGGCAGTTCCTGGGGGCCAGGCCTCTCGGGGAAGGTGTGAATGCATTGCTTCTCTTGACTTCCCAAGAAGCAAGAGCAAAGCAAGTATTTTCATCTGCATTTTACAGATAAGGCAGGCTTATCATCTGGGAACAGATGATAAATCCAGGATTCAAATCTAGGTTTTCTGGACTCTGAAACCCTTTGCCACTCTACAACTATAGAATTTAGACTAGGTGTGTGTGTGTGTGTGTGTGTGTGTGTGTGTGTGTGTGTGTGTCTGAAACACATCAATGCACAATCCTGAAAAAGGAATGTTCACTAGTCAGTCACCCTAGTAAAGGAACAGAGCCATAGGAACATCTTTGCCCAAGAAGCAAATGTGAGGGAAAAGGACATTCCCTGTGCTTGACCGATCTGGGTTGATTACATCATTCGGATGATTTCTCACTCTGTGGAGGCTAGACTAAAATTGCAACATCTTGAAAAAGGATGAGGAAGAGACCACAAGCATTCTGGCAAAATTCTGGTTAGCAGTGGCCTCTCATGCTGATTTATTCTGCTGCAATGATAAAGATCCCAGGCAGGCTCTCCGGGTAGGAAACTCCAGGGCCTAGGGAAGGAGCCTCATTGGGAAATGGACAATGAACCATATGCAGACTCCTGCATCCCTGACACAGCAAAAGCACACTGTTCGCTCGGGACAACAAAATTGTTTTCCCACTGTACGAGTGGGAGAGAGATGACGCATTCTGTGAGAGGAACTGCAACAGGTGGGGGGAAAACAAGGGTCACTTCCAAGAGGTCTGTTAAAACTTTCCCTTTTCAAAGTCTGAGGAAATAATAACGTGGCTGCCCAAGTGAAAATGTATCTGTTGCTGTGCGTTTGGTGTGCACCTTGCGTATCCACTCAGAAATCTCAATTAAAATCGCAGCTGAGATTTGCACATTGGATTCAGACATTCTCCCATGGCATGGCAAAGGAACAAAGGAAGGTAACCTCGTTGGTTGTTACACCTGCAACTGGGATGAATGGTGGTTGATGTCAGATGCACTCATATTGTATCTGAAGTAATAATAATGCCTTTCACTTGCAGAGAGTTATACAGTTTAGGAAATCCTTTTATTTGATGCCGTTCACACATTTGCTAAAATTAAATATGGTGCCTCCCTCACAAAAAATGATACAAAAAGATACTTATTTAAAAATCAGCTTCTACAACATGTAGATGAATAAACGTTTCTGAGCATCTAAATATATTTTATACACAGTCATAGCACCCAAGATTTCCCATTTCCCATTAGACAATTTTTCCCCCATCAGAACATCAGTCACACACACACACACACACACACACACACACACACAGAACATATTTCCTGTTTTTAGTTGGGTTGTCAAGCATTTTTTTGCTGGTTGATTTATTGGAGTCCCTTGTACATTCTTTATATGAGTTCTTTATCAGGTATATGATTGTGACTATCTTTCATTTGCTAATTGAGTCTCTGACTCATGTACCATTTGTCAAACTTTAGAATTAGAAAAATTGCTAGTGATTCTCCTGCCCAGCCTTTTAATTCACAAATGAGGAAAATAGGCCAGGTAACTAAGGACCACATAGTTACTTAGTGGTAAAATTAATATTAGAACCCAAGTCTTCTGACTTTCTCTCCTGGACTGTAGCTAATATTTTCTACTGGTGATTTTTAACGTGTGGTTGTCACACAATATAATATGGTCATATCATTCATATATAGAAATTAAAAAGAACCTACTGACATATGAAACAACATGGATAAAGCTCAGACATAATGTTGAGTAAAAAAGTCAGACATAATAGAATATATACTGCATTATTCCCTTCATACAAAGTTCAAAACTAGGCAAAATCAGCTTATGGTGATGTAAAATAGACCTCTATTCCTTGGGGAGGGGGGGTTGAGGCCAGAAAAAGACATAACAGAGCTCTCTCTATATCTTGGGAGATAGTTGCATGGATGAAGACTATGTAAAGATTTATCAAGCTGTACATTTAAGATTTGTGCATTTTACTGTATGCAAGTTATATTTGTATCAGTGGAAACCAAAGGAGAAAAACAGAGCAAAGGCTTAACTATTTCTCATTAACTGGACAGATGTTGAGCAAAAGAGAATAACACTGGCCTTCAAATGATTTTTAATCTGAATTATTCTTTTTGGCTGACTTTTACTATTACACAAGCCACAAAGTTGCCAAATCTCTACTTCTTTGAATAATCTGGCTATGCCTTGAGCAAGCTGTGGGTTGAGCTAATTGACCTTTAAAGCCACATCTGGGTCCCAATTTCTGAGATTTTTTAAAAAGAGATGCCAAAATATATATAATCTCTGAGTGGGAAGGAACACCAGAAGTGGTCTGGTTCTCATCTGTTATTTTTGTAGGAGGAAAGAGTGAATTTAGAGAATGGAAATGACTTCTCCAAGGCTGTCTGAGTAGTAATTCAGTGCAGCTCTGTAGACTTCATCTCAATTCAGTTCAACAAATAACCCTTGAGTACCTGCTGTGTGCCAGGCACTGAGTCAGAAACTAGGTTGGGTCCCCAGGTTCCATAAAAACACAGGGAAGGCACCATTTTGTTGTTTTGTGGTGGAGCAATGAGCTCATTTCCTACATCCAAGTGAAAGAACACCAAAAGACAAAGCCAGAAGACTTAGAAAGGAAGCAAGACAAAGGTCAAAGTACCAAAGTAATTCAGCCATATTATGTCCTTTCCTGCACTCAACCACTGAATCATCAAAGTCTCTCCTTGTCCCAGGGTATTGATTCTGGGACTCCATATCATGATAATGGCAAGCCATAATTCTAGAATCTACTGCATGAAAAATCTGATCACATGGCCTAAAATTATGTGAACCTGAAATTTTTGTAAAGTTCTACCTCCTTTCTGGTGAAACTTGTATTTCTAAGAAAATAACTTTTCTTCTCCAGTTGCATTAGCAAACATGAGGAATTAATTAATGTAGGCTTCTTACAAAGTGATTGTAGAAATCAAGCATGATAAATGTAAAGTTTACCACTCAAAGCATGAAAAGCACAAAAATTCAATACGGAGGCAACAGCATAGACACAGGCTCAGAGAGAAAGTCAGAAGACAAGGGTCTGAACTAAGATACCTAGGAATAACCTTAACTAAGGACATAAAAGACTTATTCTTGGAAAACTACAGGACACTGAAAAAAAAAGGGGGGGGGGGGATAGAGGAAGACATAAACAAATAGAAGAATATACCATGTTCATGAATTGGTAGAATCAACATCCTTAAAATGTCCATACTATCCAAAGCAATCTACAGATTCAATACAGTCCCATTAAAATATCAATGGCATATTTCAAAGATCTAGAACAAACTCTCCAAAAGTTCATCTGGAATTTAAAAAAAGACCCCGAATACCCTCAGCAATCCTGAGAAAGAAAAACAAAGTTGGAGGGATCATAATACCAGATGCAAGCTATATTACCAATCCACAGTTCTCAAAACTTCCTGGTACTGGCACAAGAACAGACATATAGACCAATGGAACAGAACAAAGAACCCAGAAATCGATCCAAGCCATTATGCTTAATATTTGACAAAGGAGGCAAGAGCTTACAATGGAGTCAAGACAGTCTCTTCAATAAATGGTGCTGGGAAATTTGGTCAGATACATGTCAAAAAAAAATGAAACTAGATCACCAACTTATACCATACACAAAAACAAACTCGGAATGGCTAAAGGACTTGAATGTAAGACAGGAAACCATAAAAATCCTACAAGACTCCATTGGCAGCAAAATAGCAGAAATATTTCATAGTGATATCTTTACAAACACAGCTCCTAAGGCAATGGAGACTAAGAAGAAAATAAACAAATGGGACTATATCAAAATAAAAAGCTTCTGTACAGCAAAAGAAATTATTAAAAAAAGAATCAAAAAAAAAACCCAAGAAAACATGGGAGAACATATTTGCCAATGATAATTCTGATAAGGGTTTAATCTCAAAAATTTAGAGAACGCATACAATTTAACAAAAGAAAGATAAATGATCCAATCAAAAAATGGGCAAAGGATCTAAATAAACACTTTTCGAAAGAAGATATTCAGAAGGCCGAGAAACATATGGAAACATCCTTAAAGTCACAAATCATCCAAGAGATACAAATCAAAACAACAATGAGATACCATCTCACGCCTGTCAGAATGGCTATCATCAACAAATCAACAAATGTTAAGTGCTGGTGAGGATGTGGAGAAAAAAAGAATCCTCTTGTACTGCTGGTGAGAATGCAGACACTGTGGAAGACAGTTTCATCAAAAAGTTAAAAATGGAACTCCCATTTGACCCAGTAACCCTATTTCTAGGACTATATCCCAAGAAACCAGAAACACCAATAAGAAAGGATATATGCAACCCTATGTTCATAGAAACACAATTTACCATAGCTAAGATTTGGAAACAGCCTAAGTGCCCATCAGCAGATTAAAAAACTTTGGTACATCTACACAATGGAATACTATGCTGCTATAGAAAAGAAGAAACTTTTACCATTTGCAACAACATGGATGGAACTGAAGAGCATAATGCTAAGCGAAATAAGCCAGTCATAGAAAGATAAATATCACATGATCTCATTCATATGTGGGATATAATGATCAACATAATTTGATGAACAAGATTAGATCCAGAGCCAAATGGTAGGGGAGGGGGGAGGTTAGAGAGCATCCAAAGGACTTCTATGCCTGCATATTAGCATAACCAATGGACACTGGGGCATTGGGGGCTTGCCTGGGGTGGAAATGACTTGGGGGGGGGGCGTCATTTGGGGAAAAAGGAGACATGTAAAACTTTAGACAATGAAAAAAAATTTTAAAAGAAGACATGAGTCTGTCCTATTCTAGTAGTAACAAGTTGTGATTTTTCTCCTTTCTGGGCAATCACTTATCTCTTAATCTCTATTTCTTCACTTACAAAATGGTTGGACCAAAGAATTGCCCACACTTTTCTCAGCTCTAAGATTAAACAAAGGCTGTGACTCAGAGTCATTAAATAACTTGAGTCTGGTGGACTTTGCTGGTTGTTCCTGGAAACACTATGGATGGTAAGGATGCAGATCATTAAAGAAGAGGAGAAGGAATGCAGAAGATAGAAGAGGTAAAGAAGAGAAAAATCTAGAAAAGGGAGAGACTTCAGAGAGGCCTGCATGATCAGCTGCTAGACACAGTCTACAGATGGCTCCTGTACTGGACTTCTGACTTCCTTTCCCTTTGTTCTGTACCAATAAAATATCTCATTCTATCTTGATCAAATTAACCCACCATGGTTCCAGGATCTGGGGTAGTTTTCCTGTACTTTCACCCTCACTTTCTACCTCCCCCTCTTCTATGCTATTGTGGTCCATCCCAAAAGATCTCCTCTGTGCTCCAAAGGCATAATAATCTACACAGCACATTTCCTTCTATTCATGAATCTCAGTGACTTGGTTGAAGTTTTATCTTCAATCTCTGGGCTTAATAGAGACTCTGTGAATATGTAACCCATCCCCTCCTCACCACCATCACCAATCTCCCTACGGTCTTGCCTCCTTAAAAGTTAGCATGGCTCAGAATTCATCTGGGGTACAGATGAAGATTTTTTTAACAGAGGGAACAGGATAGGTGCCCAATGAATCTCTGAGAATGTATCAGGAATACTCAGTGCCCACTTACCAGGAAAGAACAGGTATTCCCAAGGGCATAGAAGGGGATCCACTTCATGCAGACAAGCTTCCAGGTAGCATCACTTCCCCAACACAAAGAGTATATAAATCACATGGGGTCTTGTTTTCTAACCACCATCTATTGAGACCTAAATACAAATGTAACTCTTAGGAGCCACTTCTCCATTTTGTCTCCATCACCTATGAAATCAAAATCAAACTCCCAAGCTTGGCATAGGAAATCTTTCATAAACTTCCTACAACTCCATCATAATTCATAGTTGTTTCCAATGTGCCTGTTTTACCCTCTTGAATTGGAAGCTCTAATTCTGTGATTCTCTACTTGGTTCTCTACATTAGAGTTGCCAGGGGAGCTTTAAAAATCCCAATGTCCAGGTCACATCCCAGACTCATTAAAAGAGAATCTCTAAGGATGAGATTGAGGCATCAATATTTTAAAAATCCCCACTGGTGCTCCAAGGTAGAGAACTACTGTTTTAACAAGTTTAAAAATCATCTAGAGGGCTTGTAAATAATAAAAAGTGCTGAGGCCCCAACCCTGAGATTCTAAATCCATAAGTGTGAGTGAGGCCTTGGAAATGTGCATATTTAGTGGGGACTCCCTGAGAAATTATGGTGAAGATGTCTTTGAGGACACTTGAAGAAAATATATTGCTCTTGGTCCACCAGGGTACTCAGTCTGAGTTGCCTGAGCACTGTGAGCACTCTCTCCCTCCTTGGCTTTGATTCGGCTTAGCTCTCTGCCTGGAATGCCCTCCCCCAACCTCTGAGAGAACTTTCGGTCACCTTCCAAATGTAAACTCTTCTCTGTGACTTTTCCTGACCCTTCCCAGCAGGAATTAATCACTCTCCCATCTGATTTTCCATAGCACTTTGTACATGCTTCTGCTAAAGCATTCATCACACCATATTATGGCTGTTTCTTTAAGTGTCTGTCACACCCTTTAAACTATGAGTATTTTCCTATTTTCATCTTGCCAGCATCTAGCACAGTGCCTGGGACATAACTCAAGTCAGTAAATGTTTATTGAATTAAATGAAGTTGTTTGTGGAGTTGGTCATCATATTCGATATCCATCTACCCGAGTGTGGAAAGACTACAGACGCTGGGATAGGGCACAGGAAAGATCCTCATGCCAGAGAGAGGGTTGGCCCTAAAGCAGCAGGATGGGAGTGCTGCCAGACTCAGCACCAGGGCTAGGGCACGACTCCTCCAACTCAGAGGGCATGTAAAAAAGATTTGTTTTCCTAACACCAGCAAGAAAAATACATAAGATAGTAATTAAAAGTTAGGAGTAGATATGTAATTATGAGAATAACTGAAGCACTAATTATTTAAATTAAAACAAAAGAAGCCAAAGCCAAGACCTACAGAAAAATCTTCATGAGACATACTGAAAATCCGAAAGTTGAACAAGAGCCAGGAGTGATCCTTATGATCAGTGAGGTTTATGAAACACCTGGCTAAGCAACTTCAGGAGATGCTAAGAATGGGTAGAGTTTTTAATACAGAGGAAAGCCACCATTCCCATGCACTTAATGTCCTTCTCTGGTGGCACTAAGTTCCTAACTGAGGGGGAGTGAGGAAAATGTTGTTTGGGGAACAGAGGCTGAGGGTCATCCCTGAGTCCCAGGAGGCCAGGTCTGACTCTCAGAGAACATTAATAGTGAGTAAGCTGCACCAGCTGAGAAGCAGTTCTTGCTATCTGCCATACCTCCATGAAGCCCAGAGCTGGGGAAGGCTGAATTCAAGGTGAGCAAGATTGTGGAGAGAGGAACCAAAGATTGAGAAAGGCTGTGGAAATGAACCAGGCACTGACAGAGTGGGTGGAAAAATAAATCAGAACGCAAGCAAAGGTCAGCCCTGTCTCTCTAAAACTACAACAATGCCATGTTGTGATTCAGGTCATGTTTCAAGCTCTGAGAAAGGAGGGGAGCGTGGGGGTGTGAGCACCAGAGTTAGCCAAAATGGAGTTTCGGGGCACAGTCTTTCAGACTGCCCTCACTTCCAACAGGAACTTCTGACAGCAAGTTTGGGAGATTCCTCAAACCACTAGAGGTCTGATCATTCTCTAGGAAGACTCAGAGAACTCATTGAATGCTAGTAAATATATGGTCATGATTTGTTACATCAAGGGATTAGAACCAACAAAAGGAAATTCCTATAGGACAGAGTTTAGGAGGGTTCTCAATGCAAAGCTTCTGTTGTCCTGGGACACAGCAGTCTCCCAGCATCAACATATGACAATGTGAACAGAGTATTGCCAACTTGGGAAACTCAGCTTCAGCATTCAGAGTTTTTTACCAGGGCTTCATTATGTAGGTATGATTGATTGTTAAACTCAGCAGTATCCCACTCATTATTGTTCCTCACCAAGAAACTTACATTTTAGGGCATTCAGAGGGCAAGATCATACTGATATCCTAACTACTGCAGTCCCTTCTGGTGAATATTTACATGGAATTCATATTGAGGACCCATTTTGAGAGCTCATCAGATTATAGTATTCCTGGGTACACCTGGATGTGTGGTTTTGTGGATCAGAAAACTCTGCGCATGGTTCTAGTTTCTATATCTATTATTTAGTAATAAATAATACTTAGTTCTGATACTTAGTTGTATCAGAAACACATTTTTGATGATTTACCAAAACTATTACATTGAGTAGCTCAAAAAAAAATCTCTAGGAAAGTGAGCAACCCAGGCTTAGTTGCTACACATTCAGGGTTCATGTTCAAAATCATGCTCTACCAAACCTGGTTGGTGAAAACACCACTGCCAGCACCTCTAGCACTAGATGACTACACCCCATCTCTGGACATCACCGACAGCCTGCCACATTGCTGTCCTGGAATTCAGATGTCGCTACTGAGCACTCGAATGGATCTGTGTTGTGTGGTCCTTGATGCTCTGCATCCCTAGCTCGTTTTTGTGTTTGTGTCTCTTTGTTTTATTTAAAGGATTATCTTCAACAGCAAAGTCTAGAAGAATAACATAGAGTTTAGAATAAGCAAAAGAAAAGGAGGAAATTGATGATTAAACTAAGAGCAGTTTTTCAACTCCAAGAGAAATTAGTTTAACCAGTGGGTGGGGAGGAAAAGGACAATCTCAGGAAGCTTGATTAGTGTTTATAGAAAGTAGATCACTAAGAAATGGCAAGTACCTTGTCTCCCTTTGGGTCTAAAGCCCAAAAGTAAGTAAAACTTGGGTTATGTTCAGGGAAATGTAAGAACTAACTGAAGGAACCATTGCTTAGTTTCCCAGTGTCAGAAATAGTAGACAACAAACCTTGCATGAGGGATATTAGGTCCAACATGAAGGTGAAATAGCACTGACTGAGGGGCTGTAGCAGTGAAAGTCTAAAGCAAAAACAAGACACCACTTGAGGCATTTCCAACAGAAACAATTTAATACAAATAATTGCTTACAGAGGTGATGAAAGAGCTAAGTAAAAAGCTAAATTAAGAGTGGTGAGGCAACTCAGAGAGTAGCAGGAGCAGAAAGCCACCACCACTTCTAGAGCTGACATAGGGAGGATATGGTGCGACCAGAGCCAAAATGGAAACTATTGGGTGAGAGATCTGCAGCAGAGACTGGGACTGGGAATACAGGATAGGACTGACCACCAGGAACTGAAATTGCATAAACAAGCAAACAAACAAAAAAGCAACCAGTACTGGAAGCCTCATTTGAAGAAGAAAAAAAAAGGAGGATAAATAGTCTGGTTCATCCTGCCCTCCAGTCTTCTACCAGCACAATCCATTGGCCAAATCTATTTGACAAGGGAACCTGGGAGATATAGTTCTCTGCAACACAAATGACATGAGCTCTTAGAGGAGTCCACCAGAAGGTAAGGTAGCCAACACAATGCAAACTGCTGAGCTCAGCCCTCTGAATCAGAGCAGCCTTTAGCATCCAAAATGCAGGCCTGGGTGGTCATGGCCAGGCTGAAGGTGCTCAGTCTCTCCCAAGCCTAAAGGCTTGAAAGATGATTCACTATTACAGTCACATGTGTGTTATGCTTAGTGATCATTTTATAATTTGTGATTAAAACAATAATGCAATGTTGATGCAACCCTGAGGTGACCACATTGAGTTCTGAGGTGATGTGGTTGAGCATCAGGGAAGCACCTAAATGTGTCTCCTGTCAGGATTTGTAGGTCCAAAAAAGCCACACTTAGTAAATGCCTCTACTTGATATCATCTCTAGTCTTTGCTGAGACATATTTTCCTTAAGATGACTCTGTAAAATATAATTTCACATAAAACATATGAATATGGTGCCCATTTTATCAATTCTCAGACCCGGTCCTCTGTTGGACTTATGAAGTGTTAGTGCCTTAAATTTTTAGGCAGCCACAGTTGCAAGAAGAGGTCTACAGCTGAGAATAAAAGCAGCAGTGTGCAGTTTCTTGGTCATGCCTGTTTGGCTAGATAGGAGAAAGGCTGTCTCTTTGGAGCGATCTCTGAGATCCTCACACAAAGCTGGCTTGCTTATGTGAGGAGTAAGATTCTCCCAAGATTATTGGGGCAAAGAAATTATATATATAGTGGTGCCTCACACAACGAACTTAATTCGTTCCAGGAGCAAGCTTGTTATGCGAAAAGTTCGTTATGTGAAACGCGTTTTCCCATAACAATACATGTTTAAAAAAATAATTCGTTCTGTAGCATAAAATATGCTAAGATGACATAAAAAAAATATGCTAAGATGACATATTTTTATTTAAATACATCTAAAAACATAATTTTTTTTAAAAAAAAAACACACATTTTTTTAATTTTAAGACAGACTAAGTAGAGTTTACCGAATCTTGCACATCTTCATCCATTTTCTGCTTTTTGGCCGATGGTTTCATGAAAAACCTGTCCAAAGTTCGCTGTGCGAGGGGTTCGTTATGCGAGGCACCACTGTACTAGAAACCTGGCATTCTGAGAAAAGATGGGAAATATTTCTTAGAGGACTTCTGTTTGCCAGATCCAGCACTGACACTTTTCAAAAGTACCACAACTGATTATGTAATTCCCTTATTCTACAGTGAGGGTATTCCATTTTAATAATGAGGGGACTAAAGCTCAGATAAGTAAGGTACTTTCCTAAGGACATATAACTGAGTGGATAACCAATGTGTGGGGTAATATCACCCAAGGCCATCATGCCAGAAAACATTTGAGAATCCCTTCTGAAGGAAAGAAGCAAGTCAAGAGATTCTTGGGGTCTGGTTACCCAAACTGAGGGAATCAAAGTTCCTTAAAAATCTAATCAGATCTGACTCGATTGGGATTTATAAAGATTCCAAATATATATATAAATTTATGGCACTGAATTGACAGGGGATTCTAGAGCATAGTCTAGTAGTCGTTGTGCAAACTCTATTACTGCTTTGGATTTTCAGTGTAAATGAGTGTAATGAATAGATAAGACCAGGACTATGTTAGGAAAATTTCCCCCAAGAGATTATGGAGGAGTTTGATGGTATTTTAAGATCTTCTAAGGAATACTGAAGTGTGGAGAGGAGAAAAATTTGCTGTTAGATATCTACTGACCTAAACATTTCATATTCACATATTTACATGAGTATTTCTGATTGCTATGCACACTTGCCAGTGTTCTCTCTAGGAAAGAATGCCTTGTCTCCTGAAAAGAAAGTTGTCATCATTGGCTAAAAATGCTTTGTTAAAATATAAAAGTGCAGTCTCAAGCATTTTATTGATGTGGTTGGAATCAAAGACAATTGCCTTGGAGTGCAGATGTAGGCTGTGAAGCTGTGAACAGGATTGTGAAAGGGAAATAGTATTGTCCAGGCTGGTTGGAAAGGCCAGGAACTGTGTCTGATGGGAGCAGGTAGCCTCCACAGTAGAAACGTTACAGCAAATTACACAATGCCATCACTAGAATACCACTTAGCGCCTGTGTTAGATTAACCAATCAAAATTCCCTATTACTCACCTGACTGAGGGTTGGGTGAAAGAAAAGAGGAACTGCCCCAACTGCACTTGCTTTACAGGGTATTTCTCCTGCTCTTTCTCTCCACCCCCACTCACATGGGACTCAGTGTCTGGATCCTCGCTCTCACACAGCATCCATTGGGCACCAATCAGCTTTAGACAAGACACTTTACCACCTGTGAGGGAATTTCCATCTCAGCTCCTAGAGTTGAAGTCAAATGCCATGCTGCTGGTAAATGCCATGCTGCTTATCCCAACCAGCTCAAGTTCAATGCTACCCACTCTGCCCATTCATTTGTTTGATAAAACACTGCTTTAAACTATAAATCATTTCCGGATGGCCTGTCACTGTAAACTGGCCTTCCTGCCAGGCCTTCCTGGCTGTCTGCTAGGTCGGGCAACTTGGGTTCGCTCTCCTTTTAGATAGTTTGTCTCATTTCTACCTTCCAGACTCAAGGTAAGCTATTGTCAATGAGAAGGGTTAGAGCAGGGATAAAGAGAGGGGAAAAGGAAGTACAGACCTTGCCCTTTGGCTCCCCAGACAAGGCAGGTTCTTTCCTGTTATCTATCTTCTCCCTCCAGCCTGTCACCTAGATCCCTTTAGAGGATGTCCTTTTTCCTGACTGAACTAACCAAACCAGGATTCTTGGGCTTTGATCCTGAGAGCTTTGTCTGCAACCGCGCCCTTTTTCAGTATTCTCTCTGAGCTTGTCCCTCTTCCTGCATCAGTTTTTTTTACCATCCACCACCTGCAGGTTCACTTTTCCTGCCCTCTAACTCTTTCCAGCTCCCTGATTTCCAGGGTATTATCCCAAGAACTCAACCACCCTCCCCTTTCATCATCAACCCTGGTGTCACCTGTTCACATCTGACACAGGTCCCAGCCTTTTCACCAGCCTGGACAACACCATTTTCTTTGTACAATCCTGTTCACAGCTTCACAACCCACATCTGCATTTCAAACAATAGTCATTGATGTTGAGCATCTTGCATTGTACTTATTGGCTGCTCACATATTTTTGTGTGTGAAGTATATGTCATCATTTTCCTATTTTATTCACTTCTTACATATCATCACAATTTTTTCCAATTAAACAAAGTACATGTATTGTCTCCATTAAATAAAAACAAAAAAATAATAGTCATTGATCCTGACCACATCAATAAAATGCTTAAAACTGCACTTTATATATTTTAACCAAACATTTTTAGTCAATGATGACAACTTTTTCAGGAGACAAGGCATTCTTTCCTAGATAGAACACTGGCAAGTATGCACAGTAAATCAGAAATACCCCTGCAAATGTGTACATATGAAATATTTTGGTCAATATGTATCTCCTCTTCACACTTCAATGTCCCTAGAAGATCTTAAAACAATGACCATCAAACTTCTCCATAATCTCTTGGGGAAATTTCCCTGACATGGTCTTATTTACCATATACACGAGAAAGTCTATTAAAGAAAAATTTGTGTAGTCCAGTGTCAAAAGCCGAAAAAGAAAAATATATTTCAGAATAAGAAAGAACAAGCAATGACAAAGTAAAATAGAATTCTGGAGCAAACTCAAGGAATGATCGAGTAGGACAAGTAGGACAAGAATGTTGAGGCAGAATAAATTGATTTTTTTTTTTTTTTTTTGTGGATGGATTTCTTGCTAAGCCAGAGACATGCTGGTAGTATCAGTTTCCACATGCACCACAAAAGTCAAACCACAATTAAAGCTGCCCTGAGGGAAGTCAAGGACCAGAAAGCAAGATATTTTATGGACGCGTAGAGTTTTAGAGCTGGAAGGGACATTAAAGATCAGTTATCCAGACAATTGGACTATAAAACAATAGGCTCCATAAAGTCAGTCTCCAGTGGAGCTGGATAATAGAATGATAGCCAGCATTTATTGTTTAATTACTGCTGTGGAAAGAACACAATGTGAGATCTACCCTCTTAAATGTTTGAGTGCAACACATATTCTTGTTGACTAGGTACAGTGTTATTCGGCAGATTTCTAATGCTTACCCGTCTTGCTTGACTGAAATGTTATGGCTGTTGATTATTAATTCCCCTCCTATACCCTACCGAATACCTTATAACATGATATCCTCCATGCTAAGTAATTTGTGTACATTATTTCACCACACAATAGTCCTGTGATGTAGATGTGATTATCCTTATTTTCCAATTTAGGTAATTGAAACTCAGATTAATCAACTCATTCAAGTCTTTACAGATAGAAAGCAGGAGGGCTGGTCCTTGAACAGAAGCATCCTGACTACACAGACCTCTTACCCTCTATGCTGTCATCACAAGGCTCTTGTCAACGCAAATGTCTGAGTAAACCATTCAGATGATGAAAGCAGATACATTTAGGAAGGACTTTGGGGTTTTTTACATTGGTTAGAATAATCTAGGTTGTGCTACAGTCACAAACAACCCCCAAATCTCAATGTCTTATAACAAGAAAAGTTTATTTCTCACTTGTGTTCTCTTGGGTCTATAGTGAGTTAGGCTTTGCGTTATCCTCTGTCAAGACCAGGCTCGCAGAGCCTTCCACTCTGGGATGTTACTGAACACCTGAACACTGGCTGGGAGGTGGGAATAAGGTGATTGGGACACTGACCTTAAAATCTTCTACCCGAAGGTGATCCTCATCAATTCTGTTCATATGTCATTGGCCAAAGCAAGTTGCATGGCCACACCTAATTTTAAGAATGGACTTAATTATGAGGATTGAAGGCTAATATGTTACCTGGCATGAAAGCATTGCCAAAAGGGGATGCTTGGAAAGACTGGTAAATAGTCCCAATGACTATACACAGTACAACTACGTGAAATATATATCGCAACTAATAAACAGAAAACTTGAGACTTTATGACCTGAGATAATACTTCCAGAAATTTCTAGCATATTCTCCTGGCACACAGTAAGCACTCAATAATTGTTAGCTTCCTGAAACATATCAGACTCCAATTAATCTTTCTTCAAGAGACATCTATCTCAATATCTGCCAAAGACTGTTGAAGGCTAGCAACACTTCTGGCTCTCGTGCTGATTACCAGACACACAGCATACTGAGAAGCTACAAGACAAACATGAATAATTTGGAGAGATGGTGTCCCAAAGCTCTTGCCCAGGGAGAAAGTGTTGAAGAAAAGTCAATTCTCTGAACCTCAGTTATCTTCTCATGATCTAAACCTCTAAGGCCATTGCACTTTCTAATGAACCATAAGAGTTTTCAAACATTTCTGACATGGACCTATCGTCATTACCACCCTCTTTGACCTGCAATTCCACCTCAGTGCAGGATACTAGAAGGAAAGGCAGATGGAAGACAACAGAAGCATTGTTGTTTTCTCATGGGGGAAAAACAAGCAAACAAAAAGGACAAAATTACAATTGGCACAATGAAGTTTTCCTGTTGGTTGCTGGAAAGATTGTTATGGTGTCCAGAGGCAAAATTTTAAAAAAAACAACAACAAATCCACATGAAAGTGATACATGCTTATCAGAATTATAGATCTTAAGGGAAACCCATAATATGAGAGCTATTCTCTTTGAAAATTTAGAAAACAAACAAGGGCAATGACAACTGTATAATGCTGCTCATCCCTTTTCTGATTAAAGCTGGGATCAAAGGAATGCCAATCTACTAGAGGGGGAAAAAAGGAAGAATTTTTTTCTACTGGTCTCATCCATGATAAAGACACTTTGATGATGAAAGATCTCCCCTACTTTACTCTACTTAACCCTAGATACATTTCCCTCCAACTGAAACTTTGCTTCTTCATTTTGCAATATGAAGAAGTGCTTACTGGGGGAGCTTTGTAGCCGAACACCCTTGAATACACTTCCTGATGAAGTGGGAGATGTGCCAGCTGCCACTACAGATGCAGAAAGAACTGGGAACAAGTGAAGCTGATTGTAATAATACATTGCATGGGGCTGAAGGAGCGATGGTGGTGGACAGCCCTGACATCATCCAGCTAAACAGAGGCCATAGCAAAATGTGGCCCATTGCTCTAGAAGAATGGCGAGGGTTGCTTGCTAATATGTTGTATGGAAATGGAGGCCTGCAGAATATCTGTTATAAAAGAAAAAGAATTAGTAGCAATCAGGAGGAAATTAAATGTGTCTTCTTGCTAGGGATTACAATTGGCAATGTAAGTATACTGTATAGGTTATGACTTCAGTGACACAGAGAAGGCTCTCAGCCAAGAAATGTATAATTTTACTACTTGGAATGCTCTCATCTTCGTCACTACAGATGCATTTCTTTTATCTAAGTCTAGTTTTTAGAATAAAAATTCAGGCAGTAGTGAATCAGCAACAAATCATTTACACCGTTCTATGAATCAATGTATTAGCATCCTAACCCAGATAGCTGTCAACACCTCCTAGTAGTAAAATGGGGGCAAAATAAAAATAATGAGTGTTCTGTGCCTGAGGGGTATTTTATAAACACATAGGGACAGATTAGTTTAAACTTAAAAATCAGAAGTTGAGAATTAGGTTTCTGAAACTATGATAGAAAGAAGAAAACAGAACAGATGGGGATGGCAAAAGTAAAGTTAAATGTTATTCCTTAATTTGAATGTTTTTGTTTGTTTTAACAAATTGATGAATTGAACCATTTGTGAAAATGATGTTTTGGAAGGCTAAGATATACTAATCTTTTAGGCCAAAGATGAAATCCTGAAAACTGCATTATTTTTATTTTTATTATGTCTTATTATTTTTATTGCTTTGTCTGCCTAGAAAACCATCTGTCACATGAAAGATATTTTTTTCACAAATGAATGAATGAATGAATGAATGAATAAAACTAAAGCTTTAAATCGAAGTAAATAGAATTTCCTTCAAAGTTATCATATGGGAGGTTGTGTCCTTATTCCAGTCATCTCCTTATTGCTTAAGATGTGTTCAGACACTGTTCTGAGAATAGCCAACACAAGTGACAAAGTAACTTTCAACTCGTCCATAGTATCAAGTTTCTTTTTATTGTTCTTCTTTTTTTAGTTTGTTATAGGTTCAATAACAGATGAATTTGCAAGCCAGTTCTAATTTTTAATCAAAAATAAGATGTAATTTTATTAAAAAGTTAAGCTGACTTGCTTGTGGGGCACAGCAAATGTAAATAAAAGAGAGTCCCAGCCTTGTTGGTGTGGAATTGAACTGAACCAGGAGGTCACAGTTCAATTCCATGTCAGGGCACATGTCCAGGTTGCAGGTTCGATCCCCAGTGGGGAGTGTGCAGGAGGCAGCCCATCAGTGATTCTCTCCCAGCACTGGTGTTTCTATCTCTCTCTCCCTCTCCGAAATCAATAAAAATACACTTTAAAATAGAATCCCAATCACTCTAAGAAGTTATAAAGAAGGGCAGCTTTGTCAGGCCCATTGGCTAGCTCTCTCAAGTGGCTCCTTTAAAAGATAAGACTTATTTGAATATCTAAATTTTCATCTGTTTGCTATTAAACAAACAAATGAACAAAAAATTGTATGCAAGTCACACTCTACATTGCCTTCTATTATTCATTACTCTGGCCAGCTCTGAGAAGGTGCAGAAAGTGACCAATGCTGGCACCAATTGGCTGTCCTCCTTTGCTCTCTCTTCTTTTTAAGTCTGGAGCCTATCAGAAAAGAAGCCTTACTTGAATTCAAAGCCTTATCTTATCAAATCCCCATAATTATTTTAACTATGCGGCATAATCTGTGCACAGCCAGTGATTAAGCTGTGCCACAATTGAAACGATATGTCGTGGAACTAATTACAAAGAGCTAGACAGACTGTGCTATCTCTCTGCTTGGTGTCTGAACGTTACACAGGAGAATGAAATTCTGCTCTGCAGACACCCTTAGCATCTTCCAACATATTTTTAAATCCCTGGCTGTCTGAGGGGTGAGTCAGGTCAGGGAAGGACGATGGGTGATGACAAAGAGTGGGGAAGAATCCTGAATGAAGTTCGGGCTTTTAGAAAAGTCTTTCATCATGAGAGGGGAAGATAATTAAAACTGATTCTCAGGAAAATATTTTTTCCTCTTCATAAAAACTGTCTAATCAGAAAGCCAGATAGTTTGGCTTGTCTACAGGCGCTATCTAGAAGACAGAGAGACCTGGCTGATATTTCCCCATGTAGACCAAAGCTACAATCATTTTCCTAGTCAGAGCAGATGAGGGAAAGGAGAATCCAAGGGCTAATGTTAAAATCATCATTTCACATGCTTATTCACGCAAGGCCAGTGGCATGAGTAAAATACTTTACATACATATCTGTTTATGAACAATAGATTTATGTGTTGTTTTAATTGATATTATTATTTTTATTTCTAATTGGAGAGGAAGCCCATAAGTACATGGGCTAAATGGCAAAACAAAGATATCTAACTTATGAAAATTTGCCCCAGGTCACTAAAAAATGTCTACAAAATAATTTGAACTGATTTTTTTTTACCCCAATCCAAGGCTACCCTGAGAAAAACTGTACCACTGGAATCAAGATGATGGGAGAATAAGCCTTGGTACAAGGTAAATGTCAGGGCTCTTTTGCCTTAGATTAGCGGTCCTGGACCAGTAGCAGCTGTATTGTTTGGGAATCTTGCTAGAAATGCAAATTTTGGGATCCTAACTCAAACCTACTGATCACTCTGGAGGTAGGACCCAGCAATCTGTGTTTCCATAGGGCATCCTCGTGATTCTGATGCCTGCTCAAGCTTGAGAGCCACTGCTTTCTCCTTATTACTGTTGTTGAATTCTATTTTCCCAGCTTTATCTATATCTGTAATATCTACATCTATATCTATAATAGTCTAAGTGACCATTCAACCGGTAGCTATGACACTCACTGACCACCAGGGGCCAGATACTCAACACACAGGCAAGGAATCATGGAATAGACTGATGAATCTCAGAGGGAAGGGAGAAAGGGGGAGGGCGGGAATAAATTAACCAAAGATCTTATATGCATACTAGAGGCCTGCTGCACAGATTCATGCATTGGTGGGATCTCTCAGCTTGGCTGAATCCATACACCAAGCCTCTGACATCCCCCAAGGGGTCCTGGATTGTGAGAGGGTGCAGGGCAGGCTGAGGGACCCCACCGGTGCATGAATTCATGCACATGGCTTCTAATTGAGATACAATTGACATAGAATATTGTGTATGTTGAAGGTATGCAGCACAATCATTCTCCATCACTTTTGCTAGACAATTATAGGATACAAACATGCCATCCCCTCCATTCCACCAGGCTTCCATTCCTCCTCTAATCCTAACCTTTCCACATGCTAGACCTGTGACCAGCAATACAAATAAACTGCCAGCTAAACTTCCCCTGTACATCTGAGGAGAGGAGTGTAGGCAGAACCATTTATAAAACCAAATTAGAGAAGGAGAGTGAGAATTTTAAGTCTCTTTTCTGGGTAGAGCTATGCTATTAGGAAAAATAATAATTTATGATAACATTATACATTGAATCCTAGAATTAAGGAGCAATAGATTATAAATGCTTTGATTTCTTCAGTGCCTGGCACTAATATTTGGCTGTAATGGCCATTTATTCATATATGTTCTAATGAATGAAGTAAAATTTTTAACAGGCTCCAGTTATAGAACTTAAGGGAGGCAGTTATCTTAAGTTCTGTTTTCTCCTCACTGCCCTCCAGGGCACTGTCTCACCTAGCCATGTATATCATCCTGAAAATAGGGAGAAATGGCCTTTTACCAGGATCCCTGAATTAAAAGTCAGACCTTATTGGAAAGCATAAATGTCACTCATTCAGACTTCTGTTCATTAAATACATGTTAACTGCCCATCTGTCACGTAGCAGGCCCTGGGCTAGAAACTAGACAAACACACTCCCATCTGATATCCTCCTACACCTGGGAGCACACAATTAAGCAGAAGGCAACCCCTGTGAATACTTAAGCACAAAGGGAGATGCTGGTTGCTATGATGGAAGTGAGCATGGGACATGATATGAGACAAACGGGTCCATTTCTACTGCTCAGAGCATGGCAAGGTGTCTGCAAGCCTTGCGCCCGTATATACTTCTAAGTCAGCAGCTCCAATGTGGGGATTAAAATCTTGTTCTGTGATCTGAGAGTACTAATGGCCAGTATTTGTCAGTTTAGAATTGGCCAGCGACACAAGCACTTGAAAAATAAATAAAGAAAACCTTCCCTCAGACAGAGTCATCTGAATGTTCCCACTGTAAACTGCTTTTGCTGGGCTGGGCACCAAACCCGTATGTCTGTCCATTTGTGCCTCCTTGACAACTGAAGTCAAGGCCTAACGCTTGGCAAAAATCATTTGAGCAGCATGCCACCCACTCCCCTCGCTGCTGCCACAGTGATTTTCAACTTTGTGCAAACCTTACCCTAAGCAACTAGGGGCTATAACTAGGGTAATTGATTTCCTTAAAAAGCAAAGGGAATGTAGTCACCAACAAAGTTTCTAGGAGGAGATCCCTGGAATTTGGGATTTTTGACTTGTGTTTCTACAAACCCTGGGCAAGCTGCCCTACTAAAATTATCATTAAGTTGAATTTATGACCAAGTAATGGCACATTTCTCTCATTAAAGACAGATATTTCCTATCTGTCTGGCCTGGACCATGACCTACGTGGTAAAACACGCAATTGCCTGTCCCTCTCTGCTCTTTTGTGCTCCTTGGGAGGAGGGGTAAGATGCCAAAGCAGTTAAGGTCAGCTTTGTGATTTGTGTCCCAGGAGGACAGAAACTATCAGTTTGAGGATTTGCTAAAGGAACAACAAAATAGTTGATAACCAGCACACTGGCATGATTCTGTGGTTGGAATGCCTTTGAAAACCATTCCCAAATGGCACAGGGATTAAGAAGATACTTGGACAGAGAGTCATGTGACCTGGATGCCCTCTGCCATTGTCCTGGGTGTCGCTGCGAAGGACACTTAACCTTGGTGACCGCCTTGTCTATCAAGTGGGTAGATTAACAGCTGCAACCCACAAAGCACCAAGAGACACCCTCCAAAACGGTCAGTTATTTGGGGGGCTTCCTCAGCTTTTCTATTGAAAAGAGAGTCACGAAAACAAATAAAAATAAAACCTGATTTCAATCCTCAATCCCAAACTATGGGATACCAATAGCTGATGTTCTTGGCTTGAATTTTCCAATGCTTCCTCACTTTCAGATTTTTGCCTACCGGAGTCAGTATTGATCATTGTAATAGTTCATATTCACTGGGTGTTTGGAACCCAGGGCTAGGCACAGGGCTAAGCCCTTTACCTGCATTTCATGCCATCACCTCATGGACGGGGAGGGAGATTTTTTTAGATCCATTTTGCATATGAGAACCCTGGGGTTTATGGAAGCCAATTCAGGGATAATGCTAGGACTCAAACCCAGCTGAGCTGTTTCTAAAGTCCATGTTCTTAAGCACTAATGAGCTCTAACAGAGGAAATAACAAATAATAAAGGAAATTCTACCTGTTCTTAAAATTCTAAATCAAAATTTTCATATATTAGATACAAATTTTAATATTAGGAGGCTTAATAATTGATTGCTTGGTAAAGGCCTTGAACGCATATATGCATAATCCATGGATACAGACAATAGAGTGCTGAAGGTACGGGGTGGAGGGGGAGGGGTAGTCTGGAGAGGGGTCAATTGGGGGGGGGGACATAATGTAATACTTTCAACAATAAAGAATTATTTTAAAAAACAAAATAATTGGTTGCTTAGGAATATCCCTTTTAAATTGTTGTCACCATACAGAAAACCATTCATTAGTTTTGACCTACAATTAGCTGTATCCTTCTCTTCTGGACTTAGAACATTTAAAGTAGAAGCATTTCCAGATAAACTCTCAACCTTAACTCTATTCAGCTCTCGGATTCCATTCTTTTGCAATTCTTATATTCTTTATAGCCTCCAATCAGATCATAATATAAATTCTTTTATATTTTCAAATATTTCATTATATAGTTTTCAAACTTTATTCCCTTTAAGAAATTATAATTTATTCCAACCATTTCTGAAAGATATTACTATAAATGTTTTGGTGATTCAAAGTCCTCTGGAGAAATCATGCTTTTAAGGCCTTCTGGAGCTACTGGTATACAAAATAAATCTAGGCTCCTGTGCATTGCAGTTTTTGGATCTGTATTTTGTTTCTCTCTCCTCTCACCATTGTACACTGTTACTCTACATGCTGTCTTCATTGCCTTGCTGCTTATAATCTATCTTGCTTTATAAATAACTAGAGGCCTCATGCATGGATTTGTGCACACTGAAAGGAAACTGATTAGAAGGTGGCCAGTGGGGTGGAACTGGGCATAAAGGGCTGGACACACCCTGGAGCCAACCTCCCACAGTCCTTCTCCTGCCAGCCCCACTTGGGGCAGCGCTGAGACTCGAAGGGTGTCTGCAGAGTGAGAGAGGATCCCTCTGGCAGGTGGGGTCCCTCAGCCTGGCTTGTGGGGATTGGGCCAAAACCGGAAGTCCAACATCTCCCAAGGGGTCCCCGAGAGTGAGAGGGCACTCTGCAAAATTGCTGTTACTCAGTAGCTCTTGCTTTGAGCATCTGCCCCCTGGTGGTCAGTGTGCATCATACCTACTGGCCAGTCAGTGTAGACTTTTAGACTTTTATACAGAGAGATTGTCTGGATAAAGGCCTGAGGGAATAGTTATGTTTTTACGTGGAGTCAAGTGCTTTGTGACATGTATTTTCATATTATCATTCAGTTTACTGGGGCCAACTGCCAGCAGCTGGGGAAGATGGGCCCTGATTGTAGGCCAGGCCCAGGGACCCTACCTGTGCATAAATTTTTGTGCGCTGGGCCTCTAGTAACTATATAAATAGCATGTGTGGGTGTTTTAGCTTAAACTGTTTGCAGACCAGACATAATATAGTGAGAACCATGAGAATATGGGCCTCCTCTAAACTGGAGACTGTTTTTAAAAGTTTTGGGGGGTCTGAGCATTTAAGTTTAAACATTACTTATCAGAGTACTTATTTATACCAGCATGCATTATACAGAAAAGTCATTCAATAAATGCTGACTAAAGGAAATCATACAAAAAGGCATTCATAGCTTCTGCTTATCTTATTGTATTATCAAGTATCAAGGCATTCAAAGAATCTGACAATTGTGTAGGGCCTTGTTATAGATCGATTTACAATATCACTAAATGCTAACTATATATATCTAGGGCACTGTATCAAGACAAGCCATTCTCTGCAGAGAGTTTTTAGGTTGATTGTACTGTGAGTGATTAAAAAAATGCAATGTTGCCATTCCTATTTGTAAAGTATGAAAACAAATTAGATGCCAAGACCACACATGCCAGCAGAGAATGGTCTTGATTATAATACTGGGGTTGTGGTCAAAGTGAATACACTACTCACTTCACTCTTTTACCAGAGAGCAAGGGCTTAAAGAGAAACTGACAAACGTGTCCTTCTAATTGTTCACCATGGTCATTGTGTGGCATCTTGGTGTAATGGTTTTTAAATATGGCCCCCAAAATCTTGATACTTCTCCCTTTTAGAGGCGGGAGATCTGTGTCCCTTCTCCTTGAATGCTTGTGGATTATGGTTGTTTGACCAATAGAACATGGCAGAAATATTGCTGTGACGTTGTCTTAAAATACTAGTTTGGAAGCTGGTACTGTATCTGGTAAGTGTTACAATAATTACAATGTAATACTTGAATAAAAATTATTCAGGACTTGCCCAAACTGGTTTGGCTCAGTGGATAGAGCGTCAGCCTATGGACTGAAAGGTCCCAGGTTCTGTTCTGGTCAAGGGCATGTACCTTGCTTGCGGGCACATCCCCAGTAGGGAGTGTGCAAGAGGCAGCTGATTGATGTTTCTAACTCTCTCTCTCTTTCTCTCTCTCTTCCTCTCTGTAAAAAAAACAATAATATATATATATATATATATATATATATATATATATATATATATATATATATATATATATATTTTAAGTGTGAAAAATAATGGGTTAGAAAATATTTTGAATAGAATGAAAATACCACATATCAAAATTTGTGGACTAGAGTGGTATTTATATGAACTCTCAGAACTCAAAATAATAATAATAAGGGGGGGGAAACACCCACTCTACACAATTTAAAAATAGGCTAGGCAAACAATTTGGACCAATACTTCACTAAAGAAGAAATGGGAATGGCACATGAGCACTTGAAAAAAATTTTAATATCACCAGTCATTAGGAAAATTAAAATTTAACCCATAATAAAATATAATATTATACCAACAAATATGAATAAAATGTTTAAATAAAATAATTGGAGTGATGAAAATATTCTATGTCTTGATTAGAGTGGTGGGTACACAACTATTGTTTTTCAAAATTCACAGAACTGTACACCTATAGTAGGTGAACTTTAGTGTATGTACCTCAATAAACTTAACAAGAAATAAATTTTCTTAAGAAATAAATTTTGTGTCTAGCTGAAGAGTAAAGCTAGACACACAAAAAGAAAAAACTATATTCTTCCACCAAAAGGGTCATGCTTTTCCCACTGCTTGTAGTCCCTTCCTTCTATACATTCTATAAGACCTACTATGTAAAGGGTCAGCTCTTCTACAGAGTCTTCTCTGACCTGTTCTTCCATCCATCAGCAGATTTAAATGCTACCACAACTCACTACAGATCCCTTTATTATAATACTTGCCACATTATTCTGTGACCATTCACAAACACTTCTATCTACTGGACTTAAGTTCTCACAAGACTGTGTCCTGTTTATTTTCCTATATCCAGCATCTAACATGTGCCTGGTACATAGTAGTTGCTCAATAAATTTATAATGAATGAGCTAGAGATAGAGGTTAGAATGTTCTACAACAGTTCCAAGTATAAGCCAGGTACAGAATATATTTAAGGCCACCATTAATCAATAAATCTACGGTTGTCAGAGTTAGATGCCAGGAGGAGCCTTCTCTAACCCCACATGCATTTCCAACTTTTCAGTTTCCTTGGCTCATTCACACCCCTTACAATTAGCTTGCCCAACATAAGACCACAGAAACCCAAGTATACAGAGTTTAAGTCCCAGAATCTACTCTACACACATGGATATGGCCACCCCTCCTAGCCCAGGCAGATTTACAGCAAATCAATGAGAGGCATTTTTCCCCCCAATTACTCCAAACTGAAAAATAAACAAAGGCAGTGAAATTGCATGCTTGTACCATTTGTCCTCTCTCGACCTTTTTCCACCAACTAACTTTAGAATCTTAAAGGGTTTCCAGATATATCTTGAAAATTAAACACCTCTATGAGGATGCATTCAAAAGACTTTTCACTTGTATGTATGTGCTTTCAGCTTCCACTGAAACCTAAGTCAATCTGCTGTTTTCTACTCCATACGGTCTGGCGAGAAACTCCTTCCTTTTCCAGAGCCGGGAGCGAACCCTACAGCAGAAACAATGAGTCACAAAAGCAAAAACCCAGCGAAGTAGACGACCCCATCACAACCACTCAAGCCGGTGTAAACATTCTAACACAGTGTGTGGATGAGACATACATAGGACAGTGTTACTTCTTCCCAGACCTGACTCATCTTCCTCAAAGGCCATAGCAGTCAGTTTATAACTGAATTCCTCATAGCAGTGGCATGTGTTTTGCCTATTGTTTGCCATGACGTTCATATCAAGGAAAATGTTGCTACGACTATAAGAAAGTATGCTTTGTTTATCTACAATGACTCCCTGTGAGCTTATTATGCTCTAGTCTAGCCACCCTGTTGTATTTAGTGATGAACTATTTAAAGGTCTTGAACGTTACCCTGGTCTCCTTTCACAAAGAGATGGCTCATGCCAAGAAAATTCTCCTAAGCCAGAAGATAACTTGAAGATGGTCTAGAGCAGGTGTCGGCAACCTGCGGCTCCAGAGCCGCATGCGGCTCTTTTTGTTAAGTGAAAAAATCCTTTTTCTGCACGATCCGGTATATAGCATTAAGGTAAGAAACAATATATGCAGTGTTATATTTGTTTTAAATGTTGCAATGGTTTTGCGGCTCCCAGGTTTTTTTTTCCTTCCAAAACAGGTCCAAGTGGCTCTTTATGTCTTAAAGGTTGCCGACCCCTGGTCTAGAGTAAGACAATTCATTTAAATGCTCTGTAAGCAGGAATTGGGAGAGGGAGGTTCTTTATAGTATGACAGCACTGTATTGACAAATGACCCTCTAGAAATCTTTACCAAAGACTGTTTCAGGCATTGCTAACTTCCTATGCATGTACCCATTTCCTTGGGGACCTCTCCACTCTAGTAAGATGCCTCACAACACCTCACACTCAGCATAGCCAAGGTTGAACATGCCATCTTCCCCCACAACTAATTATTTCATATGTGGTTTCCTTATCAGTTTTTTTTTTTAATATACTATATTTTCTAAAATAAAAATAAAAAGTCAAGATACAGAATGACTTCCGGCCAAGCTGAATTTAGGACTTAAGAGGTGTCACTAGGATCTGCTACTCTGTCTCTAGGCCTTGCCTTCCTTCGTGGGGGTTCCATTCTCAGATAGGCATTCCCTCAGCAAATTCAAGGGAACTGCCTCAGCTCCACCAATTCACACCCACATCTTTTTCAGTAGCTCCTACAAAAGCCCTGGGATTTGCATTGACTGTACCAGCAGAGTTGCTGTCAGCAACCTTGAAATGTGGCTGGGAGGATGGGATACACCAACTGGCCTTGCCAGCCCTCTCAGAACTGCAATGGAGCCATTGCATCCAGGAACTCATGGATTGAGACTGAAGAGGTGGTTGCTCTTGGTGAAAATTGGAACATAATTACCCAGAATATATACTGAGTGACAACACCCATTGCCCATCCATTACAGAGAGTGTTTCCTGTCCTAGTGCATGGCACCATTCACTTGCTCATCTTGTGGTCCTCTTTTTTCACTCCATATCCAGCACTTTACTATTTCTTCTCCTCACCCTAATTCTTTCCCCACAAGCATCTTTCATATCTCTCAAGTTCTCTTTATTTTCAGTTACCAGGCTTGCTATGTACCAGCAACTATTTTAAATTCTTTACATGTGTTAATTCACGTAATCTACAAACATTTAACACAACTCTTTTTGCAGGTGAGAAAACAAAGACACAAGAGGTTTAAGTGAACTGCCAGAGGCCATAGAGCTAAAGGTTAGTGAACAAGATTTAAACCCAGGCAGTGTGGCTGAAGATACAAGCTTTTCACTGCTATGGTATATTCTTAAGAGTGTCTGGTATTTTCATTGTAAGCATGTTTGTCATAAACATCTTTGCCTCAAGGATTTTTGCAGCAAGCATTTTTGCCACAAACATCTTCACCACACAATAATTGGACATAAGGCAATTTTGCCATGAAAGATGAAATAACAAAAAATAAAAGATAGGTATTAAAAAGGACATAATAAAACAAAAAAAGAACAACATAAATTTAAAAGATTTTATTGCAAAAAATGAAAATACATTGTCTTTGAAGTCTTTCAATTCAGTATTAAACTTTTTTTTTTTTTCTTATTGATTTTCTTTCCTTTCGGCATCACACTTTTTCTTTTTCACTACGGTTTCTTGCTTCACCAAAAGAGGTATCAGTTTCCAACTAAAGAACTGATAATTAACGCTCTGGAAGACTGTTGTGAATTAGTAGCCGCCTCCTTTACGTTTGCCATAGCTCAGTAAACTTTTGACTTTCATGGGTGGACGGGATGATTATGCGCCCAGAAGGATTTGTAAACTGAAATGTTATCATTTTCTAGGTAGTATGCAATCTGGCCTTATACGTTCCTTTGCCCTTTGCAATCCGGCTTTGTATGTAGTTGTGACCATCCGCTATTTTAATACAACCATATCTCATCATGGTATAGGCCATTATGAGGGCTAAAACGTATATAAAATGCAAATGGGAGTACTGAGAGAACTTTGTCAATGGAGAATGAAAACGAACTAACAAAACACATGAAGTCTGCCAAATGTAAACCAAACTGCCAACCAGCTATTTTATGTTTTATGGTGACATTGTCTTAGGGCCAATTAGTTGAGTGGTGAAAATGCTTGTGGCAAACATGTTTACAGCAAAAATGCTTACAGTGCAGATACATAGAACCATTCGTAAGGGTATGCAAGCATGCAAAAATGCTATCCCAGATATTTTGAGAAACACAAAAATGAGAAGGGGAGTAGAATAAGAAAGCACACAAATGTGTAAAATCCCCGATGTCCTATTATATAATACCAGGCTTTCTCACTTTTAAAACACACAAAGGGTAACAAAATCTTTCTGTTTGGAGAGAGGGTATTGGTTCACAGAGAACTGTGTCAGTATAAAAATTCCTGGGTTCAAATGTGTTTGTGACTCAGTTACACAGTGGCTGTTGATATTTATGTTAAAAATGAAAAACAAAACCAACATGTTATTCTGGGCACTAAACCATGTTTAAAACTGCTGCATTTATGTTTTTGAAATATTTCTCTACAACTACTAACCTTTCCAACAAGACCAGCTCTTTGACATTTCTTTAAAAATTTCCATGCAAGGCTTATGTTTTTCTGCTTAAAAAAAAATAATAAAAGCAACAAAATATCATGACTGGAAGGGATTAAAAATGGCTATCTATGTAGCATCCAGCAGCGTAGGAGGATGCTACATAGATATGCTCCCAGGAACAAGCTGGAATTACAACTTAAATATGAAAAGGCCTCTTGAACAATCAATGGGAAACTCACAGGGGAGAACCCTGATACCCCAAGGACCAAAGGTGGAGGCCGCATGGAGACTGGCAGGAGGGGCGGAAGCCCTAAAGAGCTGGCCAGGCACCCCACAGGTGGCAACTGAAGTCCCAGAGAGATATCTCAGCTGTAGGGGGTGCCACTGAGAACTCTGAAATCTAATCCGGAAGCTGGCTCCCCAGCAGACAGCACCAAACTGAGGAGAGTACCCACTTAACATCTAGCTGTGAAAAGCAGAGGAGTGCTGTCTGCCAGGAAATGGCAGCTGAAAGTTTGGGCAACCTCTTAAAAGGCCAACACACAAGAATTCCATGTGGATCCACCCACCTAGTGCTCTGGCAGAGGGAGGGTGAAGCGGACTAGAGCTGTGAGAGCAGAACCCAGGACTAGAGACTTGGGGGATAGAGCTCCGAAGGCAGACACCCCAAGATCCCTGGGCTGAGTCATTCCTTCACACAGCAGAGGACATCCTTCCTACATAGACATCTGCCTTGCCTGGGGGAAGAGAGTGGACACACCCTATTGGAAAACACCTTGCTCTTAACACATTGTGCACCAGTAGTTTTATTGCTAGTTTTACCCAGTGACCAGATATGTTTCTACTGAATGAGTACAAAAAAATGTTTTACAAAGTATCACACTTTTTAAAAAAGATATTAGCTTGTAAGAACATGTAATAAATAACTTCAAAATGCAATGGGTATTTAATTTTAAGGTGTATCTTTAACATTTATGTAAAACACTGTGTAATATGAAAACACAAGAATGATTATGACCCTCCCACTTTTAAGAGATTAAAAGTAACAATTAGCCTCCTGGCAGAAGTAACTGCCCCACCTTGTTGAAACCACTCCCTGGAGGCAATTCAAGTGAGAATCCTATTAGTCTGTAGTCAGTGGACATCTCTGTAGGCTTTGAGACTTTGCCTGATCCAATTAGTCAGAAACAGCCTTTAAAAATGTCCTGCACTAGAGATTGAGAGGTAGAGAAGATCTACCTAAAACATAGTCACAAACCCAAACAGACAACCAAAATAAGGAAACAAAGAAAAAAAACCCAAATGAAAGAACTAGTGAATTCTCCAAAAGAAGAGATAAATGAGGCAGATAAAAAATGTATTGGAAACAGAACTCAGAATAATGATGTTAAAAATGCTCAACAGTATAAAAAAAGAAGACATGGTAATTATGAAAAAAGAACAGTCTGAGATAAAGAATGACATAACACAAATAAAGAACACATTGGAAGGGATACACAGCATATTAGAGGAAGTGGGGGATCAAATCAATGACTTAGAAGACAGAGTTGAAAATATCACTCAATTAGAATAAAAAAGATAAAACAATTAAAAAACAGGAGGATAGCTTAAGGGAGCTGTGGGATGATGTGAAACATAACAATATTAGGTGTGCCAGAAGAGGCAGAAAGGAATAGGGAAGGTGTTTGAAGAAATAATGGCAGAAAACTTCACTAACCTGGTAAAGGAAAAAGTCACACAAGTTCAGGAGGCACAGAGAACACCAAGCAGACCCACACCCAGACACATCATGACTAAAATGCCAAAAATTAAAGACAAAGAAAGAATCTTAGGGCAGCAAGAAAAAAGAAAACTGTTACCTACAAAGGAGTTCCCAAAAGGCTGACACCTGATTTCTCATCAGAAACTCTAGAGGCCAGAAGGGAATGCATGGAGTACTCAAGGTAATGGAAAGCAAGGATCTGAGATATTCAGCAAGGGCTATCATACAAAATAGATGGTCAAGCCGAAGCCAGTTTGGCTCAGTGGTGGAGCGTCGGTCTGAGGACTGGGGGGTCCCCGGTTCGATTCCGGTTGGGGGCATGTACATTGGTTGCGGGCGCATCCCTGGTGGGGGGTGTGCAGGAGACAGCTGGTTGATGTTTCTCTCTCATCGACGTTTCTAGCTCTTTATCTCTCTCCCTTCCTCTCTGTGAAAAATCAATAAAATATATTTTTAAAACAAACAAACAAACAAAAAACAAACAACAAAATAGATGGTCAAATAAAATAAAATAAAAAGGCTGAAGAAGTTCACTACCCCCAAGCCAGCATTACAAAAAATGCTAAAGGGATTGGTGTAAGGCAGTGTTTCCCAAACTTTTGACATATGTGTACCCCTTCTATAATTTTTATAATGCTGAGTACCCCTCATACTCATGAGAACGTAAAATTAGGTGCAGCTAAGCACGGTGCAGTGCATATCCCCACCAAGCTCCGGTGCAACATGTACCCCCACCAAACTCTTCCCGTACTACTGGGGGTACACGTTCCACACTTTGGGAAACATTGGTGTAAGGGATTGCTGAGAAAAAGAAAGAGAGAGAAACCTAGCCATATAGAATTGAAATGACTATAAATAAGTACCTCTCAATAATAACTCATATATAAATGGATTAAGTCAAAAGGTGTAGAGTAGCTGAATGAATATAAAAACAAGACCCAACTATATGCTGTCTATAAGAAGACAGACCTCCAAACAAAAGACACATATGGGATGAAAGTGAAGAGATGGAAAAAAATTTCCATGCAAATGGAAAAGAAAAAAAAGCTGGAGTAGCAATACTCATATCCAACAAAATAGACTTTAAAAACATCATGCTAAGCAAAATAATCAAGTCAGAGAAAGATAAATATCATATGCTCTCACTCATTTGTAGAATATAATGAACAACATAAACTGATGAATAAGAAATAGAGACAGAGGGAAAAATATTCTAGAATATAATAGAAGTAATCCTGTTATTTGCAGATTTTTAACATTTTCTACAACTTTTGTGATATCATACTATGTTAGTACAGTTTGGGTAATATTATTATACTTAAAATCCTTTTATTCTTGAAATGTTAATGTTTATTGCATGTAATATTATTAAATGTGAGATTTTTCTTGAATAATTGGTGTTTATTGCATATAACATTATCATATTTAAAGTCATTTTTCTTTAGATATTAATGTTTATTGCATGTAACATTATTATATTTAAGATTGTTTTTCTTAAAATAAAATAAAAAACTGGGGGAAAAACAAACATAACTGTCTGGTACTTGGGTAAAATAAAGGAGATTTCACTTACCATCCCTCCAAATTAAGTTAAAGCTTAGGGGAAACATTTTATAAGCATTTTTAATAACAAAAGTAGTTATCACTTAAGCATTACTGTCTGCTTATAAATGAGTTACTTCTCCATTACAGGACCATTTAATAATGTTTTATCTAGCTCTATTATAAGATTGTTCACTGCAGGTAATCAAAATATGGAGGGGAAAAAACCACTTTGCATATTCAACTGAAAGAAGTGCTGTTATTGGTATCATTTGTGAGTCTCTGAACACAGTTTAATGAGTTGTGGTTAAAACAAGACACTTTTTTTAAAATATATTTTTATTGATTTTTTTACAGAGAGGAAGGGAGAGAGATAGAGAACTAGAAACGTCGATGAGAGAGAAACATCGACCAGCTGCCTCTTGCCCACCCCCTACCAGGGATGTGCCCGCAACCAAGGTACATGCCCCTGACCGGAATCGAACCCAGGACCTTTCAGTCCACAGGCCGATGCTCTACCACTGAGCCAAACCAGTTTCGGCAAAACAAGACACTTTTTAATGACCGGAAACACCTTTAGAAAGGAGCAGTGGCCACTTGCTGATGACAATCCAAAAATGCTCTTGCCAAAACTGGTTTGGCTCAATGGATAGAGCATCAGCCTGTGGACTGAAAGGTCCCGGGTTAGATTCTGGTCAAGGGCATGTACCTTGGTTGCGGGCACATCCCTAGTAGGGGGTGTGCAAGAGGCAGCTGATCGATGATTCTCTCTCATGGATGTTTCTACCTCTCTATCCTCCTTTCCTCTCTGTAAAAAAAAAAAAAAAAAAAAAAAAAAAAAAAAAAAAAAAAAAAAAAAAATCAATAAAATATATATATTTTTAAATGCTCTTGATTCTTTCAAGTCTATTGAATTTTTCTTCCAGGTGTAAAATAATATCACTATCTGCTTCCACTGGGGGAAAATCTATAATAATAAAAGTATAATATGCTCATTAGACTGGAAGTCCTTTCGGATGACCTTCCGGACAGAGCCTGGGCCACAGGTGCTGGAGGGAAGCCTGTGCCGGCAGCTAGGGGAAGGAAGGCCTATCCTGCATGGGTTTTGTGCATCGGGCCTCTAGTGCTCAAATAATAGCCTGTGCTCATGTTCATGGTAAATGAAATGTGACCAAGCTTTGAAAATGGAAGCATTGAGTGAATTTAATAATGCTTAAGTAACTCTCTTAGGATAATAAATGTTAGAATAGCTGCAGAGGAAATATATACAGTAGTCCCTCCCACTCCTTATCCATGGAGAATACCTTCCAACTACAGATGGTATTGAACTCTAAATATACTACACTTTTCCTTACACATACATTGCTATGATAAAGTTGAATCTATAAATTAGGCACAGTAAGAGATGAAAAGTAACAAAATAGGACAATTATAACAATATTCTATGATAAAACTTATGTAAATGTGGTCCCTCTCTCGCAAAATATTTTAGTGTTCACTTTTTTCACTTAAAGGAGGCACTTTATGGCTTCGTTGTGGCTTTAAATTGCCAGCCTCACTAGTTTTGCATTTTGGAACATTATTAAGTAAAATAAGGGTGACTTGAACTTAAGCACTGTAATACAGTCAATCTATAACCTACCAAGATCACTACTAAGTGACTAGCAAGCAGGTAGTGTATACAATGTGGGATGTGGGACAAAGGGATGATATATACCCTGGGCAGGAGGAAGCAAGATTTTAGTATGCTGCTCAAACACAGAGTGACCGACCCTACCCATGCACAAGTTTTGGACCTCTAGTCAACATACAATTTTAAATGTTACTCTCTATGAGTGTCAAATGGATAATTTTTTATTAACTTTGTTAGCTGAAGAGAAAATTATTTTGAGTAGTTACTATGAAAGGTCAGATGGAAAACAAATTTCCTCTGTGTCAATACATTAACACCATGTTATGCTTGCTGACTCTGTATAAAGAGGGCAACTCAGAGAACGCTTGACCTGATTAGCTCATTGGCAGCCCATTAGGAAGTATTTATTGGGGGGAGAAATGGAGAACCCTTTTGCATCATTATTTTTTTATTGAATTGATTGGGATGACATTAGTTAATTAAATGATATAGGTTTCAAGTATACAATTCTAGAATACACCATCTGCATGCTACATTGTGGGCTCATAGCCCAAGACAAGTCTCTTTCTGCCACCATTTTTCCCACCTTTGCTTTCTTCTACTCCCTCTCATGCCTTCCCCTCCAACAATCACCAGACTGTTGTCCATATCTACTAGGATGTACTTTGGGTTTCTTTCTTCTTTTTCATTCAGCCCCCCAGCTCCCACCTCTCTGGCAGGTTTCAATCTATTCTATTTATCTATGATTCTATTTCTATTTTGTTTACAAATACAAACATTCTGCAAACAAAAAAGTTATAGTGATTAATAATAGACATAAAATAATTTTCATAAAGGATGTATGCCAGGAAGCAATATCCAATAAAATTAACAAAAAAAATCATAGATTCTATAAGTATGTAAAGAATCATAACTTGAGTCCTAACCAGTTTGGCTCAGTGGATAAAGCATTGGCCTGGGAACTGAAAGATCCCAGGTTCGATTCCAGTCAAGGGCATGTGCCTTGGTTGCTGGCACATCCCCAGTAGGAGGTGTGCAGCAGGCAGCTGATTGATGTTTCCCATCATGTCTCTAACTCTCTATCCCTTTTCTTTCCTCTCTGTAAAAAATCAATAAAATATTAAAATATATTTTTTAAAAGAGTCATAACTTGAAAACATCTAAATACTGAAGCAAAAGCGAAGTGGAAAATTAGAGAAAAACTATAAAGAAGTAAATAATATATAAATATCATATGCATTGCTAGAATAGAAATTAAAATAGCAACAAAGTTACAGGAAAACAATCACTTATGAGGTGAGTAAGCTAGAGAATGCTTCTAAAACATAAAGTAAACAGACCCAAAGGATGAAAATGATAGATAGGAAAGACTGAGTTTCTAAAGAAATCATTGAATGAAATAGAACAGAGGTGATAAATAGATATAATAAAATGAATTTTTTATTTAGCTGGGGGAGGGGAGGAATTCAAATTAGTAGACCAAAAGGGCTTACTGTGTACCAAAAAAGAATTAATTTTTAAAAGCTGCCACCTCAAAGCAGCCTAGTGATATTTTTTTTCATCGTTCTATGCCACTTTAATTTTTATTTTTTTATTTTTTTATTGTTTGAAGCATTACAAATAGTAGTACATATGTCTCCTTTTCCCCCCCTTGACCTCCCCCCAGCCTTCCCTGCCCCCCTGCATATGCCTTCACTTGCCCCCCCTCCCCCCTATGCCCCGTGTCTTGTAGCCTAGTGATATTTTTAAATTATAAGGAAAAACAAAGAATTCTATAAGCATTCAGATAAATTTAAAAGATTTTCTTCAACTTTCAGAAATGACAGGTTAGGTTACTCATACCAACTCTTAATTGCTAACAGTAGCTAACATTATTTTCTTATCAGCACGAAAGAACTCAAAAGATAGTGAGGATGAGATGCCAAGACAAACTCTAGAAGAAAGTAAGTAGCTAGAAAAGTAAAAAGCCACAAAACTGCCCTTTCCCTGAAGATATCTGCTGATCCAGATAAGAGAGTTACACTTTGATGATATCAGGAGACTTGGAGTATATACCTCAAAGTGCAGATCCCACCTGAACTGAGGAACCAAAGTAGGAAATAAGCACCTTAAACTGAAACTCTGAAGCAAGTAAATGCACCTTCTTAACCACAACCTACATGCAGCAAACTTGAGGAGGATGGGATTTCATGCTGAGCAAAGGAGAAGGGGGAAAATAGAATAAAAATCCTGTCTCTATAAAATGGTTACCACAAATGAGCTCTCACATAAAATTTTCAGCCCTAACTCACATCAGTGGGGTGGTCCAGGAAACCTCAAGCTGTAAATTTAGTTTAAAGTGGTTCTGGACTGTTTATGCCTCTGGGGCTCTGACAAGAACAAATGCAAATCCTAAGTAGAGGAGAAAACTTTACCCTCAGCCCTAGGGAATCCCCACAAATAATTTTCCAAGGGCAATTGATAACACATAGTCAAAAATAACCAAGCCACAGGAGAACATGAGCCCATGAGTGAAAACAAAAACACAAATAGCCGGCAGAAAAAGTCCAATATTGGAATAATCAGACACCTTATATATTATATGTGAAAACTATAAAGGGTAGCCTGCAAGATACAAGAAAATATGATATCTAAATGTTAAAACTCAATTAAATATGTTTAGCAACAGACTGAACAAAGCAAATGAGAGAATTACTGAACTGGAAAATAGACCATACGAAGTCATTCAAAATGCAGCATACAGAGAAAAGGAAATATAGAAAATATGAAAGACAATTAGAAACAAAAGAAGATAAAGAAGGATTAAGATTAATTTGATTAAAGGAGAGAAAAGATGTGTAACAAAGACAAAACTTGAAGAGACAAATGACTGATTATTTTCCAGAGTTGAAGAAAGATATAATCCACATATAAAAAAACGCTGCAATAATCAATAAGCATGGGTAAAGTAATAGCAGCATAAATAATGCAAAAACTATCAATATTTTTTAAAAAACACAAAACATTCTAAGAATACTATAAAAAATTAAAAATGAACCCAAAATAAAAATAGGCAAAGGATATAAACAGGCAATTCACAGAAGAAGAAACTTCAAAGGCCAAAAGATAATCAACTCAGTAGTAATCAGCAAAATGCAAATTAACGTTAGCAATAATTTTTAAAATTTGACAAAATCAAGGGTTGAAAAGATTGTGTGAAAATAAGTATTCTTATACAATGTTGAAGGAAACATGAATTAGTACTGCCACTTGGAGAATAATTTGACAGAATCTAGTAAAACTCAAAATGCACATACCCTAACTCCCAAATTTCAATTCTAGGACTCTTTCCTAAGAATAAAAATAATCATTGCGGCATAAGGACACATGCCTATTAGTTGTAATGTTACTCATCATGATGAAAAATTGAAAGAAAACTACAAGAAAGGAATGTGATTGTGCATGCATATATCTGATGGGATACTATACAATGGTTGAAAGAAATTAACATGTTTCCTTGTGAAAAGTTCTGAAAAGTGTATTGTTGAATTAAAAAGTAAGTAAATCTTTGAAAGCATAAACACCAAATTCATTGTTTCCCACTCCCTCTCCTTGCCTAAACCAGCAGTAGGACATCCCCCAAGGGGTCACAGATTGCTAGAGGGAGCAGGCCAGGCTAAGGGACCCACCCCCGTGCATGAATTTCATGCATCAAGGCCTCTAGTGTATGAATAAAAAGTCTGAATTGTCTAAATGAATAAAGTCAAAGCACATACACAATAAACTAGAGGAAAACATTCACCATTAGATTACAAAGGACTAATTTCAGAGAATGTATAAAGAACACATAAAAATCAATACAAAAAGTGAGCAAAGATCATGAACAAGGTAACTCAGAAAGGAGTGCAGAAGAAAATACAAATTGATTTTAAAATGAAAGAAAAACTACAATAAGATACTAAATTTTTTTATAGATGGTAAAAAATGTTTAAGTTTAACAAATGCCAGGATAAATACTCATATGTTGAGGTGGGAATTTCCATGGCACAAGCCCTATGGAAACACTGGGCGATGTCTGTTAAAATTTTAATGCACATCACTGCCATTCCTATGTTCTACTTCTAGAATTATAATTCAGATTTCAAATTATGTGCAAAGATGTACACACATAAAAACTATTCCGAGTAGCATTTATATCCTTTACCAGTGAAAAGGATCTCAGAACCAACTCTCTTCTTGATGGCAGAGACTCTAAGAGAGGAAAGAGCACAGGTTTAGCGGTTGAATATTGAAAGTTAACCCATCCTCCAAACAATGGGAGACATTTAGAGTAGAACGGAAATTTGAACCTCAGCAGTCTAGCTCCAAGGCACATACTTTTCATGCTATACATTTTTTAGGCAACAGTAGACCTTCAAAGCTTTTAGTATTCTTATCAATCCACAAATTCATATGTGTAGCACTTCTGTCATCATCCTGCTTTCATGACAATTTCAATTTATGCTCCTTCTTTCCAAAGGGAGACAGCAAGGAATAGTGGTTACATATGTCTTGCTGGAGTCAAATACCTAGGTTCAAATTCTGGCCTTCAGACTTAATAGCTATGTGACCTTTGGCAAGTTACTCAATGTCTCTGCTAACCTGACTAACTCAGGGAGGGCCTGTGTGGTGGCCTTGCAGACTCAAGAGACCTAAGGTAACCACAAAAGATGGTCTGAAATCAAAACCTTTTCATTAAAAAGCAGTTTATATTGGGGAGTCATTTCCTAGGCTAGTATCTTCCTTGACAAAGATCAACTCGGATCTTTACTGAGCCTATTGTCTTTTTGCATCTAAGATAACATACCTATGACATGTCAGGTAACTTGTAACTTCCCATTTTCTGAACATGGCACAAGCAAATGTTCCTGTGCGCCATAACTGAGACCACAGTTTTATTATTAACTTGTTAATTGTTGACTGTTAACTATCCTGTACCCACCTAAGTAAAATAAGTATGTGCCTATCATTTCAATTTTTACCCAATCCCAGAGGTCCCCTGACTCCACCCTTTTGTTTCCTCCCTAATCTATCACCATTGGATTTCCTGTAGCCCAGTTACATCTCCTCCTTTGATTGTAATGTATAAAACAAGGTGAAAGACTGCCGTTCTCCAGAGTATTATCCCAATATGCTGAGATTTATGCTTTCTGGCAATTATGGACAGTTTGGCTCAAATAAACTCACAAAAAATCTTTATAGGTTTGAATGTATTTTGTTTTGTGTTTTTGTTTTTTGTTTTTTGTTTTGCTTTATGTCTCTGTTTCCCAATTAGTCAAATGAAAAAAAACAACAGTATTACCTCATAGGGTTGTTGTAAAGATCAGATAAACTCCTAAGTGAGTGCCTACTTTATAGTAGGGGCTTGATGTTAGCCACTGTCCTTATTAGTAATAACAGCAGTGTTATTATGGATAATCAATTTTATTACAGTCTTCACATGTCTATTCACAAAAAAAAAAAATACTGTCTGTCCATTGCCTCTGATATAGTGTATTACAGAACATTTTTTATCTCCAAATGGACTTGGAAAATACTAGTTGGTAGAAATAAATGACAGGGAGTTGTAGATAATAATGTCCTGGTGTTTTTAGAAGACAGAATATAGAAGACATCCTCTAACTCAGTTTTCCTCCCTGGTCAATGAAAGCTTTCTGTCTCCAGGTGGATGTCAGAGCAGAAATGGGTAGAAATATCCTGCCATTTACCAGCTCAACACCACATTCCTCCTCAGAGTCCTTTACACAGTTCGATTATTGGGAATTCCTCCTGATATAGGCCAGATTTTTAGCTGATATGGCTGGGATTTAGTGCTTCTATAATGTCTTATCTCTTTTATTGCTGTCATTAATATTTTAGAGGGGAGTTGGGAAATGAGTCCTCCCTCCAAGTGAGGAGAATATATAGGGGAATAATAGTTATAACCTGAACATTTTCACTAATGAACTAGACCGACACCTATGAAACATCCCTTCTGAGAAATAATACACGAATGTCTACCTTCATGGAAATTCAATCTCCTCACTGACAACATAGAGCAAATAGATGGAAAAAGAAAATTTAGGTCATACAAAATGAAAAAGACAATATAGACACTTCAGAGAGGATGATTTGAATATAAAAATATGAAACAGGCTATTGGGAGCTGTGGTGAAGCCCTAAAAGACTTTTACTAAAAATGACTATAAATGATCACACTAAGAAAAATCAAAAACATGAAGAGAAAAATGCCACATCCTACTATATTGTACCAGTTGTCAGAAAATGTATACCAAAAAATACATGATTCGTTCCTTGTTTTAAATTAATGCATCCTTATAAGCTAAATTTTGTAGTGCAAAATGAAATAAACCTATTTAGTTATTTTATTTCTTTTTCAAGCTAATGCTCTAATGAAATCCTTTTCATTGTTTATTTTTAAAAATTTGTTACCATTTAAAATGGATTCCTCTAGAAAGCAGTCTTTTTCTCATACCCATTTTGCTCTGATCGTGAGGACTGCGTAATGAAATCGGAACCCAAGGACTTCCAAACACAAACCTTAAGTCCCTAGTTCTTGTTTTCAGTCAAGGAATCACACACAAAATAAGAGTCTCCTTTTTTTTTTTCCCCTAAACCTCAGTACACACACAAAATTGGGCACAATGTGTTCAATTTTAAGTCATAACTAAGGCCTTAAAATCATGATATTTGGAGGGAACACTGGATCAAACATCATAAAGCTACTTTCCATTAAAATGGTTGTTACTCTATATTGCTCAAATATATATTTTAAATTCACGCATTTGGAAAAACTCAACATAGATTACAGAATTAGGTTCACTCCAGCTTTCTAACTGAATCGAAGCCTATAGCAGAAAGAAAGGTTCTTTTTTTCCCTACACACACTATCACCATTAACGTGAAAAAAGAAGCTAAACAAATCCAGACTAGTAGCTTTGATTAAAACCATAAAGTCAGAGTGCATTTTGCAGGACAGCTTTGCTAGGCTAACTATACTTTAAGGGCCAGACTTCATTCCACATGACTCTGATCCAGATCTTTCTCTGTGGTTGACAAAAAAAGCTTCAACATGAAAATGAAAGTGGGGTCAGCCGTTCTCAAGTCCTGAGGAAAAGCAGAGCAAGTTTGTTCATACAAGACATAATTTTTTCAAATCTGAAAACAACCAGACTCTCTTGTTTCTGGCCCAGTTCGCTCTTCTCAGATTTCACTATCTAGAATCTAACCACTTTGTCAAAAACACCTCCTTCAAGATGCAGTATCAATTAAAATAAAGCACAATGGCAGAAAGGCAATCAAGATTTGTTCCATGTCTAAAACACAAGAGGGGTTCCTAGTACCTAAAAATCCATGACGAATATGGTAGAAGATCATGAGTGAGACTAGAATAAAGAACCTAACGCAAGCATGCTTAACCTGGGGTCCATGTCTAGAATTGGAGATGTTCATGATCATGGGTGGGAGGAATATATTACATCTTCTCTTTTTCATGAGATTCTAACTTGATATTTCACTCGATTATAAATGTAGGCAACAAATGAGCAACATGAGCAGCATGTGTAATTTTGTCACCAATAGAAATCACAAATATTTTCATGTTACAGTATAGTTGTTACAGATATCTAAAAATGTTCTTTATATTTATCAAATTCCACAATTATGGTAATAGTTAGCCTACTGCTAGAATTGCCCATGATGATAGTCTTCATGGGCATATCTTGTCCCACTAGAAGGTCTTCAAGGGCCAGTAGATGCTCAGCATGAGACACGGATAACCAACAATTGAAATAACTGCACTGCAGGGTCATTCGGTCACCATATTCTCATGGCCTCGCGTTAAAGTCACATATGCTCACCATGTTGCTTTTTAGTACTCCCTATCTACAATTACTGGTCAATCATTGAAAGAGTTGAGCCAGAGACTACCCCAGAGTTTAATGTTCTCATTTAAGCTAAGCAATAATGGCCTTATATTAATACTGTCTTTAATGAATAAAATTAACTTTAACAGCTGTATTTTAAATGAATTGTTTTATGATTCAAAGTATTAATAAAAAAGTACATATATGACTATGCCATAAATTTAATATTTTGATAACTGTATATAAATGTTTTCTTTGAAATTTATTATAAAGTCATGCATAGTTTAATGACAAAGATATTTTCTGAGAAACATGCCATTAGGTGATTTCAAAGATGTGCCAACATCACAGAGTGCACTTACACAAACCTGGATGGTATAGCCTACCCACCTAGGCTACATGGTCTAGTCCCATGGTCAGCAAACTGCCGCTCACGAGTCACATGCAACTCTTTGGCCCCTTGAGTGTGGCTCTTTCACAAAATACCATGGTCTGGGTGAGTCTATTTTGAAGAAGTGGCATTAGAAAAAGTTTAAGTTTAAAAAATTTGGCTCTCAAAAGAAATTCCAATCATTGTACTGTTGATATTTGGCTCTGTTGACTAATGAGTTTGCCAACCACTGGTCTAGCCTATTGCTCCTAAGGCTGTAAACCTGTACAGAACATTCCTGTACTGAATACTGTGGGCAACTGTAACATTTGTGTATCCAAACATATGTAAACATAGAAAAGGTAAAGTAAAAAAGAAGGTTATAAAAGATAAAAATGGTTCACCTGTACAGGGCACCTACCATGAAGGGAGCTTGCAGGACTGGCAATTGCTCTGGATGAATCAGTGAATGAGTGATGAGCAAATGTTAGGGCCTAGGGTATACTGTGCACTCCTGGAGACTTTACACACACTGTACACTTAGGCTACATTAAAGGGGGGTCAGAGGCGGGGTGGAGGTGGGGCAAGTGAGGGGGAAGGGAATATCTGTAAAAGTGTCCACAATAAAAATCAAGTTATAAAAGAAAAAAATATGACATAAAATTTAAATATTACTTAAAACATTTTTCTTTCTTCAATAATAAATTAACCTCAGCTTACTTCAACTTCTTTACTTTATAAACTTTTTTAAGTTTTTTAAACTTTTTACTCTTGTAATAACACTTAGCTTAAAACACATATATATTGTACAGCTACACAAAAATATTCTTTCTTTATATCCTTATTCTATAAGCTTTTCCCTACTTTAAAACATATTTATTTTGTTTGTTTATTTTACTTTTTAAACTTTTTTGTTAAATATAGCACAAAAACACACACATTAGCTTAGACCTACACAGGGTCAGAATCATCAGTATCACCATCTTCTGCCTCCATATCTTGTCCCACTGGAAGGTCTTCAAGAGCAATCACATAAATAACAATGCTTTCTTCTGAAATACTTTCTAAAAGGCCTGTCTGAAGCTCTTCTTCTTTTTATTGATTTTTTTAAAATTGATTTCAGAGCAGACATGGGAGGGAGAGAGAGAAACATCAATGATGAGAAATAATTATTGACTGGTTGCCTCCTGCATGCCCCACAATGGGAATTGATCCTACAACCTGACATATGCCCTGACCAGGAATCAAACCGTGACCTGCTCTTTCATAGGTTGACTCTTAACTACTGAGCTTCACTGGTCGGATTGAAGCTCTTCTTGAGGAAGTGTCACTCTTTTCAGAAATATGTCCCTAATGGCTTGCGTGGTTTGGTTCTTTTTCTTTCTTTCTTTCTCATTATAGATTTGCTTGTAAGCAGAAAATGTGCCATAAACATTTCTCTCTATTAATAAAAAAAATTTTAGGAGCTGCATATGCTTCTGCTAAACCTTCCCTATGAATTTCCTTAGGGATTCCTCTTTTTTCTTCTCTTGCAGTTTTCTTTTCTGATGCATCTTCTTCAGCTCTGCATTCCTAAATCAGTTCTGACAACTCCTCATTAGTCAATTCCTCAAGAACCACCACCTCTAGAAGCTCCTCACTGTCATCCTCATCCATACCTGGACTAAGGTTTTTTGCCATCTCAACCACAGCCTAATTGATTTTTGCAAACTCTTTATCCTTGGCAAATCCTTTCAAGTCATGGACAAACCTCTTCCAGATGCCATTTATACACTCTTTGGTGACATCACCCCAAGCCCAAGCAAGGTTCTTAATGCAGTCATTTATGTTATAACCCTTCCAGAATTACATCAGTGATTTCTCAGTGTCCTCCTCAGGTGCATCAGTAACTTGGGCAAATAAAGGTCCCCCTCAGGTAATAGGCCTTAAAAGCGGCTATGTACTCCCTAATCCATTGGTTGGATCAAAGAGGGGATGTTAGGAAGGAGAAATACCACTTTGGTATTGGGATAAAGATTACCAATAAAGGGAGAATGTCCAGGAGCATTATCAACAATAAGCAAAATCTTGAAAGGTATGCTATTCCCCAAATAATACTTCTCCATGTCTCTGGTATAGCAATTCAGGAGAACATCTTGGAGGAGGAGCTGTGTCATTCATGACTTCCTATTGACTCCGTGGTACACTGGCATTTTGTGCTTCTCGATATGCTTGAAGGCCCTGGGATTCTCCCTGTGCCACATCACAAAGGATTTTAATTTGTAGCCTCCAACATTGCCCAAAGCAAGACCATTGTCCTGTCCTTAAAAGCCTTGAAACAGCATTAACTTGGCTTCCATATGGATGAAAGTCCTTTCAGGTATCTGTTTCCAGAATAGAGAGATTTCATCCATATTAAACATTTGCTCTGGCAAGTAAATTCCCTACACAATCACCTTATAGTTTTCAAAAATTCTTAAGCTACCTTATGAATTTTCCCAGGTTACTGATGCAACTGAGGAGGACACTAAGAAGTCACTGATGTAATTCTGGAAGGGTTATAACATATATGACTGCATTAAGAACCTTGCTTTGGCTTGGGGTGATGTCACCAAGGAGTGTATAAATGGCATCTGGAAGAGGTTTGTCCATGACTTCAAAGCAATAAATTCCACATAGTAGTCAGGTCCAGCCTTTCCTTTCAACATGGCAAACCAATTTTTGCTTTGGCCACGATCCACATGACACTGAGTGGGATATGCTTCTGTATCTGGTCTTTGATCCAGGTCCCAAAAAGTTTCTCCCCCTCTGATACAGGCCCGTCTCAAATTTTTGTTCAGATCCTTTAACAACTTCCAACACTTTGTACTTTTTTGTTGTTGTTCTTTTTTTCATCACTTTGTTCTTGTACTTCAAGATTATAGCTCTTGTGGAATGGGACATGCCTGACTGGCAAGGAATAACAACCACTGATTTTGCACTTCATAACCCTTAATCACTTTTAATTTTGTTTCCAGGTCAATTGCTCGATGTAGCCTCTTACTGGCAACACCAGCAGTGAATTTCGTATGCTTAGAGGCTATGATGAACAAAACAACATGCGATTAAATCAGGCACAAGAAAAAATGATGCAATCAAGAGATGTAGTAAACACAAGTTGTACAAGGTTGCTGCTGGCATCACATAGCATACTGCACTGATTTACATCATTTTTATAAGTAGACATTTTTATAAGTAGAAATATTATACTCTAAATAATGACATAAAGGACACAAACCAGTAACACTCGTTATCATTACCAAGCATTATGTACTATGCACAATAGTATGTGCTATACTTTTATATGACTGCCAGTGCAGTAGGTTTGTTTACACTAGCATCACCACAGACACATGAGTAATGCATTGAGCTACTACCTTATGATGGCAACAGCAGGAAAGGAGGGTTCAAGAGCATTTTTCAGAGGTCAGTGAGGGAAGCAACAGGAATTATTCAGTTCCATTATAATCTATGGGATGACTGCCATACGTGCAATCCACAGTTGACCTAAACATCATTATGCAGTGCATAACTATATTTTATTTTATTCACTTAAAAACACTATTTTTCTGTAGCTGGTTTGGTTCAGTGGCTAGAGTGCTGATCTGCGAACTGAAGGGTCCTGGATTCAATTCTGGTCAAGGGCAAGTACCTCGGTTGTAGGCTCCCAGCCCTGGTTGGGTGGCAACCAATCGATGTGTCTCTCTCACATCAGTTTTTCTCTCTGTCTCTCCCTCTCTCTTTCATTCTGCTTAAAAATCAGTGGGGAAAAAATATCCTCAGGTGAGAATTTAAAAAATCAAAAAACAAAACAAAAAACACTATTCTGATAAGGGTTCCATAAGCTTTACCAGATGGCCAAAATGATTCATGGCACTGAAAATATCAAGAGATACTGACTAACAGATCAAAGGGAAAAACTGCCCTTTTTTGAGGGAAATTTAGGCCTGTAGATATAGTCAATTCATCTGATTTAGCCCTCCCCCACCAAAAAAAGTGATTGAAATTTTACATATAACTATTCTCTCGTATACTTTAAATATAAGCATTAATTTTATTAACCAATGTCACCTCAATAAATTGAATTAAAAATTTAAAAAATCATCATTGCAAACTCTATGAGCCAAGGTAGAAATTCTAGAGACCATCCCATTTAAGCTTCCTTCTCTAACCACCACCCACCATAGTTATAGAAAGGCAAACACCATGTTGTTTCATCAATACAGAAATTCCCATCCATTTATCCTGAGTCATGCTCAATGCCAAATAACTTTATTGAATGCTGCCTAAAGCACCAGGTCGCATATTAAAGCATGGCCCCCTTTTTGAAAGAGACAGTAAATTGCAAAGTGCATTTTGAGGCTATTTTAGTAACTAGGTTAGTATGGGATGATTCAAAGAATTCTTTGGTGATGTTTACAGGACTGTTTTCCCACCTAACACGATTTACTGCCTTTTCCTCACAACACAATTTACATGTTCTTTTTAGTTAGTAAAAAACCTTTCCCTCATCAACCTTTGAAAAATGCTCTTGAACCCTCCTTTCCATGCTCCCTCTCGATAAACCTTAAATTGTGACTTAGAAATTCCTCAACTGACTATGACAAATTTTCCCATTTTTATGAGGTTTTTTTGTTCATTTCTTCTCACCTCTTCATCTTGTCAGAAACCCAGTTCTCTAGAACACACTCTGGCTTATTTCACTGGCATATGTTGATGGTATAAATTATGTCTCCCAATAGGGGGTGTGCAAGAGGCAGCTGATCAATGATTCTCTCACATCGATGTTTCTAACTCTCTATCCTTCTCCTTCCTCTCTGTAAAAAATCAATAAAATATATTTTTTTAAATCATCAACCTAGAATTCTATATTCAGAAAAAAAATAGGCCTTGAAATTGAAGGCAAAATAAAAAATATATGTAGATAAACAAAACCTGAGAGAATGCATAAATAGTAGATCCGCACCTCAGGCCTGAGGGAAATATTAGACAGAAGTTTAGATCTCTTTCATTTCAGGGGCCCTGTGTGGATCCTCTAAGCATGCTATAACTTTTAGTCTGAGGATCAGTGAATAACCACCTTTCTGTTTCAAATACTTTTGTGATCTTTTGTTGAACCATAATTCACCATTCTATACCTAGTCCTCCACTTAAAAAATGTTAATTTAACAAAACCATAGCAAGGGTAATAGAATAAAGGATAATAAATGAAGAATGCCAAGAAACATGTGAGCCAATATCAAAAGCTTTCTCATCTCTCAATGTTTTTAAAAACATATATTTTTTTAAATTTTATTTTTACTTTTTCTTGAATTTATTGTACATGATATTGGTTAATAACATTATATAGGTTTCAGGTATACAATTCTATAATACATCATCTGTATATTATATTATGTGTTCACCATCCCAAGTCAAATCTCCATCCATAACCATTTATCCCCCCTTTATCCTCTTCACCCTGCCCTCACCCCCTTTCCCTCTGGTAATTATCATACTATTGTCTGTGTCTATGATTTTTTTTTCCTTAATCCCTTTACCTTTTCCACCCAGTCTACCATTTCCCTTTCCCTTTGACAGCTGTCATTGTGTTCTCTGCAACTATGAGTCTGTTTCTATTCTGTTTGTTTGTTTATTTTGTTTGTTTGATTCCACCTATACTAGTAAGTGAAATCATATGGCACTTGTCTCTCTCTGACTGGCTTATTTCACTTAGATAATACCCTCTCGGTTCACCCACGCTGCCACCAAGGGTAAGATTTCCTGTTTTTATGTTTGAGTAGCATTCCATTATGACGGTTATGTAAAGGTACCACCACTTTTTTATCCACTCATCTACTTATAGACACTTGGGCCACTTCCAAATCTTGGCTATTGTAAATAATGCTGCAATGAACATAGGGGTGCATGCATTCTTTCAAATTAGTGTTTCAGTTTCCATATGTATATTCTCAGAAGTGGAATCTCTGGATCATGAAGCAGTTTCATTCTTAATTTTTGAGGTAACTCCATATTGCTTTTCACAGTGACTGTACCAATCTGCACTCCCACCAACAGTGCATGAGGATTCTCCTTTCTCCACATCCTCGTCGTGTTAATTTATTGATGATAGACATTCTGACACGCATAAGGTTTTAATTTGTATTTCTCTGATGATTAGTGATGTTGAGCATCTTTTCATATGTATATTGACCATCTATATGTCCTCTTTGGATAAGTGTTTTTAGTTTAATGTGGTCCCATTCATTTATTTTTTCTTTTGTTTCCCTTGGGGAGATATATCAGAAAAAAATATTGCTATGAGAAATGTATGAGATTTTACTGCCTATTTTCTTCAAGGATTTTTATGGTTTCTAGCATAACCATAATTATAGTTAAGTCTTTAATCCATTTTGAGTTTATTCTTGTTTCATTTTTTGCACATATCTGTCCAATACCATCTATTGAATAGACTGTCTTTACCTCATTGTATGTTCTTGCCTCCTTTGTCAAATATTAATTGACCATAATGGTATGGGCTTATTTATGGACTCTCAATTATGTTTAAAAAAATATTTTAAGTAAACACATTAGTGTTTTGTGAGGTTTATAACATATGCAGTAGATTTCTCCAAGAAGACATAATCTAAAATGTGTGTGCAGCCAATAGCAGTTTCAAAATAAATGGAGGAAAAATTTAAGATGTTAACATTACCCTCAGTAATCAACAGAGTAGGGGGGGGGGGGGAAGGTAGGAAAAATAAACAAAGGAACAAAACCAGTTTTGACAAGCAAAAACACAAAAAAATATAAAGGCAGTCCTAAATGCTAAATGTAACCATCAATAGTTATTTTAATGTTAATGACCCACACAACAATTAAAAGATAGCGATTGTTATATGGGGGAAGAAATTTAATTGACCTAATATACATGGCCTATAAAAAAAAAGCCATTTTAACAGAAAAACTATAGATACATTCCTATTATAATGAATAAAGAGTAAAGTATGCCTGCTAGCTCTATAATAATTAACATTGTTCTGGAAAAGTTTGCCAATGCAATTGGGTAAGAAAGCAAAGTAAGAAGTACAAATATTGGAAAAGAGGAAGAAAAGCTAACATTATTTGTAGATGGCTTCATTGCCTAGAAATAAAATTCAAGAGAATAATCTGAAAAGCAACTAGGATTTATAAGAAAAATAAGTAGAATAGTCATTACAAAGTAAATAAAGCTCAGTGTTTTCTACATTCAGGAATAATGAATAAAAAAATAATTACATTCTCAGAGCAAATAGTTAAAATGAGAAATATGCAGAATCTCTGTGAAGAAAACCACAATATTGTTATTGAAAGACATAAAAGAAAAATTGTCTAAATGGAGAACTATATCATGTTACTAGCTAAGGAGACTTAATATTATCAAGATGTCAGTTCTTCCCAAGTAAATAAATAAACTCAGTGCAATCCCAGTGGGTTTGAGAATTTATTTTTGGAAACTCAACAAATGATTCTAAAGTTCTTCTGGAAGAATAATACATGAAATTAAGGGATTTTGAAAATTATAGTAATGATACTTCCTTGACTTACTACAAAATACAATGTAGCCTATATACTAAAACCCTAGCATACTAAGTGTCCGGTCAATGGGTTGACTGTTCAACCAACCAAAACATAATATGCTAATGATATGCTAAGGCCACCCAACCGCTCTCTATGATGTGCACTGACCACCAGGAGAAAGATAATTGACCAGTCAACCAGTCACTATAATGTGCACTAACCACCAGGGAACAGACATTTCAACCAGTAGGTTAGCTTGATGCTGGGATCTGGCTGATTAAGACTGAGCAAGACATGGGCTGGACAGACCCTGGAGCCCTCTTACAGCCCCTCCCTGGCTGGCCAACCTCCTGCGTCCCTTCCCAGCCCCTATCGTACACTGGTGGGGTCCCTTAGCCTGGCCTGCGCCCTCTCACAATCTGGGACCCCCTCAGGGGATGTCAGAGAGCCAGTTCTGGCCTGATCTTGCAGGCCACGTGGAGGGACTCCATTGGTGCACAAATTCATGCACTGAGCCTCTAGTTAGTATATAAAGTGATAATTAACATATGTAGCACTGTCATAAAAAAGCACAAGCAAATGATGGAATAAAAGTCGGAGTTTAGAACAATCTCTGGATAAGCATACAATTAATATGTTAACAGTGGCATCTTAAATCAATGGAAAAATAAGTTAGTCCATAAAATGTGATGGAGCACATTACTAACAATTATGGGAAAAATAAACTAGATTATACTTTATACTACATTAAACATAAATTCCAGACATTGTAATTTAAATAAAAAAATAAGATGTATAGCACTAATGGGCATACATGAATCTTGGTGCAATAAAGAAAATGATTCCCAAGGTATATGGGGATATATTAAACTTGCTATAAAAATATTTTTATTTGATAAAAGACATTAAAAATAAAATGTGTAATCCTGAGGAAAAATGTATGCAATATACCTTTTTTGAAAAAGCTCCTATCAATCCAGAGAAAGTTGAAAAAGGCACCAAGAGAAAATAAAAATCACTAACAGATAATAATGGAAAATTTTCAAAATATCAATAGGATATAACCATTTGTCACCTAATAATTAAAAGTGCAGCATAAGAGGTATACTATGATAGAATGGCAAACAGGCAAAGATCTATATATATGTATTAGCATGGGTATAGGAAAATAGAAACTTTCACATACTAACAGAAAACTACATTTATAACTTTTTGAAAAATAGATTGGTACCTTAAAATGTTATAAATACACCACCTAAGTGAATTAATCCTAACAAAATAATAATGGATTTGTCTAAATGGACATTCACAGTACCTGATTATTAAAAAAAAAAAAAAAAGAAAAAAAAAAAAAAAGATGGGTCTATTCAGGTTTTTCTAACAAACCAAATAGAAACAATAATGGGGAAAAAGAGAGAAGTGATTTTTGATGAAGCTAGGAGACACTTGTAACCCTGAACTATAATCTTTGAGAAACAGCTGCCAAATCCAGGGAAGGTCATTCGGGGATACGGGAAACGCCTAGAGAGACATTCCTGGCTGCAGATCTCAAGCAAATCAGGCAGAGCACAATTATTCAAAATATGTGGGCAAAACGAGGGGCAAAACCACATGTTGTCTGGAACAATAGGAACAGGATGCGTGGGTCTTCAGAGGGAGCTGCCCCAGGCCCCATAAAACAGGCAAGGAGGTGGATCTGAGACTGAACAAGGAAACACACATGTTTGACAGCAGCAACATGCCATGGGGGAAGGTGAAGGAAATGGATTCTTCGCCCTTATTATGAACAGTCCAGAAGCTGGTGATGTCTTTGAACGAGGGCAAAATGAATGTGCACACACATCGCTGAGCCATAAAGAAACTTAGCTCTGAGCCAAAAAAAGTTAGTTCTGGCCTGGAACACTGCTCTGGTCTGTCCTGTGAAGGAACCTCTCATAAATAACTGGAAGGATTCACCTCACTCACAAATATAAAAAAGCAAAAAAGAACCAGCCAAGTATCTATGCAAAGTACTTTTCAGGAAAAGGAAGAAAAATGTGGGAAAAACAAGTGTCAGGTGATGAACCCACACCAGAAAAATATGGCCACTGCTCAGATAAATATCAAATACATGGCACCTAATGAATCAAAGAGTTCAAAGCAGAGAACAGGAGGGGATGAAACATGAGCTGGCAGACTTAAAAAATAAATAGAAGGGGAAAAAATAAATCCATCTAAGAAATCAAGGCCACATTCACCATCACAAAGAGACATCACTGAAATCACACCAAGGGATAGAAGCAAGCAAAAATGATAGATGTGAAGGGGGAAAAATGATCAACACAAAACAAAGAGAGGAGAAAAAAAATAAAGTAAAGGCATAATTTTGAAAAACTAAAAGACTTAAGTTTAGAACTTAAAATAGAAATTCATACCAAAAAAAAGCTTGTGCCATATGATCAACACTAAATTATATACTCATTATGGTATTGGACTTCAAAGATGAATAAAACAAAAGAATTGGGGACATTCAGGCAAAATGATTAACTGTCTTGCAAGTTAGAGGCAGACCCCTAATTGTTTCCTCTAAACTTCCTCTTATTTCTATTTGTGTATTCACCCAGCTAGACACTGTAGTTCCCAGCTTTCTTTACAATTAGTTAGGGAGGCCAGCTGAATATGTTCTGGACAATAGGAGGTACACTAGAGTGAGGAGTGCAAAGTCAACTGCAACTTAAAGAAAAAACTGCTTTCTCTGGGTTTTGCCTCTTTTTCTCTTTTGCAAGCTGAAATGCAGATGTGCTAACATCCCACCATCAATTCTGGGATGAGGACAATGTCCTAGGGGGTCGTGGCTCAATCAGACAGAAGAAATTGTTCCCTGGTGACATTAAGCAGCATTAAGCTGCTCTGATAACTTAGACAGGCCAGACTGATATATGAGAGAGAGAGATAACATTCAATCTTATTTAAATCACTAGAGGCCCAGTGCACAAATTTGTGCACAGGTGGGGTCTGGCCAGCCCTCCTTGAGGAGAGCTGATAACGGCCAGACTGGCTATGGGGAGGGGAGGCAGGAGGTTGGCCAGTCACAGTGGGCATCATAGAGACTGGTCATTCTGGCATTCTGGTTTCTGGCTTTTTATATATATATATTTAGATTGTATCTTGTATTTTGGTATAGTATCTTTCCCATACCTAACACAAAGGGGGAAAATTAGACTAACCTCATACTTCACAATATTCAATGTTGCAAGACAGATATGTGATATTTACTGTCATTTGAAAGTGGGCTTGTTATAAATTAAAGTTCCATGTTTCAAATGAAAGAGGTTTGGCTAATAAGCCAACAATGGAGATATAATGGAATTCAAAACATAATCTAAAGAATGCAGAAAAAGAGAAAACATGAACAAATAGATAGGACATAGATTTACAAAAGGATTTGTAGATTCAAATGCAATCATTTCAATATTACATTCAATATAAATTGTCTAAACATCCCAGGTAAAGACAGATATTCTCAGATTAAATAAACATGAAAATATCTTAAACTACACTCAAAATGTAAAAAAAAAAAAAATACAAATTTAAACCGCAATCTTAAGTTTTAAGATTGACAAAGAGAAAGTTTGCTAACACAGTCATCATACAGGTGTGGAGAAACAACCATTCCCATACATTCTTAGCAGGCAGATAAATTTGTATCTTATCCATTAACAACATTTATAACTATTAGATGCACATAAAATTAGCAAACAATGAAGCTACTCTACCCAAGTAGCTTTACAGAACTTCTCCCTAGTTATTAAATGTTCCTAATAAAACATTTCTTATATTTTAATAACCAAACTTCATAGCTGTGTGAATATTTCAATATGTTTTTTACCCGAAGTTTATATAGAAGCATGTAACACTTGCTTCAAAAAATGCAATACATTTTTACCAAAATGATAAGCAGGAAAAGTCTTTCTTTTTTTTTTTAAGCAGGAAAAGTCTTGATTTGTATTCCAAATACAACTGAAAGGTTGTCAGTATTGGAGAAGTTTGAAAATCTCAGGAAGTGTAAAAAAAAAGTGTTATATGAATCTCAGAATGATGTAGCTAAGAGAGGCATCACATAGAATATAAGGCTTACTGCTTATTAAAAACCATATTGCCAGGACCGGTTTGGCTCAATGGATAGAGCGTCAGCTTGGGGACTGAAGGGTCCCGGGTTCGATTCTGGTCAAGGGCATGTACCTTGGTTGCGGGCAGATCCCCAGTAGGGGGTGTGCAAGAGGCAGCTGATCAATGACTCTCTCTCATCGATGTTTCTAACTCTATCTCTCTCCCTTCCTCTCTGTACAAAATCAATAAAATATATTTTAAAAAAAAATATGAATTTCCTGGTATTCAGCACATAAAATTTTAATCATTTTACAATCTATCATGGTACTTTGTTACTCATACATTGGTATTTTACTGGAAAAGGGATGGTCACAACCTGGTGGTTCTCTGAACTTGAAATATGAGACATCAGTCCCAGGAAAATAAAAGACTCCAAAGAGGATCCCATTAGTTTTAATGTAGAAGAGAAGAGAGAAGGATCAGGGAAGGCAGATCATAAGAGAAACACAGTCGATGAAGATATGTACAAAGAAAACAAGGTAGGGGGTCTAAAGGTGATTATTTATTTTAAAGACACACTGAGCAAATGAGAAGACGAAGGTGAAAGAGCCAGTCGAGAGAGTTCAAGGTCAAGGATAAAGAGGAGGCACTGGATGGATAAGGCTCCTGAAGAGGTGGAAAAGGTAGGAGAGATCACACTGGCAAAGGACTGAATTGAACAAGAGGCAGGGTATTGAAACAACAAAACAGAGCACCTAAACTAGCAAGATGCTTAACAACTATTTGTCAATGGCAAGAATAAATGATGACAGGGAAGCTGGAAAAATACGGACTTTTCTCTGCTTGCTCCTCCTGGTTCCATGATGCTGAGGGAAGGGAAACATGAAAAGCCCACTTAAGCAGTATTCTCAAAGGGAATTGAATTTTGCTGATAGGAAGGAGGTGGAGGTGGACTTTTTGAGAGATTTTTATGAGGCTATGTAGGGTTTCTTTGGCCCTCTCTACTCATAGTCAGCCTTGCCATTAATTAATCATCACCTCCCTAGCTTAATTCTCCCAGAACCAGTCCAGACCTCTGTTGTAAATCCCACAAACTTCTATAACCCCAACTCTTATTTTTCAGCAGATGTTGCTAATTCCCTTTCTTTACGGAGAGAATTGAAACCATTCAACACAAGTGTTCTCATTGAACTGCGAAGAAGATTGGGACTCTCAAAGATCCATATCATAGATAAGGACCCAGCATCATCATTAACACTACATACACTTGGCCCATACTTCTGTGAAAAGCGGCTATCATTGTTCCCTGCACTCATGTAAAATGCCTGTTCTTTGCTAAATTGAAAAGCAATGCCCGGGTCTACCCTCTGCCTTGCACCTCCCCCTCCTCTACTCTTCAAACCAAGAACTCTTTCTCAAGATCTTGAGGTAAATTTTCCCAGATGTACAAAAGCTCCAATGTTTTGGCTCTGGTTGCTAGATTTAAAAGCATCCACAGGGATTTGAAGATGGCAGCGTAGGTAAAGACCTGTATTTGCCACCTCCCATAACCACATCAAAATTACAACTGAAATACAGAACAACCATTATCCAAAACCATTGGAAAGGTGGTTGAATGGAAGTCTTACAACTAGGAAAGGAAAGAAGAAAGCACACTGATACTTGTAATAGGTGTGGAGGCTCTGAAGGGGCTGGTCCCACACCCACATGTGCCACTTTTTTTAATCAGTAGGAAGACCTTTTCTGCAGAGGCCACTCAGAGGAGCAAGGGGTCCTAGCCCCACACCAGACCACCACTCCAGGGTACCAGAGCTAGGAAAAAATGTCTCTATGGGCAGGAAAAACTATGAGCTGTATAAACCAGTGCACATTGGGACTCAGTGAAACAGAGACTGCTAGAGACCCAGCTATTCCTCTTAAAAAGCCTGCACCACATAGTGGGGTGCAGGGGCGGGGAGGGGTGAAGAAGGAGCCATATGTAACACTTTAAACAATAAAGAATTTAAATAATAATAAGTAAAAAAAAAAAAAAAAAAAGGCCTGAACCACAAATTGAACTTACAAGGTCCTGTTTCCTCTGAGCTCCAGCACCAGGGTAAGGCTCTGGGAAACACAGACAAGGAAGAACTGGATTGTCTGGGTTCGGGGCAGGAACTCTGGGGCAGCTTTCTCCCATATGGAGGTGCTAATAGGGATCATTGCTCCTATGCTGGAACCTCCCTGGTTGCTAGATTTAAAAGCATCCATGGGGATTTGAAGATGGCAGTGTAGGTAAAGGCCTGGCAACTACTTCTGTTTTTTCTGCCCTGGTAATTCCCTAAGACTCTGCCTCATTCAGTTTACAACCCCACCCAAGCTGTGTGCAGCAGCTTTGCATATGAATGGCCTGTTGCTCAGGATAAAATCTTTCAAACAAGCTGCAGCTGGGTCAGGGAGTCCCAAACCTACCAAGAAAAGGCCCAAGACCTGGCACTAGCACCAGCCTTCCTGATTCACAGCTGGGCCTCATTTGGGCACTTCTAAACACAATACAAAAGGGAGGAATCTTTAGCTCTCTCTGTAGCTCCTGTTGAGTGGCCCCAGACAGTGGCTGACTCTGCATCTCCTTGGAGACCCAAGAGCCAGTGTGCCCAATGGTCATTGTCAGACCATACCAGATTACAACTCTACACATCCATAAGTGACACACTCAAAGGGCAGACTCAGTGAGCACCAAAACCCCACTGAAGCAAGTCCTGCTCCATAGGGGTGTCTCTTGCACAGCAGTTCTTACATTGTCAACACAGCTGGTCTTCATAGCCAATTGGCCTGGAAGTCAGTTCCTCTCAGTGACACTAATAGCAATCATGTCTCAACTACAACAAGACTGTGCACACAGCCCATAATAGGATGCACCTATTTCCAGCTCAGGTAATGGGGGAGGCTGAGCCACTGGGCCCTATAGAATACCTACTACACAAGGCCACTCTACCAACTCAAGGAGACATAGCAGCTCTACCCACTATATAAAAACAAACACAGGAAAGCAGCCAAAATGCAGAGACAAAGAAATGTGTCACAAATAAAAGAAATGAAAGAAAGCAAATTACTGGATATAGAGTTCAAAACCACAGTTATAAGGTTACTCAAGAATCTTCTAGAAACATAAAAAAAAAAAATGGAAAAGTGCCAGTCAAAAATTAAGCATACACAAACATGCAATATGAAATGAAGAAGCAAAAAATATCCAACCAGAAGAGCAAAAAGAAAAAAGAATCCAAAAATATGAAGATAGTGTAAGTAGCCTCTAGAACAACTTTAAGTGTACTAACATAGCATTATGGGGGTGCCAGAAGAAGAAAGAGAGAGCAAGACATTGAAAACCTTTTGAAGAAATAATGACATAAAACTTCCCCTATTGGTGAAACAAATAGATTCACAAGTCCAGGAATCATAGAGAGTCACAAACAAGAGGAACCCAAAGAGGACCACACCAAGAAACATCATAATTAAAATTCCAAGGGCTAAAGACCAAGAGAGAATCTTAAAAGCAGCAAGAGAAAAGCAGTTAGTTACCTACAAGGGAGTACCCATATGACTGTCAGCTGATTTCTCAACAGAAACTATGCAGCTCAAAGGGGAGTAAAAAAAAATATTCAAAGTGATGAATAGCAAGAGCCTACAACCAAGATTACTCTATCCAGCAAAACTATCATCCAGAATTGAAAGACAGATAAAGAGCTTCACAGATAAGAAAAAGGTAAAGGAGTTCATCACCACCAAACCAGTATTATATGAAATGCTGAAGAGTATTTTTTAAGAAGAAGAAAGAAGAAAAGGTTCAAAAATATGAACAACAAAATGGCAACAAATACATACTTATCAACTATTGAATAATTTTCAGTAACCACCAGAGGCTTGCCATGTTGACAGCAACCAGCACCCTGTCTTGGTCTGGCACCCCTGCTCACCTGCTCCACCATCCCACCACAGCCAACACCCACCATGTTCTGCAAGCACCCCCTTGTGATCAGTGCACGTCATAGCAACCAATTGTTTGGTTGTTCCACAGTTCGGTCTATTTGCATATTAGTGATATATATATCACTAATATATATATATATATATATATATATATATATATATATATATATATATATATATATATTATAGACACAGGCAATAGGGTGGCTAAGGCCTGGGGTGGGCAGGAACCGGGTGCAGGAGAGCAATGGGGGAAAAATGAGGGATATCTGTAATAATCTCAACAATAAAGATTACAAATTTAAAAAGTTAAATAAATAAAAGTATCAACAGACCATGTGAACTACCATTATGTACTGCATAGAAAAGGGAACAAAGGCACTAGAACTTATTCTACAAACTAGGCCACAGCTGGAATTGCACCTCAAAGCTTTTCATCTTTCACATACTTTGGAAACATCCTAGTTCACATTCACTTTCTTGATGCACACCTTTCTTATGAGATCTCTAATCACATCCTACCCAGGACTTCTAAAGCCATGAGAGTATTTCAGAAATAATGTTTTCTTTAGTGTCTTCCTGCTCACTATCATATATTAACCCCAATGTCACCTGATCAAATCTGTCCCATTGGTTGCTAAGTGAAATGGGTTTAAGTCTCCAGGTATAGAGTGTAGAAATCTGAAGTTCTACCCAAGATTTCTGCAATTTCCAAGACCTATGTTGTTATGATCTCATCCGCTCAGTTCTGCATTATGTCAATCCAGGAGAAAAACCTCCATTCACACAAAATATAGATTGTACTGACTATATTTGGGGGACCACAGGGAAAGATCATAGCCTGAACCATGGAGCAGATATCTTAAAACTCCTCATCAACCCTTCTTCTTTAAGGCCTTTCTGGACATCTCACCACTGGGGATTCATTTGCTCACTGGTCCTTAACATACTCACTTCATGTCTTCGCAGAAACTCTCATCTAGTCTTACTTCTCTCTCTCTGCAAAAACCTAGACCCTGGAGGTTCACTCTCTACCTCCAAGGTATTTTTCCAGACAAATACTGTTTCTCCCAAGGAATTATGATACAATTTAGCTTAGAATTCATGTTAATTTTTGGAATTTTTAAAAAATATATCTTATTGATTTTTTACAGAGAGGAAGGGAGAAGGATAGAGAGCCAGAAATATCGATGAAAGAGAAACATCAGCCAGCCGCCTCCTGCACAACCCCCACTGGGGATGTACCTGCAACCAATGCGCATGCCTTTGATCAGAATCGAACCTGGGACCCCTCAGTCCACAGACTGACGCTCTATCCACTGAGCCAAACCAGTTTTGGCTGGAAGTGTTTTAATGATTCTAGTCTTGAGTGTTTTGTGTGTTTTTTAATGAGGGAGCTGATGGTTGGAGATCTTAAGTGCCTTATTTATTTTAGCTTTTAGGAGAGTGTTTACACAGACCACCTGATTCAGAATCACATGGGTAGATTGTTGTTGTTTTAATGCTGAATTTGGGGCTATACCTTTGATTTACTGAACAACCTCCCCAAATAATTTTTAGGCACATATAACCACTGCCTTAAATTTACAACTTAAAGACTAGAAGAAAAAAATAAACACTAAAAGTGATTACAAATTTAATTTAAATCCAAGCTGTAAGAATGGTAGTTTGGGTTCATACAGCACCTGGAAAGACTTTGGACAACTTCGACCCGGAACAAAGTAAATACTGGTGTCATTTGGTGGAAAGAACAGGAGACAAGGAGTCAAGGCTAATTGTGTGACCTTGAGCAAGTTACTTAACATCTCTGGCCTCGGGTTCCTAGGGGAAAACACTGCTCTCCCGACTTAACTCCAAGGACTATTTGAAGGATAAAATGAGATCATGTGTGTGAAAACACTTGTGGGAGGAGGGGAAATAAATAGCTCTCTACAACTGCTAGGTATTATTTCAAAATCCTGTTTGGGCCTGGAAAATATCAATCTTCTACATATTACCCGTGTGCTAGTAAGGAGCCTGTGGAGTTTTTCAAGAAGCCAGTAGGATCCAAGTTAGGCAGCCCATTGCTCAGGCTGTGTAGCCAGAGAGGGGAATTCTTGATTCAGAACAGCATCTGTTAGTGATTAAGGTTTCAGAGGCATGTGCCCAAACTGAAGGCAATGCTATGGCATCAGTAACAGCAGCAGCCCCAGTTGTAAAACATAGTCCATCCTTCAAGTGGTTAGGAAAGGTAAACATGAAAGCATTATTGTACAATCACATCCAACAAAACAGGCACAAGCACACACAAGGGGAAATAACAAAGGCAGAGGCTTATGTGAAAGAAAGAGATTTCCCAAACAATAATCATCACCACCAACTTCAGAAGAGCTCACGTGTACTCTGGTCATTGCACAATATATTTGCAAAGTGGGCCTCTCTGGCATCCACTCATTCACGTGTTCTGCCTTCGGAGCTGAAATGTGTTCAGTTTATATCCTTGGCAAAGAAAAAAAAAATACCATAACCACAAATCACTATAAGTTCTATCTGTCAGAATTCTGATTATAGTTAAAGTAAACATGTTTATTATAACTACGGTGATATTATGGATTTTAAACAAAGACAAAAGATGTGGGCCTGATGTGAAGAATAGTGATCCTAGGATTTCCAGGTGAGCCAGGTGAGGGAAATGATCTGAGAGTAGTTGGGGTGGAAAAGGAGTGGAGGTAGAATGAGACCCTCAGGTTTCGACTAGAGTTATTTTGTAGAAGTGTGCACTTTCTTTCTATAAGATGGGATGTATGTGTGTACTCAAATTGAGCTTTGAAAGCCTAGAGAGAGGTCTGTTTAAAAATTGAAAGAAAAAGACAAGATTAGAAGTTAAAGGAATGTTGGAATTTACTGAGGCGTATGAGTTAGTGAGAGAGTTCTGATTTTTATGGGGAACACCTAGAACACCCAGAAAATCAGAAAGTCGAATGGCCTGGCTGGTTTAAGGTTCATCTTTCTAGAAGCCCTTGAAGAGAGAGCAGGAAAAGCTACATCTATGCTCAAAGCAAGTGACCAATAAGAGTAAAAAGAGGTGCCGAAACCGGTTTGGCTCAGCAGTAGAGCGTCAGTCTGAGGACTGAAGGGTCCCAGGTTCGATTCCGGTCAAGGGCATGTACATTGGTTGCGGGCACATCCCCGGTGGGGGGTGTGCAGGAGGTGGCTGGTCATGTTTCTCTCTCATCGACGTTTCTAGCTCTCTATCTCTCTCCCTTCCTCTCTGTAAAAAGTCAATAAAATATATATTTTTTTTAAAAAGAGTAAAGAGAGGTAAACATTGACTGTATGAGTGATGTATCTAATGACAGTCTTAGTATGAGGGGAGCTGAGCGCTAGGCCTGTGGTCAGAGTCACTGAGGCTAAAGGGGGGGAAAATACATGAATTATAGCCATGTCTATTTGGTTAGAAATTTGTTTGCTTGCTTGCTAGTTGTACATCTGGAACAGAATAGTCACCTTAGAAACAAAATCTAGCCATAGATCACTTAAGTCCTTCTTATAGAAACTACTTCTTTAGAGCATGAAACAGACTAAGAAAATAAAATTACGAGGTACCACAGAAAGGTCACTTAGCTAGGAGTGAACAGACCTGGGTTCTAGTCCTGTTTTGTCCATTACTGGCTGAGGTACCATTTCGGTGGGGTATTTAGCCTGCCTATGTATCTTCTGGAAGCTGGCAGTGGGGGAACCGGGGTGTGGGGAGGGAGTGATGGAAAGATGATCTTGGAGAACCCTTCCAATGAAAACAGTCCGTGATTCCAGTTAGTGTAGAAAAAAATTGAGTAAGACTGGAAGGCTCTATATCAAAACATTACTAGAGGCTACCTTAGGGGAATGGGATTAGGGCAGGGGAGGAGAGACAAAAGAAAACAATTGGAGAACATTTTCAGTGGAGGCGGGGGGGAGGGAATGCAAAGGCAGAAGGGATTTTTTTTTCAAGTGAAATATTAAACAAGAAGAGTTCAAGTGAGCATATAAAAGTAATTGAGAAAGTCTGGAAGGCCATATATCAAAACATTACTAGCAGACAGAGTCTAAGCACAAAGCAGAGGGAGTGGAGGGACTTGGGAGATCGAATAACCAGCAGCGTGATTATTTGATTTAACCCTATCTCTCATGGCTTTGCTGAAAATGCCCATGGTAGAGCCATTGGAGGCCACTCAATTCCATCTAACTCCTCTTTGTCCTCTGTGGCCCAACCCTTCCTGCCCAGTGATGGAGGGGGAGGGAAAATAGGAAAGTGTTGCCTGGGAATAGCTCTGCAGCCTCCTCTACAATATACCATCTCATTTTCTGGCACACTGTGAAGAGAGCTGAGTTTGTCTTTTTCCCACACTGATAGGGCTGCTCTCTCTGGAGATTTCTGCATCACCACAGTGGCTTCTCACATCATCCTGCCTCTCCTCTTTGTCACCATCAGCTCCAGGGTCTACAACTTTAGTCATCCGAGCTATACAGAAGTCGAAAGAAGGCCACGCAATCAAACTCTTTCAGAAGCTTTTCATAATTTTAAGTGCTTCAGTTAGTCTATATTTATGGAGAACGAATTCATTGACAGGATCTCCAGACTCCTCAGCTGTCTATTTCTATTGAAAAATCAAGCTGTCTTCATAAGGCTGATGACCTAGGTTGCTGCAGCTCCAATGGAATCACCCTTCTGATATTGGCCAAACTGTAAAAACTCAGTGTTCCACGAAAAGCACAAACCCCAGATTGATGACTGCATTGTCACATGGGAATCAGACCAAGTTGGTTACCGAAGGACGTAAGCAAAACTCTCTGGCATTGACCAAGCTAAAGAGGCTGCCCAGAAAGTAGTTAACAGTGCCACCTGTGTTCCAACTGTTTAAAATTGATCAGGGACCACAAAAAGAAATTCATGCTTCACCGACGAAAAAATATCTAAACATCGAAAGACAATATTACAGGGAAAAAATTACAAGATATAAAATAAGTTAAAAAATGAAAGGAAACTTTGGACCTTATATACCGAGTAAATGCCAAGTCTAGAAAAAAATAATGCTAGTCCTAAATTACTTATTGACTTAAAAACAAAAACAAAACACAAAAAATAATAAAGTATAAAAACAAATTAATGTTTTATAGATCCTGGGGAAAAGAATTTCCAGCAAAGTACAAAAATTTAAAGCATTCCTTTCTTTAATTGTATAACTCTTTACTGTGGAATAGCTCAGAATGTCACTTATGTTTTAAATAACAGAATTGATAACTGAGCAAGGAAATGTAATTTGGATTATAAAATTCTTGCTTTAATAAAAATTCCTTAAACAGTAAAAAACAAAACAAAACAAAACAAAAAAACCACTCTAGCATTAAAAAATAAAAAGTCAGAACAAGAAAATAAAAATAAAAAATTCAACACTTGCTAAATCACTATCTAAGAGTTATTACATGCCCTTATATCTTGAAGGAATATGTCCAGTGTCCACTTCCAAACATTTTTAATCGGACATTTTGTTACCTTCTTTCTCTTCATTCTCAGTTCCAGCCTCTAGAATATGTTAAATTAAAATGGAATTAATATCTTCAAAACTAAAAGAACAGGGAGAGATTAGTAGGATAAACAGAACCTCAATGGGTGATGGAGCTTTTATATGTATCTTGAAAAGGATGTGAAGCATAAACATATCTATCCAGTCTTCTACCTAAAACCTATGAATTGGTTTTAAACCAATTTCCCATATATTTAAGGAATTATGATTATCCTACAAAAAAAAATATTTGGGGTAGGAGAGGAATAATGGCTATCTAGTTAACTTTTATATAACCCTTGAATTATTTTTACTCTCCTGAGAACTCATCTGCTTATTCCATAATAGAGCAGTTACTCCTATTATCATCACTCTTTACCTCAGCTGTCAAACTAACTTTCATTTCTATTAATAACTCATAGGGTAATACCAAAATCCCTGAATTCTAATATACCATCTGATAAAAGAGATTGGTCTCACCACCGGCTTCCCTTGGTCCCCTTAGGAAATGAAAAGCTCCAAATTTGCAAAAGTTCATTCTATTTTCTTTCTGTAGATATGAGTTCTGAGCTTAGGTATGACAAAGGTGCTCCCTACCTTCTTCCCCACCTCCCTCAAGCTTTAGACAAGCCTGTGCTTCTGTTATAAAGTTAAATATCTGTCATTTTTATAAAAATCATGTTAGTGGTTGCTTCTGGGTGCATGGATATGCAAGTAGTTCATTGAAAGTAATTCGAGTGGGTGCACATTAGTAAGTAATTATAATAAGGTTATTCAAAATTTGTAAAAAGTCCTAAATATAATTAATAGAAAAGAATTTCTGGATGTTATGTCCTTGATAAAGAAAAAATGCCTACAATGTGAGATTTATGTTCTGCTACATTTAAAACCATTTAAAAATTGCCCTAGCTGGTTTGTCTCAGTGGAGCATCAGCCTAAGAACTGGAGAGTCCTGGGCTCAATTCTGGTCAAGGGCATGTACCTCAGTCACTATCTTGGGGCTCATGGAGGAGGCAACCAATTTATGTGTTTCTCTCACATCGATGTTTCTCTGTGTGTGTCTGTCCCCCTTCCTTCCTCTCTCTCTAAAAATTAATGGAAAAATATTCTTGGGTGAGGATTAATAAAACAAACTAAAACCATTTTAAAAATGGTTTAAGTGATTATTTTTTACCCAATTCTTACCCCCAGGTCACCAAAACTCACTTCATAGGGTCAGTACCTCAGTTAGCCTATATTGTAGCTGAGCAAGCTCCCTAATTATTTATTCTGAGGAACTCAAACCACTTCACTATCCCCAAGCAAGGCAGAAGTTTGCAGGTAGAGCTGAGCCAAAGAATCTGATGTTTTTATGGAATCATAATGTTTTTAAAAAATGCTCATAAAAGATGTAGAAAAATGGAGTAAGTTTAATAAAATAAGTAATATCCTATTCAGTCTCTTTGAACAGATGATGTTTAAATGTCTAGTTAAAACTTAACTCTGGCCAGATAGCTCAGTTGGTTCGAACATCATCCGAATATGCCAAGGTTGTGGATTCGCTCCCTGGTCAGGGCACATACAAGAATCAACCAATGAATGCATAAATAAGTAGAATAACAAATCAATGTTTCTCTCTCTAAAAATCAATGAAATAAAAATTATAAACAAGTAAATAAAACTTTATTAACTTGGAAGCCTAAAAGGTAAGGATAAATAAAAAAGACAAGGTCAGTTTTCTGGTTCACACCACCACCAATGCTAATTCTGATTCCAAGATATCATCTGTGGTTGATTTAAAAAATATAAATCCCCAAGTTTATCAAATATAAAACAATAGTTAAATAAAAGCTCTAATAACCTTGAAAGGAAGAGTCTCCTGGAGCCCACAGAGTTGAGCACTGTCCTTATCTAACTTTGTTTTCCTTTTCACGGGGTCACAGAACCCACAGAGGCAGAAACGAATAGGTTTTGTATAACCTTGGCCTTCTCCTGGAGCCTAATTATTTTTTCTGAGAAACTCAAACCACTTCACTATACCTCAGCAGGCCAGAAAGTTTGCAGGTAGAGCTGAGCCAAAGAGTCTGGTTTGGCTATCTGAGCCAAAACACGAGTCGACCCATTTGAGCTGACTAGACACACAGGCGAAAGAAAATACAAAAATTTATATATGTATGTGTGTGTGCGTGTTGGTCTGTGTCATGCTTGTGTGAATGGTCACTGGGGCTGACAGGGAGCAATGACGGAGTTTCCACTGGCTTCTCTTTTCCTTGGCTCACCTGTGCTGTTGGAGTGAGCACAGCAGTGTCAGATCCTGACTGACTTTAATTTGCCCACCTCATTTCTTGACAAGCAGGAGTCGAAGTTTCAATGCTCTTTGTTACTTCTGTAGCTGAGAATACTCTTGAAGAGGTCCTCCCCGACACACTTAAAGCTTCCTTCTTCTAAACCTCAATTTGATTCCACGATTCTGTGTAGGATTTGTGGTAAATAGAGAAAGTGATTATTCATTTATTCAATACATGGTTAATTTTCCATTTACATGAAACTGTGCTAGACATTGTAAAAAGTAAAATAAGCAAATGAAAAAATAAAGCAGGGCACACAACGTTTTAAAATCTAAATGTAGGATTAAAAATGTTAATAATGTAATGCTCTCTTTTAAAAAAGCATGATACAAATCTCTTTCAATATGTCTAGACCTGGATGGATGGATGGATGGATGGATAGATATAGATAGATAGAAGAGGTATAGATAATAACTCTCTCCACTACATAAGGATTTTCTTTCTTCATCCCAATTAGAAGTTTTGGACATGCTGGTCTATGATAGCTCTGGACACAACAGTAAAGTGGGTGGCCTTCACCTTCAGGACTTTGCAATATTTCTATAGCTTTTCTCTTTTCCGAGTTCATTTGGCTCATGAATTTCCTGGTTCCAAGGATCTCCTGGTGAGCCCCTTCACTCAACAGTCCACTGCAGTCCTTGCAAATTCCCTTTCTTCCTAGCCGCACTTTCCAAGGCATGCCACTCCTGAGAGTGGCCATTCAGACACTGTGAGATTACTGGCAGCAGCACGGAGTGCTGGTTGTATGGGTCCTGGATTGTGTGAGAAAATTGTGTGAAATTCTGGCTCAAATACTTACCAGTTCTGTGATCTTGCATAACTTTCTTAACCTCATGTCTCTGATCTTTGTAGGTAGGACTGGATAAAGGAATGGTGTGTAACCTTGTATTTCATCTAACCTGTGATGCCTTTTACAGTTTCAACATGATTTCACAAGCCCCCCAAGAAATAAAAGAATGTTCTAAATTATGCTTGTAAAACACTATTGATTTTAAGGTACATCCCAGTTCCAGAGTGTTAAAATGTAGGAGAGCCCTGGCTCACTGGAGGGAGCATTGGACTGCAGACTGAAAGGTCCCAGGTTTGATTCCAGTCAGGATTGCATGGCTAGGTTATGGGCTTTGTCCTCAATGGGCCTGTACAGGAGGCAGCCGATCTATGATTCTCTCTCATCACTGATGTTGTTTTTTCTCTCTCTCCCTCTCCCTTCCTCTCTGAAATCAATAAAAATATATATTTTCTTAAATTTTGGAGAAAAGGGTATATCTTAAAAGCAATTAAATACAATAGTATCAACCTAGTAAGGTTATTCTCAGCATTAGCTAAGATAATCAATATAGCATGCTTTAGCATAATGCCAGGAACAAATTAAGCACTTGAATGTTGGCTAATATATTAATGTGTACTCCTGCCAGATAATTTACTTCCTTTTAACATTGGCTCTTTAAACACAATGCCTTAGCCTACAAAGAGTTGCTGGGGCTAGGCCAGGTTCGGGGACTTAGAGCCAATGGAAACATACCTCATGGGTGGCTCAGACTTTTCGAGGCTCTCATTCAAGCTACACATCTTGAAAGTTCTTTGCAGCATTGCTCCTGCTCAAAACTGGTGGCACACATTGGGGATGACTTCTATCACAGTTTAGACAGATTTATCTCTACATGAGATAATTAAATGTTTCAAAGGCATTCATAATCAGCGGAAATTGATAACCCACCCCACATTCACCAAAAAAATAACCTTCCTGGCTTATTAGCTTTCTTACACTCTTTAAACCTGAAAGTTTATTCAACTTTTTATAGGACTGTTTATCCTCCGTATTCCAATTTCTATCATTTGATGTGTTAAGCTGAAAAAAAAATGTACAAAGACAAAAACAGGAAAGAACACCTTTCACCACCAAAAAACACTTATTTTTCAAATGAGTGACATTATAGAATAAGAATATGTTAGCAAGCACTTTGAATGACGTAACTGCCCTATATTTAGAAATCTAATCTTGCCATCTTTAGGTTAAATTCAACACAGGAAATGACAATTATCCAAAGTCAGATATGATATATATAACAAGGGTAATAATACCCATAGAATGTGCTGTAGAGTCATTCTTTCATAGGTCTTCAGTTTAGTCTACAGCTTCGTGATTTGTTTATGCCAGCATGCCTGTCTGCTAAGTGATAGACTGACAATGTTGATGTGACTTTCTAATGACTTGACTACTAGTGTAACAGTTGACAATATGTTGCTACAATTGCATAACTTCAAAAAGTTTTCATCTCAATTTTGCCAAAGATCTAGACGGTGTATATTTATAACCAATAACCATTTTTCAGGAAGCCGGTCTTTTAGCATCTCTTGATGAACAAATATGCTTTGATCTAAATTTGATTAGTGATATGAATGAGATATATTTGCCAAAGACAAGTCAATCAATTATTTTAGATCCAAGACTCAAATGACACTAATAACACTTTTTCAGGCAGAAGTTAGGAATAGCATATACCAGAAGACAGTTATTACATTACTAGAGGCCCAATGCATGAAATTCGTGCAAGGGATATGGCCCTCGCAGCCGCAGTGGCATGCCTTGGCCCTTGAAGCCCGGCTTGATCTGGAAGGTGATCTGGAAGGATGTCCGGAAGGACATCCGGAAGGTTGTTTGGCTGTCCTGTCTAATTAGCATATTACACTCTTATTATTATAGATGTTATCTGAGGCCAGAATTTGACTCATCCTATACTTCCCTCTATGGTACTACTCTTTTAATGGGCTCAGATGGATTGTTTGTTCACTTTCTAGACCTCCTGTTGAGCTATATACTTCCTTGAAGACAGAAATTGTATTTTGGTACATTCCTTAAGCCATTCTTCTCCATAATGCTTCATACCTTGTAGAAAAATAAAATTTCTTAAATCACATTATATGTCTCAAACTTTCCACAAGTTTATTGTACTTCCAACACACACACACATACACACACACACACACACACACACACACCCTTCATTAGTCTACAAAGCTCTTAAAACCAAGGGTCTACAAAGATTTGATGATTAATCTGCTTTTAAGCTCCTCCTGATAAAGAAGCCTTGGACAGAGACTAGAATGTGCCATTTGGAACTGTAATTAATTCATCCCAAACAGCTTTCATGAACTCAAAGACTTTTTTCCTTGATACCAACTATAGAAGATTGGAAACATCCTCCAAAAAGATTGTAAATATCCATTTTCCAAGATAAGGTGGGCCTAGACATGCTACTCAGAACACCCTCTGCATCCTTAGTCCTCCAAGAAGATAGCTATGTCCTCAAGAAACCGTGGAGCAGCCTGCTCCCTGCTGGTAAGATTCAAGTCAATCATCTAAATTAGAGAAATGCTGTGGAAGCTGACATGATCAGAAACTGGAAGGGACCTTAGAAATAATCTAATCATTCTAGTCCAACACCCTCATTTTACAAATGAGGAATTAAAGCTTCAGACTAGCCATATGACTTGACCAAGTTCAGCAAACTTATCAGAATCAGAAACATGGAGAACCCAGGCATCTAAATTCTTTAAAATATTGTTATTGGGCCGAGTTTTTTAATTTATACTTGACCAGGACACAAATTGATTGTTTACCTCCAAGACATTTTATATATGGCAAAAATAATGCATTCTGCAGAGTTTGATATTAGGGAATAACATGTCAATCCAGGATCTGCAAATGGAGGGGTCTGCACATAATCTTACTCACAATGACTGTCCTCTAGGAGACATATCTTGAAATGGTGTGATATTTGTGCTGATTCTACCCTAAAATACGTCTTAAATCCCTCTTCTCTCCAACACCAGGAACTTTGTGCAGGCCTCTGTCACCGTTCTTGGGTCACTGCATCTGGCTCTAAACTGCTACCCCTGCACTCAAACACTCAAGTTTTCCAGTCCACTTTCTCTCTGCCATAAATTCATCCAATAAAACGCCTGGATCTTTACATCACATCTTGCTTTAAACCCTCCTAAAATCCAAACACAAAAGGGCATTCTCAATCTGGCTTCATTGACTCTATCCTTCACCCTCTGACATCTAAGAATACTCACTCTGAATGTTGTCACCCTTTTCTGAACACGGACTTCCTACCTTGGCACATATTCCCCAAACCAAAATTCACCCCTTACTCTACCCTAACAGACTATTCTTTACCTGCAAAGTCTTATGGCCAGTTCATAGGACCATGCCTTAGCAAAACTTTCCCCAATTCCTCTATTCAGAATATGTTGCTCTATTCTAGCAAAAATGTTTGGCTTAAAGGAAACAGAAGGCCATTGGAAGGTGTTCAAATGGAGGGAGACAGTAATCTGATTTGTAGATTTAAAGGATAATCCTAGTTGCTATGGCGAGCAAGAGCAGATGCAAAGGGACCACTTCGAAAAGTTATTGAAATAGTCCAGGTAGTGACATCAGAGGTGACAGTGGTTTCAGCCAGGGTGGACAATAGCTGTAGAGAGAAAGATGTCCACAAGAGTTGGTGATGGATGAGATGAGAGGAACAAAGAGAAGTATTAAAAATGGCCTCAAGTTTTACTGAAATTGAGAATACTGGAAAATGTGACTATTGTTTTCTCATGTTTATTTGTATTCTGCTTTGTTTTTGTAGTGGTGGAAGTGAGGTAGATCTAGGTCATGAGTTTAATTTTAGACGTCAAAGTTGAAGTGTCTATTTCATACCCAAATAATAATAAGGAAGTTAGTAAGCAAGGTCAAGATTTGAGATATAATTCTATAAGGCACTGACATATAAATGGTAATTCTACATGAGAGAGATTGATCTGCCTTGGAAGAGCACATGAAGTGAGAAAAGAGAAGGGCCTGGGACTCATCTTGCTACTGTTGTTTTTTCTCCTTTCTTTCCAGGTCAAATTATTTATAGGGGTAATATATACCTGCTGCCTCTATCAGTACCGCTACTTCCTTATTACTCACACTAGAGGCCGGGTGCATGAAATTTATGCACAGGGCAAGGGACAGGGATGTGTCCCTCAGTCTGCACCCTCTCCAATCTGGGGCCTAAATGGAAAATTGGACATCTCTCTCACAATCTAGGACTGCTGGTTCCCAACTGCTCGCCTGCCTGCCAGCCTGATCACCTCCTAACCACTCCTTTGCCAGCCTGACTGTCAAAATCAATGGCTTTTTCATTTCCTCTTCTCCAAAATCATTCTGTAATACAAGATATTATCAATCACTACTATTCTTATAATGCTCTACTTTTTTTTACTACTGTCATTCTACCATATTCTAATTTTCTTCTGTGCTTTCTTTTCTGTCTTCTTCACTGTCTTCTCTTCATCTTTTCTCATCTAAGTGTAAGTGTGCCTTACAGCTCATATCTCAGATATTCCATTCCTAAGCTCATTGGTGACCTTATTGATTTCCCCAATTTCAACTCTTCAATGATTACTTAAATACAAATGACCCTAAACTCTTTATTAGTCCTGACTTTTTCCTCTCACTCCCTTCCTCTCTCCCTTTTCTTTTCTTATAAAATTGAGTACTGCATTTCCAATTGCTTCTTAAATGATATGATAATTCACCTAAAATAGAACTATTTTCATCCAACCTCAACCTAAGTGTGTCAATATTTCACCTTTATGATAATGTTATGCAACCATTTCCCCTCACACCCATGTACTAAATCATACATCATTCAAAAGATATTAACTTAAGATGCCCCTCACTTCCCATATCTAATAATTTCAAGGTTATATTAATTCCTCTTTGTCTTCCTGTTTGTTTTTTTATTTCCATTACTGTAGTCACTACTGTATACTAGACTTTCACTGTCTTTTTTAAGGAGGTGAAAAAGTTTTCTAATGAATTGTTCTGCCTTCAAACACTCCCTTTTTCCTCTACCAGTATTATCTTCCTAAATCATTACTTCACCACTTCACCCCCCATTTCAAAAACGTAGAACAGCTCCTTATAACTACAGGAGAAAACCCAGACTCCTTGGCTTAGTCTTCCAAAGTCTGGTTTCATCTTACCTTTCAAGCTCTATTTTCCACTGCTTTCCTACATTAACTCTCTGTCCCCTGTACAATTTGTGTATTCTCCAGTCTCTGATGCATTGATCCCTCACAACTGAAACAATTTTCTCACCCTTCTCCAGCAGAGCCAACACACCTCTCACATCCCCCACAAATCCTCTGACCACCTCCATCTGGAAATGATTATTTCCTTGTTCAGAACTGATTATTCCTGCTGCTTATAGTCCTTCAACAATAGGCTCAATCTTTAAATACAGGACCCTACACAGTTATTTACCAGTTTCCCACTAATAACTAATAAATATTCAGAATCAAAGTTTTAAATTCTAAGTTACTAAAGAATGTGATATTCCTGTAGTTCTACTATTAACTGCAAGCATTAGGACATCAATTAGTTCAAAAAATAGTTGTAGGAAATCTTAAAATTTTGGAAAGTTAACTGGATTTATATTTAAAAATAACACTGTTAACTGTAGTTCTAAAGTATAAGCCTAAAGAAGGGAAGGAGTTAATGTCTTAAGACATATTTAGAACAATATTTAATAAAAATTATTAAAAAAAAACACCTTAAGTTACAACAAATGTCAATAATCACAGTTCATTGGCTTATGACTCATGTCAGATTTCATATGCATTTGTTCAAATTTCACAGTAACATGACTCCATGCAGTAGCAGAAACAATCACGTAAAAGAATGGTGAATGTTTGATGTAATGAAATTTAAAACATTAGCTAAAAGTATCCCCAATTAATAGAATCAACCAGTTTGATAAGAATATGAACACTTTGGGGGAATATTTGTGCTATTTGATAACCTGGAACCTTGCCATTTTAGTCACTTTTATTATGGAGAAAACCAATTCCCCACCTACAAAAGCAAATGCATACTTTATTAAATTTTCAGAATCTCCAAGTGCTGTGAGGCCCTAAATCTTTTGAAAATCCTTTGAGACCATCTGCTTTAGAACTTCAGCAGACCTATGATTCTTTACCCCTCCAGACTACCTCCACATCTGCAGAGCCTGAGGCTTGACCCTATTTTGCTCTGCAGTATTTGATAAGTGCCCAGCTGTAAATGAGATGAGATTCTATTGGGTATGTATAGAAATTAACGTTTTCTAAATTATTTCAGAATGAGTCCTTTTTGTGTTTGTTTTTGTTCTATGATATTTTGTTTTTGCTTGTAGAATGGTCCATAAGATCTTTGAAGAACGTGTGTGTGTGTGTGTGTGTGTGAGTGTGTGTGTAATATATTCTTCTGTGCCAGATATAATGAAACCACTCAAGAAATAGTCATTAAATTGAATTCTATTCCCAGGAACAAATAAATGGTATCCAAGAAGGATAGGGTCTAAATTATTGGGCTCTCTTTGAAGTGGAAAATTTGTTTCAGAAGTCAACTAGGTAAAGAGCTACAGTTGTTCTCCTGGGATGACTTTTGAAATGAAAGCTGACCACAAGGGAGATCACTGTGACAGGCCTCAACCCTGTTGGATTTAATCACCTATGAAAGATCTTTCCCTGTTGTGCACATCAGGAGGCTTATAAATTGGATGCAGGCAACTCAATCACTTTGAAAAGTCAGCTATCTACAAAGGAATTGGAAAAAGAATGGTTTCATAATTCCTACAGTAAGAGGAGCTGCCACAGTAAAATAGCAGCAATTGGGGCTAGGTAGGCCCCCTTTCCCATGCAGATTCCCCAGTAAGTGTTTTTGTTTCTTGGTTTTGTTCAAATGAGATCCAAGCTATGGTTTCATAATTTCCCCGTCACCAGCCCTGAAATGAAGTTACTACAGTCCTTCAACTGGAATGACTCCACTAGCTGCATAGCAAACCTTTGTCCAAGATTCAAACCAAACTGAATGTTTGAGGGTTTGGGTTGTTTTGACTTCTCTAAACTTCAAGCTTACATTTTCATGAACTTTATTGTACTTCCTGATCTTTTCTGGGAGAGAGAGTGGAAAAACTGACCTCTTTGGTGCCAGTGTGAGAAGCAGCCCTCCACGCATGGTAGCTGACCACATGGAGAGAAGATGGGCCTCCAGAGGAACAGTCTGAGAGGGTGGACTCTGGAACTGTTTTCTAAAATTCTCAAAAGGCTCTTCCTACATTCTAGTATCCTAACTCCTATCACTTAATTAAAATATCCAGTGGCAAAAATGGAGTGCGGTATTCCTAAACAGCATAGCATAATGAAAAAAGTAACCCAGCAATTTTAGTTAAGAATTGAAATAAGCCAAAACCAGTTTGGTTCGGTGGATAGAGCATCAGCCTGCAGACTGAAAGGTCCCAGGTTCGGGTTCGATTCCGGTCAAGGGCATGTACCTTGGTTGTGGGCACATCCCCAGTGGGGGGTGTGCAGGAGGCAGCTGATCGATGTTTCTCTCTCATCAATGTTTCTAACTCTCTATCCCTCTCTCTTCCTCTCTGTAAAAAGATCAATAATATATATATATTTTTAAAAAATTGAAATAAAATAGCTGTTACTACTATCATCACAATAATCAATAAGTAGAATTAAACAAATGTGGCAGTATCCTCAATGCCATCGTGGAAAAGGAATTGGAGGGAAGAGAGAGGTATGTTCAGATTTTAGTCTTTGGGCTTAGAAGATTCATTGAATTCTACAGATCCATGAAAACAGAGTGGAACTGTATGAGGAAAAGAAGTACAAAAAGCAAAGAACGGAAGAGAAAGAAAATTTCATGGCAGAGCCATTTGGTGTGCGTGAAGACAACCTAAGCCATGGACCAGACCTACAATCAAGAACTGTGTCATTTTTCATGAGCGTACTGCAGACTGTTCCTAGTTGGATGGACACCAGCTCAGAGAACAACTCCATCACAGAGAGCTTCAGAGTTCTGAATTGATGGTCCCAGTAAAGAGGGTGTTTCAGGAAAGATTGACCAGCAAAATCAATGAGAAAAAAGGGGGCAAATGCAACCACATCACTAATACTGTCTCATTAGTGATGTGGTTGTATGAGCCATAATATATGGCTCATACAAAATCCCAGTGTGGGTAAATACAAAGTCAAATGCAATCTGAAGTTGCCTGGCATAAACTTTTGCTTAATAAACAAACACCAGAATTGACCCAGCCAAAGCCTGTCTCTTAGGAAATGCAAAAGGAATCATTTGCCAGCAAGTCAAATTCTGAATGAGATTTGCCACAAGCTCTGCTGAACATCCTTATCTTGGAAATATTGATACCTAGGCTAGCTACTTCTCCAAAGAGAACTCCCCATAACCCCATGACCAAGCATAATCTGAATATTTACCTGAAGAGATTAAGTAAGGCAAGGCTGGTACATGGGATTCAGGTTCTTAATCGCCCTCCCACCACCAATACTTAAATCTTTGTCAGTAATTTCCTGAACAGTCATAACGACCCCTAACAACTCTCTGAAGGGGAACCTGTGCAAACAACACTGACCATGGGACAATCATCAGGTGTGGGGAGTGCTCGGGTCATGGCAAAAGGGAAACTGTTGGTCACAGATAAAACAAAAATGTTGAAAATCAAGGAAGTAGATAAAAATCTGCATTGGAGCAGAAAGTAGTCTCAGTCTACAGCTATGGAACCAGGGAGCATCAGTAGCAGGATGGCCAAGGGTTAAATAAACTATGTAAGTTATAAATCATTTTTAAAGGCTATCCCCCCATAGGAATCCTGATATAATTAAAGCAGTGAACTGATTTGTTCTTATTTTGTCATTTTTCCATAACACGGTTTAATAGAGAAAATTCAGGCTACAGATAAGCACAAAGAATAATAATATGTGTATTTTAACTACCTATAATCTTACCACACAGAATTAACACTCTGAGACACACTCACACACATACCTATAAATAAACATATATCCTTAGTGTTTTTAAAAGGTGTCCTAAATGGTTTTATAACTTTTTTTCATTAAATAATATATTAAAAACGAATTTCCATGTATATAAATATACATCATCATTCTTATTGCCTACATAGTATGGTTGTACTATATCTTGTTTAGCCAATTCTGTATTTATGGTCATTTAAACAGTTTCTAATTTAAAAAAACAAAACAAAACAAAAAACATGGTGCTGGCTGAACTAGTTGGGCTCAGTGGGTAGAGAGTCAGCCTATGGACTGAAGAGTCCTGGGTTTGATTCCAGTCAAGGGCACATGCCCAGGTTATGGGCTCAATCCTCAGTGGGGGATGTACAGGAAGCAGCCAATCAATCCGTGCTCCCTCCCTCTCTGAAATCAATAGAAAATATATTTATAAAAAGAAAGTGCCAGTTAAAAAAAAAAAAAACCACAACATTGTGTAATGTATCTTAGCATTTTTTCTGGTTATTTCCTTAGAAAGGATTTCTCAATTTGGATTTACATGGTTAAAGGTACATATTTTGGGCCCAGCCCAGTGGTTCAGTAGTTGAGTGTCAACATATGAACCAGGAGGTCATGGTATGATTCTCTGTCAGGGCACATGTCCGGATTGCATGCTCAATCTCCAGTAGGGGGCATGGAAGAAGCAACCAATCAATGATTCTCCTTCATCATTGATGTTTCTATCTCTCTCTCCTTCTCCCTTCCTCTCTGAAATAAAAAACAAAATCATTCATGCTAACATAACATTATCCTGCATAAATAAGGAAACCACATGAAGGACTTCTACCAAAGAAAGATAGATCAATATGATTCATTTTAATAAGATTTATTGGCTGCCTACTATGTGCTTGATTTTTCTTTCTTGAGTGAATACTTCAGGTCACTGGACATATTTAAATAGCCATGATCAGCCCTGACTGGTGTTGCTCAGTGGTTAGAGAGCTGGCCCGAGCACCAAGAGGTCATGGGTTCAGTTCCCAGTCAAGGACATGTATATGGGTTCCAGATTCCAGCTGTATTTGGGGAATGTGCAGGAAGCAATCCATCGGTGTTTCTCTCCCACATCAATGTTTCTCTCTCTCTCCCTCTCATCTCCTCCCTTCCACTCTTTAAAAAAAAATCAATGGAAAAAATAGCCTCAGGTGCAAATTAACAACAACAACAAAAATAACTAGCTATAATCAAACAAAATTTACCAAAAATATTTCATTTCAGTTTTTCCATTATAAAAATAGAAAGTGTATTTTCTTAGCTTTCCATATAGCCACAATGAAGTCACATTCATGAAAGCTAGCTCAGCAGCAGCTTCACACTCTTCAAACAGCAGTTTTTCCACTTGCCCACTGTTCACCAATAATAATAGTTGCTAGGCAGTGGGCAAGACTTTAAGTTTCCAACACATTATCCATACTCCTTGTTCCTTACTACTAGAATTTCAATACTATTTGGATGCCAACTGAAACTAACTAAATATTACTTCCTAGCTTCCCTTGTAATAAGGAGTGATTGTGTGAAAGTAAATAGACATACCTTTTTTAAAAATATTTTTATTGATTTCAGAAAAAAAGGGAGAGGGAGAGAGAGACAGAAGCATCCATGATGAGAGAGAATTATTAATTGGCTGCCACCTGCATGCTCCCCACTGGAGATCGAACCTGCAACCTGGGCATGTGCCCTTGACCCAAATCAAATCGGGGATCCTTCAGTCCACAGGCTGACTGACCCAAACTGGCTAGGGCAACAGACATACCATTTGAAACTTTTAACTGACATGTGGCATTTTGCCTTTCTTCCCTCCACCTCCTTCCAGCTAAAAATACAGATGTGATGATTGGAGTTGCAACAACTATCGTAGTGACCTTACTAAGTTTGGCCAAGAAGAAAGAAAGTACCCAGTTTATGGTGACACTGTGAAGCCAATTGGCCCTGATCTGATTATTCCCAAACTCCTCTTTGCATAGAAAAACTAAATCCTCCCATTTATTTTAGTGCCTCTATTTTGAATCTCTGTTACTCAGCTAATCAATAACCACTACAATAGTCTTTCTGATTATCATGTGCATCCACAGTGTCAGTGTTCAACAATAAAGAACACAGATATGTCACCTTAGAGAAGTTGAAATAAAGTTGCAAAAATTAAAAAGAAAAAAAATTATCATAAGTGGAAATTACACTTCATGTCCGTTCCCATATTAAAGTAAAAAGTTGCTAGGGCTGAACAGCATAAGTAAGATTTGATGATTTGAAGGGGAAAGTGAAATTAAAATACTAAGCAATAGTTAAGTGCCAATCTTCATGGCTTACCTTCTAGAACATTTCATAGAATGTGATTGGCAATAGCAAAAACATTCATTAGGTAGGCAACTACCTAACTGCCAATGATACTGTTTGAATGAGTTAGACAGTAAGACCTCTGCTCCCTAGGGAAGAATCATATATGCACATGTCACAGCATATGAAGAGCTTTAAAGACACAATGACTGCCATCAACAAGAAAAATATACTTTTGGCAACTGCCAGGACACATCATTTTTTTTCCATCACTGGCAAGACGTTGGCTGAATTCTTTTGGATCAGCTACTGTTCAATAATGGCAAATGTGTACTCCCAGAATAACTGTGGCTTTAAACCACAGGGCAACTGATATAATCTTGGCTCTCTATCAGAAATAAGAAAAATACAGAAAATAGCCTGAATAATTACTAACTGTATTGACTGCAATGTAACTTTTGACGTTGTCTGTAGACCTGAACTATGAATTACTAGGTGGCTATTTGTGTCTCCCATTTGTTAGGATCTAAGGAGCTGGTGGGACAATGCACAGTAGTTCATCAATAGTCATTTAAACAGCTATTGTAGCTCTAGCTGGTTTGACTCAGTGGATAGAACATTGGCCTATGGACTGAAGCGTCACGGGTTCAATTCTGGTCAAGGGCACATGCCAGTGTTGCAGGCTCCATCCCCAGTAGGGGGCGTGTAGGAGTCACCCAATCAAAGATTCTCTTTCATCATTGATGTTTCTATCTCTCTCTTCCTCTCCCTTCCTCTCTGAAATCAATAGAAATATTTTTAAAGAGTTATTTTAAAAAATAAATGAGAAGAAGAAATAAACATCTGCTAAAAACCCAGCAACATACAGATTATAGTTATGGGTATGATTGTCTATTTAATGACTATCTTTCCCATCTATATATATAATCTATATATATAAAACCCTAAGTGACCAGCCAACCGTTAGACCAGTCAATCATTTGACCAGTCACTATGAAGCACACCTACCACCAGGGGGCAGACTCAACCCAGGAGCTGCTCCTGGTGGTCAGTGTGCTTCCACAACAGGAGTGCTGTTCAGCTGACTGACAGGCACCAGATGCTGGGCTCACAACTGGTGAACACAGCTGCGGCATTGGGAGCCTCTCCGGCCTCCGTGGCAATGCTATGGAGCAGTGGCAGAGGCAGGCACATTGGAGCTTGGATGAGCAGGAGCAGCATGAAGCCTGGCCCGGGCTCCTGCCCCTCCCCTTACCTGTGGGTATCAGGCAAAACAGGCAGTCCGACATCACTAGAAGGGTCCTGCATTGCGACAGGTCACAGGCAGGCTGAGGGACCTTATTGACTCACGAACCTGTGCACTGGGCTTCTAATTAGAATATAAGCTTCAGCCGAAACCGGTTTGGCTCAGTGGTAGAGCATCTGTCTGCAGACTGAAAGGTCCTGGGTTTGATTCTGGTCAGGGGCATGTACGTTGGTTGCGGGCACATCCCTGGTAGGGGGTGTGCAAGAGGCAGCTGGTCGATGTTTCTCTCTCATCGACGTTTCTAGCTCTCTAGCTCTCTCCCTTCCGCTCTGTAAAAAATCAATAAAATGTATTTTTTTAAAAAGAATATAAGCTTTATATAGAAGGGCCTGAGGCTACCTTGCCCACTAGCAAATCCCAGTGCCTGGCATATATTATTAGATATACAATTAATATTTGTTGAATGAGTAAAGGTACAAGAGAGTTACAAAATGCAATAATTACATTTCCCCCACTCGGGTGACAAAACATAAAATAATTATATCTCATTGTCTAGATAACCTTCACAGTCCCCACTCTCTAGGGCAATGCTAACTAGTAGGATTTTCTGCAATGATGAAAATGTTCTAACTGCAATGATGACTGTCCAACGTGTTAGCTGCTAGCTGGATGTGGCAACTGAGCATTTAAACTGTTGCCACTGCAACTTTGCTATAATATCCTACCCTCATCTTATGCTACGTAGCCTCATTTGGTCTCTATTAAAATTTCAGCTCAGAATTTCTTGGAGTTTGAAGTAAGAAATGGGGAATCCTAACTGAAGATTTTCCATTAAAGTATTCCTTTCCCCCACTTCCACTGCCCCCCAAAAAATATACACAACTAAAAGAAATCCAAGGAAGATGGTTACTAGGTTGTTTGCCTGGGAATTCCACTTTACCATGTTGTAGTTGGGGGGAAAAAAGTAGGAGAGAGTTTAGCCATCTTTAACTATAGAGAGAACTAAAGGCATTTCAAGGGCACAATATTAAAAGTTAAGATTATAAATCTAAACATTCAGATTACGAATAAATCCATAAGAACAATATCTCCAAAAGAGTGATAGGCAGACCCTATCCCAGCCCAAGCAGTGCTGGGTGGCTAACTGGACTGTCATATTGCAGAACATTCATTCAGCTATTCAATATACATTTACTGAGTGCTTTCTGTGTGCCAAACACTATAGAAAGCACTAGGGATACAGTATTGAACAGACTGATAAAATCCCTGTCCTCATGGAGTCTACAGTTTGGTAGATAGAGACAGCCAGTCAACAAAGAAATAAGTAAAGTATATAGCATGTCCAGTGGCCCTAAGTTCTATGGAGAAAAAAAAGAAATCAGGGAAGAGGGGCAGGGCGTACAGGGAAAGGGCTGGCTAGGGAAAACCTTACTGAAAAGATGACATTTGAGACAAGCCTTGGAGCAAGTTGGAGGTCTCTGAGGAAATAGAGTTTCAGGCAAGGAAATAGTGGGTTCAAGGAATAGCAAATAGGCCAATGTGCCTGGAGCTGTGTTCAGGAGGACAGAAGAGGTCAGAAAATCAAGGAACCACTCTCACTAAGGACCTGAAGTGAGTTATAGGAATAACTGGAAACCTTTGGAGCATCTGAATCAACAAGGGAAATGATCTTGCATTTTGAAAGGTCTACTCTGGATAGTATATTAAAAAGACTTGGTGTGGGGAAGAGGATTGGGAGAAATGGGGGGCAATAAGGAACAAAACAGACAAAATATCCTGCTCTCAATTAGCTTACATTCTAACAACTAGAAGCAGGCATTTCTTAATTTTACAAAGGACTTTGAAAAAATCAGTTTTCAATGATATAATACTAGAGGCCCAGTGCACGAAATTTGTGCATTGGAGGAGGTCTCTCAGCCCAACCTGCACCCTCTCCAATCCAGGAGCCCTGCAGGATCAGGCCTAAACTGGCAGTTGGAAAGCCCTCTCGCAATCCGGGACCTCTGGCTCCTAACCACTCACCTGCCTTCCTACCCTAACCACTCTGCCTGCCTGATCTCCCTAACTGCCCTCCCCTGCCAGCCTGGTCACCCCTAACTGCCCTCCCCTGCTGGCCTGGTTGCCCCCAACTGCCCTCCCCTGCTAATCTGGTCATGATGTGATGCTGTAACAAATAATTTCCATATTTCTCTATTATTAGTATACATATACAACTTGTCAAAAGCTGATCTCATGGGTACCTGCTGGAACAACAATAATTGATAAGCAGGTGTTTCCAATGGACATAGGTCAAGTATATTCTGCATTGAGCAATATGAGAAACAAGAAGAGGCTAACTAATTGATTTCACATACTTAAATCTGAAAAGTGGGAGGTGGGGGGGGTGTGTCTCCACATTCTATCCCACTAAAAAGTTTTCACAAACACGTCTCAACTAATCAACTATTATCAAAAGGAGGTCAAATTAAAGCTATAAAGATTCATGGTTTGTGCTGTGTGGTCCACATGTGACCCAAAAACCTGTGGTTTTTCAGGAAATGCCAACAGAAATCTCACAGAAATTATTTTAAAACAATAGCAGCAACACGCAGAGAGGCTGGCTATGAAGTGGTTGAGAGCACAGACTCCTGAGATGCATGTCTGGGTTTGAACCTAACCTCCAGCAGTTGTTAGCTGTATAACAAGTGGCTTAGTCTCTATCCCAGGGTTATTGTGAGGATGAAACCAGCTAAGGCAGGAAATGTACTTAGGACAAAACCTGGCACATAGGACTGCTCCATGTTGCTTGACAAGTGCAATGATATTTATTGAACAATTACTATGTCCTATGTCCTAGGAACTACTGAGGGCTTACATACCCATTCTTACAACAACCTTTTGAAATAACTACTATTGTTTTCTGCATTTTGTAGGAGAAAAGAAGCACACAGTTAAGTAACATGGCCACATGCACACCATAAGAGGCAAAACAGCAATTCAAACCCAGACAGACATGTGCTCCACAGCACAGGCTCCTGAACTATGCTATTCTGCCTCCCACATGCTAGAGCTGACATTTGTGCCTGCGCCAGGCCAACAAATAGCCCCCCTGCCCTCCCGCGAGCATCCACGTCAAATCTTTGTAGCCTTATTTGCAGATGTGACTAAATGGCAGATCTTGAGATGAAGAGGGTATTCTATGTTATCCTGGTTGGTGGGGCAGAGATATAAGGGACACACAGAGAGGATAGACTCAGGAAAAACTATGTGAAGACAAAGGAGTGGGGAGGGGAGACAGAGAGAGAGAGAAAGAGAGGGGGAGAGAGAGAGAGAGAGAGAGAGAGAGAGAGAGAGAGAGAGAGAGAGAGAGAGAGAGAGAGAGCGCCACAATTCTCTCCAGGACTCTGAAGGATGTGTGGCCCTGTCTATGGCTAGATTTCAGGCTTTTGGGCTCCAGAAGTGTGAGAAATACATTTCTGTTATTTCATGCCATTGAGTTTATAGTAATCTGTTACAGCAGCCCTGAGAAATTAATACAATGTCCCATATCATATTCTGGAACCTCTCATACGTTGTGCTGTCCTCTTGATTAACAAGAAATTATTCATACATTCATCTCTTACGTATTGAAAGCCTACTATGTGCCAGATTCTGTTCTTGATGCGAGAGATAAAAAGAGAAACAAAGTCCCTACTGTTATGGATATTGGGGGAGATGGACAATAAATGTATGCAAACAGAAGAAATTTAGAAAAAGCACAGTGAAGAAAAGTTAGAGTGAAATGGATTAGTGCATAACAGGGAAGGGGGCAGTGCTATCAAAAAAAGCAGTCAGAAATCATGACATTTGAGCTCCATACAAGTAACAGGAAGATGCTCCTGGCAGGAAACAAGGCAAAGATCTGGAGCCAAGAAAAACCTCAGCATATTGCAGAAACAGAAAGGCTGAAGTGTGAAGAGGGAGGTACAGGCATGTAGGACATTTGTTATCAGTTATCTAATGCTACGATAATGCTGTGTCACACACACACACACACACACACACACACACACACAACCTTCATGCTATAGCTTGTGCTTCTGGGGTCAGCAGGGAGTCAACGGGGCCGAGCCCTGGCCAGTGTGGCTGTTGATTGGGTGTTGCCCTAGGCACCAAAAAGTTGCTGGTTTAATTCCTGGTCAGGGCACATGCACCTGGGTTGGGGGCTCCCTCCTCGGAAAGAGGCACGTGAGATGCAGCCCATCAGTGTTTCATTCACATCAATATTTCTCTCTCTCTAAAAAAGTCAATAAAATTTTTTTAATGCAATCAGAGAAGCAGAATCATTCATCATATATACACAAACATATACACTATTTGTCATGGGATTTGATCACAGGCCATTGTGTAAACCAAATAATCGGTCTCTCTAAGATTATTCCATCTGATGCTGGAGTCCACAAGGCAGGGAGCTGGGAAGGAAAGATGGATGTAAAGTAGGGAAGAGCAAGGACAAGCACAAGTTGAAATCAATGAGGGCAGACAAACTCATATCTGTAGGGACAGCTAATTCCCTTTACGAGAGAACCACACCCACACACTTACCCCAGGAGTGAGAGAGAAACATACAGATAAGGAGAAGGAAATTTTGGAAAATGTAATTCAGCCTAGGCAACTTGATACATTACAGAGCTACTACAGACACTGTTTCCTCTTTTTTCTATTTTCTAAACGGTTTCCTCTTTTTTCTAATTTCTAAGTGTTTGTAGGATTGGTATTACTCCTTGGAGGCCATTTGTGCCCAGAGTTTTCTTTTTAACTTACAGATTTAATTTATTTAATACATAACGAAATGTTTAGATTTCCTATTACTTCTTGGGGGAGTGATGGCAGCTAACTATGAAGAGGCAAAAGATAACTTTCTGGGGTGATGGCAATGTCTCACCTTGAAAGCAATCGCAAAGGTAGACATTTGTCAAAACTCAGCACATGTACATTTATGACTTATACATATTATTTTTGTTAGTCTTACCTTAAAAGAAAAAAATTATAAACAGATTAAATTCTGGTTAATTATATGCATGTTAAAGTATTTAGTGGAAAGTATTCTGATATATGTAATATATTTTGAAATGCATTAAAAAATATGATGATTAAGGGACAGAATGATAGATAATAAAAACAAGGGTAGAAAAATATGAAAGGCAGAATCTAGGTGAAGATATATGGATTACTTGCTATAGACATTTGGGAAGGAATTCTAAATTTTCTTCCATATTTTGATAATATAAGTGAGCAATCTTGGCTTTTAGTTGCATAAAATTAGCCATTTATCCAGTTAATTTCTGTGGGAAAGCACGGGACTTGGTTGGAATGTCTGTAAGGTGGATTCTCCAAAAGGTCTGGGGGGGGGGGGGGGGGTTCTGCGAGAACCTTGCCGAAGGCAGCAGCTCTACCTTGACTTTTCCAAACAAGTCTGACCCTCAGGTGTTTTACTAGGATCTTTTTTTTTTTTTCATGGATCATCAATTTTTATTCATGCCATAAATGCCTAAATTGAAAAACATGGGCTGTAATAAGTTGCTACAAAATAAACAAGCACAGAAGTAATTTGGAAAAGGAAATTTACTAGAATCTTTATGTTTAATCTTGCTTAAAGGATGCATGTGCTTTCTGAAGGATACTTACTCTGCTGATTGTATCTAGAAGTTCATTTTAGTTCATGCTGTTGTACCTAAGGAGGCAGGCAATCTGGGCTTTTTTGGCTCCTTATGCCAACTAGCCCCTTAGCTTCTCTTTCACAGACACATGTGCCAGAGTAATCATTCATCCATCGTTCTGGGTCTGCCAGTCAGCCCCAACAAACTGCCATGAGTCCAAAATGAAAACCACCCCCACACACCATGATATTTTGAATTTAATTTTAAAAATCAATTTGCAATGAATGTTATAAAAATAAGTCTATTACTCACAATACAGGTGCTCTTGAATATTTTCAGCTGAAAATTTGCATAAAGATTTTAAAGTTGGTCAGGGCTGCCACTTAGGGAAAACATTTTTTTATAGATGCAAATGGTGTATAGAGAAGGTCCGCTGCTTGTGTCTACAGACGCGTATGGTAGACAATGGGTTAAAATTCAGTGTTCTCAGGAAAACAATGACCAATAGGATTTGATTTGCATAAATTTACTGGTATCACATGGCCAAAGATATGTTAATTGGAGGAAAGATAATTTCAATCAAGTTATTTACAAATATAAGATGTTAGTGGTAGGTCTTCAGAAAATGGAAGTCACATTTATTATAAACCTTTTGCCTTCCCAAGGTTTTCTGAACCACCCAAGCCCATCTGGCAATAGTTTTTCTTATTTAAAGTTCTTTTCTACCACTTGGGGACACAATTTTCAGCATCAATGAAAAACAAATCTATGCTCCATTTGCACATCAGAGTAACCAAAATTTTTTAAAAAGTATCATGAAAAAACAAACAAACTGGAAACTATCTCCATAATTAAATGATTATGGGAAAACCTCATAATATTCAGAGTCTATGACAATGTAAGCAAAATAAAACATTAACCAACTTTCCTAAACTGTCAAAATGATTTGGATTTGGTCCAAATATTGGTTGAAGATCAGCCAAAACAATTCACCCACTAGAAATTTAGAATAAAATAACACAATTATTGATATTTATTATAGTTTCAGACCAGCAGCTAAGAAAAAACGTCGCCACTGACAAGGACTTTTGTAGATTAGAAGGCCACCTCCAAAACAGGTTGAAACCCTAGGGAAATAAAACAGGGCACAACTAACATTGAAAGGATTTTAAAAAGCCCAAAAAACAAAAATGTCAGAGAATTTCAAAGTCTTATAAGTACAATCACAGAAAACACATGCCAAGTAAGATTTAAACAGTCCCCAAGAGAATCAACTGCTAACTACGCCTCTCTCTGAAGAATTCTTTCAGAGTATTAACCTGCCATTTCAGAACTTAAAAATTAGCCCTATATAATTTTAAAGGAAATAATTTAATATGCAACACAGATATATTTTGTGCAAATGGATCCAAATTCCCTTACAGAGAGAATTTTCCCTAAAGAATGAATTAAAATATCTGTTTCCAGCAACATGGCTGACTAGATGTACAGAGAACACCTCTCAGTACACAACACTTTAAAATGCTAGATGAAAACATCTTTGAGAATATGGCTGAATTGGTACAATAAAGAAAACCACTGGAGCCGAAACCTGCGGACATAAGGGTCACAGGTTTGACTCCGGTCAAGGGCATGTACCTTGGTTGCAGACACATCCCCAGTGAGGGGTGTGAAGGAGGCAGCTGGCTGATGTTTCTCTCTCATCGATGTTTCTAACTCTCTATCCTTCTCTCTTCCTCTCTGTAAAAAATGAATAAAATATATATATATATATTTTTTTTTTAAAAAAGAAAACCATTGGAGGCTAGAAAAGAGAAAATAGGATATTTCACAGGGATTAACAAGGGTTAGAACCAGCATGTGCTCTGAGAGATTCTATGAATTCTTGGTGACCTAGTGTCTGGTTTTAATGACCCATATATACTGGATCAAAAGGTAAAGCATGTGAGATGAGAGATCAGATCAGAAACTCTCACATAATGCTGGGAACGCCCACAAGGAAGTAAACTAGAAAAAAAATCCAGCAAGTCGAAGGAAACATGCCTATGTTGGAATGAATGGCTCTGGAAAGAAGGGGGCATGTGGGGAGGAAAAGGTACGTATATATTGTCCTGAGAATTCCTACCTATCAAAATTGTGGGAACTAACAAAAATGATGCATAAATAAAAACCTATTGCCTTAAATGCTAATTTTTCAAAGTCTAAATATTAATGAGCTATCTCTCCAATTTTAATTAGAAAAAGAACAAAATAAACCTCAAAAAATTAAAGAAATAATACAAAGCAAAAATTAGTGAAATAGAAAAATTATATAGTGAAAAACAACAAAGCCAAAAGTTAGCTGTTAGAAAGGCTAACAAAACTGATAAACTTGACTGTGGGAAAGTGAGAACCAGAATAAAGGAGTCAAACTGTCACACAAGGAAGAAGGCCATGGAGGATGAGCCTGTGGAAGCTATTGTTCTGTGTCGTAAACTCTAGGAAATACATTTCATCATAGTGACATCTTTCTGTATATAAACTCTTTAACTGCTATTTTAGGGAACTTGCAGTTTGCACATATTTGTTTTATTTACAAGAAATCTCTCATAGACTTTCCTATCCTATCTAATAAAAGAGCAATATGCAACTTCACCATCACTCCAAGACACAAGATGGCTGCCCCCATGTGGACACAAGATGGCCACCACAAGATGGCCTGCAGGGGAGGGCAGTTGTGGACAGTTAGGGGTGACCAGGCTAGCAGAGGAGGGCAGTTGGGAGAGACCAGGCCTGCAGTGGGGGGCAATAGAGGGGGGACCAAACCTGCAGGGGAGAACAGTTGGGGGGGGGGGGGAGCCAAGCCTGTAAGGAAAGGAAGTTGGAAGGGTACTTATTAAGTACCATAATAAGAAAATTATCTTAAGGGTGTTAATTCCCCTCTGAAATCAATTTACAGAACCAATGCAATTCCCTTCATAATCCCATCAAGGTTTCTCACCGATCTTGAAAAGCTGATATGAAGATTTATATGGAAAATAAATGACAATAGCCAAAGAAGTACTGTAGAAGTAAAACTAATGGGTGAGTAGGGGGTTTAAAAACTTGCCCTACCAAAAATTGAAAACAATTTATAGTTTTAATTATTAAGACTGGATTTGTCAGTGGAATAAAGAGTTCTGAAAGAGACACACTCATGTATAAAAGCCTGATACACTGAAGAGCTGACATTATAGATTAAAGGAAACAGGACGTATTCAAGAAATTTATAAGGAAAAAGTAAAATTAGATATCCTGTGTCAGACACAAAATTCCAGATAAATTAAGAATTTAAATGTGAAAGTAAAAGCAGTTAAACTTTTAGAATATATAGAAATATTTTAAAGATATCCGGGTACATGTAACTAACAAAGAATTAATATCCAGGATACCTACATAAAGAGCTCCCATGAATCAATAAGAAAAAGACAAAGCACTCAACAGAAAATGGACAAGTATTTTTTTTTCTTTCCAAAATGCATTTTATGTAAGAGAAAGGATAAATGGTTCATAAACATACAAAAAAATATTCAATCTTTTTAGTAATTAGGAAAATACAAATTAAAAGCAAAGTAAGATACCCAAGTATTGGCGAGGACATGTAGTGATGGGAACTCGCATAGCCTGCTGGTGGAGGCTTAAAACGGTTGCTACTCTTCTGTAAACACTTTGGCATCAATAAAGCTGAACATGCACATGTTCCATGACCTGTCAATATAATGCCTAGAAATACATCTTAGAAAAACGCTTCCTAATATGTGCCAGAAGAATATATCAAGAATATATTCTCTACCACATTGTGGTCAAAATTAGAAATTAACTCTGAAATGTTTAATTAAAAATCATACAATACATTCATCATCCAACATTAATATTTAAGGGACAGATAAATATTCTCTTCATGAACTGCTTATTATTTAATTGCTAAATTCATTAGTAAATACAGTAATATCCTTTTGTAAATAGAGAGATAAAACACACCTGACAGGTCAATTTTAGGTTGATTTTGTTCATACTGAGAGGTATATACACTTTAATCAATCAAGCATTTATGAAAGAAAATCCTTTTTGAAGATTATTTCAACTTAATCAGGATTAAAAGTAAATAAAACTTTTATTCTTATCATTGAGTGAAATAACTTCGGTTTCAATATCTTAATCAGAAACTTTTCACAAGAAAACACTAAGAATATGGAGAGCCTGATGTCCTGTGGTCTTCCTTAATCACCCCCCATTTTCAAGAGACCATAATCTGCTCAACAGAAAGCATTCTGCCAAGGATCTTAATCAGATTCTGAGAAAATTCCCACTCAAAACAAAACAATATGCCACTAAAACCCAAACAATGTAGGTATTAGCAGCTAAACAAAAGGTTAGCTCTACCTGATGAGTCATTTCTGAAGTGATGAAAGTCTGTCTTTGAAGTGCTTTCCATTCAGGCTGGAAATATATATAAAGGTAGGGATCATTTACGAAGCAGGTGGAGAAAATTTTCTCCATTCTACACATCTTGGACTCCAAGCAAACATCGAACCAAGAATGGCAAAAATGAATCTCTCTTCCTACACATTAATACTAACTTTTTCTTTGCTTTCTCAAGCCATTTTCCTTTCAGCATCCAAGTCCATAAGAAATTTAGAAGATGACATGGTATTTAACACCTTCAGAATGGGGAAAGCCTTTCAGAAGGAAGATACTGCAGAGAAATCGGTCATTGCTCCTTCCCTGCCACAATATAAAAATGATGAGAGCGGTTTCATGGATGATGAGGAAAACAAAAATTCAAGGGTAAGTGGCAATCTGACTTAATTGCAATGACTATTTGAATGATTTTTATGGATGCTTTGAAAGTTGATACTTTTATAAACGGAAGTATATGCAAATAGCCACAATACGCATTAGGACAACTGATGAAATTTCATACATACCAGGTTGTTCTTTCATCCTGGACAACAATTCATCATTTAAAAATATCAGATCGCTTCTCGGCCTTTTGGCTAAGATCAAGTGTAGTATCTGTTCTTATCAGTTTAAAAATATCAGAGATATTTTTAAAAAGTCGAAACAGTCATCTTTGAATTAATCAATAAGAATAATATGCAACGGTATTATATTACCATTCCAAATAAGACAGCAAAAATGCAAATCAATCTTTTCTTTACAGAACGCAGGCTCCAAACATAATTTCTTGAATCATGGTTTGCCACTGAATCTGGCTATCAAACCCGATCTTGCACCAAAAGGAGCAGTAGTTTTTCCAGCTGAGATTGGAGTTCAGAATATTGAATCAACACAAGAAAAGAGAGAAACTGGGGATGAAGAAAACTCAGCTAAATTTCCTATAGGAAGGAGAGATTTTGACAGTGAGTAGTCCTTTAAAATTCAATTCTTTAAGTCTTAGTGCCATAAAACAGAATTCTTGAGTTTAACTGAATTTGGATCCAATGATAACAAAATTAAATAAGACCATGGTTCAATCACACTTTTTTCCATTAAATGACCCCTGCTAAATATGTGGGATTAAAAAGCATTTAATTAGTTACTATAATTTTGACTTATTCCAAATTAGCTATATTAGATGCATTGTTTTCATGTCTAATAAATTTTGTGTGATAGTAACAGTCCTTTAAACAATTTAAACCTTTTTTTTTTTTTCTTTCAGTGATCAGGTGTATGCTGGGAAGAGTCTATCGACCGTGTTGGCAAGTCTGATACCTGTTGGACCACATGATCTTTTCAGAAGAAAACAAAATTATTTAATTGCCTGGGGAGGGGGAGAAGGGAAGCCCTGAATGTTATTATGACTTATATTATTTTAAATGTCTGTTGTAAAAGAAAGCAGTATAAAGAGATATCATTAACCTAAATGATATGCTTTTTGTACATTAAACTTTGTGAATACTCTGCATAATTATGACTTGGTTGTATTTTTTAAACAATGCTTAACACATTAACCTTACATACACTCTAGACCGAAATAATAAAGCATCATGAACAGACCGACCATCAAACCTCAGAGATAAAGCAGGGAAGGGAAAAGGGGGCAAGAGATCAGCCAAAGGACTTGTATGCATACTAACCAATGGACACAGACACTAGCGGGGTGAGGACATGTGCTCGGGGGTGGGAGTGTCTGGGGAAAGGCCAATGGGGGGAAAAGAAGACAAATGTAATACTTTAAACAATAAAAACATTTAAAACAAATAATAAAGCATCCCAATTTACACCTGATCTCTTAAAAATTAAGAACATGCCTTTGGTGAATGGTTTTATACATACATGATTCTAAAGTACATAAAAGACAACTTCATAGTCTAAAAAACTGAGTTAACTTTGTTTGGCCAGTAATCAATTTGTCCTTGGCAGCACACTTGTTGCTTTGTGCTACTCGGGCTACTTTGCCATCCAATTTATTCTGCATATCATTTGATGCCTTAGGTATTTTAACATTTTTATACTGGGGTAGTTCATTTCCATTATCACAGAGAATGTTTTCATCATCTGAATGCACCTGTTTCCTTTTTGAGCTTTTATTTCCTGTCTGAGTACTTGATTTTCTTTTTACTTTTTCATTTTTACTTCTGTCCAGATGAACATTTCCAGAATCTGTTCCAATTGTTGGTCTTCCAACAGATGAATTTACACCTTTTGTTATACAAGATGAAAAGAGGAAAGGAATTATATAACATTTAGTATCATTACACATGAGAATTTTACAATAAACTTTAAAAATGGCTAGATTATTAAAAATTTATGATTTGTAATCAAATGATGCTGTAAGTTATGCCTAGAGGCCCATCGCACGAAATTTGTGCAAGGGGCTCAGATCCCACCTCTGCCTCAGCCTAGTCCCACCCTCCCTAACCCCCACCCCAACAGCTTCATCTGGAAGGTCGTCCGGAAGGACGTCTGGTCCAATTAAAATATTATGCTTTTATTATTATAGATTATTTTTCATTTTACCATATCACTTTCATCCCTACAAACATATTTGCTTTGTTTAAATGCATGAGACTAAATCCTTAAATGTAAGTTATTTCTTAAATACATTTAGTTAAATCAAATTGTGTCCTATTTCTGCCTATAAATTTGTACTTAGATTTAACTTTTAAGTAAACCCAAGTCTTTAAAAATAGCCATATTTACATATCACATTTTAAACTTTGTGAGAGGAAAAAATCTAGTTTCACTTAAGTTAAAACCCTATACTAGAATTAAACTGCTATTTAATTGCTCAAATAAGGTCAATACCAGAAAGGTCATTTTCCATGTGAAGAACATTCAATGGCTTTGATGCTGAATCAACATTATTCCATGTATTCCTGCTTATCAGGCAGTCATCTTTATAAGTACAAGAAAACTGGGATCTAATTAAGGTTTGCTTCATCTGGTAATGGGAAGAAAGAAGAAAATATACAATTTATTCTTATTTTTATTTATTTTTCCTCTAGATAGGAATATTCTCTATAGTAATCAAGGTATCATAAAAATTTCACATAGAAATTCCATTATTCATTGAGAACTTTTAACCTCTGGTATTTCTTAGTTTACAAATTCATTCATTGTTACAACTAGCATTTTTATCTATTTTAGTAATACCAGTTATATATATATATATATAATTTCAAATCTTTTGTAACAGTTTAGAACGATCAATTTTAGACTCTTCAGAGGCCTTTCCTACATATTCCTGTGTCTGAGCTGCTTTGGAAAAAAAGTTTTATGATAAATTTAATAATAATATGCATAATTCTAAATAAATACAAGTTCTTCATCCTAAGAATTTCACAGAGTACAATTCCTTCAGGAAAAACAAACACCATTATATGTAACTCAAGAAATTAAGAAAGGGAAATGCTCAGATAAAAAGATAACTAAAAAAGGATGAAAGAAACAAAAATAGAAATCAAACAAAGAAACAAACTGAAAGAAAACGAAATGGTGACTGAGAGGCATTATTTCTTGAACATTTAAGAAAATAAGAAAGATGACTCAAATATGTCATTCTAGGAAAATCTGACCAAGTGATTTAATGGTTGAATATTCAAAATACACTCTTACATTTATCTTCAAATGTTACAAGAAGGAGAAAATTAGAAAGCTAAATTTCTTAACCACTGAAAAGGATGCCAAGAAAGTAGTTTTGGAAATATATTCTGCAAACATAAAACCAGTGGCTGTTTTAAGGATAGAAATTAATTGCAGAACAAAGTAATTCATACAGATAAAGCAATTTTGGACAATCACATCTAATGTGTAATGGCACTCAGTTATTATGAGGAGACTGCTCCAAATCCAAATTCATCCCAAATCCTTTCCAGAAATAGACCAAGATTAAATTTCAAATAAATGATTCAAGAAAGAGAACTTTAACACTTCAAAGCAAAATAATATTATGCTGAAGATTACTTTTGGAAATTTATTGATACAGTTCATAAAGTCTAAAATAGCACAACTTTATATTGTATATTCAGTAGTTCTAGATTATGCTTTTATATTCAGAGAACACTGAATTAACCCTCTGAGATGTTCGCAAAGATAATGGCAGTGAAATCCACTGACTATGGTTTAGATTAGAAGAAATCAGAATAGTCTCCAGTATAGTTGCTTCATAAAATCAAGTTTTCTCAGCATGACAAATCTTATATCTTTCTAATGATATCTATGAGAACCTCCACTTCCTAGATCACTAAAGTATATCTAATTAAGATTTAGTGAGCATTGGAATGTACCTTCCATTTGAGCACAAAAATATACAAAAAAATTTTTTAAATGTAAAAATGCAAAAGACCAAAACTATTTTTTTTTTTAAGTTAAATAGAGTTGGCTCAATAATGAAACTACAATCCCATAGCTTCATGAATCCACATGAATGCAACTACTGTTATATAGTTTCCACCATGAGATGCCCAAAAATATAACTAGAGGTTTTAACTAGCCCTTTCTGGACTTTATTAATTTCATAAATACAGAATTAAAGCAATTGACAAAGCTATTAAGTGAATTTTGCTAATAAAATAAACTTTCTATTACATCAGATCATTATTATAGTAACGTTACCTAAAAATTTCCATCTGTAAAAGCAGTAATAACTGTTGACAATATTGTTTTACATAACTTTTCTTTCATTTTACCAGAGTTATTGCTTATAGGGAATTATAAATGTATTGCTTATAGAGAGTTACAGAGTATGGTAAGCGCATGAAGGCAATCGAGTGCTAGTGGCTGGCTAGGGTCACTCCCATCATATGCAGACAGTGATGGGCAGCTTGGGGGGACTTGAACCTCCCACCACAAAGTCAGCACCACCCATAAAATACTCCAAGTAAAAATACAATAACTATATCATTTCGTATAATCAATATTTTCTCAATCTCAAGTTTAGCACAAATAAAACTTTCTTTAGAGAACTGTGCTATTTTTATTTTTTTTACTTTTTTTATTAAATTATTATCTGTGTACATATTTTAACATTGCACCCCCCACTCCCATACATACCCTCCCTCCCCAGAGTTCTGTGTCCATTAGTTGTACTTATATGCATGTATACAAGTCCTTCGGTTGATCTATTATCTCCCTCAGATCTCCCTACCCTACCTGCTGTAATTTGACAGTCTGCTTGTTGCTTTACTGTATTACTTTTTAACATATATCTAAGTAAAGACAAACAAACAAACAAACAAACAAAACATCTTTCTTTGCTATGTAAATATAGCCTTCCTTATTATAACTAGATTTTCTCTCCTCAGGAAATTTTGGAACCTTAGTGACATCAGGGCAATTTCAGAAAACTAGAGTTACAAGGCAATCGATTCTTAAAATCCTGAGACTGGATTCAGGTATAAAAGAAAAATATTTAACAACTGTTTTGTTTTTAACCATGAAAAATATTATAAAAATATCAAAACATAAGCGAGAACCACAATAGTTCTACAATATAGTCTTGAAATACTTAGGTACAAAAAATTATATATAGGTTTTCTTTCCTTTACCCTATACAACAAAACTATTTTTTTATTAATTACTACTTATTAAGTTCCAACTGGTGATAGGCACATAGTATATTAAAGAAAGGATTAGGATGGCTTCTATAATCAGACATTCTACCTATAAAAGTTGCTGCTGACACACAGCTGGAAGGAATAATAAATAAGTTGGGTAACAAAATCAAGATTGAAAATATCTCAGATGGCTGGAAACGTAAGTAGAAAATAATAAGATGAAAATGAATGAGGATAAACAAAGTCCTGTATTTAAGTTCAAAATATCAATTGCAGATGTACAGGAGGAGGAGAGCCTAACTTAAAAACAACATATGAAAAAGATCTAGAGATTTTAATTTATCACAAACTTGATTGGAGCCAACAATGTAATGCCCAGCTAAGAAATCCGCACACAAAGCAATGATGTGAAGGGAAAGGTTACCAAATTTGCTGTCAAAACACCTGGCTTCTAACACTGGCTCTATCACTTATTAACTAGATGATGCTCAGTAAAGCTCTAAACTTCTCACTTACCCACATGTAAGTGGGAATGAAATTTATCTCACAAAATGGCCAGGATTAAATGGTTAAATATATGAAAGGGCTATGTAAACGTTAGAGATCTATGTTGAGACTATGCAGTTATTAATGTAACAACAGATATGAAGACAGTAGAGTGAGAAATTTGTTGAATTAGGCCAACTCTAAAATGATTCTTGAAATGCAGCTCAAAAAATGAGCTTAAAATAAGCGTCTTCTTTTTAGTTATGAAAACAATATAAGCTACGTTGGCTGTATTTATAACTTAAAAGAGAATGCTTTTCCTTTGTTCATGAAAGCTGAATTTTTGTGCACAAGATTAGTGGCTACATAGAACTGAGATTACTTTCTGTTGCCAATCTTCCAAATCTCTCTGTGTATTTGATTTGGAATCACAAATAAGCAAAAACAATTCCCTCTTGAAAGTGCTTTTGAAGTCCTAAACAACTAAGAATAATGTCCAGATTCATACATGGCTGTTAAAATCATTTTATGTTCCAGTCACATGAGAGAAAGGGATTGAAAGTTTTCCTTTGTAGAGTGATTTCCCCCATTTGGAAAGCTTTCTATCCACAGTAAAATTGCAACCAACTTCAAACTTGCCAAGAATTGGAAAAGCCCTTTTGCCACAAGCTCTTTTTAAATTGAAATTATTAGTAGGTTCCCAGTTTGAGGAAAATAGTACTTCACATAGGAAAGCCTGACTCCAATTAAAGTGAGTCAAAATACTGAAAAGTTGCAGACACTCTCAGAATATTACTAAGAAAAGGAAACTTCTAAGCCGTTATTCTGATAAATACATCAACAAGTTTGGAGAAAAATTTATTCCTAACCAACCTCTTTAATATATAACTAAAAATAAATACTCTGAATTTATCTTTTTGTTCTTACATTATCACATTTTTAAAAGAATAGAGATTTGCTACCCTTGTGGCAACCCTTGTATGAATTTATAAATAAATCAAATGATCCATTTATTTTTCAGTGAAATTTCATTTACTTTGCTAAATAGCAGAAAGATATTTTTTTAACCTAAGTTGTAGCATTATCTTTGTATGAGTCCTCATTATAATTACTCTGCCTTTATTTACCCTTTAGAAACAGCATAAACTCTGAAGTCTTACATCTGAATACAAACCTTTGTTACTTCCTAGCTGTAGAGTCTGGAAAATGATGCTTTCTAGAGTTGATCAAGGATTCATTAGGATGAAGGACATAAAATGTCTAGTACACTTGACACTTAGTAGGTACTCATTACATCAACCCAAACAAATTCAATTCCTAATTGAATTTCTATTTCTCAGTCTAATACAAAAATCCCATCATTCTAATGAAAAATGGTGCTCACTCCTTTAAAGTCTATGCTTCTCCAAGAGACCCCAACTGACCATTCTATTTAAAACCAAAACATATATAAAGAAACACACTCTCAGAGCTCTGCCTCCAGGGACCATGCCCCTCTATTCCCTTCCTTCCCCTCTCCTTCTCACAAAGACACAAATCTCCTCAACTCCACGGACCTGAGACTTGCAAGCAATAGCAGTGGCTCACCCAGGGCTAACCCCCAACACTGTCTCCAAGGACCCTTTTTCTCTGACTTCCCAGTGAGCCAAAGCAGCCCAGTCTAGGCTCTGCTGTTGCTTCTTCTATGCCCTTCCTTGTTTCACTGTCCTAAATATGTTTTTGCTGTAGTCAATACATTCTTCTTTGCTTTTAGATCCTGTTGCAAGTACCAGGGGCCCAGAATTCTCTGCTCAAACTGTCCTAGGCACTGGATTGGCACTAGCTTCTTCTTCTAGGCCCGTGGGCTGACTGTTCATGGCAAGGGCAACGGGGAGTGAAGTATGTACACCTCTTGAGGGAGTGCTCCTAAGAGTATGGAACAGGACCAGCGTTGAAGGGGTGTAGGAGTAGGTCAGGGGCTTCCATTTAGATTCTTGCACCCCAGCCCCACAAATATTTGGGGAAGAACTGTCTGTTTTGTTCACGGATGTTTCTCCAATGTCTAGGTCAGAGCCTGGTATTCAAGAAGAATTTAATGCATGTTTGCTAAGAGAATTAAGTAAAATTAAAACAGACTTCTAACTACTGGTGTACGCAAGTGAAAGATATGAGGAAACAGACACATGAGTAAACAAAAGCGGTACAAAAAAATGTACAGAATAGATTCTACTTTTTTAAAAGAGAGTAAGGAAACCACATATAGAGAAATGAGAAAAGTAGACTGGCAAATAGCTTAATAGGGAATACCTATAATTTTTCCATCAATAAAGATATATTTTTTTTAAAGAATAGCTAAATCACCCTGAGGAAAAATGCTTTGAGATAGAAAACTCTGTACAGAGTAAACTCCCTTCTGTTCAGTAAAGCAATGAAATCACTGGTATGGAAATGAGAGAGAAGGGTACATGGAGAGAAAAGCTAAATCACATAGAAGCTAGGGAACTGTGCAGTGGAAGTCTGTAAGCTCCGTTACATCAACTGTTCCTTCAAGTTCTTAAATATTCTGCCTTTCTCTGGTTCTCATGCACATATCAATAAGTCCTACAAAAATATAACTGTTCCTTAAAGCCACAAAGCCACACTTTCCTTAACCATGTCCCACATTATTTATTCACGTATTTAGTACAACTGCTCGATACACAGTCTTTTACCTGTAAAGCAATCTAATACTTTCATCAGGTTTTTTGCTTGGCCTAAAATGCTCTCTTCCATCCTCTATGCCTATTTAAATCCTATTTATTATCATTTATCATGGTTAGCACACCGTTTCCTCTACTTATTATCGGTTTCTAATTATTGCACTTGTGAGTATCTCTAATCTGCCAGAACTACAGTTGTTTAATATGCTGGCTGCATGCAGCTAATTAAATGAAGTAAAATTAAAATGTTCAGTTGCTCAGTTGCAGTAGCCACATTTCAAGTGCTCTGTAGCCAAATGTGGCTACCACCTATAGTGTTAGCACAAATACAGAACATTTCCATAGAAAGTTCTAGTGAAAAGCCCTGCTCTAGGAAAAGACTTTACAATTCATGCTCTGTGGTACTTTTGTGTGCTACAAATGGATTCTCAAGGTGTTCTGGGATATTTGTGCTTGCTGGGTCCATAATATCAGAACCCAAATGCAACTCTGTATTGGTAAAGGAAACCTTACATATGTTCCCCATGTCTTGTTACTAACAACCACCTGTTGTGAAATCAATCAAGCTTTGGTTAAAACTATAATCACTGTATCTTCTAATATTGTTCCCATCTTATTTTCTCCTCTTGTTCTGGGGCTCCAAATAGGGAAATGTTAAACTTTTTCTCTGTGTCCTTCTCTTCTCTTTTCCTTTTTTTATTCTGTGTTCTCCCTTTGCTTCAGTTTGAAGATTTTTCCAGTGACTTATCGTTAAGTCCACTTGCGCTACAATGCTATGTCCGATTTATTAAACTCATCTAATGAGTTCTTAGACAATGCTTTTATACTTCTGAAATGACAATTTGGCTGTTTTATAGATTTTAATTCTGTTGGAATTTTCCAGTTTCTCATCTTTTTGTCCATCTTTTACATATTAAAAAGTTTTTAATTCCTTGTCTGGTGATTCTAATATCTGGATCATTTGTTAGTTTTTTTTCTCTTGACTAAAAGACAACTCTTCCTTCCTCTTTTCACTTCCAGAATATTTTATTTAATGCTGGATATTGTGTGTAAAGGAACTCATAGGCTCCAGATGAAGGGTTTTCCTTGCATCTGCTAGGCAGACACAGTGAACAGAGGCAGGGACTGAGCTGGATCAGAGCTGGAATGCAGAAGTCATAATGCATATTCAATTTCTGGCTTTTCTTCCTCAGGAATGGCTCTGAGGCTTTCAGCTGAGAGCCTTGTGTATGTCTGGGGCCTCTGTCCTTTCAGAGCTTTACACTGTGCTCTTAGGCCTTCCATCTCACTTCATGACCGAACGTGGCGAATATCTTGCAGAGGAGATGGCCATGTGTTTCAGGCAGGTTCCGCTCCTCAGAGTGCTGTCTCCCAGCTGCCTCAATATCACAGCTCACACCAGTGTACTGGATTGAGGCTCCTTAGACTGACTCTCAGCTCCGGATATTTGGCATAAGTGTGCTAGGTAAAAATAAACTTCAGGGCTCCTGAAGTTTCCAAATGGTTGCCAACCTCTCAAGACACCCAAGATCTTTGTTGGTTCCTCTCTTCCTCTAGAGTTCCTTTATATGGGCCAATACTAGTCCTCAGGTCACTCCCCACACTGGCAAATAATCCAGGGAAGAATCAGCTGATAATGGCTGGCTCACCTCAGAATTTTTAGTTTATTTAAACTGCTTTGATTACATAGCTTTGTCTATGTCTTTAAGAAATATTTTCCCCATTTTTTCTGCCTTTTATTTTGTTTTACAGTAGAAAAGGCATTCTGCTATGACCTACTATAACCTAGTTAGAAACAGAAGTCTCCAAGTCTGGGAGTGATTTCTTGATTCTGTTCCCTCCTTATTCGAGAGCATTTTATTTTCTCGTCAGTTACATTTTGAAGGCTGCATACTTTATTATCCCCAATTTTCCTGTAGCTAGAGCAACAGCAGAGGCAGAAGTAAGGTTCAGCTGAGAAGATGTGCAATTTGAAAAAAAATTTCTGGGTTCTGCACTCTCTTCTAAGAGCTTATTACATATTATATATACTCTGAGAAGGTTCACTATCCCTGCTTAGGGACTGTTTCTCATACAAACAGAAGGAGATTATTTGCATCATTTTCCAATTCTGTATGTTGCAATAGAGTAAGTGTGTATGTCTCAGGGTTCCTTTTCCACATTACAATGCAGTTGCCACTTCTACTATTTCTCTGGCAAGAAAGGAAAAAAAAAAAAATAAACAAAAACAAGAACATACACTTTTAGTTGGCTCCTCAGTTCTGGAAATCCTAATACATAAAAAGCAAGGGGCCATCATGACTGAAACAACCAGACGGACGACTGAACAGCAGGCTACATGGGGCAACAAGGCCGACAGGGGAGTTGGTGAGGGACAAACAAGCTGCATGAGGTGACCAGGCCAGCAGGGAGGTTAGTGAGGGATGACCAAACGACTGAACAGCAGCTTGCGTGGGGTGACTAAACTGACTGGGGGTGGCAGTTAGGGTTGATCAGGCTGGCAGGCAGAGCTGGATAGGGGTGATCAGGCTGGTGTGGGGGAGGAGTTAGGGGAGATCAGGCAGGCAGGAAGGTGAGCAGTTAGGAGCCAACGGTCCTGGATTATGAAAATGACGTCCCAGACTAGAGAGGGTGTATGCTGGGCTAAGAGGGACCCCCCCCTCCCTGCCATACACAAACTTCATGCACCAGGCCTCTAGTATAATAATAATAATTCTCAGGATTTTTGTCAACTCCCTAGTACGATATTTGGATACTAGAATAGTTTAAGTCATTAAGTCATGCTGTGCCTCTTCATTCTGAAATCTTCCCTTTCTTGTCCTTGGCCATCGTTTTTGAAGTTTATTATATCTAACTACACTATTCTACCTGTTTGCTTTTGGTGAATATTTTTGCTAATTTTTACTATTTTGTACTCCTTTTAAGTCGAATTTTAAAAGGAGGGAAATTCTATTAGTTGAACTAAGTCCATTTTAATTTGAATATACAGTGAGTTTTCTAATACCTTAAAGGTGAAACCTGGATATTTGATTAAGAATTTCCTAACATCATGAGTATTGGACTTCCTGGCAGCTTACAAAGGTACCATTATAGCAGTCAATTTTTTCACACTATATAAGTACAAATTTCCACTGTCTCAATTATTCCATGTTTTAAAGATCCAGTATTTTCTTGATCAGCTCACTTAATTTATTAGATCAGTTAACACGGATGATAATTCTGACATTCATATAATATAAGGAAATAAGGAAAAGGCCCATAAATATGACCTTTCAGTTGTGCCTCATGTTAAAAATACTGCTACATCAAGCTGGAAGGAATGAAACAAATTTATTTACAGAGATATAAGGAGGTAATTATCTTCTTGAAAAATTTTTAATGAAAAGTATAGGGCAGGGGTCCTCAAACTTTTTAAAGTGGGGGCCAGATCATGGTCCCTCAGAGAGCTGGAGGGCCGGACTATATGAAATACTAATTCCTACTGTAACACCTTGGCTGCGCTCACTGCCCAAAAAACCTGGCGGGCAGGATCAGACTCCCCTGGGGGCTGCATGTGGCCCGCGGGCCGTAGTTTGAAGACCCTTGGTATAGGGGGTGGAGGGAGAAGGAGGTCCTAATATATGGTGACAGGAGAAGATCTCACTTTGGGTGGTGCAATATACAGATCTTATAATATAGAAACCCACACCAGCAACTTACATGTTCACGTTGACCAATGTCAACCCAATAAATTTAATTTTTTTAAAGGTTTAAAAAAAGGTACTTACATAAATTGCATGGAAATGGGGAGAAAACATTCCCTAATGATTACTACCCAAACTATAAAAGTTCTGGAAGAAGCTTCTGATTTCCTTCATTAAAAAATTTGTTTGCCCATACTAAACAAGTTTCCTAATAAACTACAATAAGACTTAAGACTTGAAGACTAAAAATTATTATATTAATAAATGCTTTCCATAATGGATTTAATAGGATTTTATGTTCAGAGAAGTATCTATTTCTATTTTTGATTGAGCAAACAAAAATATTAAAGAAGTTAATCTGCTCCATTATCATGACATGGATATTTCACAATCAAGTATCATCTACAACAGTCATGTTCTAAGTTCTCTAACATTTTCTACCTTTGCAGTGAGTGCTCTTTCCAAGACAGTTTTTCAAGTGAAAATTATATATTCTTTCCATGACTAAAAAAAAAAAAAAAAAAAAAAAATTGTATGCCAAGAGCAAAAGTAACAGGATAATAAGGTAATTAGCTGTTAAGCTACTTTTCCATAGTTACTTAGTAGTAAATATTAGCAACATTTTTTTATTATTCCAACAATTACTCTATCTGGCCATGATTCAGCTGTATACCTGGCTAAACCAATTATTTTCACACTTTGGTTTTATAAAGAATACTGTACTGTCAAATATAATTACAAACACCAATTCCTTCAATTCTCTATTGCCATTTAGATTCAGAGCTATGTAGACTAAGCCAGCTCCACTACTGAATTACAAAAACAATGTAATTATAATCTCATTAGTATTTAACCATGGCTTTATACACTGGCATAGAATATATCTGGATAGTTATAAGATCTGGAATAGGTCCTTTCTCAGGATTTTGGTCTCCTTGTTTATAAATGAGACTGGACTAGACAATCTTCTACTCCCAAAATTTCCTAAATTTCTCTATAAATTAATCTATGCATTTTATAGTAATTAGTTGACTTACCAATTTCTATAACAAAAAACAAACTCTTTTCATTTTTCAGATAAATATTTTCATTTTGATTTTCTTAGTTCTAACAAAATATCTCAATGATCTTTAAATGAAAGTATTAAAGTCTGTCAGTATCCATAGCAGGAAAAAAGTTAACAATTTATGTTACATTTCTAATCAAGTCCAAAGAATAAATGTGTGTGTTTTTTAATGTCATGCTTCAATTACAGTACTTACAGTTAATATTACAAAGAGTTGACAAATTTTATTATCAGAAACATTACATAAAACTCAATGATGCATTCCACAATTATTAGTTATTAGCAACTACTAATAATCAATGAAAATATAATATTTATGAATATGTATAAATAAACTAGATGGGGTTGGGATATATAAATGAAATAGATGAAAACTAAAAGCTTTGCTAATTGGAATTAACTTTCTAAATGGGAATATAAAGAACATACAATTTAGAGTTCTCAAAGTTGTATCAAAATGAATAATTATTTGACAGTTTAAGGATAACTATAACTTTTACATGAAAAATTTGTTAAACAAATGAATGAATTCCCTACCATAGAAGATTACCTGGCACATAGTAGATATTCAATAAATGTATATTGAATAAACAAACGAATGAGTTAATATTGAGTCTCATTTTGAAAAATAAGACCAAAATAATTTTTAAACACTTAAAAACATATTATTCACTACTTATAGGTATAAATGTTTCAAATGAGAATGGGAAAAACAAATGAAAATATAAAGAACAGCTCTGGTCAATATACCATGTCAAATGTTCTCTTTGTCACAATCTACAATTAATTATATTCTGGCATTATGTCTAGACTGAAACCATGCAGCCTCGGGATTCAGTTTAAGATACAGGAATGTAAATGAGAAAACATATTCCTTTATTTTCCCCTTCATTCATTAAGCAGATATTTCTTAAAAACTCAATGGTAGCCATTACTTATTCCTTTCCTTTTTAGGCCCATGAAATTATTAAGCCAGAGACAGATTAGACAATACTGTATAAAAGAAATGTTTCTGTATGTAAACTGTCATTAACTCATTTCCACTTAATTCCTATTGTTCCATGCACAATGTATATTGACTATACCCAGTTCAACTTCATATATTTCTTCTAAAAGTAAAACAATTTTTATCATTTTCATGAAAATACATTAAATTGTACCTTAATTTTTTTCTCTTCCATTGACTTATGGATGCGCTCTCTTAGTGGTTTCACCAATGAATTATTCACTTGTATGGGAGATCTATGTCCAAATAAAGCAAAATTTTATAAACCATAATAGCTTTTTAAAATGTGGTTTTCACACTCTCCTACCCAAAAGAGGTTACATAATAAAAGACTACTGAACCCAGTGTTTATAATACTATATAAAAATATCAGTATTCCTATTCTGACAATTCTAAATATTAATAATTTGCTTAATTCAGTCACTAGATATTTGAGCTTCTACTATATGTAAGCCACTGTGTAACATCCTGTGAATAGAAAGTTTATTCATTCATTGGCCCTGAATTCAGGAATCATGAAGTCTAAGTAAAAAAAAAAAAAAAAAAAGACACCCACCTAACTAAAATTCAAAATTAAAAAGACTAAGTGTCATAGCAGAGGAAGCAGAGTTTATAAATAAAAGGGTTAGAGAAGGCGCAATGGAGAAATAGATACTGGAGCTTTGGAGCCAGAAAAATGTGGATTCCCCAGTAAGTTCTTATTTGGCTCCACAGAGCCAGAGACCCTGTGACTCAAGAAACCATTATATAAGACTAAAGAATATTTATTCTAAGAAAGTCAAGAATAACCTTATATTGACCTTATATTGACTGTATATTTATACACATTGTCCTTAATTTTACTATTTCAATGGAGACCATTAAAATTTTACTCTACCATGAAGGGTGCCTGTCCACACAAGGGCAATGGCAGTGCCAAGGTAATTGGAAACAATTAAAATGTGTTTGGCTACATGTTTTAATACATAAAAATACTTCTTCAAAATGGATGTGGGATTCATATTGTTTTAAAATATTCTATTAACACAAAATAGAAAATGGTAGAATGAGAGAAAATTTAAATCATTTATATTTCTACCTAAAGAGAAAATCTTGTTAAACAGAAGGTAAAAGGAGAAAGAAACACACACACACACACAAAGATTCATTTTCTTAATACCCATTTCTGGGATTCTAACACCGGGTAAAAACAAATCAAGGATAAAATAAATCTCCACTGTTAGGAAACTATTTGGGCATTTCTAAGGTAGAATGTGAAAGAATTATATTATGCCCAATAGTAAAGAATAATCATGGGAAGCTGGTGAAGAAGACAACATTTAAAAGAGTTATAGGATACAAATGAATTATCGATCATTAACCTTTCTCTTCAAAGACAAAAGACAGTGAGGCATGGGAGAAAGATTGCATGAAGCAATCATGCATGGATATATATGAACCATTTTAGACTAAAATTAGATTTCTAAAAAGTAGCTCAAACAGAAAATAGAAAAGATCGAATAATAGGATGACATTCTAAAAATTCTCCACAATGCACTAAAATTTAGTGACTAAATACAATTTAAATAGTTGTGCTAAAATTTTTAATGTTTCTATAAATGAACATGCATTAATTAAAAATATCATCAACCTATTGGATTTTGACCTAACTGTTGTCAAAACTGGATGGTATCAATGTCTTGCATGAAATACCAACATTAATTTAGTATTTTTCTTCACAATGTGAGGAAGAAAAATGTCAACTCCAATGGGAGTTTAGTGTTATTCTCTCTCTTTTTCTCAGGCAGAATAGCGTAGTCCTTGGAGCAGAGAACCCAGGCTTCAGAGAAAGACACCTTTGCTGCTTGCTAACATAGCTCTCTTGGGCAAGTGACTTAACATACCCCTCAAGCCTCTAATTCTTCACTTAAAAAGTGAGGATATTATTAAAAGAGGTTGTTATGAGCACTGAGATAATATAAATGAAGACATTTAGCCAAGTGCTTGGCACACATAGCAAAGCAAATAAATATTTCCAAAACTAAGAACAACAAAATAAAAGAACACCTGTCATACTCTTACAAAATATACCTTTTTACTAGTATATATAACTTTTTCACATTCAAGTGTTCAATCTCCTTTTAACTAACTGTAGTTTTCTCTAATCATACTTATCCAGTCTCCAAGTTTCCTACCATAGCATGCATTTGTTTTATAATCAATAAGGTGCTTTTTCAAAAACTCCTTAGGGTTAACATTCACATACATATAGCTTCCCCTTGACTTACCTGAAAAGTGTAAGAATAGACGTTCCATTGTGATCAATGGTGTATTCATCGTCATATAAAAGCTCTGCTTTGTTTTTGGTAGGAACACTGGCTGCTTCTTCATCCAAAAGAACCAGTAAAAGTTTCACGGTATCTCTGCCACAGTATGCAGTGCCATGGTTTATGGCATAAGATTTTGGCTTGAACAAAAAATAATTGTAAGTAAACATTATAATCATCCTGGTGGGGTCAATCAGTCACTTTTCCATTTCATGCGCCACGGTTTTCCTTCCTGCTCTGTTGTTTAATAAAAGATCCTCCATAAGACGTGGCTTTCAGGCATGAGACTATTTCTTCCTCAAGCCATACTACAATCAATCTTATCAACTTCCAGAAGCACAAAAGAATACCAAAAAAAAAAAAAAAATAGTATCATCAAAAAGGAAGACATTAGGTTCCGGTCAAAATAACACCGGGTTTTTAAGTCAGAAAATTTACCTACTACCTTTCTATGCGACCTCCCTCAGGATTTAACTTCTCAGTATTTTTCTCTCTTATACCAAAGAGAGATGGGGTTCTGTTGATCTAAATACCAACCCCAAAAATGGCTAGAAAGATCTACTCAAATGCAAAAATGAAAAACTAGTTGATTCTCATTCATTCAGTAATCATTGATCTGTACATACCAACACCCAAGCACTGCATTTGAAGCTAAGACTACCAAGGTAAAAACCATTGCCACTAGGAACCCACATTCTCCTTAATAAAATAAGTGAGCAATAATTGCATTCACAGTGCTAAGTGCTATTTCTGACATAAGGTACACATGGTGCATTGGGAGCACACAAAAGGCAGTGATCCATTTACGCTGGAATCAAGAATGGCTTCATAGAGAAGGAGACACATAGGCACAGGAGAGAGCAAGGTATTTTCAGGGACCGTGGAGTAGGATATAGCTGAAGAACAGGGTAACAGAGAGGAAGTTACCTGACATGAGCCTGGGAAAGCTTTGTGTATCAGGCAAAAAGGTTATAAGTCAGTCTGTTAAAAATCTCTTGGTTTATGAAGCAAGTAAGTAAAACAATACTATTTAGATTTTAGAAAAATGATGGTAATGTGTAAAATATATTCCAGGGTAAGAATGTTATTAAATCTGAGAACAGAAAAATTAAGAGACCGAAATAATCCATCTTAGAATTGAAGAAGATAGTAGCAGTGGAGATTAAGAAAAAGCAGAATAAGAGAGAAGAGCTGGAAAAACTTGATGACCAGAGAGAAGAATAAGCAAAAATATATAATGAAATATTATACATAAATACATGTAAGCACAGACTCTGAAGGCATTTCCATCTGATTTTGATACCAACTTACTAGTTATATGTGCTGTGTAAGTCTGGGACAGTTGCTGGACCTTAATGTGCTTCAGTTAAATCATTGGTAAAACACAGGTATTTAGAGTGCCTAACCAATAGTGTTGCTGGACACTATACCTCGATATCAAAGCTGCCTTTTCTGGGACACTCCTCAGCTTTCACCAACATGGTCTTGGCCTCCTTTCTCTACTTGGCTGACTCAGGCTCAGGTTTTGGTGAGCTATAACACACACCTACACTGGAATTTTAACCAATTATCTATCACAACGTAGTGCTTAACAAATATATTTTCATCAACACCAGATAAGTCCATATTGTGAAATATTAACAACACGGAGAATTACTGAATCACATTTTTCAAATATTTCTGATTTGGTGAAAAACATACAATTAAGAAGCAGGTTATTTGCATTTTTATTTCTTGTGACTAGAAATAGGAGAGATTGATGCTCTTAATTATCTAAGTTGTGACAATTCCTGATTTATACTGGTAGTAATAACCTGGCTGTCATTTGAGCCAAGCCAGTCACAGGAACTGTTTATATACATGGGCCAAATAGAGAACAACTCAGAATCTCCCCCATCAAATTAATCTAAAAACAGGCAGTTATCAAGAAATATCTAAAATAGTCCCTAGGGGATGTGAATAAAATAAGTAATAAAAAATAAGCAAAAGTCCTTCTTCATACACTACCTCTCAAAATCACAATTAATGAAAAGGGGCTTTTGTTACTGGAATAAATAAACTGTAACAAATGGATTTTAACAGATACTTCGGAATTGTGTTTGAGAGCTAAAAGCAAGGTAGAAAATTTTTCCTATAATACCATACTTATAATACTGCATAATGTTCAAAAATCTATGTTAAAAAAAGGGGGGGGGGGAGAGAGGTGAATGTCCTAGAAATATATAGTTAAAATATTTCTAAGTATAGGAGAAATTCTGAATGTTCACAGTACACTGCAATGGAGGTAGAAAATAAGAAATCAGAAATAGAAAAATTCTGTAAAAGAAAAATAAACTACTGAATAGAAACCATTTTTGTTGCTCTTCTATTAAGTGCCTAGTGCTGAGGTCAGAACCAGAAAAACCGAAGAGAAAATAATAGATTCAAAGAATAATTATTAAAAAATATGACAGAACACCTTAGTATCCATCAAGAATTATAAATTGTTAGTGCTCCAAGGGATACTGAAGATTATCCAATGCCCTACTTTAACAAACTCAGTCAATTTGGTCCAAAGATATTATGATTTACCCAACTCCAACATAATCCTACATAATCCTATTGAGAACTTAAACTTTTAACAACATAACACTGGAAACACATTCTTCTGACTTAAGTAGCAATAACAAGCCATTTTTACAACAAATAGAAGAGGAGAGGTTTTACACACAGAAGGATAATAAAATATAAAAAGCTCATTACCCGTGCAGGACTGATGTCAGTGGTGCTAACAGCTAAATCCTGTTGTCGAGAATTGATAATATTTTTAATCCTCAAATCCAAATCCTGAGAAACCTCCTCCACTGCTTTATAAAAAGGATCCCTGTTGCTCTGGCCTTTAGTCACCTGCATCTTTATCATGGAGAGTATCCGACTCCCTGCAAGGCTGAAAATGGGAATAAGATTGTCTTTATAATAGTATTAGAAATGACAATGTGTGTATAAGCTTGACAACATAGTTCTCAGAGTTAATCAACACTTTTCAAAGATTATGGCTTTGTTCTTAAAAATCAAACAGTAACAAACTTGAGAAAAGGATGAGAACCATTAGAAGCAAAATTAAAAAGTCATTTCAACAAGGTAACTTACTTCTTTCTTTATTTGAAAGCTAAAGGAAAATAACTTAGTTATATATGATGACAGATTCCAATGCAGTTATATATACACAATATACTTAAAATATGTATCTTTCGACACAACTAAGGTAACAAAGCTGCCTTTCACTGAATACCTAGAATCCTACCTCACTTTAATCTTAAAACCAATTCAGTAAATTTTATTACCCTTAAGTCACAGATGAGAAAATTGGTCTCAAAATCTAGCTTAAGTAGCTTATCCAAGAATACACACTGCTCTGGGCTAGGAAGGAGGTGGTGGGGAAGGAGACTGACCTGGAACACATAATATGGCACTATCGTATGAGGAGTGATTGCATGAAAGAGGAAAGCAAGCTAGTTAGTACGGACCTAAAGCAAACCAGAGACTAAAACAACTACAGCCCACAGGCAAGTGTTTTTATATAAAACGACCTAAACACAGGTTTCATTATACTAAGCCTGAACCAGAATACATTTGGGTTGCAGTTCCTGCTCTATAAAGCAGACCTAAAACCAATGTGAGAAATGTATAGAGGGAAGGATTTGGGTCCATTACAAGAAAAAAATTACAGGTGTCAACAACAGAAGGGGGCTTTTTTTGAGGTTGGGAGATCTCCATCTGGTTGGAAAGGCTGCACTGTGCCAGTTGAGAAGCGGGTGTGGTCTGAGTGTGGAGTCACACTACCTGAGCACAAATCGCAGCTTCCTCACCTTCTGTCTTGAATAAGCTGTTTAACATCTCCGTGAATTTTATAGTGCCAGAAAGGAAATTATGAATTAAAGTTTCCATTCTCGCTGCTTCACTGCCAGATGTTATGTGTTAGAAACAAGCCAGGTTCCCTAACGATCATTGGAAATATAATTGTTCATATTTAAATAGCTGGTCCAAGTAGAAAAGGGGAGTTAGAAAAAAAATTACAGAGACTTAATAGGCAATAGTACATTAGACCAGTTCTCCCAAACTTGCCTGGTCATCTAAAGCGAACCCGGGACTCGACCAACTATGGCCAGCAAATAGGTGTTTTAAAAAACATGAACTCAATTATTTCTTTATACCAAGCCTGAACCTGAATAAATTTGGGTTGCAGTTCCCCCAAATCTCCAAGTACCACCCACTTTCCCCTCTCCGCCCCAAAAAAGGAAAAATAGTCAGCATTAGTTTAAAAGATCAATTCCAGCCAAAACCGGTTTGGCTCAGTGGATAGAGCCTTGACCTGCGGACTGAAGGGTCCCGGGTTCGATTCCGGTCAAGGGCATGTACCTTGGTTGCGGGCACATCCCCAGTAGGGGGTGTGCAAGAGGCAGCTGATCGATAATTCTCTCTCATCGATGTTTCTTTCTATCCCTCTGTCTTCCTCTCTGTAATAATAATAAAAAAAAGATCAATTCCAGATCCCACCCTATTGAATCACACTCTCCAGAGAAGGACTTGCATTGTTTTAAAAGTATCACAAGTGATTTTTATGACAAGCTTGGGAAACATTTTATGAAAAAAATTTGCTCCTTGAGAAAGAAACCGTATTTTTTTTTTTAAATCCTCACAAAAGGATTTTTATTGATTTTGGAAAGAAAGGGGGTGGGGGAGAGAAAGAGAAATATCCATGTGAGAAGGAAACATCATGGGTTGCCTCCCGTATGCGTCCAGACCGGACTCGCAACCAGGAATCGAACCCAAACCTTCTGGTGTATGGGATGATGCTCCAACCAACTGAGCCACCTGGCCAGGGCAAGAGGAACTATATTTTACTAATCTTCATATTACCAGTTTACTTCTGGCACATAGAAGATGACTGATATGTTTGTTGAATAAATTGACTACTATGACATATGACAATTTTAAGTTTTTAATACTCAAGATAAAAAATATATATTGTGCTATGATCCATATTATTATTGCAATATATAAAAGCACTTATGGGACATCTACTGGATTCTAGACACTCTGGGGGAACATATTACTGAGCCTGGCAGGAATAGGAGGAAATCTCTAAGTATCACCCAATCTCTCCCCACAAAAAGGAAAAAAAATAAAATAAGAGTTGGAGTGGAAAATTGGAAGCTATGAGTGGTAAGCAAGCAGAATGCATGAGGTTTATCTAAGGACAAAAATCTCTAGTAGTACCAAGGTCAGGTCACAAAGCCCTGTTGGACTTTCAGATTGTGCCTGAACCTTCCAAGGGGGAAGAAGCTATTATGGCTTTTATTTGATCTACTAGAGGCCCGATGCATGAAAATTTGTGCAAGAGTAGGCTTTCCTTCCCCTGGCTGCCAGCACCAGCTTCCTTCTGGCATCTGGGACCTGGGCTGCCCTCCTCCAGTCATCAGCAGACACCTGGACCTGGGCTGCTGCCCTCCTCCGGCCACCCCCAGGCACCCAGACCTGGGCTGCTTCCCTCCTCAGGCCACCCCCAGGCCCCTGGGACCCGGGCTACCTTTCCTCAGCCGCCTACAGGCACCAAGGACCTGGGCTGGAAAGAACGTTCAGAAGAAGTCCGGCCTAATTAGCATATTACCCTTTTATTATTATAGATTCTATGTACTTTATATCTTTGATGCTACTTTTTTGTTGTTGTTGTTAATCCTCACCTAAGGATGTTTTTCCATTGATTCTTAGAGTGGAAACGAGAAACACTGATGTGAAAGAGACAGATCAATTGGTTGCCTTCTCACACACATTGAGCCTGCAACCACGGTCCGTGCCCCTGACCAGAATCAAACCTGGGACACTTCAGTCTGCAGGCCGACACTGTCCACTGAGCCAAACTGGCTAGGGCTCTTCGATGCAACTTTTTAACGTTTTCTATTTGGTGGTGGTATAAGATATAAAATATAAAAGATTGCTATTTGTTTAATAACCTTTTGCCCATAAACACTGATAAATTCTATTAATTTTAATCATTTTCCTTCTGGTTCTCAGAGTTTTCTACATAAATAATCATATCGTCATCAATTAGAGTTTTACTTCTTCCTTCTCAATTGTTATATCTGCTTTTTCTTTTTCTTGCCTTACTATAAGATGAATTGGGCATCTTCTATGTTAAAAAGAAATTATGAGAGCAAGAATTCTTGTTCTAAATCTTAAATATAATGCTAAAATATTTTACCATCAAGTAGGTTTTCACAGAAACCCTTTATCAAGTTAAAACCCTTCGTCTTAATTCATTTTACACTGAAGGGGTGGCCATGAAAGATGAGTATGTCCTAAGATGCTCCTCACCTTGGAAAGTCCTTTGACTTTGTCATCTGTGCCCACAGACATTGGCAGCTATAGGAACGGACTCTCCAAATCACCAAATTCAGCAAATGGTCTCAAAATAAAAGCTGGCTTCCCTCCTTGACTTCCTTTCTGGCTTTCTTCCTTCCCCTAGTTTTTGTCTGCATTTTCATTGCATTTGCCTGCTCATCAATGTATTTGAGAAGCATTTAAAAAATATGTTATCCAGCATTGTTAATTACTGTGAAAGGAAAGGTCAATCAGCCAACCTAGTCTGCCATACAACCGTAATCAGTAGACTCTAGGACTTCTTTTAAGCATACCGGCACTTTCTTTTTCAGCTAATGTTTTCTTAATTTTTCAATCGAAAGCATGGAAGTAACTGGATGAAGATATAGCCAAAATGAATACACAATTAACATTCTGTGTTTTTTCTGGGAAGTAATCTCTAATGGAAACGTTTTGGAAAAGATTCAAAGGGATAACAAGATATGAAAGATTGTCTTAGTCAAATATAAGAACAAAAACAAACAAACAATAACACACCAAAAAACAAAGCTTTAAGTCCCCTTTGCCTCCCTTTTCTCATTCTTTCCACAAGAACAAATATGCTAAATTTTAAAATATAACTCACTGATTGTATTTTATTTAGAAAAAATATTATAAGAACTGTATTTAAGATTTGTCAAAATTTTGATCCCTGGCAAAAAACACCAAGCACCAGTGTCATGCCTAGTCTGTTGCTATGCATTCACTATGCACTAGCCAACCATTAACTCTCCAAATATCTGTTCAATAGCACAGAGGCTTAATAGCACAGAAACTCCTGAAGTTTTAACTCAAATGAAGTCAGGACAATTGTTTTAGGCACTACAAATACAAAATGAATAAAACCTTTCTCTTTAAAAGGTCAAAATTGAACATATGATACAAGATACTAAAGGAATAGAGAATTTGAGTGAGAAGGGCAGAGAACAAGGAGATACTCAAGAAGGTTTCCCAGAAGACACATTATGACTATGCTGGATAAACATTAATAGAATTTAGATAAGAAAGGTAAACTGCAGCACCTGACTACTAAATGCATCACATCCAAGCCCTGGAGCAGAAAGAGGGGAAAAATGAAGCTAGTGAGGAAAAAAGACATTAAACCCAAAGCTTGTATCAAAACATAGTGACTGAATGAGAATAATAAGCAATAATAAAGACAAATGATTGGCAGGTAATACTTTAAGGTAATTCCCAACTCTCTACCATAGAGAGTGATTGGCTTTTCCTCACCATCTTCATGAATTTGGTAACTCTTTGCTAAAATAAATTATATCTCCAGCCCTGTCCAGGTGGCTCAGTTGGTCGAAGCATTATCCCATAAACCACAAGGTTGAGGGTTGGATTCCCAGTCAGAGAACATAACTAGGTTGGGGGTTTACTTTCAATCCATGTTTCTCTCACATACAAGTTTCTCTTTCTACTTTCTCTCTCTCCAAAATCAATAAAAACATATCCTGGGGTGTGAATTAAAAAAAAAAAAATTAAAAAAATGTATATATAACCATCTATACTAATAAAAGGGTAATATGCTAATTAGACCAGACATCCTTCCAGACAAAGCCATGGTGGTAGGGACTGAGGCAGAGGTGGTTAGGGGTGATCAGGCCAACAGGGAAGAACAGTTAGGGGCAATAAGGCTGGCAGCAGGGAACAGTTAGGGAGCAATCAGGTCAGCAGGGCAGGGGCTGTTAGGGAGCCATCAGGCCAGCAAGGGAGGGCAGTTAGGTGGCGATCAGGCCAGCAGGGGAGCAGTTAGGGGCAATCAGGCCAACAGAGGAGCAGTTGGGGCGATCAGACCAGCAGGGGAACAGTTAGAGGGTGATTAGGCCAGTAGGCAGAGGCTATTAGGGGTGATCAGGTCAGCAGGCAAAAGCAGTTAGAAGCGATCAGGCTGGCAGGGGAGCAATTAGGGAGTGATCAGGCCAGTAGGCAGAGGCAGTTAGGGGCAATCAGGTTGGCAGGCAAAGGTAGTTAGAGGCAATAAGGCTGGCAGAGGAGCAGTTAGGGGCATCAGGCTGGCAGGCAGAGTTGTTTAGGGGTGATCAGGGAGGCAAACAGATGAGCAGTTAGGAGCCATTGGTCCTGGATTGGAAGAGGGATGGATTGGAGGGTACAGGCAGGGCTGAGGGAACACCCCCCCCGTCCCCCCGCCACACACACACCCATGGATGAATTTTATGCATTCAGCCGCTAGTTCTTGACCAAACAGCAAAATGACCAGTCACTATGATGCGCACTAACCACCAGGGGGCAGATGCTCAATGGAGGAGCTGCCCCCTGGTGGGCAGTGTGCTTCCACAGGGGGAGCACTACTCAGCCAGAAGCTGAGGTCACCACTGGCAAGTGCAGCAGCAGTGGTGGGAGACTCTCCTGTCCGCAACAGTGCTAAGGATGTCCAGCTGATCCGTCAGTCAGACATTCCCCAAAGGGCTCTCAGACTGTGAGAGGGTGCAGGCCTGGCTGAGGAACACCACCCCCCTCACAAAATGCACAAATTTTGTGCACCGGGCCTCTAGTTAAATATAATTAAAGGTGCTACATAAAATGTATCAAATGCTTCCGAAATATATTTAAATGAAATTCTGAACTGGAAAAGTTAAACCAGATTTAATATTCTATTAATGCATAACATTTAGTCCAATATATATAACTCAAGTGTGCCATTGAAGATTTATTGTGTAATAAACTTGAAATACAGAATTTTAAACATTTGAACTACTATTTTAAACATTTGAACTATGAAACCTGAAACCTCTTTTTTTCAGGTGCAAGTACAGTATGCATTTTATGGTGGCACCTACTGGCAAAGGGCAGAAATGCAGCCAAACTATAGCCAGCATGGCTAAATGAAAATCTGGCAGTGGGGAGGTAAGTGTGAGAATGGATTCTTAGATTTCTTCCTTGTCAGTCTATTGGACTCAAAGATTATTGTGATTCCCTATCACCACCACCCTATTATAAGAACAAGTAGCATAAACTTTAACTCTCAGTTACAAGTGTTAAATACATTTTTATCTCTAAGTTTTAACATTGAGATACAGAGTGATATGCAGGCAGAAGTTAGAGGGCATAGAATTTGTATACCATACTGATGTTTCTGGAGTCTTATCCTCATTTGGAATCTTTAAAGGATTTTAATAATGGAAGTAGCATTTGCTGTTTCAGGAAGATCACTGGCAGCAGAGAGGACACGAGGATAAGGCAACTCAAGATTGGAGGTAAAATGAATAAGTCAGAAATAAGAGTGAAAAAATGCAGGCAAGAAAGAATGAAAATCTGAAAACAGGCAGCATAAGCAATGTAATTAAGGTAGTAGCTACAGAAAGAACATTAAAACATGATAATTAAGAAGCATTGATGGATCTTGGTGACTGAAGGGAAAGAGAAAGGAGAAAAGGGAGTTTAAGATACGTTTCAGGTTTCTGCTTGGATGACGGGAGGGAGAGAGTCTTCATCAAGCCAGAAGGAGAAGCAGGTTTTCAAGGAAAGATGAAGGTTTAATCTGGAACATGTAAAATCTGACTTGCCTCTGAGGTAACAACCCATATATAAGTAAAGATATATTTTTGAATTTTAGGAAAGAGGTTTGAATTTCACTGAAATATAGATTTAGAATGGGAAAAAAGAGAGAAAAAATGACCAAATTTGAGGACTCAAAAGAGACCAAAGATTACAACTTGAAGGAGGAAGGAAGCAGTGTGTATGTGTGTGTGTGTGTGTGTGTGTGTGTGTGTGTGTGTGTGTCTGGTGGGAAGGAGTGCTGGGAAGCTGATGAGTGGGTTGCACATGCTTATTTTCCAGGATAGAAAGTTAATACATAAAGTCTAAACTGAAAAATCAAAAATAGCTGCATTAAAATGTCATTTAAATTAATAAATATAAAACAGACACACACAAAAAATTGGATGTTTACAAGTCTGTAATATTATCTGACTTTACCATAATATACATATATTGCTTTGCTTAAATAAAATATTTTTAAAAATTATCTGCTAACTCAGAAGAAATGATCAGCCATACATTATCTGGGAGTTCAGGTGATGTCACTGATATTGACTGAAAGTTATATCAAAAGCCTCTTCCAAAAATTTACATCCTTGTAATGGATAGACATATAAAAAGAGAAAAGGATGCAATTCAGGATAAAACCATAAAAAACAATTCTTCCTAGAATCTTGAACTAGAAAGAAGTTTCCTGGAATAAAATATAGTGAGTAAGGGAATGGTTCCAGAGTCAGACCTGGCTAAATTCAGATCCCAGTTTGGCTACTTGATAACCATGTGATTAGGGTATATTATTTAATCCCGGTGTTTCCGTTTTTTCCTCTCTAAATTGGGTATCTATATAGTATCTATCATGGAAAGTTGTAGTAATCAAATGATAATCCCCATAAAGAACTCAGTACAATGTCTAACACATAATCATATATATAATAGAGCAATACTCTAATTAACCGGGATCGGGACGCCATAATGGGTAGACCAGACAGGAGGAGGTGGCCCACGCAGAGTTGGGGGAGGGGAGGAAGGGGCCTCCATGTGCCTGTGCTGGGGGAGGGCCTGATCAGCAGTGGCCATGCTGCTTCAAGGGCTGGCGACTAGAGGGTGGGCAGCACCATGTGATTTCGAATTGTGCTCTGAGCTCCTAGTATTCAATAAATACCAGCTATTTCTATTAGTACTATGCAGTGGCATAACAACCAAATTGACAGTGAAGTACCACAAGTGCTAGCATAAACAATTCACCTCTGCCTCCCCAAATTAATCTAAAAATTACTCACCATCCAATACATCTATAAATAAATCTAAAAGATTATAAAAATAATTTCTCACTTCCAATTTCACAAAAAACACAAATTTCAGATGAATAAAAAAATTATGCAACAAAAACACCTAACAGAAAATAGAATAGAGAATCTATATCTCTTCGTGAATTTTCTTGTTCATTCTTGATATGGGATTCCTTTATTGCTAAATTAAAAGTTGAGCCTGGCTGTTTTGGCTCAGTGGTTGAGCATCAACCTATGAACATGGTTTGATTTCCAGTCAGGGCACATGCCCAGGTTGTGAGCACAATCCTTGGGGGGGGGGGGGGGGCCCGCACGTGTGCAGGAGGCAGCCAATCAATGATTCTCTCTCATCATTAATGTTTCTATCTCTCTCCCTCTCCCTTCTTTCTCTGAAATCAATAAAAATACATATTTATTTTTAAACATAATTTTGAAAAAAAGTATTAGTTGTTGTTTTTTTCCCCCCAGGCCTCAAAACACTCTTCTCTAAATAAATTTAATTTAAACATGTCTTTTGACTTTGGCAAAAATTTTGTAATCACAGAGAAGCAAAATTTTAGGGAGAAAGGTCACATGGTTATATTTTACTCATCTAAATATTTATTCTTCTTTCTACTGTTTGGTCTGAGGATTGATCATTTCAATAGCTTTACCTCTGATTCTGTAAAGTTTTAAAGATGGAGTAATAATACACATTTATAATTTATAAAAAATTATTACCTTGGATTTGCTGTTTCTCCAAGAATCTCATCTAATTTGTCAATGAAATTAATAAAATTAGACAATCCTTTCACGTGTGTCCTCAAAGGATCAGAAGGTGATGGTGCATATCCTTTCCCTCCAAGCTCCATTGTTCTAATAAATGATGTGGCCACCTATGAATTAAAACAAATGATTGTTATGTTTAATGGTTAGTAAGTTAAAACAACAATTTACTCCATGAAGCTGGGTATATTTACCTAATTCTGGTTATACAAGTGAAGTGCTTTTGTGACTCATACCACACAATGATTCAGAAGTAAGTAATAAAAGAAACAGGTGTCATGCAGAATTCATGCCAGCAAAGGTTAGGGGACAAATTAAGTATGCTCATAAGAGTATATCATTGACTATAAATAATTGGTTTATGAATATGTTGCTATAGAGACTGACTCCTGGCTACTGGAATTGTTGCACAGAACAAAGGGGTTTTCAGTGTTGATTGGGCAATTAATAACAAGCTGTAGCTTCTGGATATGCAAAATAAAGATTAGACTAGATAATCATTAAGTCCCATCTAGTTTCACATCTTAGGATCATGTGATCATGTGCAGTTCAAAAGACTTTGTCTTTACAATAATATACACATATGATGACTAAACATAAAAGCATCCCTGCCAAAACAATATTATAAAGCAATATTTTCCATAGTGTTCCCTTAGAAAGACAAACTCTATGAAATTTCAATAATCTGAGGAAAAGTCCCACAGTAAAATAACTTAGAAAACAACAGAATAACAAGGTTAACTGAAAATTTCTTTATGGCAGGACTTCCCAAAGATTTTTAAATACAAACATGAATTTATGTATATCCAATAAAGACATATACTATTTCCAAATGGTTTGCTCTTGGAAACGTTAATTCAAAAAGCATGTAACGGGTGTGCTGCCTTTGGCTAGCACTCTGAAGAATACCTGTAGGAAAACACCTTCTAGAGAACTCTCCATGCCAAATTGGAAAGATATGACAAAAACATAAAAACTCTATGGATTTCAAAAAACACACCGAGGTAAGACATAAAGTAACAATTTAAAAGTTATTTTATCACAATTATAAGAATTCTACATCAAGGTATATGGATCCACTGTTCAAAGAGTCTTTATTTTAAAAAGCCTGCAAATGGGACATATCCTTACCAAAAAGATAGACATCTGTTTCTCTCGAGCAGCATGTTTCAAATCAGTGAAGGCTTCTCTTCCGAGTCCTCTATCAGGAATATTGAGAATATGAGCCAGAGCCAGGTCATTCTTTGAATTCACTAGCAGATTCAAATATGAGTAGATAATTTTCTTTGCCAGTAACTTCGCCTACACAATAAAATAGTATTTTCTTTATTGAAGTTGTTTTCAATCCATACATTTTTATATGAAGTAAAAATACGTATGATCATTCAATGGCAATATCTCACTCAGGTCTTTGGGAAAAAGAATTGCCAAATAAACTGAAAAGGGTTGGACAATTAACATACCCTTTGCTCATAAAACCAACTTGCTGCAATGAAAAGCTATGAGTAAATACCAACTTTCATAACTATTGGAAAATGGGTGTTAGAAAATGATATATAAGATACAGCCCAAAAATCTGCATATCTGATAGGACCCGATCTCATTCCCCCACATATATTTGCCCCTATACAATATCCAATAATGAAGCCTCCTGTAGCCTAGGGCATGGATCAACGGCACTATTTGGGCCTATGTACTTTTTAGGGCTAGATATAAGGGCTGGAATTATATGGTTAAGCTTTTGGAGAATTATCAAGATACTGACTTGGACAATACCAAACAAGCAAATATTAATATTAAAAGATTCAACCAAATGCTAAGCAAATAAAAGCAAATAGTTGATGCTGATGTAAACTGGCCAAATCAAAGCTACAGACTCTAGTACATTCAAGCACAAGATACATAATATTTGCCGAGACCGGTTTGGCTCAATGGATAGAGCATCGGCTTGGGGACTGAAGGGTCCCGGATTCGATTCCGGTCAAGGGCATGTACCTTGGTTGCGGGCATATCCCCAGTAGGGGGTGTGCAAGAGGCAGCTGATTGATGACTCTCTCTCATCGATGTTTCTAACTCTCTATCTCTCTCCCTTCTTCTCTGTACAAAATCAATAAAATATATTTTAAAAAAAAAAAGATACGTAATATTTGAGAGCACTAGATATGGGCATCATTTCCTTCATATATACTGTACTTGTCTTTCACAATTAAATGATAAAATAGGGCATAAGGAGAGTTAAAGAGATAGCAAGAAAAAAAATTACAAATTGTTAGGAAGTCTCTTAGATAATGATTATGGACGTCTCAAGTTCATATGCATCTTAAAAGTACTTTTAAAAATAGCACCCTTTTGAAATATTTAAATTTCATGTGAAAAACAATTCTTGAAACATGGGAGGCAGTCAGGTTTAAAAACCTCATCAGACAGGATAAGATTACTTTAAATATGGACTTAAAATATAATTTAAGCAAAACTGATTTTTAAAAACAGGATATTAACTCTATAAGACTTTTTCTTAAATATTAAAGACACTGGCATATTTATTACATTTGAAGAGACACTCCCTAACTTCCCAAGATAAAGTAGCTATCCATTCACAAATTCCTTACCACCCTGTTATAACTCTGCATATCAGTCAATTATATAATTATCTGCAAGATCTTAATACTTTCTGACACTTTATTTTCTTAATATTTCTACTACTTTATGAGTTCTATAAGAGCAAATGACATAAGGTATAAAAGAATGATTGGCATTATTATATTAGGAAATTAGTGCATTTCTGTTAATAGGTTCTTAATAAGGTTTTGTTCAACGATTAAAGAAAAATTATTACATGTATTTGGCCCTTTTAGATAATTCAAAATTGAAACTATGGATAAAAACTTCTTTGGAATCAAATAAGTGCTCATACGTTTTTATTGCATTGCCTTAAAAAGAAAAGTTCTTTGTAAGTACAATTAAATTAAGATCATCTGTAAGATCTGTCATAAAGTTTTATAGACTAAGCCATAACAGTTTTCTGCTTATATTTCAAAGGGCATCTTTACTTTCATAAAAAATCACATTACTTCATGTGAATCTATAATACAAATATTTCTATTTTAGCTTCACAGTACAACAGTATGTCTAAAATAAACAATATATCTTCTTTATCCCTTTGACATTGGGAAGAGGAACACATTTGGCAAAAATCAAGGCAGAGAAAACAATAATATTCACATTGTAGGCAGAAAATTTTTTACTTTTCCCACTTTTAATTTTGTAAAACTACAATTTCACTCCACTGTGCTTCTACTATGCCAAAATAATGGGGACTTACCAGTATGTATATTTAGCTACTCCTCAGTGGGTACAAAACAAGGTCTTAAATTGTCACATCTACAGCTTGCTCTTTATGTCTAGCAAATTTTTTCTTTCTAATGCTAGGCAAACATCAGGAGAAAACATCCTGGCATCCTCACAGTTAGGGTGTTTCTTTTAACTCACAGATGTAATTAGAAAGCTGTCCCTATCATTATGGTCAGGTAACATGGCAGTTATGGTTTCCCTACGCTTGTATTTGCAAGTGGGTTGTAAAGAGGCTGTCTGAAAAAGCATTCCACATAAATACAGTTATGATGTCCAGAAGCAAGGCCTAAATTGAAAAAAATCCACAAGATTGAAGCTTTTACCAAGACACTGAAAATAAAGATACTGTTCAGTTTATTTGTTTAATAAACTGATTCCATCCATACCACAAAGTATTTTGCAATGTTTGTTTAGAAGTTGGACAATTTTAAGCTTTCTGAAAATTCCAAGTTCCTTTTCCCATCCCTTAATTATTACTGAAGTACAGATATTGAATCTCAATTTGAAGTCAGTTCTTCTAAATTAAGAAGATTAACAATTTATACATTGTTTTTTGTTTGTTTTTTACTTTCTTCGCTAAATATCAACCACATATAATGAAACATACATGCAAAAAAAGTGGACTTAAGCTAATATACTGGTAAAAATTTTTATTTAATTGGTTATTTCTTTTGGGACCTTTATTGTATTTTTCCCGCATTACTTCATAATTTTGAAAGCAATAGTTTAGTACCTTAAAAAAAAGAAAATGAAGTAAAATAAAATAATGAAACAAAAACATTGTTTCTCAAATTTGTTTCATTCATCTATTCGAGGACTCTTGTGTGGTATTAGTAAGCATATTTGGTGATAAAAATAAATCTTTGCAAGACTGCAGCCCAAAAAGTTACTTTGGAATTTTAAAAGAAATATATTGCCTTCCAGAAATACTTTGTAAAAAAGAAAAATTAGAAGTTTGCAAGGAACAGAAAAATGGCTTAGAGGAGGGCTGCTACTTTAATAGTCCTCATAAAATCTAATCCATCAGCTAATTGGTAGATAAAATTCTCCTAGAAAATACAAGCCAAGGAGACAAAAAATAAAAAGTAGAAGATTAATACAGTACTAAAAATTTTTACCAGTATATTAGGCAACCCTGCTAGCGGTTCTCAACCTGTGGGTCATGAGAACCGCTGCTGTAGAGCCTAAGACCATAGAAAAACACAGATATTTACATTACGATTCATAAGTGGCATTAGAAAAAGTTTAAGTTAAAAAAATTTGGCTTTCAAAAGAAATTTCAATCATTGTACTGTTGATAGTTGGCTCTGTTGACTGAGTTTGCCTTAATTCCAAAACCAGATAAAGACACCACATAAAAAAAGAACTAAAGGTCAATATCCTTGATGAACATAGATGCTAAAATCCTCAACAAAATTCTAGCAAATCAGATTCAGCATAACATTAGAAAGATCATACACCATGACCAAGTGGGATTTATTCCAGGGATGCAAGGATGGTACAATATCCGCAAATAAAATAAATATGATATATTACATAAACAAGCTGAGAGTCAAAAATCTCATAATCATATCAATCGATGCAGAAAAAGCATTTGGCAAAATCCAATACCCTTTCTTGATAAAAACTCTCAGCTAAGTGGGAGTAGAGGGATCACACTTCAACATAATAAAAGCCTTATATGACAAACCTACAGCCAACATCATACTCAACAGACAAAATGAAATGCATTTCCCCTAAGAACAGGAACAAGACAGGGATGCCTACTTTCATCATTCCTGCTCGATATAGTTCTGGAAGTGCTAGCCATAGCGATCAGACAAGAAGAAGAAACAAAAGTCATCAAAATTGGAAAAGAAAAAAGTAAAACTGTCCTTATTTGCAGATGACATAATACTATACATAGAAAACCCCAACGACTCCATCAAAAAACTACTAGACCTAATAAATGAATTTGGCAATGTAGCAAGATACAATAAAAACACCCAGAAACCTATGGCCTTTTTATACACCAATAATGAACTCACAGAAAGGGAATCGAAAAAAAAATCCCATTTTCCACTGAACCAAAAAAATTAAGATACCTAGGAAATTAAGATACCTTAACTAAGGACATAAAAGATCTGTATTCGGAAAACTACAGGACATTGACAAAAGAGGTAGAGGAAGACAGACAAATGGAAGAACATACCATGTTCATGGATTGGTAGAATCAACATCCTTAAAATGTCCATACTACCCAAAGCAATCTACAGATTCAATGCAAACCCCATTAAAATACCAATGACATATTTCAAAGATCTAAAACAAACTCTCCAAAAATTCATCTGGAATAAAAAAGACCCCGAATAGCCACAGCAATCCTTAGAAAGAAGACTAAGTTGGAGGTATCACATTACCAGCTATCAAGCTGATTTACCAAGCCATGGTTCTCAAAACTGCCTGATATAGATAAAATTGTAAAAACAAAACAAAACAAAAAAAAACAAAAAAAAAAAACCTGCCTGGTATTGACACAAGAACAGACATATAGACCAATGGAACAGAAGGAACAGAGAACCCAGAAATCGACCCAAGCCATTATGCTCAATTAATTTTTGACAAAGGATGAAAGAGCATACAATGGAGTCAAGACAGTCTCTTCAATAAATGGTCCTGGGAAATTTGGTCAAATACATGCAAAAAAATGAAACTAGATCACAACTTACACCATACATAAAAACAAACTCAAAATGGCTAAAGGACGTGAATGTAAGACAGGAAACCATAAAAATCCTCCAAGACTCCATTGGCAGCAAAATAGCAGACATATGTATCGGGGATTAAAGTAATCTAGAGATGACTTAAAGTATTATATATAGGAGGATGTGTGTAGGTTATTTGACAATACTACATACATTATTTTATAAAGGGATTAAGCATCTGTGGATTTTGATGTCCAAGGGGAGTCCTGGAACCAATTCCACACAGTGACCAAGAGACACTAAATAAAGATTCACGAAATCTGGAAATCTGGATCTTCAACCATTTTTCTGATACTTAGAGTGATACCTATTTTTGTACAGTGCCTGTTACGATGGCCCAAAACCATGAAATAACTGATTGTTATGCTCTCACCAGTCTTCAATGTATTACTCTTTGCAAACAAGTATTACTTAAACAAAATAAAACTTTAAAAGAATAGTAACTGTACATATAATCAAATTCATAGTGAATTGAAGGGGATCATATCCTGCTTTAATTTACTCACAATTTATCAGTACCTTTTCATTATCCTGGTTGTCTTTACTCATTGGTGATGTCGGTACAGAAAGACCAGTTTCATCATCTTCTGCGGACTGTCTGCCAGACAGAAAATCCCGTAGTTGATTCTGTAGGAAATACAAGACATTACTAATAAAATGATATTCTAACTATAAAAAAAAATTTCACACCTAGGTCCACCCAGCATCACTGATGTTCTAGTATACAGCATTTTACCCAACCTTTGTTGACAGTCAACAGTATCGTAGACATGGAATTCTACTTATAAACAAAATGCTTACTTTCCAGTTCAGAGTTAAAAGGTGAGCTTGAAAATTTAATCTTAGTATTTTATATTTTATGGAAGAAAATTTAAAAGAAAGAAAAGTCTTGTTTCTCTCTTTCCCTTTCTTTCTCTCTCTCAAATTATTCAATCAATCAATAAAAAAAGAAATCATGCATTTGTGACTGATTTCTTTATTAAAATTTTCATTCTCTAATAAGAAGCTAGTTTTACATTTAAACCAAATAATAATACCCCAAGTTCAACAAAGTTTACCACCAAAACCTTTCTTCCAAGTAATGACTAGCTAGGTTTCAGGTAGCTAAATTCTCCATTTTTAACATGATCCAAAAAGCAAAAGTATTATCAAGTTATTATAAATGCTAATACCAGAATTAAAAATAAACCTAGTCAAGTTTTAATTAGATTAGGCTAGAATTACTTTAAAAAATACTTACGGGAGATATGTTGGCATTATTTTCACCATTAGAAGTCAAAGCACTACATTTTTTATAAACATCGATCAGATCTAACATATTACTATTCTTTAAGAAATTATCATAAGTTCTCCTAATGTCCTCATAATGGGCAATCACTTCCATATTTTCAACTGGTAAGTTCAATTTCTCCTGTAGTAAGTGTTTCCAGGTCAATAAGACATCACTGAGCGAAACTGTAAATTCTCCACTGTGCTGAAAAAGATAATGCCAAAAATAAAGATAAAGTTGGTTGAATTTTATATTAAATTCTTGTGAAATTGAAGAGAACATCCAAGTTGACCTATGAAATCATTTTAAAACCAGATATTAAAAGAGATTTTTATGATTTTATAAAATATGAACAACTATGGCAAGTTCTCACATGACAAAACTGGCAAATACAGTATAAAGACATTGTCTATTACCTGAACTTCACTAAATTTCTACTCAAAGTGGAGCAATAGGAGGGCAGTGAGATAAAGCTAAGTACTACTGATTGGGAAAATATTCGATTCTGTTAATATTTGGTTCCTATTCATTCTTTTAGCTAATATATTTTTAATCTCTTATTTAAAAACTGTCAATGTTGCCGAAACCGGTTTGGCTCAGTGATACAGCTTCAACCTGTGGACTAAAGGATCCGAGGTTCGATTCTGGTCAAGGGCATGTACCTTAGTTGCGGGCACATCCCCAGTAGGGGGTGTGCAAGAGGCAGTTGATGGATGATTCTCTCTCATCGATGTTTCTAACTCTCTATCCCTCTCTCTTCCTCTCTGTAAAAAATCAATAAAATATATATATATTTTTTTTTAAAACAACTGTCATAGTGATTCCCATTTACCACACACACTATTCCAAGTGTTAATCTTAAAATATGATCAGAAAAATTTAAATTTTAAAAACTATGTTTCATTTCATTATTCTTGTAGAGAAAACAAAACACCAGCGCCAAAACTTTGGGTCAAAGGAGGATTTTCATTCTTCCCTACTCAGGAACACACTAACCTGTAGGAAAATGAGTGCTAAAAAGTCAGTCAGGTTTCTTTGTCTAAGCTGTCAGATGTTACTTATCAAACAAAATTGTTCAAATTTGGACATATTGAAGGTTTTTGGTTTTTTCAATTGATTGCATTCTGCTCCCACTTTATACCCCCAATATTAATAATGGTGCCTCCACAAAATGCCAATTCCAAGTCAGTAAAAAAATTCTAACTGCTCCTTTCCAATGCTTCATGAATAAGATATATCTATTTATAAGCATCCCTATGTGGTTTTGTGAAATACATCAATGTTGCTATCTTCTACAGTTTAGCTCCAGCAATATATTAGTAGTTTCTGCTAACAACTAGATTTTTCCATTAATTGCATTTTAAGATGGGTGAATATTTAAGTAGAACTTAAAATTTACCGGCACTAAATTGTAACATCATATTTAGCCAATGACAAATCAAATAGGATCATATGATGTAGTACTATTTCTAAATATCTGACTCTTGCAAGTATCTATCTTTATATGTTTTATAAAGATCAGTCACATTTTCCAATTACTATCCAAATTTAAGATAAAGTGTACAACCTACCTTAAAATAATTAACGCTCTACTCATCCATATGAAAGCAATTAAGAAATTTATCCTAATTGTCCTTAGAGGAGGGAGCTGTTGTATCATAGATATGAAAATTAATTATATCTCATGAAATTAGTTCAATGAACAAAGAAAATGATCATTAACTCTCAAACCTAGGTCCATAATCTAAACATTGAATCAAAAATTGTATAATTTACTCCCAAACCCTACAAAGGTTATATATTATTAAACCTCCAAATGGTATTTAAGTTAAATAAATCCATTTATTTTGTTTAAAACTCAATTGTTTTATCTTAAGAATTCTTAAATCTATTCTGGCATAACGTCCTTCACGGTAAAAACAAATTAAGTATTTGTTTTAATGCAAGTATGTAATTTATTCTCATTCTGTTGACTGTAACTAAAGGAAAACTATGCAAACTCTTGATCTTCTGAGAAAAGGCTCTGACTAGATTAAGTGTTTATACTGAGATTGTAAAAACATTTTAAATCCAAATAAAATTACACTCCAGATATCAGTTTTCAGGATCAGGTGCCCACCATGACAGGATATTCTATTTTTCAAACGAGTAACAACTGATTGAACAGAGCCTGTGGTCAAATCAGAAAATGTTTTGCTAGGAAAACATGCCAACTGGCTACTATTTGAAGAAAGTCCAAAATGTTCAATGCTTTGATGGACAACCGAAGGATTATATTTCACAAGAATAACATAAGAAAAAGCAAGAGTTACACATTTTCAGAGACCTTGTACTTTGTATATTTTATCAAAGTTATTTATTATTCAAAATTTTAAATATACTTCACATTATTAACTAGCTGGAATTCTTATTATCAAAAGAGTAAAGATAGCAGGTCTACTTAAGAGCATTAATTGGTGCCTAGCTGACATGGTGGCTCAGTGGTTGAGCATCAACCTATGAAAGAGGAGGTCATGGTTCAATTCCAGGTCAGGGCACATGTGCAGTTGGGGGTTGATCCCCAGTTGGGGGCTCTCAGTAGACAGCCAATCAATGAATGATTCTCTCTCATCACTGATGTTTTTTTCTCTCCCTTCCTCTCCCTTCTTTGCTGTGTGAACTTGGGTAAGATACTGAAATCACTCAATTTCCTTGGTTATAAAATGAGATTGTACAGCCGAAACCGGTTTGGCTCAGGGGACAGAGCTTCAGCCTGCGGACTGAAAGGTCCCGGGTTCGATTCCGGTCAAGGGCATGTACCTTGGTTGCGGGCACATCCCCAATAGGGGGCATTCAAGAGGCTGCTGATCGATGACTCTCTCATCAATGTTTCTAACTCTCTATCCCTCTCTCTTCCTCTCTGTGAAAAATCAATAAAATATATTTTTAATTAAAAAAATGAGATTGTACAGATTAAATAACACTTTATAATAAAAAATGGCAGATGCCCTGCTCTTTTTATCAAGTAAAATAATTGTCAGTTTGTTTGCTGGGGGAGGAGTGGTAGATAATTATAATTCAACTAGAGGTCCAGTGCACAAAATTCATGCACTGGGGGATGGGGGGATCACTCAGCCCGGCCTGCACCCTCTTGCAGCCTGGGAGCCCTCAGGGAGTGGGCCTAAGCTGGCAGTTGGACATCCTTAGCACTGCTGTGGAGGTGGGAGAGGCTCCCGCCACTGCCATTGAGTTTGCCAGCCATGAGCCTGGCTTCTGGCTGAACAGTGCTCCCCCTGTGAGAGTGCACTGACCACCAAGGGATAGCTCCTGCACTGAGTGTCTGCCCCTTAGTGGTCAGTGCACGTCATAACAACTGGTCAGTTGACTATCTGCCCCCTGGTAGTCAATGCAGGTCATAGCGAGCGCGAGTGGTTGAGCAGCTTTAACATATCATTAGCATATTATTATGCTATTGATTAGTTGAACGGACGACTGGGTGACCGGACACTTATTGTATAGGATTTTAAATTCTGTTTCTCCTTGTTATGTCTCCGTTAGGTCATTTTCAAATCTTGTCAGCCAACCACAGGTGCTGTGGTTGCTTTCCACGAAGTTATAAATCAATATATTTGTCTGTTTCACCCAATAGAACATTTATAATGTTCTTAAGGCTTTTTAAGGTGAGAAACGGCCTTTATAATGTAATTGTATGACAGAGTCAAACTATTAGGCCAATTCCAAAGATAGTAAAGGCTAAAATATTATTTGCAACCTAATGAAGTCATATATTTGTCACATAATGAAGTCAATAGTGAATGAATCTAAAACAGGTAAATCATTAGCAGTATAAAACTACTAGAGAGGTATTACATGATTTAAGCTAAAAAAAAAAAAAATCTTGATCCTCTAAAAACATGCCAAAAACCTAACACTCAAAGATTATTTTAACATGCCTTTTCTTTTTTCCCCACTAAAACAGTTAAGAAAACAAACATGCCAATAGGCAGACTCACAATTCTGCTAGGTATTCAAAAGTTTTACTGCAGTCAAATTCAGTTATAAGGATTATACTTTAGGGACTCAAACTTCAGAGAATTAAAAACCATAACTAGCCGAGACCGGTTTGGCTCAATGGACAGAGCGTCGGCTTGGGGACTGAAGGGTCCCAGATTCGATTCCGGTCAAGGGCATGTACCTTGGTTGCGGGCATATCCCCAGTAGGGGGTGTGCAAGAGGCAGCTGATCGATGACTCTCTCTCATCGATGTTTCTAACTCTCTATCTCTCTCCCTTCCTCTCTATACAAAATCAATAAAATATATTTAAAAAACAAAACAAAAAAAACACCATAAGTAGACCACAAACACTGGGTGAAAAACAGTTGAAGGATATATACAAGCAACTCCACCCTTTCATTACCGTATGCTACTTACCAATGCACCTGCAGGCCTATGTGTGTGTTGTTTCATACTGGGTGCCCTGGAAGTCTGAGCACAGTGAGGAATGTCCAAGCTAAGTCTCTACATAGAGAATTAAAGTAAAACAGAACTGCAACCACCATCTCCAGACTTATGCATATCTACACAAGCTGTGAAAAGCTCAGTTGCAATTTTATCATTCCCCTTTTCCCACCCAGAGTCTGAACTTTCACAGCTAATAAAGTGAATTAGCAGGTAGGACATTAGCAAGTAGGGGGGAAAAACCCAGTGAATGCTACAAGGACAAGTCCTGAAGAAAAACTGACTTGGATTGGATATTTTAATATGTCAAAATTTTCACAATGAGAATTAAATTTTTTTCAGGCTACATTTTATGTAACTTGTTGATGTATCTATTTCTCAATTATTCCTACACAGGCAAACAAATGATAGGAGGTGATCTGAATATGCTCTGTAAGCTCTGCTTGATTCGAGAACAACAGCTCTCAATCACTCAACAGCGATTCCTAATAATTGTCCCAATTTCTTTCTCTCTTCATTTCCCAGAGTATGGACACCAAGATTTAACCATCAGCTAGCCCATTCCATGTACACAATATTCTCAGAATCTATTATCCATCTTATAAATTCTTCAGATTATAAAAGAAGGACAATGCAAATCAAAATGACAATGAGGTACCATCTCACACCTGTCAGAATGGCTATCATCAACAAATCAACAAATGACAAATGCTGGGGAGGATGTGGGGAAAAGGGAGCCCTCGTGCACTGCTGGTGGGAATGCAGACTGGTGCAGCCACTGTGAAAAAGAGCGTGGAATTTCCTCAAAAAATTAAAAATGGAACTTCCATTTGACCCAGTAATCCCACTTGTAGGAATATATCCCAAGAAACTAGAAACACCAATCAGAGAGGACATATGTGTTCCTATGTTCACAGCAGCCAATTTACCATAGCTAAGATTTGAAACAGCCTAAGTGCCAATCAGCAGATGAGTAGATTAAAAAAACGGTGGTACGTCTATACAATGGAATACTACGCTGTTGTAAAAAAAGGAAGAACTCTTACTATTTGCAACACCATTGATGGAGATGGAGAGCATCACGCTAAGTGAAATAAGCCAGATGGAGAAAGATAAATATATGATCTCACTCATTTGTGGAATATAATCAACAACATAAACTGATGAACAAAAATAGATGCAGAGACACAGAAACATCGAACAGACTGCCAAATTCCAGAGGGAAGGTGGAGGGTGAGGGGATAAGAGATCAACCAAAGGACTTGTATGCATGCATATGAGCATAACCAATGGACACAGACACTAGGGGGGTGAGGGCATGTGCTGGGGTGTGGGGGTGGCCAAGGAGAGGTCAATCAGGGAAAAGGGAGACATATGTAATATTTTAAACAATAAAGGAATTTTTAAAGGGGACTTTTTATTAAAATCCTCAAGCAAGACTTAATATGGGAAGCAAAGAGACTCTATGATGACCCTTAGGCATCTAGTTACAGTGACTAAGTGAATAATAATACAAATATTGGGACTAAGAATATAAATACTAAGGTAAGCTACGGGAGCAAACAATGTGGTTTCTTTTTAAAAACTGATGTGGAGACAGTAATGGGACATCAAGATAAAAAGTCCAATTGAGTACTTGACCATACCAAAGCATAACTTAGTAGAGAGGTCTGGCATAAGAATACTGCTGAAACAACTTCAGTGGGTAATATTGAGCACGTTGGAAGATAGCAACAAAGTAAAAAATGAAGAGTATTTAAAATACATGCAGAACTCTTTCAAAGAGTAAGAAAGTGATCAAAGCAACTCAAGAGCAAAATAAGCATAGGATATAAACACAGTTGAAGAAAAGAACATCTAAATGGTTAAATAAGCATTTTAAAGGAAGAGAGGGAGGGAGGGAAGGAGTCAGGAAGAGAGGAAAGGAGGGAGGGAATCTGTGGAAGGGAGGAAGAGAGGGAAGAAATTAACATTTATATAAACAGCTGCAATCAGCCTCCCTGTGGTTCCTTGAACTCACCAAGCATATTCCCACCTGAGGGGCCTTGTATCAGCTGTTCCCTCTGTCTGGTAGTCCTTCCCCACCTAAATCTCCATGACCAACTCCTCCTTTCACTCATTCAAATCTTGGCTCAAATGGCAACTTCTAAATGAGGCCTCCTTTGACCACCCCATTTCAGGTTGCAAGAACTCTTCCACCCCAAATTCAATACACTCTTTACTTGGAAGAACTCTGTTTTGTTCTTTTCTGTGGCACTTATTGTGAATTAAAGCACTAAATATCTTACTTATTAGAATGTTATTTCTCCTGACTAGAAAATTATTTCCATAAGAGCAGGGATTACCTTCAATACTATATTCCTAACTAGTGTCCCAGTGCATGAAATTTGTGTTGTGGCAGGGGGTGGGGGTCCCCTCAGCCCAGCCTGGACCCTCTCCAACCCAGGACACCTCTGGAGATGTCCAACTACCAGATATCCCTCTCACAATCCAGGACCACTGGCTCCTAACTGCTCACCTGCTTGCCTGCCTGCCCCTAATTGCCACCCCCCCACCCCCGCCAGCCTGATCACCCCTAACTAACTGCCCCCCCCACCCCTCCCCCCGCAGCCTGGTTGCCCCTAACTGCCCTCCCTCCCCACCTCCCGCCGCTGGCCTGGTTGCACCTCAATGATCCCCTCTGCTGGCCTGGTCACTCACTGCCCCCGCTGCCGGCCTGGTCACCCCACACATCCTGCTGTTCAGTCATTTGATCGTCCCTTGCTAAGCCCCCTGCTGGTCTTGTCGCCCCATGCAGCCTCTGTTTGGTTGTTAATGTGAGGGTGCTGTGACCAATTTACATATTTTTTTTATTAGTACAGATGCTCAGAATAATGTCTAGCACATAGCAAAAACTCAGTATTTATTGAAAGAATATCTCCATAAGATAGCATTTTCTCAAAAATATTTTATGTTCAAAATTTATCTTAAAATATATTGCTTTAAACATGCAAAACTGCCAACTATTCATGCAGAGGAAAGATCACCTCTTATTTTAAGATCATACAATTTCTAATTTTCAGGTGCTAAAATAGTCTTCATTTTTCAAAATGATAGCTCTATTAATTATGTTTTCCTTAATAGCCTTATTTGCCAACAAGAGAAATGTTCAAATCTGTCAATATCTAATTCTTTTGGAAATTTGCTAGTATATGAAATCTAAAATTCTGGGAACTACTGGCATACAGGATTAAAATAATTCATCAGAAAGTCATTCCATCACTTAGCCCAACAGACCCATGGAAATCAACTTTATCCTTCAAAACCCTTCATCTCTAGTCAAGACAGTCTCCTTACCATCTTCATGATTTTGATTCCCCGTGGAGGCTTTTTCTGAACTTTCCCCTTACATCATCCCTTCTTTAAAATCTTCCCATCCAAAGATTTCCACTGCTTTAAGTACATTATCTAAAATTCTTTACCACTTCAGCCTACATTCATTCACCTCTAATCTGAGAACCTCTAGCCCTCTAGTTAGAGTTCATGTTATAAACAGTAGTTTGGACCAAGCCAACTATTTAATAATCACTTCAGGGAGATTTAAAAAAAAAATAAAAAAATTTCCAGGGTCTCAGTGCAGATTAAGAGAGTAGAATTTCAAGATGGAGGCATAGGAGTCAATATATTTCAAAAGTCCTCCCAAGTGATTCTGATCTATAGCTGGTCTAGAAACAATTAATCTATGCTATAAAATTTTAAATTAGTGCCGAAACCGGTTTGGCTCAATGGATAGAGCATCGGCCTGTGGGCTGAAAGGTCCCAGGTTCGATTTTGGTCAAGGGCATGTACTTGGTTGCAGGCACATCCCTGGTGGGGGGTGTGCAGGAGGCAGCTGGTCGATGTTTCTCTCTCATCGATGTTTCTCTCATCGATGTTTCTAACTCTCTATCCCTCTACCTTCCTCTCTGTGAAAAATCAATAAAATATATTTTTTTTAAATCTTAAATTAGTCATAAAATTGGTTATATTTAAATAAACATTACCTATGTGTGCCTTCCAGATCTTTTTAGGGAAGTCTTATAAAATTAAAATAATTTTAACCATAGTAATCACACCAGTTGCATGTTTAACTTAAAACTTCAAATTAAACTTCAAATGTGTACGTCTTATGTTGAATTATACATATGAAGGCTTTAATTTTGAAACAAATAATTTAAAATCCAATAGTAATTTCTGAAATAGGTATGCAGAGGCATTTGCAGAAATAGTATATTGATAGTATCATAGGAGGTCATCTATTGCAAAGAAATTAATGTAATGAAGTTTATTCAAATAGCAGCAACCAAAATTCACTGTTAAAAAAAAGTGAACCTAAATATAGCCTACTAACCTGTTTGTTGTTCTCTGCCATGGAAAGCTGCAATGCTAAGATCATGGAGTCTGCACCACATACAGTAGTTCTCTCAGAGTTACAAAAAGTATGCCAATTCCTTCTGAACTCTTTAATCATATCCAAGACAGACTTCTGATGAAGCACAGCCATCCTCCTAAAGTCGGACAGAACACAATATTAAAAGCTTTATTTTAATTGGAAATTAATATTTAACATGTATAAGGCAAGCAAGAGTTAGAGAAAAATAAGTAATGAACAAGAGGTCATCTCATGTTTACAAAGATTGCTTTTCATTAAACTTAGGAAAACAGAATAAAACAATTTCTCCCCAGTCGTATTTTCCTCTCCTTTAGCTTTCTTAAGCCAAATCATTTGAAATAACAAAATACAACCTTCAATCTGAAAATTCACACAAAATAGATGCACCAATTCTGCAAACTTATAATTTACAGACACATAACTAATTAAAACTGCTTTAAATTTTTGTTTTAAGATAGATGGTAATATCTGTGGTAGATTTGGGGAGGAAGGTAGCCAGTTTCTTCCCATCATTATATTATCCCAAAAGAGATGGTCTATTTTTCTACCCCTTTGAATCTCACTTGGCCTTGTGACTTGATTTAACCAATAGAATGTAGCAGGAATGGCACTGCGGGAGTTCCAAGCTTACACCTCAAAAGGCCAATGCAGAAAAAGTTAATACAGCAGGCCTGATTACCACCCTTTGGAAGCCCTACTTACAAAGTTGACCCTTGATTGTCATCTGGGAACACAATTTCAGGAGGGTTTCCAGTAAGAGTGGCTCATTGTGCTTAAACTGTTTGTACAACAATATAGTTTATGCTGAACACATAGGTTCCTCCTGAGTTTGGAATTTTGGAACAAAATCTCAGATGTTGCCGAAACCGGTTTGGCTCAGTGGATAGAGCGTCGGCCTGCGAACTGAAAGGTCCCGGGTTCGATTCCGGTCAAGGGCATGTACCTTGGTTGCGGGCACATCCCCAGTGGGGGTGTGCAAGAGGCAGCTGGTCGATGATTCTCTCTCATCGATGTTTCTAACTCTCTGTCCCTCTCTCTTCCTCTCTGTAAGAAATCAATAAAATATATATTTAAAAAAAAAATCTCAGATGTTTACTATGTATCTTGGGTTTCTATGATCAAGAAAATGAGCATATGCCATTTACAAAATAATAACTTAAAAACACAATCACTGATGCAACTTAAATTTACAGGTATAAGATTGTAAAGTATCTACTTAAAAACAAATCCTAGTAAATAGCTAAGAATTATATTTCTCTTAAAAATATCACCCTCATCTCTTATAAGAAATAAAAAAGCGAGGGCGTAACACTTCTGTAATGATCAGTTTGCCTGAAAGAAATCTTTAGTTGTAAATTACTTACTAGTGTTATTTAAAGATACTGAGTTTAGATTTCTAGAATGAAGATGAATCTGGAATTACACTGCTCTGAATCCTGGCTTCACTACTTGCTAGCTGTGAGATCTTTGCCAAGTTATGTCACCTCTCTCAGCCTCAGCTTCGCTGCACTGAAAAAAAGGAAAATAACAGTTACTATCTCATAGAGTTTTATAAAAAAGTAAGTGATAAATATAACTGAAGCTTTTAGAACAGTGCCTGGCACATATCTAGGGGTCAGCACACTTTTTGGAAAGGGCCAAATAGCAAATATTTGAGGAGTGCAAGCCATACAGTCTCTATCATAACTACTCAACCTGACCTTGCCATGTGAAAATAGCCACCAACAACCCATGAACAAATGAGCTTCATTAAAAGTTAATAAAAACTGAAATTTGAATTTCATATAATTTTCACACATCCCAAAATATCATTCTTCTAATGATCCCCCATTCCACACCCCCCCCCACATCCCCACAACCATGTAAACATGTAAAATCCATTCTTAGCTTGGGAACTGGATGCACTAAAACAGGCAGTGCCATTGGTTTGCCAACCCTGATCTAGTCTCAACTCTCCCAGGAGCTAGCTGGCTGTGTGAGCCTAGGCAGCTTTTAACCTGACTGCCTAGATAGATAACAGGAATAATATTTTCCAGCCAGTTATGAGGAGTCAGTGAGACAACGAATATGCAAGCCCTCTGAATGTCAGTCTGCACTACACAAAACCAGTAGTAGAAGGTGGCAGAGATCATAAACACTTGTATGTTTTAAAAATAAATAAATAATAATAATAATAATAATAATAATAATAATAAACAACAACTGTATTCCAAGCCGCACTGAAGCAAACACTGTGAGGCAGGAAACTGTCACTGGGGAGGCAGTGTGAGATCAGAGAGTGTGGGTCCACATCCAGACTCCCCCATGTATTAGCTGTATGCCCTTCGGTATTTAAAATATCTGATGAGCATATACTTCTTCATCTGCAAAGGGGGGAAGATATCTTTTATCCCGTAAGCTTATGAGACATTAGAGAGACAAGGAAATATTCCCCCTGGTGCCCAGCACTTAATAGATGCTCAATAAAAATTTTTAAAAAGGCAGTGGTTGCTGCAATCGCTGTCAGAATGCAGGTCCAGAAAGTTCTTCGGGGGGATATAACAGGGACAGGGAGAAGGCAGCCGAACTGGGGTGTGCGTAGGTTTGGGGACTAGAACCCCGGCTTCTCCCCTAACCTAAGCAGCCCTCCAAGGGCCTCCGACTTCCAGCCCCAACCGCCAGGAGATCCTGTGAACTCCGGTCCATAGACCCAGACCCAATCTGGCTCCAGGGCGAAGCCATCGCGCAAATAACTTTTAAAAAAAAAGATCCCACGGACCTTTCCTGTCCCCGAAAAACCCGCGGCCTGAGTCGCCACTGAACCTGTGACGTGTGGACGGAGAGGCCAGACTCACCTGGCTCAGGGGACACCGGGGAGGCGCAGGTCCAGCTGCAGGGAGGACCCTCCCGGCCGCAAACCCTCTCCGCTGTTCGAGTGACTTTTTAAATCTCGCGGGAGGGCCTGATAGCCAATCGCCGCTGCCGCCCTCTGACCCGGAAGCAGAATCGACGCGAGCCTAGCGTCTTCCACGGATACCTCCTCTTCTGTGGCGAGTCCCGCTTCCCTCCGGTGGGTACCACGGCGCCCCGGGGGCCGCGCTGCTTGGCTAACCGACCGCCCTGCTGTCCCCAGGCGGGTCTCCGCCCCTGTCCCCCCGGACCTCGGGCTCCGGGAGGCGGCAGCGGGGTCTCCAGCGATCTGCCTGCCACAGGGGGAGGCATCTGGGCTCTGGGTAGGATCGCCTCTCATTCCCTCCCCTCCCCGAAGGGCTAGTTTTACAGGCACATGCCCGCTTCCCCATCACCCCCCTTGTGCACTGTGAGACCCCGATGATGTATGAGCCTGGACACTGTTTTAGACCGAGTGTCCTCGCCGGGAGACTTCTGCCTTCCCACACCTCTGTGCCTCGCCTTAAGCTCCATGCCCAACCCCAGATGCCCACTTGTAAGGTTGCTAGTTGATTGGCTTTCTGAGGTGGGACTCATCTGATTCTCAATACGTCCTCATCGGGTATTTCATATGCTTGTAATCGAGCCTAACTGTTTTCAGGGCAACTCCTGCGACCAATAAAAAATAAAAATAAATAAAAACACAAAAAAACAAAAATCCTACAGAATCCATGTCTCTTTGGGGAATACTACGTCCAGAGTGCATACCAGACCACGACAGCTTAGCTGAAGTTTTTGTGCGGGTAATGTGAAAACTTAGTTTTCATGACACACGTTTTGTCATTCCTTCCCTATCCTGTATTTTGTACCTGTTGATAGTGCAGCGCTTTTCACGCTGAACCATCACTGCCCCAGATTGGGAGCCCCTTCGTGGCCCAGAGCTGTGTTGTTTTTCTTCTCTAGCACTGGTGTCCAAACACGTAGTCATGTTTTCAAATTCTGGCTCATCTCCTGACCTGGGCAAGCTAATTATAAAGTCCTAAAGTCTTGATTTTCTCATCTGTAAAATGGGAACCGCAGGCAGTCCCTCCCTCTAAGGTTTATAGGAATATTTGGTGCTATATTGTCAGTAAAATGGTTCACATGGCACCTGCAAAAAGTTGCAGGGTACATGTTAACTATTTTTAACTTGTTATAAATATATTTACTAAAGTGATTTCCTCTTCAAATATATATATATATATATATATATATATAATTGCTGTCTGTGGCATTTGCAATACTCTGTTCTCATTTTGATCATTTGCTGAAAGTGAATATTTTTGACCGTTTCTAACTGTGTCTGTGCTGTAGTTCACAGTTTCATGACCTTGTCCAGTAGAAGGCTACTTTATTGTTACAACTGCCCAAGCTTTGACATCCAAGATGAAGCAAGATGCCACAAGAAATGCGGCCTACACCGTGGATTGTGAAGATTGTGTGCACGTGGTAGAATTTAATCCCTTCGACACTGGGGATTCGGGAAACCTAATTGCATATGGTGGCGATAATTACGTGGTCATTGGCACATGTACATTTCAGGTTAGTGTGTGAAACTACAGTGAATGACAGTGAAGATACTTCACTGATAACAACTTATGCTAATGTTGGTAAACCTGTGCTAAACTTTGAAAGTATATTGCTTCCCTTTGAAGTTATGTTTTTTATCTAGTTAAACACTATTAAACATTGTTCTTAGTCTCATGATAGAAGCTTCAAGTCCCATACTACCTAATGTCATGCCTCCCTCTTGTCTTGAGAGATAACTAAGGTAAATCAAACTGAAAGATTTCCTCATTCCTATCAGAAAGGCAATCTTATTCTAAAACTGGGTGAAAGAAAAACTCTCAATATCGTAAATATGAATTTCAGCAAAGCATTTTTCCAAATCTGATAGTGTTCTTTTGAAAAATGGAAATTTAAGCTGAAGATAGTATTAATTGATGTCATATATTGGTCAAATATTTATGAAATGCAGATCTGGTGTGGGAACTGGTGATACATGTTTAAAAAAGCAAGGACTCTGCCCTCAAGGAGATGTTTAAATGTAAACCAGCGTAATAAGAAAACGTGTATAAAAGTTCTATTTGTATCGGAAGAGAGAGCATGAAAGATTCTAAGTCTATTCACAGGGTCATCAATAATGAATTAAGGCCTCTACTGGGACTTGGATGAGAACACTTGACTAAGGCAAGAACATGAAGATGAGAAGAATACCTAATATTTTGGATGGCAGAGTTCATTTAACATACTGTCTGTGCACATACTGTATGTCAGACTCTGCTCAGAATCCAATTATTATATAATACATGTAATTGATGGGTCAAGTTGAACAAGCTAAAATTCAATAAAGATGAATATAAAGTCTTAATATGATAGATTACTAGAGCTAAAAGGGAGAATTATGACTTCCAGTTTTTAATCATCTGGATGTTCACCATGAGTCAGTGCAATGGTTAAACTGCCAATGAGAGCTAATTCAGGACTGTCCAATAGAAATATAATGTGAGCCACAAATATAAACTTAAATGTAGTAACCACATTATAAAAAGCGAAAAGCAGATGAAATTAACCTTTTACCTAGCATATCCAAAATATTTTATGTACAACCAATATGAAACATTATTGAGATATTTTATATTCTATACTAACTCTGAAATCTGGCGTGGATTTTGTACTCTATAAAGTGTACAGGTCTCAGCTTGAACTCTACATATATCAAGTGCTATGTAGTTACCATATGGCTAATAGCTACTATATTGGACTGCACAGCTCTATATTCTCGATAAAGTGGCAGTGATGTTTATTTCAGTTCTCAGCAGTGTGTTGAGATCTTAAGGAGATAATGAACTTAAAGACAAATCTCACAGTTGTATGTGATGCCAAGTCTTCTCTAAGCCTGTACCCCTTAGGGAAAATCAGCTATGGCCAAGTATTTGCCATCACTGAATTAGATTTATTATTCTGTGTAGTTCCAGAAAGCAGAATTTGGAGTCCTGAGTAGAATTTACAGGTAAAAAAGATTTTGGTTTCATGTTAAAGAGAACTCTTCTCATCATTAGATTTACCCTAAATGGAATAATCTCCCCTCAAGAAGTAGGTAGTTCTCTCTCACTGAAAGTGTTCAGAAAAGGATTGTGCAAACTCATGTTTTCAATGATGTACTAGAGATTCAAGCATTCAATGAAAGAAGCAGAGTAGGTAAACTAACTAAAATTCTATACTTGGCCTTGACTGGGTGTGATAGGAAAGCCTGCCCATTTCAAATCCTTAGAATAGCCCTTTCATCAACCTGGCTTGGCTCCAACCTCAAATATGCTGGAGCCTTGTGTAATTATATGTATTATGGTAAGTTTTCCACAAAGTGTCTTAATTTCCTGCCTATACAATACTGCCTGCACCCAAAATAGCATTTGTCTCTGCCTGTACCACACATACACTCTGGCCTTTTAGTTGGCTCAATGGCAGACATCGCTGCCAGGAAAAAAAGGTTTCACTGGCAATACATAAAGCTCAGACTGTACAGTTCCTGGGATTACTTTATCCCCATGACCACCAAATAATTCCATATATACTTTGGATAACAAAATACAAGACCTAATTGTCAGCACTGTTGTTACAGTAGCAAAATAATGTCTGTTTTGATGGTAAAAACTTCATTTTTTAGAAGATTGATTTGTCGAGTGTAGAAAAATAGATGTAGCCCAAACTATGAAGTCAGCTATGATTAGGCTTCCAACCTTATTTTAAAATTGCTTAGTGGTTGCTGCCTTGGTATATCTGGCTGTTAGCCATACAGTTATATACACAAATTACAAAGTAATAAAATTTGACAGTGTTTTTCTTTGCTTGATAAATACATTTTAACCTGTTTTTTCATTTATGGAAAAACTTTTTTCTGTTAACTCTAAAGTTCATCTGAAATTTAAATTTATTTTCAAGGGACATCTGAATTACGTAGAGAAAGAGATGTGGAATGTATTTGTGGAATGACTTCGTTAAGATCTCAAAGGCTACCCTGGAAAAATCAACACATCCACTGGGATTCAGTTAAAGTACACATTATAAAACTGCATTTAGATTCAGGATGAATGCAATTCTTAGAACAAGCCTTCAGATAATTCCCTTCCATATAGACACATGTATTCCATTAAATATCAAGTTTCACCTGCTCTAGATTTTTTCCTGCTATTTTGTAATCCTGTAAACTTTCATAAAAGATAACTAGTCATTTAACATAGAAGATTCCTTTGGAAAATTTTGTCATGAAAATTTTTGCTTTTGCCCTGGCCATTGTGGCTCGGTTTGGCATTGTCCTGTGAATCAAAAGGTTTAACTCCTGGTCAGGGAACATGCTTGGGTTGTGGGCTTGATTCCTTGTCGGGGTATGGAGGAGACAATCAATCCATGTTTCAATCTCACATCAATGTTTCTCTCCCTCTCTAAAAACCAATAGAAAAAATGTATATATAAAGGAAAAGGGAAAAAAAAGCATTCTGTTTTTGTCTTCAGACACAGTTAGGGTATTGATTTAAATAATAAAACCATGGTTTGTTTATTTTTAAAATCACAGTGTTTTAAGCTTATAAAATATGTTTTTAAATATATATTATCAATATATGGTATAGAGCAGTGTTTCCCAAAGTGTGGTACGCATACCCCCAGGTGTACGGGAAGAGTTTGGTGAGGGTATGCGTTGCACCGGAGTTTGGTGGGGATATGCACTGCACCGTGCTTACCTGCGCCTAATTCTACATTCTCATGAGTACGAGGAGTCCTCAGTGTTACAAAAATTATAGAAGGGGTACACATATGTCAAAAGTTTGGGAAACACTGGTATAGAGAATAATAATAAAATAGAGTCCTATATACCTAGCTTAAGAAATGGAATATTAGCAATTCTTTTGAAGCCCCTTGGGTATTCTGCCCTTTTTGCCCTTCTTACCCAAAATAACCATCTCTGACTTTTTTCTCCTTAGAGTTACCATAGGTGTTGCAAATCTATTTTTTTGTGTTTTAAACTATATCAATAAAATTATTCTGTATTATGTTCTCCAGTTTGTTGCTATTGATATATTTGTTAGATTCCTCCGTTTTTTACTTTATTTATTTTCACTGTTGTATAGTGTTTTATAATACGAATATACTACAATTATCTATTTTATATTGGATATTTGGTTTACTTTTAGTTTTTTACTATTGAAAACTTTGGAATGTGGGGTTTTTGTTGTTTTTTTTGTTTGTTAGTTCGTTTTGTCTTCTGTCTGTTTTGTTCCCCTCTTTCATTTTTTTCTCTTAATAGTTTGTTTTATTGCCATTTTTCTTCTAATGGTTGGTTACCAAAGACATTTTAACATGCATACTTAACAAAGTCAAGATTAATATCTTTAACTTTATGAACAAAACAAGGGCCTTTGCCCTGGCTGGTTTGGCTCAGTGGATAGGGCATCGGCCTGCAAACTGACAGGTCTTAAGTTCTATTTCGGTCAGGGGCACATGCCTAAGTTGTAGGCCCAATTCTGATACCCAGTGGGGGGCATGCAGGAGATAGCCTATCAGTGATTCTCTCTCATCACTGATATTTCTATCTCTCTTTCTCCTTCCTCTCTGAAATCAATAAAAATATATATTTTTTAAAAAGATCAAGGACCTTTGACACATGAACTCTTATCACCCCCTCCAGACTTCTATTGTTGTCATATTTGAGCTCTCTTATCATTTTTATTTTTATTTAACCCACAAATTTGATGTTTTATGTGGCTAATATTTATTTAATTTACTCACCTGTTTGCTTTTTACTTTTTTACTCACTTTTCCTTACATCTGAGGCCTTTCTTCTGGGGTCATTTTTCTTCACTCTAAAGCACATTTTACTACAGGAAAGAGTTTATTATTAATAAACTTCTTGTAAAGAACTAGATAGTAAATACTTACGCTCTTACAGTTAGGTATAGCTCACAGTTCAGTGATTAATATTAGAAGTTGTTTGGGTCTTTATTTACAAGTTTGGTCATGTTTTTGTGACCAGAAATATGCCATAGGAACGTAATTCTTGTTTATATTAACTAGCCTCTAAAAAAACAACCTGGTTTTGTTATACATATTATTTTGCCCAAAGTCACAAACCTATCAATTACATTAAGAGAACTCACTGTACAGAGTCTCCTGGTAAATTCTTTATTATCATAAAATGGAGTATTGTAATGTTTGTTCTCATAACATTATAACATGGCCTGTTTTTGCTTAGGAGGAAGAAGCAGACATTGAAGGCCTTCAGTATAAAACACTACAAACAATTCACCATGGAATCAGGGTTGGTGGCATAGCTTGGAGCCCAGAGACTAGACTTGATTCACTTCCTCCAGTAATCAAGTAAGTTTAAAATTATTATTAAGTGCAATATTTGCTAATGTCCTTTGTGTTAAGTGATCTGAAGCCTTTGATCATTAAGGACTTTTTTACTCTATTTTCATTTTCTCCAGTTGTAGATAGTAGCTATTTTAACATTTGCTATTATTTCATAATTTAGGCTTATTGTCTGAATTTGTGGTTTAAATATGTAATCGTGGCAATGATGGCTTGAGTACATGGCTGGGCCTACGACAAAGCTCTCTACCTGAGATTCATCTGAATCATTTTGTCTTCACAGCTTCTTCATAAAGTTTACCACTTATTGAAAGTATAAGTCCGTTAAGAGAACTAAATTTGATTGAGTCATTAATCAACCTTACTGCCCTAAACAGAGCCCAAGGTCACATTTTTTATGTTTAACGGCTGCTTCTTGTGCAGTATTGAGCCCACAATTCATAATCTGCGCATGTGCCTTGGCAGGGAATTGAACTAGCAACCTTTCATTGCACAGGATGATGTCTAACCAACTGAGCCACATGGGCTCGTGGTGGTTTTATTTGGTACCTGCTCTCCTGTACTTTTTTTATGGATTTGCTGTATTTCATCTTTTTTGATGTTGCTTTTTTATTAGCTGCCTCAAAGCTACTTTGGAAATGTACCAATATAAATTATAAATTAAAAATATTTACCAGCTATTAATTTTAAAAGCAATAATTTTAAAGCAAGCTGACAGTACAGTTTTGTTGTTTTCAAATAAATTATGTATTTTTATTATAAAAATAATACTATATCAAGTTTAGAATATACAAAAAAATTTTTAGATGCCAGCTATACACCTAATACTCTTTCCATTTTTGTTGGTAAATTTATACAATTCTGATTAAATTGTATATATAAGTTTTTATACTTTTTATTTTCCTTTACATTTGTTTCATGGCATTTCACACTATGTAGTCTTTTCCTGACTGAATAGTAGTCCATCAAGGTGACTAATGTATAACTTTTTATTTCTCTTATTATTAACTTTTATCCAAAAGTTAGAATCTCTTCTTAATATTTTATATTTTATCTTTAGCATTTAATAGCCTTAAATTCTGTTCTCTCTCTCCTTCCCTTTGTTTTCTCTTTTTCTATACTCACTTGATGGATAGTAAACTGTTCATCTTCAGTTCACTGAGGTTTTCTAGTTTAAAGAATGATATAATTGCCCTAAACATGTTTAAAGTAAAGCAGCAAAGATTTAGAGGAAAGTAGAACAACACAAAGTTGACCATAAAGTTTTGTGATTTGTTTATTTTATTTATTTATTTTTTTTTTTTACTAGTACTCTGCGCACGAATCCGTGCGCCAGTAGCTCTCTGTGTGGCCTGGCCAGAGGCCCATTGGCAGCTGGGCGCAGAACACTTGCCCCGTTGCCGTGGCAATGAAGCAAGCACTCTGCCAGGCTGCTCCGGCAGCCTGCTCTCAGCGGCTCCCCCCCTGGGACTGGGGGACTCCTGCGGGACTGAGAGGACTTGGCGCCGCCATCTTGTGGTTATGAGCACTGCCATCTTTGTGACAGAGTGACGGTTAATTTGCATATTACCCTTTTATTAGATAGGATTAAGTAAAGATACTTGGAGGCCTATAACTTTTTTTTCTCATGTTTTTATTGAAATTGGCCTCATATGCATACCTTTTTTACAAACAGTTTTACTTGAGATATTTCTTTCTAAAACCTTCTGAAATAGCCATTATCTGTTTTAGAGATGAGATTTTTGAACAGATTTTTCAGTGATTTCTTTATGACATAACTATGAGAAAACCTGCTTTAGGAGAGACCCTCATATTACTAATGTAATAGCAAATTTGTTCTAGAGTTTACTCTGTGTGGGAAATAAGGAATACCTGAAACATTAATGGGACAAATTCAAAAAAGAACAATTAGGTAGATTAAGTTATGTTTTTTAGTTTTTCTTACCTACTATTTGTATATATGAAATATAGCATCCATGCCAAAAAGAGATATGTGCAGGGTGGGGTAAAAGTAGGTTTATAGTTCTTTGGATGGAAAACAATACAATAATTAATAAATAAAAATACAAGAATAAATTCTGTGTTTCTTATACTCACAACTGTAAACATACTTTTGTTCCACCCTGCATATCACTGAGGCCTTCTGTATGCCCCTCCCCAATCACTGAGAAGAGATGGTCACATGTACCAACACATTAGGAGCCTTGCTTTTATTTTATTGGAATGTTGTTGAATAAGTTTATAGCTGAGAAAAAAAATGCTTAAATTTAATGTAGTCAGAACTAAAGACATTTAGGTCTGTTTGATACTCATTCACCTAAAACAATTAGAAATAAACTTTTTAAAAATATATAAGTATAATTTTTATTTTCTCCCCAGCCAAAATCTAACTTGCTGAGAATCTTAATAATTTTACGGTTAAAGGCAAACTACTTTAAAAAATAGTTATTGCTTAGATTTTCTTTTTTACTGAACTGTGTATTGATGAACTACTAAAAATACATCTTAGTGTAGTGACAGTATAAATAATACTCCAGCTTTTATCTTCTTTCATCTGATTTAATTTATTTAGAGGGCTAGAAGATGTAAGAAGACTTATCGATAACTAAAGAAGCCAAAGACTGATGTTTTTAATGTCTAATATTACCTAGCTAAAATGAGGATACTTTTAAATCAATCTTTTTATTCTCAAGAAAAAGTTAAAAGTTAAATTGGTATGTTGATTTATAATAAAATTATACACTTTTGTTTTTGAAAAGACAGATCAAGAATATACTAAACTTTGTGTGTTTTCTTAAATTTAAGTACCTTCTGCTTTCAATAATGGCTGTATAACATTTTTTATAACAAAGTCACAACATACCCCTTCTGCCCAAAAGAAAGCAAGAAAATAGCTTTGGTGACTGGAGGGAATTTGGATGAGAACTTGCATTTACAGTGGCTAAAAGTAGGTTTGTTGTTTTTTTCTTTTGCTTCCAGATTTTGTACTTCAGCTGCTGATATGAAAATTAGATTGTTTACATCAGATCTTCAAGATAAAAATGAATACAAGGTATGCTTAACAAGTATAATTTCTAAATTTATAGCTTATTTTAAAACATTTCTTGCTTTTTTTAAATTGAATTCATCCTACTAATTTAAGATGATTTTTTATGATCATCTTTAAAGTATGTTATTTAGGGTCTCGTTTATTTTAGGCTAAGTATCTAGGTTCTTAGTAAAGACTGCAGAATATTATCACTTATTAAATTAAAATATTAGCAAATGAGGGAGAATTCAAAATTCACAGTTGGTATATAGTAGGAATATAATGGACATGAACACACATAGTATACCAGTCAAACTTTAAAGAAACAGTCATTACTGCATAGTGCAAGGCAGGGTTACAAATTTGTTAAGAGCACAGACACAGGGCCAAACTGCCTTTGTTTGAAGCCCAACTCTGCCACTTTAATAAGAGTATGACTTTGGTCACCTTTCCAGACTCTGTACTTATTTCCTTATCTGTAAAATAGGAACAATCATAGCATCTGCTTCATAGAAGTATGGACTAATTTGTATAAAACACTTAGAACACTGCTTTGTTCACTGTAAGCCCTATATGTGTGTTTTCTATTGTTATAAGACATAGTCCTCTATAATAAATCAGAGAAAAATTAATACAGTTGACCTTTGAGCCATAGAGGTTTGAACTGCACAAATCCACTTATACGTGGCTTTTTTTTCAATAAATAATACGTGGCTTTTTTTCAATAAATACCTGTACTATTTTCAATCCACAGTTGGGGGTTCACTGATGTGTAGGGCCGACTATTTGCACTGACCTATGCCATTTTATTAGAGGACTTGAGCATTTTCAGGTTTTTGTATCCACAGGGGGTCCTGGATCCAATCCCTAATAGATACTGAGGGTAGTTAAGTTTTTTGGGAGTCAAGATTTTTGACTGTTCAAGGGGTTAGCACTCCTAACCTCCACATTGTTCAGGGGTCAACTGGACTGCATGATCTCACTTAAATGTGGAATTTTAAAAAGCATAACTCATAGAAACAGAGGGTAGAATGGCAGTAAAAATCAGGCTGGGAAGTGGAGGAAATGTGGACATGATGGCACAAAGGTACAAACTTCAAATCGTAAGCTAAATAACTTCTATGGACTAGAAATCATAAGATGAGTAAGTTCTGGGGACTAGTGTATATCATGGTGAGTATAGTTAACAATTCTGTATTATATACTTAAAAGTTGTTAAGGGTAGACCTTAAATGTTCTCACCATGAAACAAAAGTGGCCTTGGCCTGTATGACCCAATTGATTGGAGCATCCTGGCTTTGGGGATCAATCTCTGTCAGGATACATATGGGAGGCAACCAATCAAACTCTCACATACATGTTTCTCTTTTTCTATCTGCCTCTCTTTCTCTCTGTCTTTCTCAAAAATCAATAAAAACATATCTTCAGGTAAGGTGAGGAGTAAAAAAAGTTAATGCACTAGGATTAATAGACATTAAAATTTAATATTAATTTAGTTTGTCTTGTATACTGTGGTATAAGATTTGAAGAATGTGTAGAGGATTTGAGTTTGTAAAAGTTAGATAAGAATATTTAAATCAAAATTTTTTTCTTCATGATATATTTCTAAATAGCAGTTCAAAATAGAATCACTCTATTACTAAGATCAAATTTGAGCTTTTGAAATGCATGGAGGAAGGAAGAACAATAGTCATTAAAATATTGAAACTTACTGGCTCACATAGTCTTCCACCTTGCACCTTACCCTTTGTTCCTTCTGTAGCCAGAAACAAATTTGTGGGTTGTTGTGATTGTGGGCTCGTAAATACTGGCTATCTCCAGTGCTGACAGTCACACTGAAGAAGTGAATAAAGACCTTAAAAGGTGAAGGTTATACTGTGTGTTTATTAGGCAGCAGCAGGTGTGTAGAGAGTAGGTATGAAGTAAATAGTTGAGGGGGACTCTTAACTCAGTGCCCCTAGGAAGTTCCAGCTTTAATTTTTATTTAAACTTTATGTAATAAGTGAGAGAGGAGGTGATATGAGGACAGGTACAGTAAAAAAAAAAATGGTGTTTTTATAAGAAATGCATACTAGAAAAGAAAGATTAAGCTAATAGCAGTGTGTTGAATAATCAGCTTCTTTCCAAGAAAAACCTTCAGAAAAGTGGGTGTATAAATCATGCTTTAAAAATAGCAGATTGCTAAGAAATATTTATGGAAAAGAGAAGCATGCAGTGAAAGCTTTTAAGGCAGTGAAGAAAAATATTAGGTAGGAATAGTGTAGATTTTTTTTTTCCTGTGTTCTTATTAATTTTTCCCCTTATGTCAGATTTTAGAAGGCCATTCAGATTTCATTAATGGTTTGGTGTTTGACCCCAAAGAAGGCCACGGAATTGCAAGTGTGAGTGATGATCATACCTGCAGGTATGTTGCTTATGATACAAGCACATTTTAAAATTTTTACTTTAATAAGAATTGCATTTTTAAAATTAGAGAAAGTATATCTTCTATAGATACTCCAGAAACAGATACTTCATTTAAATAAATTGTAGGTATGACACAAATGTGAGTTTCATAACTGGTGAGTTAAGTTCTCATCCCAGTTTTGGAAACTTCCCTTACTGATGCATGGGTGCCTCTCTCCCTGTTATCTTATATCTACCATTTATGAAATCTAAATATATAAGATGAATTTCTCCAATTATGGACAAGATCAATAGGATGATAAAAGGCAGTTGTCATATTGGGACATTATTTCACAGATCCTGTCTGGTAAGTCATTTAATGTGAATTTCATTCGCTAAAGCAAGACTCATGGGAAATTCGTGTTTTGACAAATTTGAAATTCTATAAGCTCTTCCGTATATATAGCACATTTCAGTGTCACATTCTTCCATCCCATCCCAGTTTTGAATAGATGAGGTAGCTATAGCATTTTAATAATGCCTAAAGCTGGAGAATACCACAAGTTAAAAACAAGACAAAGAGCCAAGATAGGAGGTAGAAACAGGCTGTGGAGGCAGGAGTGAAATGAGTGAATCAGTCATTACAGGAGTGCCAATTGCTTCATTCTTTCAACAGCACTGTGAGAGAGAAAAACACACTGTGCTGCTGTTTTGCATAGTTTTAATATTTGATCAGGCTGTAACAAAATCAGTAGTATTTATAAACACTTGTGCACAGGCAAAACTATTAAATTTGTGTCCTTTCACATTGGAAGTAAAGCTACTATCTACTTTTTAAATTTTAATCTTTCTAATAGCTCATCTTTTTATTTATTTATTTATTTATTTTTTAATATATTTTATTGATTTTGTACAGAGAGGAAGGGAGAGAGATAGTTAGAAACATCGATGAGATAGAGTCATCGATCATCTGCCTCTTGCACACCCCCTACTGGGGATATGCCCGCAACCAAGGTACATGCCCTTGACCGGAATCGAACCCGGGACCTTTCAGTCCCCAAGCCGACACTCTATCCATTGAGCCAAACCAGTTCTGGCTAATAGCTCATCTTTTTAAAGTTAGAGTCATAGGACATTATTCTTTATGTTCTGCCTGTTAAAATTTTCACATCAGAGATAGAAAGATTTACTAGTACATGAGCCCAAGTATTAAAACCAAGTTTATATATAGATCTGAAGAGTAAATAGAACTATTTTTAAGATAAAAGTTAGATCAGTAGAAATAAATAGTGACATTTTAGTTCACTAAAACTAGACTTTCCTAATCACAAGCACTTGGGGTAATGACACCTGAGAAGGGAGAAAATGAGTGTCTTTGCAGGCCAAGGAGTAGCCTCTGAATAGTGAATAAGAGCCAGACAGGCCTGGGATTACATTCAGTGGACTGTGAGTGTTATGTGTGTGTTTTTTCTTGTAGACTTTGAGGTTTTTTTAGACTAGTAAAATTGTCCTAAAATTTTGGGGGACTGACATAGGGTTTCCAACTTTTTATTTTGTTAAGTGATAAGAATTTTTAAAGCTCTACTGCCTTCAATTACCATAATTTTATGAAAGAAAGAAAATTATTACTTTAAAAAGGACAAAGGGCTTAACTTCAAAGTGAAGTTAAACTGAATAAATTTAACTTTTTGAAAACTCATTATGTTGCCCCTAATTGTCTTATTTTGCTGGACTGTGGTTTATGGTGTTATTGTTCAGCAAATACTTGCTCTCCTTTCCCGCCTCCATGGAAGGAGGAGATTTTTCCCATTCTATCGGGTTTACCCATGTGACTTGTTTAGGCCAATGTAATATCAACAGGTCTGACACAAGCAGACACTTCAGATGTTTAATTTGGTTTGTCTTGACCTTCTGTCCTCTCTCTTTACTATGAGATGAGATGTCCTAGGTAACTACTGGCCCTAGAAGAGAAACATATGGAGCAGATATGGACCCCTCTGGTATTATGAAATAAAGTTTCCCACAGATCCAGGAGCAGGAAATGTATGCTTGTTTTTGTAAGCCACTAAGATTTGGTGGTTGATAACATCATTTTATCAGTAGCCGGGGAGCTAAATTTAGAATTCATTACTTCGTTTGCCAACTAGAAGTAAAGGACAGTCCTGATTGGCTATTGAAGTCAAACTTCTTGGGCCAAAAGGAAAACAATAATAATTAAGATTTTTAAAAGAAATAGAAAATACAAGTAAGTCAAGAAGTTTAAAGTAAGGAAGAGAAGTATCATACACTCTGACAGTAACAAAGGAAAGAAAATATTCTGACGGGACAAACTACAATAGAAAATGGTTTCAGTGCAACTATCTACATTAACTCAAAGTATAGAATTGCCAAGTTACACAGAAAGAACACCAGCCAAATGGTAACTATGCAATTTGGCAGAGGAAATAGCCATTTTCATTCCAGGAATCATTCCTATCACTGCACTAAAGTAATGCCTCCTGCCCTAGCTGATTTAACTCAGTGGTGGTGCGTCAGCCTGCACAGTGCAGGGTCCTGGGTTTGATTCCGGTCATCCAATACCTGGGTTGCAGGCTTGATCCCTGGCCCTAGTCGGGCACATGTAGGAGGCAACCAACCAAAGTGTCTCTCTCACATTGATGTTTCTCTGTCTCCCCTAAAAGTCATTGGAGAAAATAATCTTATGGTGAGGATTAACAAAAACAACCTCAACAAAATAAAGCAATGTTTCTTACAGTCTCAGTCTGCGTGTTAGAGGAGAAATCCTTACCTAATCATAGTCAGAGCCTGTGTCATCTTGGGAGTAGTTTTATATGCAGGTGATACAATGCTTTAAAAAAAAATGCTAAATAGAATAACTAGACTGAAGGTCAGCAAGTAGCCACTGTGGTAAACAGTTTGGCAGCTCCTCAAAAGCCTAACCATGTGGCCCACCAATTCCACTCCTAGGTATAGGTACATACCCAAAAGAATTAAAAACAGATGTTCAAAAAAAAACTTGTAAAGGAATGTTCTTAGCAGTACTATTCACAATAGCCAAAAGATAGAAATACCCAAATGTCCATCAGTGAATAATTGGATAGAAAAAATGTGGTATGTCATTGAAATATTCGGCTATGAAAATGATTGAAGAGTGTATATATATATGTATATATATATATATATACACATATATATATATTACAACATGGATAAGACTTAAAAACATTAAAGAAGCTAAATATAAAATATTCTATGATTCCATTTATATAAAATTTGCAGAATAAGCAAATCCATAACAACAAAACAGATAATGGTGGAGGAATAGGAGGGAGGAGAGAATAGACGTGACCGCCAGGCAGGTACGGTGTTTTCTTTTGGGATAATAAAGATGTTCTGGAGCTAAGTTAAGAGCCCTTAAATTACATATTTTAAAATGGTTTAAATGGTAAGATAAATGAGTAAAATAAGTGAATAATTTTTTTTTAAATACTAAACTATATTATACACTAAGTGGCCAGATTATTATGATCTCTGAACGCATAATAAGCTGGCCACTCAGTGTAGACTTGACCACAGAGTTGGGATTTTAAATTAAAGTTTTTTTATGTATAAGAACTGCATTGTGGATAGTTAGAAAGAAGCAGAGGACTTACAAGCCAGAGGCCGGGGGCCACTATCTCCTGGTCCCTTGACCTATCAAGATTTGCAAGCTTTTCCTTATACATGAGTACACAGAGTGGCCAGATTATTATGCGTTCAGAGATCACAATAATCTGGCCACTCAGAGTATATACACTCAGATATTTAAGAAGACATAAGGCATAGTGAGACAGTCTTTGTCCTGTTTTACAACGAATAAATTAGAATATACTAAAAATAAGATAACAGAAAAAATGTAAGGCAGAAGCAAGACTGCCAAGTCGCATAATTTCAGGCTATGGTTTGCATAGAGCACAATGTAAATAGTGCCATCTGGAGTTCTGCAGTGTCATAGCCATGGGTGGAACTTGTTATTAGGATAAAAAATCATGTCCATCGTAACAAAAAAAAACTAAATTTGGTGCCTAGCCAGTGTGGCTCAGCAGTTGAGCATGGACCAGGAAACCAATAGGTCACTGGTTCAGTTCCCAGTCGGGTCACATGCCCAGGTTGCAGGCTCGATCCCCAGTGGGGGGGGGGGGGAGGGGGGGAGTGTGGGAGGCAGCCAATCAGTGATGTTCCTCTCATCAATGTTTCTGTCTCCCCTTCTCCCTTCCTCTCTCTAAAAATCAAAAAAACATTTTTTTTTAAAAAACCTAAATGTGGTAAATGAAAAAGGGAAATAATGTTAATCAAAATAGAGATAACAGGACAAAACAAATTATAGGAAGGATAGTACTCTACAAATCAGCCAGTGTTCATATACTAGTGGATATTATCAAAATTCACCATTATGTCATAGGATGGAGTACTAACAAAGACTGCAAAAAACATACCTCCTATCTTGAAATGTGCCCACATTTTGAGCTATTTCTCAATTTCACTGGGACATTCAAAAGTCATAGAGAATGTCTAGCATCCCTGTTTCTCCACTAAATGCCTGTATCATCCCACTTATTAGAATAATAAAAATGCCCTGCTCATGTTGGAACCACCATCTGTTGAGAATCAGTGATTTAGATAGTAGTACGTGACCAAGCACTATTCTAAGTGTTTTATATTAATTAAATTAAACCTCAAAAACCTTATATGATGGGTTCTCGTTATTTTTACAGATGAGGATCCCAGGCAGTCTGGTTCTGAAATATCATACTATACTGTTTCTCCTTGAAGGTTCTTTAAGAAGTTTTAGTCTTTTTCTTTTACTGAAAAAGCAGATGTTCATATTACCTGTGTGTTCTAATCAAAATCAAACATCATGTAGGGCTTAATAAGATTAATAGAATTGTCCTTAGAGTCATATCTACAAAATATTACCCTCTACTTGTGGAGAATTTATATTTTTTGAAATATTCTAGTACCAATTCTTGAAAAGATGGCATCATGTTCCCTCTTCATACTTTATTAATTCAGTTCTCAGGTGAGGAAGGAGAGTAAAGAGAAACAAACTTTTCTCGAGGATGAGGAAAATTTTTCTAGAGTAGACTGCTCTAGTCGTTTTACTAACATGGTAGTTGGCATGCTTTCCTATCTTAGGGTCATCACAGCACCTAGAAGAGTGCTCTGGTAGTTACCAGTGAGTGGGTGAAGGAATGAATATAGCTCTGTGTCTGTTATCAGGTCATTAGGAAAAGGATGCTGTTACCAAACAAAGCACATGACAGGAGGAGTGTTTGGGGGGAAAATTCCAAGTAAGTCACAAGTTGGAGTTACTAGCGATTCAACCACAGGTTCCACACCATTTCTTTTATGGTTCCTTATCATGTCCACCATGTGCAAATACGAACATATGCATTCATAAGTATACAGATAGCTTCATAAATATTTGTTTATGTGTATACATAGGCACAGGAAAATGTAACTACTAGTATTTATAATTAAGACCTGGCATCAAGCCAAAACTGGTTTGGCTCAGTGGACAGAGCATCAGTCTGCGGACTGAAAGGTCCCAGGTTCGATTCCAGTCAAGGGCATGTACCTTGATTGCAGGCACATCCCCAGTAGGGGTGTGCAAGAGGCAGCTGATCAATGTTTCTCTCCCATCGATGTTTCTAATTCTCTATCCGTATCTCTTCCTCTCTGTAAAAAAAACAATAAAATAAGTTTAAAAAAAAAACATAGCATCATAAAAAAAGATAGTTAAAGTTATTATGATATTTGAAAAGCAAATATATGCATATTCACGTAGAGAAATTTTATTATCCCCTACCTACAAAGAAGGTAAAAATAGTGCTTTAAGTACTTATTGGGTTAAACTTACTATTTTAAAACTCACTAACACAGAACATCTCATTCCCAGTCAGTGCCAAATAGCAGATGTTCTTGTATATTAAAAACAGTACCGTTCTGTAAGAGCAATTCAGATCAACAAGTAATTATTAAACATGTTTAGTATAGCCAACATTTAGTACTCTGGGGATACAAAAGAAATAGAAGACCCAGTACTCACTGTAACTACAAAGAATGTCAGAAGTAAATCCTTTCCTACTCCTCCCCACCAATAATCTTTTAAAATATTACATAAAATTTATGGTGAAAGAAAATTGGCTTCTCAAAACTAAGAAATTCTTAGTTTAAGATGAAAATAATAAAGGCAAGTAATGTGCCATTCACTTTGACTATGAAACATGGGATATTAGTAGTTGTCATGTTCTAGCTGTCATCGTTTTTAAAAAGAATGGGAGGAGTGGGATATAAAAATTTAAGAGTAAGATTATTTTTTAGGAATATAATCAAGTCACTAGATAAGGGAATGCTTGGTTACCTAAGATACTCACTAAGCCAATAGCAACAGATTTTGAAAATTTTATAAGAGGAAAAAATGTTTATCAGCTGTCTCTGTGCACCTAATGCTTTCCACATTTACCTCTGTTCATGTATATTTGAAGAGTCTTCAAGTTTCATAATTAAGATGGAATGTTCTTTCCCCACCCTCACCCCAGTTGGGATCACAAAATATGTGATTTATTTAAAAATAGTACTTAGGGGAAACAGAAAGAGGGAGATTGAAAGCCTTCTAAAGATAGACCACTGAAGCATACCTTTGGTGGTTAATCCCCATTTAGAAGCAAATGAACTGTGCCTAAATAATTCTAGGTACAAAGTGAAATCAGGAGAATTTATATTATTCATTAAATGTTACGGTTAAATAATTCCAGAAATAAAGTTCTCTGCCTGTCTTCTAAAATTCCCTCTAATTTTTGTAACATTTTTAGAAATAATTACATAGTTCTAAGAACTTTAAGAATGAGATCAACTAGTTTGTGTTGAGTTTGGCAATTATTTACCTCCAGTGAATAAACATAAGGATTCCATGTCTTTATAAGAACTATCCAAATTTTATACTAAAACCTGTTGATCACATTTGCAGACATTTTAATCCTATGAAGTGAAATTATGTGTTAGTGAAAGATTATACTACAGTAAAAGTAATAAAGTGATGAAAGAATTTTCTGAAATGTTATCTAATAGTGTACTTGGAACACCATTCTCTTGTATTCAACTCTTTGTTCATGTGCCTGTGTAGATGAAATACAAAACCAGTACTTCTTATAGTATTACCATATCAGTGATTGCAGGAGTTGAAGCCTACTTTTTGGGGCCCTCGTGTGGTTGCAGTAAGTGAATTATATACACGAGAATAACATCCATAAACATTTTTAGTGTTATTTTGAAAATCCATTTATGTGACAGATAAGAGTCACATTTTAAGTTGAAAATATATCAAAATTTTTCTTAGAAATAATGAAATGCTAATTTTCCTGGATAGTATTACAGTATTTGTATTAAAGTTTATGTTAGTTAAAAGTCCTTTTACCCTGAATTTCTTGAAGATGAAATCATTACATAATATCTATTTGAAAACTACCATATGGTATTTTTTGCAGTTGAGAGTGTAATGTTGAGGTTTACTTTTAAATGCGACAAAATTTTCCAATATTCCTATCCTTCAGAAATCTTTTCGACTCATAGATACAGAGGTCTAATGTTTGCCAGAGGGAGGGGAGTTCGGAGACCAGGTGAAAAAGGTGAAGAGATCAAGAAGTACAGATTGGTAGTTACAAAATAGTCAAAGGATGTAAAGTACAGCTTAGGAAATACAGACAATATTATAATAAGTATGTATGGTGCCAGGTGGGTACTAGAAATATCAGCACTTAGTAAAGTATATCGTTAGCTACTGTGCTGTACACAGAATAATATTAAAAGTAAACCATAATTGAAAAGTAAAATTTTAAAAATCTATTTATCTGTAAGTTAAATAAGATGTTAATTCTCTGGGGTGGCCTCAGGTAGTTTCTCACCTCTGTGATAAGCTTGTAATAGTTGCTGCTGAATTTGTTTACAATTTCAAGAAAGCAAACATGTAAGCTATAAATTTTTTTTAAGCTCTCCAAGGCTTCATGAAGATAAACAATAGTCAATAATTTTTTGTGTAGTAAAGTTTGTTCATTAGCATATGTTTGAATCAGGGCACTTCCTCTTCCCTCCAAAACACGAACAGCCTTTGGTTATGGACTCTATCATTGACTCATTTTTAATTATTGATGGGTAATATATATATATATATATATATATATATATATATATATATATATATATATATATATAGTTATTTCTCATTTTCTCCCTTCTAAATCTTTTTAATCTTAAATCAGTAAAATTTCTGTAATCCATTTCTTTTATCATGAATACTACTAGTACATTCATACTACTTGGTTAGTAGTCTGGAGTATTAAAAAAAAAAGCAGAATTACTGGTAGTCTACTCTTATTTCTGAATATATTTCAACACTGACATACTGAAGCACTCTTTACAAAATTCCTATTTCATACAGTTGTGCCATTTTGTTGCCTCCAGTGGTAAAGCTTTTTGCCTAGATACCAAAGATTTTCATAGTCCAAGCCACAGAATGACTATGAAATTTTTGCTTTCAATTATATGGTCCCCCCCCTCTGAATTCCTTTTGCACTTAAAGCCACATATTTTAACACCAAATTCTTTTGTAATTTGTTTATTTTTCTAATTGTATATTCACTGATTAAGAAAGTACACCATATCTTTTCCTTTTTTGAATCATCCATAGCATGATGAGTAACTTGGAGATTAATTACTTAGAAATGGGGGAGGGGGGGCGATCTTCATTTTGCTATCACAAATTTATTAAAAAATGTTTTTGTATATAAGTGTAGGAGGTTCCTTTCCTACACCCATTAACATTGTAAAGTGCCTTCTCATCCTTATAATTACATCTCGGTATTACTTTTGTTCTTACTTTCATATTTAATTAATGCAGAGGTTCATGTGATCCAGCCATGTTTTTCAGATTGTGATTTGTATTTTTTGCTTGATCGGTTACAGAAGGCCAAATGGATACAGATGCGTCATTTAATGTTATATATTCCTTTTTTTGTCTGATGTTCTTAGTCATGAACATTTGGTAGCAGAAATTTCCTTATGCAATGAACTTCCTAACAGACAATGAGCTGCCAATTAAAAATAGAGAACAAACAGCCGAGACCGGTTTGGCTCAATGGATAGAGCGTCGGTTCGGGGACTGAAGGGTCCCAGGTTCGATTCCGGTCAAGGGCATGTACCTTGGTTGCGGGCATATCCCCAGTAGGGGGTGTGCAAGAGGCAGCTGATCGATGACTCTCTCTCATCGATGTTTCTAGCTCTCTATCTCTCTCCCTTCCTCTCTGTACAAAATCAATAAAATATTCAAAAAAAAAAAAAGAGGCAAATATTTAAAAAAAAAATAAAAAATAAATAAAAAAATAAATAAAAATAGAGAACAAACAAATTTTAAAAAACAAAGTATTACCCAGGAAGTTTCCCTTTGAATTCTCAGAGGGAACATCTCCCTCTACTAATTTTCAATTTAAAAGGCCTGAAGAATATCTAGGATATCCTCAATATGACAATAGCCAATTTGTGGGATCTTTTTATTAATTAAGTGGGACAACTACATTTAAATAATATATGGTAGGAATATATAATGTTTTGCTGAAAAGTGTTCAACCTGAAATGATTTAATAATAAACTACCAAATGATTTTAACACTAAACTGCCAAAAAGTAAAGTAATTGTAATTCATAATCGTAGCTCTTTCTCCATACATTTTACAGCTAAATCTAAGAGTTCTACTTAGGACTACAGAGTGGTGAGGGGTTGGAGATGTTCGTTATAGTCGAATTGGTTCAAAAGTGTCATTTTATTTTACTTGAAGAGTGATGCCCTTTGATTCAGTTTATATTATTGGCTTATTAATATGTCAGCAGATTATCTTGAAAGCCTTTACCTTGAAATTGCCCTTGCAAACATTTAAGTAGATATAGATATATATATATGTGTGTGTATGTATATATATGTGTGTGTGTGTGTGTATATATATATATATATATATCCTTCATATTGCTCCTGGTTTTTTTTATCAAGGTAGTTTATCTTGGTAATGTTATATTTTTATACTTTTGTAAATAATCTGTTGCCTTTTCATTGCAGTTGATTGTGTGTCTTAAGGCTATAAACTCTAAAAGCTTTTCTCCTTCTGTAATGTACCGCTATTCTTAATTATGTTTCTGTGGTGATAATTAATTTTTAGATAATTTTATTTATTTTACATAAACTATGTCGCATGCAGTTAGGCCGCCCAAGGCGGGCCAGGCGCAGCACAAAGCAAGCGTTCTGCCAGGCTGCTCATGCAGCCTGCTTTCAGCAGCCTTCTTCTCCCCTTCCCCCCTGCAATGAGTGGGGACTCCTGCGGGGCTGAGAGGACTGGGCACTGCCATCTTGTGGCTATGGGTGCTACCATCTTTGTGATGGAGTGATGGTTAACTTGCATATTACCCTTTTATTAAATAGGATGTGTTCACAATATGTTTGGAAATATTAAAATATTAATTTATAAAAGTTACAGATTTTTTTTCCCCCATTACACTAGAAACTCTTATCTGACATGGTCTAAATCTGTTATTCCTTAGATAAAAAGAATCAGTAAACTCAGGAAATATTTTTTTTTAATCTTTATTATTGAAGATATTACATAGGTCCTCCTTTTTTTCAGGAAATCATTTTAAAGGAGTGTCTACCTACCTTATTTTCTTATACAACATACATATGAAAATTTGTCAACTTTGCCAACCTTTTAGCAGAAGGGCAAGGCTTTCTCTTTCCTTAAGTTATGAAACCATTGACTAGTGTTAGGGACCTCTTTTTACATGATCACACCCATGATACAGTGCCTACAATGAAAACACTTGCTAAGCAGTCTTAATTCAGATTTTTATAATTTTTATTGCTTAATCTTCTGTGACTGTCATACATGCCTAATTTATGAAAGCTTTTTAAGTTTAGATACCGTTAGTTGTTTTCAACTTAGTTTCATTGAAATAGCTCTTTCACATTCATATTCTGTCAGCTTATATAATATTACTTAATCACAATAAATATGGGCTGACATCACTTACAAACTGATTTGCTAGCAATGAACCTATAGTCCCTCTTGGTCAGCCTACAAAATGCATGTGCAAGAATGTTAGAAGAAAAGTGCCTCTTTTCCTCTTCATTTCTGCAGAGAGCCAAAGGCAGAGTGTAAAAGGAGCTAACTTAAGAGAGCTCCTACTGTATAAATTATGTTCACTGCGTTTTTAAATGGATGCAAATCTATCCATACATATATACATGAAAAATAACATAAAATGCAAGAAAAAGGGGGTGTTTTGAGAAATCTACTTTACAAATAGTAAGACCAACTAAAAAGTTGGTCATTCAACAAATGGTTCTTTTCAGGCTATTTTTGTCAGAAAATGTGTTAGAGAAAATGTAGGCCTTTTCAGTTGGTCATTAATAAAGAAATATGAAAGGAAAAAAAGTGAGGTAAGACAGTTTGGAAACCTATTTGACAATACCTGCTAAAGTTGAACATATTTGTAAGCTATTACCCAGCAATTCCATGCCTGAGCATGTACCCAGAAAGTGAGTTGGTTTGTGTTTTTTGTGTGTAAAGGGGGATGGGGGTACCTGTCCTCACTAAAAGATGTACAAAAAGGTTTGTAGCAGCATTATTGATAATGGGCCAAATTTGGAAACAAATGTTTATCAATAGTAGTATGAATAAGTACATTGCGGATTATTTAGTTAATGGAATAGTACATACAGAACTGAGAATGAGCAAAATACAACCTGTAGCACTGTGGGTAAACATCACAAAATCTAATGTTGAAAGAAAGATACCAGAACAAGAAAATCCATACCATAAGATTCCATTTATATGATCTTCAAAAGAGGCAAAAAGTAAGCTATAGTGTTAAAAGTCAGGATAGTGATACCTCGGTGAGGGCAAGAAAATATGACTGGAAGGAAGCGCAAGATGACTTTTGGAGTTCTGAAAATACTTGGTTTCTTAAGTTGGGTACCGTTTTCTTTGAGTGTGTTCTTTGAATTTTATGCTCACGATTTGTATTTTTATTATGTATTCTGTACTGTAAAAATATTTTAAACAAAAGAAATTGACTTTATATGATGGAACTGTTATTAACTAGATGAGCCATGTAGTAAAGACACTGAAAAATGTGTTGAGCTCCACAAAAGGATTTGATAAGAGCTTAATTATGGAATCTATCAAAAAGGGAAATAAGATTTAATAACCTAAAGTGTACCATCTGCAGCTAATTTGGTTATGATAACTCATTTCATCCTAATTTGTTGTATTGTGTATATTTGGTACTTGGCGTATGAGAATTACTTAATAGGCATATAATTATAAGCCATAAGTCATTTTATCCTAGACCTATAAAGTAATCTGGATCATCCTCCTCATTTTTAAGTCAGTTTTTTTGTTTGTTTTTTTAAGTGCCAGGTTCTGTTTAGGACAAAATACTGTGAAAATATTTTATTTCTAGTACAGGAATACACTTCATTAATTGACCTGTTTTTATCAAATATCTTTATCCATATTTTCTATCTCTTTGATTTCCTTCATTTGAAAGGGAAAAAAAATCATGAAAATATTCTGATATGTATTTAATTTATATAATTGCAAACAAGAATCAAATACATAATAGAATAAGATCAAAGGAATGGAGCCTTTAAATCATTTCTCATGGGACTTGCTGAATTTGCAACAGATTCCTACTATTTCAATCATGATAAAAAATACATGCCAGCCCAGTACTTTATTATACAAAAGGCAATGGAGGAGAAAAAAATACTCAGTTGCCATATTAATTATCTTCTTCATTGAGGGGAGTGAAACACAATTGCAGAAACCCTTGGTAAAAGTGATTCACCTCTTAAATTGTAATTCTTTCCCTTATATAGTACATACCGATATAAAGTGTTGATTTGGCAAGAGAAAAGAGTATGCTTCTAAATTATCTAATTAAGTAAATAGTCATTTTGAAAAATATTTATTATATTAGTTTATATGTTACTATAATATTTCAAGATTGGAGACCCTATAATTTCTCCGAGGAAGAAAAGTGGTTTTGGTACAGAATAGTTACATTTTTAATAAATATGTCTTCCTTCATTGAAATACACTTTGCCTAGACTTTAAAGATATATTCTTTAAGTTTGTTGAAATTATGTATGGTTCCTAATGAAGTGTGAACACTAAAACCTAGAAGGAAATGTCCAAGGCATTCTAATGAGTGAGTTCAATTCTTAAGGACCAGAATTTTGTGGGCACTTTGCCAACCACCCACCAATTTCTGTCTCCTGCCATGCTAACTCTATGCCACACTCTGTACCACTGAGACATAATAGAAGCTGAGTGTGAAGAATGAGCTGGAAAACCATTAGTCTGGGTTGGGGATAGCACTTCTCACAATAAAGCGAGATTTCTGAGTTTTGGTCTCCACTCAGGATAGGAAAGAAATTGAAATAGAAAGCCATGTCAGTGATTACCTTGGTTCTTGTTACTCTGGATTTGGAAAAATTAGAGAGTGGGAGGAATCAGGTGTTTTTTCCTTCAGTTCACCTTTAATGTAGCTATCCATCAAGGCCACCTTTGAGAAATGCCTACTGATGCAGAAACGCAACCTGATTAGTGTAAGATTTTGTCCACAAAAAAAGGAATATAGGAATAATTTGGTTACAGGTATTACGGTGTTAAATTAATTAATGAGAAAGTGTATGTGACTTTTTCTGTGATTGAGTATGGTAAAAGTTAAATTCTTCATACTGCTTTCACAAATTTCTAAAATAATTATCATTTTCCTTGAAAGGTATACTTTAAGTACAAATGTCTACATTGTAATCTTTAGTTAATGGCTTTGAATAAATTCTGGAAATTGTATTTTTTTAGTAGTGATATATCAAAAATATTTAAAGTTGTACTACTTTTCTTTTCTTAGGATTTGGAACTTGGATGGAGTACAGACATCTCATTTTGCTCTTAATTCCCCTGGAATGAGTGTGTGCTGGCATCCTGAGGAATCTTTTAAGGTTGTTATTTATAACTTTTCTTTTATCAGGGTGAAAAGACATATATATGTGTAATACTGAACACAAAGAGGAGAAAAATCAATGACTTTTTCCACCTCAGAGACAAATGTATTTGTCACAAATACATTTACTCTACAAAGCTATACCTTAAAAGTTCTGTATAATTTTTTATTTGACAGCCATCATCTCTAAATGGCATTCATTTAAAAAACACTTTTCCTGCTCTTTGGCAAATTACAGTCTAAAAACTGATGCCCATATTGCCTAGTAGCAATATTTGTTTAAAAACAAAAGTTAAATCCATGCTTGTGAGCCATAGTGTATAAACAGAAAGTATCTGATCTTATGATACTTTCTGATCTTATGATCTAGTGATAATCAATTCAAAATAGTATCTGATCTTATGATCTAGTGATAATCAATTCAAAATAGAGCTTTCTAAAATCCTAAAGGTATCATTTGGCCTTAACTCTGACTTCATTGAGTAAATGGGAGCCATTCAACAAGAGTTCTCTCATTTGCCAGTATCTTCTCTTGGGCATTACTCTGTTTTATTGTTTCATAGAATCTAAGAAGCTACCACATTTATCTTCTTAAAATTAATCCTTCAATTGTTTAGAGCCAATGCCAGTTCCTTAAGCATCCTTTGCATTTGATCCTTCATTCATAATACATACTATATGCAAATGTTTAAATTTCACTAAATGAATCTCTACCTACTTCTCAAATTTGGTGAATGAAGTTGTTGAATTTTCTTTATTTTTCTATCTTACAGCTGATGGTTGCAGAGAAGAATGGAACAATCCGATTTTATGATCTTATGTCCCAACAGGCTATTTTATCTCTTGAATCAGAACAGATTCCATTAATGTCAGCACACTGGTGTTTAAAAAACACCTTCAAAGTTGGAGCTGTTGCAGGGAATGATTGGTTAATTTGGGATATTACTCGATCCAGGTACTTTCTTAGTACATATATTGCTTACTAAAAAATCAGTCCTTGTTAATGATCCACTGAGCCATTTTTATATCGCTGGCCCTCACTGTTGAGCTAAGGCAAGTCTATTTTGAAAGGGCCAGAGCTATGGGTTTTGATAACAAAGATGGGTTTCGGTGCTTTGACTCATTTTGAGCACAACCCAGGCAGATCAATGTGAAGGAGGAAATCTTAGAGTGTTGTTTACTTACGTTGAAAAAACAAACATTGACCCTGTTGAATGATCGTGTTTTATAATGGTTCTGCATCATGCTTATGTCTTTATCATATTTTATCTATTTCAATCCGATGCTTATTTGGAATTTTGTCACAGTTTAAGTATATTAGCCATTGTGGTATTTTGTTTTGTTTTTAAATAAGTTATCTTTTTTTATTATTATTTTTGTTGTTGGTAATCCTCAACCGAGGATATTTTTCCATTGATTTTTAGGGAGAGTGGAAGAGAGACAGAAAGACAGAGAGAAACATTGATGTGAGAGAAACACATCGATTGGTTGCCTCGTGCACAAGTCCCGACCAGGGCCTGGCCAGGGAGGAGCTTACAACCACGTTATGTGCCCTTGACCAGAATCAAACCTAGGACTCTTCAGTCCACAGACCTATGCTTTAACCCCTTAGCCAAACCAGCTAGGGCTTGGCCATTGTGTTTTTTAAAAAAGAAAATACCTCCTGGCCAGTGTGGTTCAGTGGTTGACCATTGACGTATAAACCAGGAGGTCATGGTTTGATTCTGAATCAGCACACCTGCCTGTGTTGTGGGCCTGCAGGAGGCAACCAGTCTATAATTCTATCTCATCATTGATGTTTCTATTTCTTCCTCTCCCTACCTCTCTGAAATCAATAGAAATATATATATATATATATATATATATATATATATATATATATATATATATATATATTTTTTTTTTTACTGTTTGGTTTGCTTATATTAAGCAGGTAATTCCACGGATTTTTCTTTTTTTCTTTTTCTTTTCTTTCTTTTTTTTTTTTTTTTTTTTAATATATTTTATTGATTTTTTTGCAGAGAGGAAGGGAGAGAGATAAAGAGCCAGAAAGGTCAATGGGAGAGAAACATCGACCAGCCGCCTCCTGCACACTCCCCACCGGGGATGTGCCCGCAACCAACGTACATGCCCTTGACCGGAATCGAACCCGGGACTCTTCAGTCCGCAGACCGACGACGCTCTACCACTGAGCCAAACCAGTTTTGGCAGAAATATATATATATATATATATTTTTTTTTTAATATTTTATTGATTTTTTACAGAGAGGAAGGAAGAGAGATAGAGAGCTAGAAACGTCAATGAGAGAGAAACATCAACCAGCTGCCTCTTGCACCCCCCCCCCCCCCCCCCCCACCGGGGATATGCCCGCAACCAATGTACATGCCCTTGACCGGAATTGAACCCGGGACCTTTCAGTCCGCAGACCAACGCTCTACCGCTGAGCCAAACCGATTTCGGCAGAAATATATTTTTTAATTTAAAGAAAATACCTTTTAAACTGTAATTTAAGTTCTACTTAAGACCAGTACATAATTCATAAAATGCAAAATACTGTCTTTTAGTTACCCTCAAGTGAAGAGACCTGTCCACATGGATCGAGCCTGCATATTTAGGTAGTGTACCACTTTTGTTGGACTTACAATTTTAGTTTTTGAGTCTGGTTACTTTGTTAATGCAGTATCACCATCTGGAATACTTTCCCAATCTTCATCGCTCTGGGTTTATGTTTGCTTGTTTGGGGGTTGTCTTTTTTTCTCTGATAATTTTATAAATGGCTATTTTGCTTTCTTAACTAAATTTTTGCTCTTGTCTTTTTGGGTTAGGCGAGGGAGTGATTTTTCAATGTTGTTGTTTTTTAATTTTATAAGACACGTTGCCACTGTATGAATACCACCCCCACAATTTGGAGCATATGTTTCCTTATTTTTTTGTATTGATCAAGCTATAAAATTAGGTGGAACCATATTTTTGCATATTTTGTGCTAAATGAGAAAATGCTAGACACTGTCTGCAACTTGCTCTCTTTTTCTTGTTGCTTAAATTAACATTCATTCCTTGTTTTTCTTTCCTTTATGAGTAATATTCCATTGTTTAGTATCTTTATGACTCTTTCATTTTCAACTAATAGGAAAATTTACTGAGACTAAAACCAATAGAACATGTATTATATGTATATGATATCAAATCTAAGATTATAGTCAACTAAATGTAAGGATGTCATAGATTGTGAGATGCATCCTGACTTCAGAGATGTAAGTAAATAGTATATAGTACTTTAGAAGTCTGGAGAAGGCAGTGTCAGGATTGGTTTAGTAGCTCAGCAACATATCAAGAGTTCAAGCCTTTCCTTCTGCCAGCCTCCATGGCAAGGCTTTGGACTTGTTGCTTCACAATCACGAGATGACCTCCATTGCTCCAGGCATCATAGCCTCATCATTGGCCAAAGGAAGGGGAGAGGAAGAGCACTCCCTTTTCATTGGGAATGGCTATCTTTGCATGAAACCAGTTGTGTCTCATCCCTTGGGGTCGGACATGCTGACAGAAGATACTTGGAATTCAGTTAACATGGAAAAAGGTCAAAAGAGCTGTTGGACAAGCAGCCAGGTCTGCAACAAATTTCTGTTTGTTTTTTTGGTCAGAGAATCTTTTCTTTTTTTCTCATATCTTCTTTACTTATTAAAGTGTTAGGCATATTGCTGGAGCTCCATTAACATTTGTTGATTCATTCATTCATTATATTCCAATGTGTAGGATGTCTTAAATCTTAAATATTTAAATATCTAAATATTCTTAGTATTTGTATCAGCCCCAGGAATTTTAAACTTGTGAGTGTATCACTAGTTCATAACAGTTATCAATAAGAACATTAAATGTGTTTCTGTGAAATATTTTATATTTTATATCTGTCTGATACCTTTTTGATATCCCCTACCACACTGTTAGCCCTTTGGTTATAAAAAAGGAACTGCTAACCTTGTGTAACTTTAGAATGTAATAAAGTGACACACAATAAGCACTTAATAAATATTTACAGAATGAGAACATATAGTTAACTTTCTTGGAATTTTTAGTCTAATTTTAAAGCCCCACTAACAAATTCAGGATTATGAAATTATTGTTTTGTGCAACAACAAAAATAACCTGTTTTAGAAAAGTTTATGGTGGTCTGAAAAGTACTGAAATCATTTGTACCCTTTTTTTCCTTAGGTGGTCCACAATTAATGAAAATTTGTTTGCAACCACTGGTTATCCCGGCAAAATGGCAAGCCAGTTTCAAATTCATCATTTAGGACATCCTCAGGTAATGTGGAGATGTTTTGTGGCATATGGGTTTTTAATTTGCTTTTTACTTTTCCATTTATAGCCCCCAAAATCGTAATGGGTATCTAAAGATATTTATGAATGTCATCTGCTTAAATTGGAAAGAGAAGGCATTTTTTGATGTTTAAATCACTAGTGGTAATAGATATTTTGTCTATATACATATAAGGAGCATTTAATTTCTTCTGTTATATTTTATCCTTGATTTATTTTTTTTAATGCTCACCTGAGGATACTTTTTTCATTGATTTTTAGAGATAGTGGAAGGGAGAGAAGGTGATATTGGGGGAGGGAGGTGGATATCAATCTATATCAATCTATTGATGTGAGAGAGACATAGTGATCCTTTGCTTCCTACACACGCCCCAAATGGGGCTGAGGATCGAACCTGTAACCCAGGTGTGTACCTTTGACTGGGAATCAAATTTAACACCCTAAGCACTGAGTTACACTAGCCATTTAAGTATAATAATTTAAATATAATAATTTTGCTTGCTTGGTTTGGCTGTCCTTCATTTAAATATTATAATTTTGCTTGCTTGGTTTGTTCAGCCTGCAAAAATATTTGACTCTGGGTTGCACCAGTAATTCGTAGATTATTTATATTCTTCCTTCCAGTCAGCTGCAAGCAAATAATTCATATTTCACCTGTGAGGAAGCATAGTTTTTTAATTCTGCTATAAATAAAGGCAATATAGTAATGTATTTTTTTATTTCTGAAGGGTAGTTTTTACTTACTTTGATGATTTAGTAAGCTTCTTTAATTCTTCACTTATTTTATAGCCCATCCTCCTTGGTTCAGTAGTCATTGGATCTGGCCTCTCCTGGCATAGAACTCTCCCACTATGTGCAGTTGGAGGCGACCACAAGCTGTTGTTTTGGGTAACTGAAATGTGAAATCAATTTTTGTCTAGCTTGGATCCATAACTTTTGCATTTTTGGAGAATTCCTTATTTTTATATTAAATCTACTGTAAGCTCTAGAAATATCCCAGCTGTTTTGTTAAATAAAATGTTAATGGTTTGAAAAAAAAATTTTTCTACTCTGTTCTATGTGTGCGTGGCAGGGGAGGGGGTGTGGGTGTGGGTGTGGGTGTGGGTGTGTTTTAATCAACTCTTAAGAATATAATTGACTCAGAAGTTCCAGAAAAGAAATGACTAGGGAAACATAATGCTTTTGATTTTATCACAGGATTATCCAAAGTATAGCCTATCCTCTATACTTTAAATATATGCTATTTTAATTCTCAGGGACAAATATTTACAAAAGGAAAAAAGGATCTCCTTTCAGTGTTACTCTAGAAGCAGTTGAGAGAGAGAGTGTGTGGGTGTGCGCGTGCTCGTGCATGCGTGCGAGCACACCTTTATTTGCTTAGCAGTCTGTTATATGTAGGGATCTTAGGACTTTTTCAGGAATTATTAAAGTTTATTATTTAATTTAATATTAAAAAGATTAATTTCTTTAAAATGTGACCAATTATGTTACTCAACCGTTTAATATATGCACATTGCTTTTGACTATACATCTCCATATCCCTAGAACATCTCGTATATAGGATAAAGCTTACCTTGAGAAATAACATCATTTTTAACAGCGTTTGCCTGTTATGAATTTTTGCCATTCTTATAGAAATTTAAATGTTTTTGAGATGACATCTAGTGGCAGAAGAACTATATTCACCATTTCAAAATCCATTGAAGTCAATATGATGTAAGGCAGTCACCATGTTTTTGTGACACACTATGATGTAATCAGAAGAGTGTACGTTTGGGGTTTGGCCTTCAGTTATTATGGAATTAAATGAATTCCTACAAACTCTGCATACCTGTGAGATGAAGCTTCATTTCATCCTATAAAATAGAGACAGGAATCAGTATCTCATGAAGTTACTGTGAGGATTGAGTAAAGGTGAATAAAAATACTTATAATTAATTTCAGAGATGTATAGTTCTCTTTTTTGAGGCATTAAGTTTATTTTAATTAATGCTAATAAATATTTTTACTCACGTTCTCTATTTATATGATTTCTTATATTTTTACTTATGTTCTCTATTTATATGATTTCTTATGAAATCAAGATAATTATCTTTTGATAGGGAAAAGTTACAGGTATTTTAAAAATTTCAATATAGTTTTGTAATCATGTAGATATTTGGTATGAACTGTTATATGCTTTAAAGTGTAGATGAAAAATTACATAGCATATCAATTTGCATGTCAGTTATTTAATACTGTAAAATATTACCCAATAATAGAAATAGTTTTATTTATCCCTTATAAGCAACTTTTGAACTTACAAAGGAAAATGTGAATTTTCACATGTCTCTGTGATGGGACAGAGAGCCTTAAAAGCATCAAGACAGGACAAAAATTTCATAAGAATTTGTCATTTCAGAATATTTAACAAAAATAAGGAATACATCCTGAAATTATAAATGGGACGAGTGTAGTTGAAAATTGTCTTATACTTAGAAAAAGTGACTTAGAAATTGAGTGGGTTGTTTTTAGGGATGGAGATTAAAGAGGTAAGTATGTTGGACCTGGTATCTGGGATGTGGATTCTTCAGAATAAGGGCTTACCCAAATATAAACATCGTCTGATGAAATTTCCAGTAGGACTACTCTTTGCTAGGGGAAAGGTAAGTCATAGTGGTCGTGTAAATACAGTTATGTCAAAGAGAGGCAGGCAGTGTTCCGTTTGTAAATTAATACGGTGCTGTGAGAAACGAGAGGAATGCCTTTACAGCCAGGTTCCAGAAATGGTATACATTTTACCTACTAAGGACAGAACTGGAACCTTTTTAAAAAAGAAAACATCTTACATATAGGGTATTGCAACCATTTTCCAGTTTCAAATTTGTTGTTAAACACTAGTATATATTGTACAATTCTTTAAATGGTATAATGATATTCTTTTCCAACTTAGTAAACTTTGTTCTTAGTAAAATGTGTTTAAATTAGACTAAGGCAGGAAGAAATGTATCACTTGGAATTAGCTATTGGTCATAATGTCTAATTCCTGATAAATAACAAGAGCCGTGTGTGTGTGTGTGTGTGTGTGTGTGTGTGTGTGTCCCACTTAATTTTAGTTTTTCCATGTTTATCAATACGTCTAAGATGGTTTTTCTCTTATTGAAACTCAGTTTTTCTCAGGATTGCTTCACTTACATTGTGAAAAGAAAAAACAAAAGTTGTTCTTGTGTCCTAAAGTTTGTATTATTTAGGACTGTTGAAGCAAAAGTCAGGATATCACAAATCTCCAAGATGTTAGAACTAAATCCTACACTGTCAGAATGATGGAATCATAGCGCCTTTTTATTTTTATGATTTGGCTTATTCATTGTGGATATTTCAGTGTCTCTCCTGTGCCAAAACACAAAATTGCATACCCATGCACTCCAATTTGTTCCTTACTTTGGTAATTTGCAACTGCATAATGACACTGACTTAGAAATGTTCCTGTTACTGTTTTAAATCTCACGTCAGTGGGGAAGAAATCGAGATCTGGTTTGCACATTTGTGTCTGGCTCTTTGTCATTGTCCAAAGTCTGACATTATCCCAGAAATGCTGATTGGGAAGTTATGAGACAGTACTGTGCCCAAAACTAATTTCTGAGGAGAGAAATAGTATTTGGTCCAGATTCCATGTTTTTCTGTAGCTCAAAAAAGTGAAACTCAGTTTAACCCAACTTTATGCCATACCAGTACTGACCTTAGTTCTGAACCCAAGTAAGATTTACAAAGTAAAATGACCGCTCTGATGGTCCATTTCCACATATTCCTCTTAGGCGGCTGGTCAAGTCCTCAGCAGCGGCATTCCGTTCCAGCATATCGTTATCAAGCTGTCAGTGTGCTCAGCAACAGGGACAGAGAGAACACGCTGTTTCTTTAATCTAACACCTGGCTCATTCAAAAACATTTCTTTTAACAGGCCTTGGAAAAGGTTTTCAAAACAACTAATGTGCATTTATAATTATACATTTAAAGAAATATGCCCTTTAAGACATAGGTCCTTTTGTTGTTATTAACATAACTTGAAATGTGTAGCAACCATTTGTTAACTAACTAATCGCAGTAACACAACAAAATAATTAGGATATCAGCTTTGAGGATCTCATTTCACAGAAGAGAAAAGGAATACACATTGGATGACATATCCATTACTCAGTCTCAACATAACCAACTTCTTTTGCGTCATGCATGGACACAGACTTTATGGGAAATACAAAAGCACTAAATCTTTCTGTCCTTTTCAGCTGTTCTTTGAACTACCTTAGTGAAAACAGTTGTGGCCCTAATGTAGGACGAAGTTACATTTGCCGGAAATTTCCCTGGATCAGCTTATTTCTGTTTAACTTCTGTCTTTGTTATATAGCTATTTGCCTTCTCCACTAATTTTTAAAGAATACGCTACTTAGGGGCTTATCTATATACACTGAGTAGCCAGGTTATTATGATCTCTGAACACTGAATGGCTGGAACGACTGAATGACCAGTCCTATGACATGCACTGCAGGAGGCCAACTGGCCCAATCAGGGCCCCAATCCGCCGTTCTCAACCTATCACAACCCCTCCCCCTGGTTAGCCCTGCCCCATTCGGCCCCCCTACCCCAATCAGGGTGGGGCCTGCTGGCCAACCTCTCATGGCCTCTCTCCACATCAGGCCCAGCCCCACCCCATGAACAAATCCATGCACCAGGACTCTAGTATAAACATAAAATTCATTTGAACAGTGGTTAAAGGGGAGGCCACCAGGTTTCTCAGCCTTTGCAAGCAATTTGAGAAACCCAATAGATTTAAAGATATATGAAATAATCATTTCTACCAACCGCATTTTTTGTGCTATACTGAGTTGAGTACCTATTTCCTTCCTTTGTGATAAAAGGCAATGAATGTTGCTGGTCTCTTTGTTTCTAATGATGGTGAAACACAAAACTTTGATCTTTTTTTTTATAAACACAGCTGTTTGTCCCATCGCTGAGCCAAATCCAGACAAGATTAGACTGTGGTTGAAATTAAGGTTTATCTCTGCAACCATCTCTTATAAGAGCTTTCTAATACTGTTTCAGGAAATCTCTATTTTTGAGACAGTGTATAAAGGAAATAGGCCCAGATGACTAACCCCTAAAGTAAGCCAGAGGCAACTAGTGATAAATTATGCCATTGAGATAAGGAAGATAGGCTGTCTAAACAGCTTAGCTCATTTGGGCTTATTTTTACTTAGACTGTAACTGTAAGAAATGACTTTCTTCATTAACATTTAAGATTAAACCAGACCAATATCATTTATTTTTAAAGAACTTTCTACATCTTTTCTTAATGTAATGTTTCCTTGCTAATTGCTAGTTCTTTCTTCCACTAGTACTAACAAAAACTGGGTATTTGTTTATTACAAATAGATTTTATTGTAATCCTTTATAATAAAGAGGTAATATGCAAATTGACCCTCAACATCCTCTCACAAGGTGACTACCCCATGTGGTCAAAGATGGCCGGCAGGGGAGGGTAGTTGTGGGCAATTAGATCAGCAGGGGAGGGCAGTTGGGAGGAGAACAGGCCTGCAGAGGAGAACAGTTGGGGGGGGAGGGGAGGAGAGAGAAACAGTCTGCTGGGGAAGGCAGGTGGGGGGGTCCAGGCTGCAGGGGAGGGAAATTGCGGGGGACCAGGCTGCTGAGGAGGGCAGTTGGGGGAGACAGGCCTTTAGGGGAGGGAAGTTGGGGGGGACTAGATCTGCAGGTTAGGACAGTTGGAGGCAACTGGGCCTGCAGTGGAGGGCAGTTGGGGGCGACTGGGCCTGCAGGGGAAGGCAATTGGGGCAACCAGGCTAGGAGGGGAGGACAGTTAGACATCAGTCAGGCTGGCAGGGGAGTGTGTAGGGGGTGTTCAGGCTAGCAGACAGAAGCAGTTAGGGGCAATCAGGCAGGTAGGCGAGTGGTTGGGAGCCAGCAGTCCCAGAATGTGAAAGGGATGTCCGACGGCTGGTTTAGGATTGGGCCTAAACCGGCAGTCAGATATCACCCAAGGGGTCCCTGATTGGAGAGGGTGTAGGCTGGGCTGAGGGACACACACATCCAAGTGCACAAATTTCATGTGCCAGGCCTCTAGTTATTGTACAATAGCTCACTTTGGTTTCTAGTCTATAAAGAAACATTCTTTTCATTAATATTTAGACTCTCTAGAATCTTACTTTGCCAAATGTTCTGTAGGGCTGGTTCTCCTGAACGTTGGACACTGGAGCTTCAAGCTGTCTTGTGAATGTCTAACAATGCCTCTCTCCCCAAAGAGCCTGTACCAAGGAGAACATTCCTCTTTGAAATCCGGAATTCTAGTGAGATTTCCCTGGTGCCTGACTGTGACCCAAGTCTAGGACCTGGTGCTATATACAGCTGCATCAAAGATCTTACCCCACAAATACTTTAACCCCCAAGACCATGGAGCCATTTTGCAATTCTTTCACTTTGATATATTCCTTTCCCCATCATTCCACTCCACCTGCCACAATAAGATGTGTTCACATGTGTATATGATCTTTACAAGACCCTATGTCATTGCTTCCAACATATTGAGGGAAAATAACTAGGAGAATGTGGAATTATTGCAAAGGGTTCTCAATATTATACACATCTTACCACTACCAAAATCCTCTTTTTCCTTTGAAGCCACGATTTCCTGGAGTCCTGAGATAATATAGCCAGCTCCAAAATCCAACTTCCCTACATGATCCTAGCAGACATTGACATCAGACATCCTGCCAAGTCCCTCTTTCTCCTCCCAAGCACCATTACCTGGAAGGAAGAATGAATCTACCAGAGAACCCTTTCCTCCAATTCAGAGAGAGTGGATTTTGAAGATCTCATTCACAAATCTTGAGAGGGTTAAAAAGTCCTCAGATATATAAGGTGTGCCTGTCATCTGAGTATCTGTTGTCTGACCCCAGGATTGGCTCTGGAGTTCAAGATGAAAGCCAGAATCTGTTAACCATTCCTAGCTATGTGACAGAAGAGGAAAGGCTTTCTAAGGCAGGAGGAATGGTAGGAAAACTAATAGAACCTAGCCTGGAAAATAAGAGGACATGAAATACTCTTTGAATTAAAAATTGGGGCTTTTAGAGATGGGTTTCCCAATATTGTTCACCATTTCCATTTAATGTTCCCATTTTAAATCCCCAACAATGTATGTGTTTGCTCAGTGAATATTAAATATCCAACCACAATCATCTAGGGATCCTCAAATTTTTTTTTTTTTTTCTATGAAGGGCTTCTGGAAAATATTGTGAGCCACTTTCCTAGACTGACTGGCTCACACCTCCTGGCACTTTTTTTTTAAAGGGTAATAGCAAAGGTTCTAACATGATCATTTTGGACTCTAGAAACAAGGCTGCAGGACCAAATGTTGATGTTGAACTTCCAAAGTAGTGTTAAGTGATTTTATGTGGTTGTGATTCAAAAAAACCTGACCGCTTTAAGAAGTCCAGGTGCTGAGTCATTTACTGAAATAAGCCAGAGGAGGTTAATTAGAAGCAGCTGATAGTGGCATCATTTGCGGCAAATTATTTTTTAATATATGAGAGGGTTATTCTGTGCATAGTGCTATAGAGCATATAAACTTAAGCAAAGACTCATGACAAACCTACCTCATTAATATCTACACCAATGGGGGACAAATCTGACATTGTGAATTCAAGATAAAATAACTTGGCTCTATTAAATGACAATGGTTACTTCTAATAAGAGTGACTGTGACATTTTTTCCTCCTATACCAGTAGTCAGCAAACTCATTAGTCAACAGACCCAAATTTCAACAGTACAACGATTGAAATTTCTTTTGAGAGCCAAATTTTTAAAACTTAAACTTCTTCTAATGCCACTTCTTCAAAATAGACTCGCCCAGGCTGTAGTATCTCGTGGAAGAGCCACACTCAAGGGGCCAAAGAGCCGCATGTGGCTCGCGAGCCGCAGTTTGCCAACCACGGTCCTATACTTTTTCTTTACTCTGTTTTCTATGATAGGTATTTCACTTGCATAATAAATCCTTAACTTAAAAATAGGCAGCTACTCACTAGCACAGCTGTATAATGTTGTTGGGGAATTTAAAGAAATTACAAAGAAGTTGGCAATACCACATGGTCACAACAAGATAAAGGTAGCGTGTACAAGGTATCAAATGAGTAGTGAAAGCAAGGCTTGGTATGATAATTAAAAGAGAATGGCATCATCTAAGGCAGGAAAGTTAAGACTCTTGGATTTCTTGGGGCATCAGTTCTGAAGGGAGGGTGGAGTCTTTCAGGGGTTACTAAAACAGGTTTGATGGAGAGTCTGGATGGGGAATGATTAGTTCTCCCAAATGCCCTCTGCCTCTTTCATAGCCAGGCAGTTACTTCTCCCTTGTGCTCACCTCTTGGGAAACTGAATTGAGATCCTAGACTCAGGAGAGAGGTACCTTACTGAACTCATTACCTGGAAGTCTACATATGCAAGGTGAGTGTTATGTGTCTTCTTAGATTTTGCATTTGTTTTTTAAGCACCCATTCATTACAGGTCTCATTACATTGACTATTAGAGGCTCGGTGCATGAATTCATGCACCAGTGGGGTCCCTTGGCCTGGCCTGCAGGATTGGGCTGGAACAGGTTCTCTGACATCCCTAGAGGGGTCCCAGGTTGGGAGAGGGTGCAGACCAGGATGGGGAGGGACAGCAGGAGGCCTCCAGGGTGTGTCTGGCCCATCTCGTTCAATCCAGATCAGCCAGACCCCGCAGCTAGCTAACCTACTAGTGGGAGCAGTGAACATCATAGTGAGCAGTTGAATGGCCTTTAACATATCATTAACATATTACACTTTGTTTGGTTGAATAAACAACTGGATACTTAGCATATTAGGATTTTATTTTATAGGATATTTATTTTCTGTATTCTTTTTTAAATCTGTTTTTATTGATTTCAGGGATGAAGGGAGAGTGAGAGAGAGAAACATCAATGATGAAAAGCATCAAGTGGCTCTCTCCTGCACGCCTCCTACTGGGATGGACCCTGCAACCCAGGCCTGAGCCCTTGACCAGAATCAAACCAGGACCCCTCAACCCGCAGGCGGACACTCTATCCCTTGAACCAAACCAGTTAGGGCTATTTTCTATAATTTTGAAGCTCTGACATTTGTGGCTAACTGATGCCTAAAGGTAATAAAACAACTTACTTGGAAGCATGTTTTTATATGCATATCAACCAATCCCTAGCCAGGTGTTGGCAACCTGCGGCTCTGGAGCTGCATGCGGCTCTTTTTGTTAAGTGAAAAAATCATTTTTCTGCACGATCCGGTATATAGCATTAAGGTAAGAAACAATATATGCAGTGTTATATTTGTTTTAAATGTCGCAATGGTTTTGCGGCTCCCAGGTTTTTTTTTTCCTTCCAAAACAGGTCCAAGTGGCTCTTTATGTCTTAAAGGTTGCCGACCCCTAGCCTATTACAAGTTTCCTCCTCTCTCCAAAAGTAGAGGGTTCCTAGGCTGAAATGGTGTGAAACGAAGAAGCAATTACCATTAATTTATATGGAAAACATTTTGAACTTTCTCCATCTCAAAATTTAGTGCATGCACAGTGTCTTCATTTTGTTTACAGGACCTACATGCTTAATTACATCCAGTTTTATGCTAGCTCCCTTAGGAGCTTAGGGTTTTGGATACCTTACGACCTATCTTGCTAATTCACAAAATACGTGATGCGCTTTTAATTCAATCCTGTGGTGCACTGATGCTGAGATGCTGAATGTGCTTCCTGGTAAAAAGGACTTGGTGGAGCCACTCTTAGATCAGGGGGCGCAGTTCCCTGACCAAGCCAACACTGAATGCTATTTTCCCTTGATAAACAAGTGACTATTTGATTAACAAATGAGCTACTTAGATAACAGGACTAGGCAGAGATCACTCAAAAGGGCGCAATTTTTTTTTTGCTTAATACTTTTTGCCACGTTTTTAAGGCTTTTCCTGCTAGAACCTCAGCCTCCCTGCACCTCGCGACCCCTGGGTTGACGTTACAATCTGGAAAGAGAACTACCAATCCCAGCATGCCAGGCGGGAGGGCGGGCTGTCCGAGAGCCGCTGAGTGATTGGCCTGCGAAGGCGTTTCCTTCCGGAAGGAAGGGAACCGGGAGGCGGGGCCTGGAGGGGGAGCGGGGGGAGAGACGCTCTGACAACTATTACGGGGTTGGAGGGACCACATCTGGGGGGGTTTGTGGGCGATGCCTGGGTCCCCCGCCCGCTGAGGAGATGGATGAGGACGGGCTTCCTCTCATGGGCTCAGGCATTGACCTGACCAAGGTTTGTAAAAGAAGGCGCTGGACTTCCGGTGACCTGGGAGGAGGATGGTAAAGGGACGCCCGATTCCCAGGGAGACCCCATCTCCCATGTCTCCCCCTGTCCCTGACCTCCCCCCTCTCCGGCCCTCCTCGGGTGGGAGAGTCCCACTGTTCACCTTCCAAAGGGGTCCCTCCCTCCCTCCCGAGCTGTTTCAGGGCTTCGCGTGCCTCCCCCAGCCTTCGCTTCCCGGGTCACGAGTCTGCCTTCTCGAGGGTGGCTCCCTGGCGATCGGAGCCTCTCACCCTGTGACCTCTCACCCCACCTCTTTCATTCTGCCCCCTGGTTTTTGTGTGTGTTTCTGGGTGTGGTCCTCGCCGACAAGTTCGTACTTTTGAATTCAGAGCCAATTCTGAAACTTTTCGGGAGCGAGCCTCTGTCATCCTGGGACGCCCCGCCCCCACGGGGTAGGAAAAAAGGGCTCAGACCTCACCGCAAAGCACCCCCTTGTCACTCACATCAAAGGGGTTGCCCGGGGTACGCTTCTCCTGTACCAATCACGTCTTTCTCTCGCGTAACGCAGGTGCCAGCTATTCAGCAGAAAAGAACGGTGGCATTTCTAAACCAGTTTGTGGTGCACACTGTACAGTTCCTCAACCGCTTCTCGACAGTTTGTGAGGAGGTAGGTCCTGGCATCCGGCTTCCTGAGCAGCCTGGAAATCACCTTGCCCTTTTGAAGGCAGCACATGAGGAAAACGAGAATTATCCTCTGTTCACATAGCATGTCCTGCTTGCTCACTCAGTTATTACGTTAACACATTCTAAGGCCTCTTTGATTCTGATTCTGTTACGTTGGTCCTGTACCCCCTCTCCCTGCTGAATTTTCTAGAGGCCTCTGGGAAATAGTTCAGGAAGGCTTACTGTGACTAAAGACAGCAAAAGGGATTCCAAAACATCATAGTTGAAAGCTTTTTTTTTTTTTTTTTTTTTTTTTTTTTTTTTTTTTTTTTTAAAAAGTGGCTGTTTCTCTTACCCCAAAGATTTACATGTTTAGGTACACATTGTTTCAGTTTACATTAAAGTTATTTTACGTTCCTTGACCCCAAAAAATGGTTAAGAAGGTAGCCTAAAACATAACTTTGGTATCAAATCGCATTATGGAAATAAAAATACTGTCTGCAGATAAATGACTTGTGAAGATTAAGTACCCAATTAAGGATTAGTTGCTAGATCAAGGCATCCCTGTCTTTGAAAACTAAAGGCTTGCCAGACGGAGGGAAGAAGGGGATTAAGGGGACCCAATATATGGTGAAGGGAGAAGATCTGACTTTGCATGGTGGGCACACAGTGCAATATACAGATTATTGTAACATAGAAACCTACATCTAAAACCTATATGATCATATTAACCAATGTCACCCCAATAAATTTAATAAAAAATAAATCATCAAAATAAATAAAGGCCAAAAAAATGGGGAGAAACATAGGTTGAAATTGATTTTAAGAAAGGAGAAAAGGGTAAAATTTGATAACTCACAGGTGAGCCAATTAAATAAACAATATTCAGTTCATTCTGTCTTATATTTAATATAAGTTATAACCTTAGCAAGTGGAGTATTTGTTGGGTGTGTTATTAATAAAAATTGCATGAGACAGGAAAACTATTTTCACTTATAGATTCCAGCTGCTGTTTTTGTCTAGTTATCAAAATCTCTTCTGTCTTCTCTCTAAGACAAAAAGAAGTGAAATGATTGTTGATACCATGTTTCCCCCAAAAATAAGACATCCTCCGAAAATAAGACCTAGCGCGTAGAAAGATAAGACATCCCCTGAAAATAAGACCTAGCGCAACTTTGGGAGGAAAAATTAATATAAGACACTGTCTTATTTTCGGGGAAACAGGGTAGATTAACGGGCTCAAGTCAATATATTTTATCACCCAAAGACTAGGTGCTTACTTCCCTGAGTTTTACCTTACACTGTTGGCTTAAAAAGCAGTAAGCCAAGGATTTAGTCCCTTATTTTTTTTATGTCAGGTTAAGATGAAGTATCTGAAGAGAGATTATTCCAGGATTGTTAGCAGAAAGGAGCAAATACTCCATCCCCATATTTTTTGTCACCAGTTAAAAAAAAAAAAAAAAGAAACAACAACAAACAGACCTATGAGAGCAACTTAATTGACCTTCTCTGGGCCAAAGACAGCCCCTCAACTTTGTAGTGCCTGACAGTTTTCACTGAGAAGTGAATGTTATTTAAACAATAACCATCTCTTATTTGTTGATTGCTTATTAATCATCATAGTCTCATGATCCATTCTTTTCTTTCCTTCTGTTCCTCTCTAAACTTCCCCTCAACTGTTTTGACTGTTTCAACAGTCCCTTGTTCTTACTTGAACTCTACACACAAAAACTAGACCAAAAACTCATGAAGTTTAAATGCAGTTTATCGCCTTTTTCTCCTTAGATGATCATCTAAGTTGATAGTAACTCATGTTTTATAATCCAGATTTCAACAGTTTGGATATATATGTAGGCTGTTTGCTTAGTATGATGACAATAACTCATATTTATTGTGTGCTCGTTCTGTATTAGGCATGGTACTAAATGCTTTGCATGCATTTAATTATCTCAGCCTTTTGGGAGAGGTCCAGTTTTCACTCTTTTAGAAATACAGAAACCAAGATGTAGAGAAGTTTAAGTCATTTGCTTAATCATCCATTCACGCATTCAACATGTATTTGAGTGCATAGTATTTAAAGTTGCAGTCACTGCTCTAATTTGCCCACATACGGCTAGAAAGTAGCAGAGCTTGGATTCCAACTCCGATCAATTAACTGAAAAATGCAAAAATGTCTCACTATTCTGTTATACTGCATTTTCTGGAATGAATAAGAGGCATGTTTACATCGCTGTCAAGTGAGACTGTAGTGTCCTCTATAGCTATTTCAAAAGTTTTATTTATTTATTTATTTATTTATTTATTTATTTAGGTAATCCTCACCTAAGGATATTTTTTTAGAGAGAGAGAGAGAGAGAGAGAGGAACATCGATGTAAGAGAGACTCATCAATTATTTGCCTACCACGGGTGCTCTGAATCAAACCTGTGACCCGACCCTTCAGTGCACCAGCCGACACTCTTAACAACTGTTTAGATTTGCATTCTCTTTTTTTTTTTTGCTATGCCATGTCCATTTGATATAATGCCTTTTTAATAGGTGTAATAGCCAAAACTGGTTTGGCTCAGCGGTAGAGCATCGGTCTGTGGACTGAAAGGTCCCAGGTTCGATTCCTGTCAAGGGCATGTACGTTGGTTGCGGGCACATCCCGGGTAGGGGGTGTGCAAGAGGCAGCTGGTCGTTGTTTCTCTCTCATTGACTTTTCTAGCTCTTTATCTCTCTCCCTTCCTCTCTGTAAAAAAAAAAATCAATAAAATATATATTAAAAAAATAGGTATAATATATGTATTTAAACATAAGGTGCCCTTTTCTCTCCCACATTAAGATTGATGTGGTTTTTCGAATTATGTTATAAATTGTTAATAACACCTACTAGGTCTGTATTCCTTGTTTAGTTGAAGTGTGAAATAGGAACCAATTGATTGGGTTTCCCTTCACAGAAAGAGTGAACCTCGGGTGTTATTTTTTTTTTAACTGGAAGTGAACTGAGAAAGAGGGGAGAACCTGTTATTTTCATTGTTTTTGTTTTTCACATAATCTGGTTTGAACTGAACTGTAACAACGTCATTCACTGCTAAACTCAACCTGAAATTAAGTTTCAAGAAATTGTTGGGGCTCTCTTCATCACTAATACTGGTTTTTAGAGTTCTTTAATAAAGAAAAAGGTGAAGACTTGATTTTTTAAAAAGCTTTCTGGATACCAGGCTACTTTGTAACTCTAATGCTTGGAACCAGGGTAGGAGAGAAGTTAGCAAATGGAGAAAGGAAAGTAGTTGAATCAGAGTTACAGAGTTACTTAGGGTCATCTCTTCTTCCTTCACAGATCCCCAGTAAGCATTTCTATTCTGGCTCTAATCAGCAAAATCTTACTGAGACTGCAAATTTAAATGGGGGAGGGGGGCACAGTGCAAGTTCTGTGCACATTGCAAATAAAACTCAGCAGAAATTTAACCTTTTATGTGAATTTCAAAGTCAAAGGAACCCGATAAACAGAGCAGTGAGATGTGTTATTTTGACTCAGACTTGTAACATGCCTAGAACACTGAGTTTTTAATCATTTTTAAGATATAAAATGTTTTTTTAAAAAAAAAGAAAAACCTTAAGTATAGGCAGACGTGCTTAGAATTCTCACATAACCTAAAAAACTTTATAGTGCTTATCTTCTTTTTTTTTTTTTAATCCTCACCCAAGGATATTTTTTCATTGATTTTTAGAGAGAGTGGGAGAGAAAGAAAAAGACAGAGAGAAATATCTTATATGAGAGAAACACGTCGATTGGTTGCTTCCTGCATGACCCTCAACCAGGGGGTCTCAGACCAGGGAGGAGCCTGACACAGAGATACATACCCTTAACTGGAATCGCACCCAGGACCCTTCAATCCACAGGCCAGTGCTCTATCTACTGAGCCAACTGGCTAGGGCTATAGTGCTTATCTTCTATATTCAATTTTAAGTCCACCATTGGACTTAATCTACAACCAAATGATGTTTTGCTTAAAACCCTACATAATGCTACATGTTTACAGCTGCTTTTGCAACTTTTACAATGTCTGGGCTTGTGTGTCAGATGAAGCTTAATAAAATAAGCAATTGCTTTTCTTTCTGGCTTCTAGGACATGTGCAGTCCAGTGTGATATACCAAGAGGTCCATTATTTTTTAAATACTGTTTTTCTTTTAGCGAATTAGCTGTTTTACAAATATGAAAAACATGGGATTTTATTTTTGTTTCCATGTTTAATTATTCACTTCGTATTTTTTCTTCTCATCTTCTTTTGCACTTTAATAAAATGCACTACCTTAGAAATAGGTGGGTGATAAATCAAGATTATATCATGCTATTCAAAATGGAATGCAATTTAAAACTTATAAATCATTTCTGGAATTTACCATTTAATATTTTTGGACCATGGTTGATCTGGGTAACTAAAACCATAGAGAAAGGGGGACTACTGTATTTTATAATTATGGTTGTTATTAGAATAGATATCAAGGATGTTTAGATAAGTTATAAAATAAAATATATTGATGTTTAGATCAGTGTCTTTCATGTCTTGCATGAATAAATCATTCATATGATCTTGTCTTTATTTTTTTATAAAAGATCATTTTATTTTGGTGAGGTTTTTTTATTTTAATATATATTTTTATTGATTTCGGAGAGAAAGGGAGAGGGAGAAAGAGATAGAATCAATTATGAGAATCATTGATAGACTTCCTCCTGCCCACCCCCTACTGGGGATTGATTCCACAACCCTGGCATGTGTCCCCCCTTGACCAGAACCAAACCTAGGACCCTTCAGTCTGCATTCCAATGCTCTATCCACTGAGCCAAAGCAGGTAGGGTTTGGTGAGGTTTTGATAAAATAGATGAGAGTAGGTAGAATGAATGTTAAAGCCAAAGGTTAATATACCATATGAATCTGCATTCAAAAAAAGTAATTCCTCAGTATCCACAGGAGATTGCTTTTAGGACCTGCAGAGACACTAATATCTGGGGATGCACAAGTCCTTTATGTAAAACTAGAGGCCCAGTCCATGAATTCGTGCACAGGTGAGATCCCTCAAGCCTGGCCTGCAATCTGGCCGATTGGGGCCTCAGGAAGTTGGCTAGCCAGGGGAAGGCGCCACGGAGGTTGGCTGGCCAGCCTCATCTGGGCCATTAAGGCCGGACAGGGGAAGGGGCTGCAAGAGGTTGGCTGTGGGAGTGCACTGACCACCAGGGGTCAGCTACTGCATTGAGTGTCTGCCCCCATGGTGGTCAGTGTGTGTCATAGTGACTCGTCATTCAGTCATTCTGTCGCTTAGGTTTTTTTTATATATATATATATATATAATATATATATATATTATATATATATATATATTATATATATATGGTTTTGTATTTGCATATAATCTGCACACATCTTCCTGTACACTTCAAGTCATTTATCGATTACTTAAAACACCTAATACAATGTAAATACTATTTAAATAATTGTTGTGCTGTGTTATTTAGGGAATAATGTCAAGAAAAAAGAGAGTCAGTATATTTAATATAGACACAACCATTGTAGTCCATCTAGTTAGTAAACGTCAGCAATACATAACATTCTTCTTAATATGTTTGTTCTCCGTTGTTTGAATCCAAGGATGCAGAACCTGCAGATATGGAGGGCCGACTGTATAACTTTTCACCAACCCTCTTTAATCTTCCTTATCAACAAGTAGTTTTCCAAATAAACACTTTCATTCTCATTTCCTCTTTACTAAGACTTGAATTTCAATCCTTAGCCTCTCTGGTATGAATCATCAACTGACTACTCATTGAAGGACAATTTAGTTTTATGATTTAACCCTGAAAAAATTTAATATGAATTTTTAAATATGAATCATTGAGTATTAGTTAAAGGACAGTTTATATTATGATCTAACCTTGAAAAGAATTTAATACCAATTTCTAAATAATTCCAAATAAACAGCATCTGTCTTAGAAAATTTGATCCCTGGTGTTTATAGCACAGTAGCATCCTTTGTCTTAGTAAGAAAAGAATATATTATTTACTAGTGGCCCGATGCATGAAATTCATGCACATTAAAAGGGAATTAAGTGGAGGAAATATTTTAATATTGCTATTTGCCCTTTTGTCTATAATAGAAGTGTCAGAGATGAAAGAAAATTATCAATAGTAAAATGTATTTAAAAATCTCTCTCCTGTCAGAGTCTGGGGTGCATTGTGGGTCCTAGAGTCAAGGCCTCGCCCACCACCCGCACATGCTTCAAAAATGCAGGAGATCCAGACTTGGCCAGTTCCACTCTCATTGGGTGAGACCCAGACTCGGCCTGCCCGCCCCCCCTCCACTCCCCATCAAGCCCCTCTGGGCCCAGCGCCAGGTAGGGGGCACAGCCTTGGATCCCCTGGCCTGGCACTGGTGCAGGGGTGCGGCCTGAGGTCCCATGTCAAGCCTCACCAGGCAGGGGTGCAGCCTGAGGTCTGCAGCCTGAGGTCCTCCAGACCAGCACTGGGGCAAGGTGGGGCATGGCCTGAAGTCCCCAGTCAAGCCATGTGGGGCAGGGGTCCCTCCTCCTGGCCAGGCATCATGCAGCCTCAGGTCCCTGCTGTTCAATCATGATGTTACAGCGTCCCAGCTAATTTGCATATTCCTCTATTATGATGATTAGCTTTGGATAAGAAAAATCTTATCTCGGAAATACTGAGTAATTTCCATCTTTTTAAATTAATAAGCTTTATTTTTAGAGCAGTTTTAGGTTCACAGAACACTGAGCAGAAAGCACTGAGTTTCCATATACTTGCTAACCCCTGACCTCCACACACAATCTTTCCTGCTAATCAGCATCCCCCACCAGTAGGGGGAATTTGTTAAAACCCATTTGTTACCATCTACATTGATACATCATCATCTATGGCATCATGTTTTTTTTCTGTGTATTTTTAAAATATATTTTTATTTATTTCAGAGAGGAAGGGAGGAGAGAGAAATAAGAACATCAATGATGAGAGAGAATCATTAATCAGCTGCCTCCTACGCACACATACTGGTTATTGACCCCAAAAAAAACCCCATCATGTGCCCTGACCAGTTATTGAACTGATCTCCTGGTTCATAGGTCGACATTGAACCACTGAGCCACACCTGCTAGGCTAGCATCATCTTTCAACAGTGTAAAACTCTAAAACAGTGTAAAATTCTTTCAAAAAAGTTCCTAGAAAATAAAAAGTACCTGGAATTGCAGTATTTGAGCTCAGATTATTTTACTTGTTTGAAGACTTACTATTTATTCTCAGCTGAAAATTGTCATATTGATAGTTCCTTCTTCAAACATTTGGTGTGAAATTTCAAATGATATGTAAAAGTCAGAAATTATCATTCAGTTTACCCATTCATGTGCTATAGGATTTCTGCAATTGCTAAGCTTCTCTAGTGAATTAAAAGATTGATTAAATTAACCAAAATGTAATTTTCATTATTTTTAGGAAAACACTTATAATTTGGGGAGGAATTCATATATACGGTATTTTATAAACCTGTGTTACCTTTATATAAAAGCCTTTTGTGAACAAATCCTAGAAATCAAAATTAAACTTAGCTTTGAATGCCATTAAAACTAGATTTTGATGTTTTATTTGTGAATTATATCTTTTAAAATATCAAGATCCTCATCTTAAAAATAAGTGAAAAAGCACTAACTACTCTGTGTGGCTTTCAGTGTTTCTCTTTCTAAATGTGGAAGGAGAGAAATGACCAAATCTACTTAGAAGATAATATCCTAGAAAGCAGTTAAAATGCTGTGTATTGGCCAACTAGAAAACTGGCAAACTGCTCTTGCACTGTCACTAAATATAATAATGTTTAGGATTAGGGCACTGTAAGTAAATATTCCTATGGTTTATAATCTATGATGTTACTTTTGTGTGGTGATAGATGATAGATATAATTTAATTGTGCGGAGTAACTAGAGCACAGTAAACCTATGGTTCTAGTTTAACTGGGATTTTGATGGTAGATTCCTTTTGCTTTTTAGAACTCTGGTGTGTGTGTGTGTTTTTTTTTGTTGTGTTTTTTTTTTTTTTTTTTTTTTTGGTTTGTTTTAATTCTTTTCAACATGAACTGCTCATCTTTCAATTTCATCTCCTTTTACTTTTCAAACTTGGAAAGTTTGAATTTAGGATTAATTGTATATACTTACGTGTTAAAGTAATTTATAAAGGCAGAGACTGTTCCAGGTTGTCTAGTGTTAATTTTTTATTACTGTTTTCTGTGAAGAATTTCTTCACTCATCAACAAATAATTATTAGGCTCCTCTTAGGTATCAAGTAATATCCTGGGCACTGGGGGTATAGCAGTGAACAGAAACTGTAGGAGTTTACATTCTGATCCCAGTATTGATTGCCGCTCTGATAATGAGTTTGATAAGACTGTGAATGTAACTTATCTGTGAAACAGTTTTATAAAATAATTGTGAAGCATGCTAATGAAAATAATAGGATACTTTAGTTCCTATTCCTACTCATGTAAATGAGAGAGTAGTATATTAGAAAATTACATACTTAAACCATAGTTTTTATTATTTTCCAATCTGCCCTTTGTTAACCATAAGTTTTATTTTAATCAGGCTTCATTCTTTGGTTTCTAATCTTTTCCAGAAGCTGGCAGACCTTTCTCTTCGTATCCAACAAATTGAAACAACTCTCAATATTTTAGATGCAAAGGTTTGTATTTCTGAATAATTTTTGGGATAAACTTTGCTTTACACTTATCAGCTTTCTCAGTTATACTTCATTGCACTTAATAACGAATTAAACAGCTCCTGCATCCTGAGGTGGCACAGTGTTTTTTATTTTTTTAATTCATTATAATTTAAAAAGAAAAAGAAATTCATTATGAACCTGAGTGTATTTAAATGTACATATGATCCTAGCTGTTTTGGTTTAGTGGATCAAGTGTCGGCCCGTGGACTGAAGGGTCCCCCGTTCTATTCCGGTCAAAGGCACATCCTTTGTTGTGGACTCCATCCTCAGTATGGGCCTACAGGAGGCAGCCAATCAATGATTCTCTCTCATCATTAATGTTTCTTTCTCTCTCTCCCTCTCCCTTCCTCTCTGAAATCAATAAAAATATAAAAAATAAATGTACACATGGATTGAAATTTCTTTGATTCTACTAATGAAAAGCATAGTGTAACATGTTAACAAATTTAACTATTATATAATTTGCTTCATTTGATGGAAAATTTTCAGTTATCTTAATAGTAATCATTTGACACAGTAAATGTTATATAAAACTTGAGATGTCTCCAGAACAAAATTTGGAGAAAATATCAACTATTTTATATTTATAAATATATTAAATACATAATGAAGAAAACATATTTTGATGTCAGAAATTACAAAAGATAACTAGCAAAAATAGAAGAATGTTTTGATTTGAAACCTTGCAGATTTTGTGGGGGGCTTATAAAGTAAGGGAAACACAAGCATATTTTTACATTTTTGTCATTTTATAAGAAATTATCTGAAAAAGAAATACTACATATTTATTGGGAAATAAAATGATTTATATCTTTAGCATAAGGATCAGGATGTATAGTTTATACTTTCTGTATCTCTTGATAGACTTCAGCCACTATAATTCTCTCAGAACATTTCTTTAGCTTAGAAAATTTAGGATACCTGGCCTTGAATATGTGCAAGAAATTCTAGCAGCCATACCCACTTGAAACTATTTGGGCCATAGCCACTGTGCTAAGTCCTGTCATCAGTCAACAGTTCCCAATAAACACCACTGCTTCAGGTCTTATTAATATTGGGAATTTTTTTCATTATTCTTTATTATAGTTATGTGCCTTGTTTTAATGTTTGGGGAATTCTTGAGTTAGAGTCCAAGGTCATAAATTAAGTTACTATGTGGACAAGTTAACCTTAATTATTTCAATAGTCATAGAGTTAATCTCCAAAATTAGCCAAACATCTGACAAATGTATACTGTATCATTGATATCAAGGTGAAATCAGAAAAGAGGGTTTGCATGGATTGTGCAACTCCAACCTGAAATGCTCAACCACTGACAGCACACCCATCTTTTGTGCATGAAAAATAAATACACTTTAGTAGCATTCAGTGGTAAATGTTGAAAGAAAGAAGAGAAGAGTGAGCTATGTCAGACATTAAAATGTGATGACAAGGTTTGTCCGCCCTGGCCAGGTAACTCAGTTGTTTAGATTCCTAGTCAGGGTACATGGGAGAATCAACCAATGAATGCACAACTGGATGGAACAACAAATCAATATTCTCTCTCTCTTCCTCTCTCTAAACTCAGCAAATTAAAAAACAACAACAGTATGTCTTAGAAGTCTTTAAAAAATACTAATAAATATCTTTAGAAAAAGAGTTATCATTTCTCAAGTAATTGATACTTAAAAATGTGCTACAAAGCCATGGTCATGCGACTAACTGGTTGGAGCATCAGCCTACACACCTGCCTCTGGTTCTATTCTGGGTCAAAGGCACATACCTGGGTTACAGATTGGATCCCTAGCTCCCATTGGGACCAGTGTGGGAGGCAACCAATTGATGTGTCTCTCATATTGATGTTTCTATTCCTCTCCTCTCCTCCCACTCCCTCTCCCACTCTCTCTAAAAAAATAATGAAATCAATTGAAAAAATATCCCCAGATGAGATATTTTTTATAAAAAAAGTGCTACACAGTACTTTGTTTTTACAAAGTGTTTATTTATAATCTTTTAAAAACATTTTTGTGAGGTAAATTTTTTTTATCCCACTCTACAGGTGAGAAAATTGAGGCCTAAGAAGATTTGTACAATGGCACATGCTTGTGACCTAAACACAGGCACTTTGACTCCAAAGCCCATGCTCTCATTACTTACACTAGGATTTCTTATATATCTTCAAAGTACTTCCTGAGCGAAGAATGCTTTTTATCTAAATTAGATTTATAAGAAGTTGTTCAAAAATATCTTATTTGTGATTGCCCTTCCCATTTTAAGTAGTTTATGGCATGGCGAATTTCAAACACCAAAAATGAGATTTTATAAATGTGTTTCTATCGGCTTAAAAAAATTAACAGGAATTTAAAACACACCCCGAGAAACTTACAATGTTTAAGCACCTGTTATTATCCTCATATACCAACATTAATTTTCTTTTCTCAGTTGTCATCGATCCCAGGCCTAGATGATGTCACAGTTGAAGTCTCCCCTGTAAGTGTCCCTGGAGTCACAAATGAAACCCCTTCAGAGCCATCACAGGTAAGTGTTAACTTCCAAGAAACATGAGCAGATTTTTCTGGTTGAGCCAGATAGACCTAAGCAGCAGACTTGATGGAAAAAATTAAACATGTAATGCTTTGAATAATAATATTTTAAAGCCTTAAGAGAAAATGAAGTTTGAAAAAAAAAAATTAGCTGTTTTGTTATTTTGAAGGGCTTCTTGAAGTTTATATTTTCTTTGATCTATACAGGTCTAGGAAAAGTCTTAAATGTAACTATGTTCTTCAAGCTCACGATGGAAATTTTTTTCTAAGTTTTTATAAAATTACTTTTTAGACGTTTTATTATAAAAGCTCTCACCTATACACGATAATAGAACAGTACAGGGAATATCCAAATGCCCATTACTCAGATTCACCAGATAAGATTTTTGTGGTCAACTTTCATCTCTTTATTACTTGCTATAGTGAGTCCCAGGCATCTTGTCAGTGAAATGTAAATCCTGAAGGCATCTCTGAAAAGTTCTGACATCTTCTTGCAGAGCCACAATGTCTTTATCATGTACAATGTAATTGACAGTAACTGCCTGTATTATCTAATGTTTTGTTACTCAGAGTGTGCTCCATGCACCAGCAGTGTGGTCATCACCTGGGGGCTTATTAGAAATCTCAGGCTCCACTTACTAGCTCAGAATCTGCTTTATTTAAAATACATTTTATTGATTTCAGAGAGAGGAAGGGAGAGGGAAAGAGAGATGAAAACATCAGTGGTGGGAGAAAATCATCGATTGGCTTCCTCCTTCATGTCCCCTACTTGAGGATAAAGCCTGCAATCCAGGCATGTGCCCTGACCAGGAATCGATCTGGTTATTGGATCTATGCTCAACCACTGAGCAGCACCGGCCAGGCCAGAATCTACATTTTAACAGGATCCCTAGGTGGTTTGCAGGTCCTTGAAAGTTGAGAGATACTGATCTAAGAAATACTAAATGTCTAAAAAAGTGTGTTTCTGGATTTGATTTGTTCAGATCTGTAACATAGTAAGGCTCACACTTTACATTTGGTTCTTATGCTGTAATGTCCATTTATCCTCTGTATAAGTTTAAATTCCTAATTTTATTTCAAGAAATAAAAATTGATTTAGAATAATCTCTAGTGTATCTCAGTGAGGTATTAAAATTCCAAATAAAGTCATCAATAGAGTCGTGGTCTACCAAGTAATACTGAACAAGTACACTCCCTATCTGTATGAAATTCTGCATTTGTACATGGAGGTACTTTGCACAGGACTTTTTTAGATCATTATTGTATTGACCATGATGATAATTCTAACACATAAAGGATGCCAAGCATACTTCTAAGTGCTTTTCATAACTTAACTTATTTAATCCTCATAACAACTGTACAAAGTAAATACTATATGATCACTTCTATTTTACATATGTGTCTAATAAAGAATACAGAGGATAAGTAATTTGCTAAGGATCAAACAATAAGTGTAAGAGCTGCAATTTTAATCTGGGCATCTGGTGCCAAAAGTCCTAGGTCTTACCTGCTACACTACACTGCCTTCAGCAACTATGTTGAATTCATTTAAACATATTGAGCCCATGTGGTATGAGGCACTGTAGGAGGACCCATATATGTGTGTGCATATAGATAGATAGATAGATAGATAGATAGATAGATAGATAGAGATATTATATTTTTATTGATTTCAGAGGAAGGGAGAGAGAGAGAGAAACAGAAACATCAATGATGAGAGAGAATCATTGATCAGCTGCCTCCTGCATGCCTCACATTGGGGATCAAGCCCACAACCTGGGCATATACCCTGACCGGAAGTTGAACAATGACCTCCTCGTTCATAGGTCAATGCTCAACCAGAGCCATATATTTAGATATAGGTGTCTGGAATAAATTAGATAACCATTTCCTTAACCATTAGCTACTAGAAAATTTAAGAACCACTTAATTAATATAGGAAATTCCATTATGAAAGGCTATTGGAATATATGATATATGAGGAAATGCAGATGTTTAACTTTACAAGGTTCTTTCAATTAAATATGGACCACCCTTTTTCTAAAATATGACATATAAAAATATTAAGAAAGTGTTTTCACTCTACCTAATAGAGTGGATACTAACTGTCATATGTTCATATAAATTTTTAAGTGGTATCTGTGTAACTTTGAATATTAATTTCCCAAGCGTTATTATGAATGCCACCTATAATATGTCTTTGAAAACTTAGGCAGTTGTATTTGTCTTGCCTATTTAAGGTCTCAAAAAATTTATTATGAGTAATCAGAGCAAAATTTTCTAAAATTCAGAATAACCTGATATATCTGGCAATTTTATTTTTAAATTGTATACTATTTCATTTGGAAAATTTTTGAAGTTCTGATGGCCTCCTGATTTTAAAAATTGTGGTAAAGTTGTGTGTTGATTAGTTTAATAATATAATTTCTTATCATGTTCTTAATATTCAAATCAACTTATTTTGTCTCCATTGTTAATTGGTATATTTTTGTAAAATATTTTGAAATGGACTTAAGTATTAAGTATTGCTTATATGGAATTTTCATTGGCATTACAATCAACTCACTTATCAGATAAAGGATGATCATGCCTTTTTCTTAATCATCCATTCCTTGCAATCTCTATATGAGTCAAAGATCCAAGATTTGCATTCTGATTTTTCTGCAACTTTAATTTTATGGTACGGATTTCATCATTACTCACAATAGAACATCCAGTTGTGTGGATTGAGAATAAAATGGACAGTTGAGAGATGTGATAGAGAATTTATTGGGTCATTCAAATAGGAAAGGTGTAAGACCAGTCATAATTAAACCTTGTTGAGGTTCTGATTAGTAGGCAAAAGTTAACAGCTGTTTTGAGATCCAGAGGGCCTGCATGTAATTATCATTTATCTGACTGTAATAATGTATGAGTTTATTATTCATAATTTTTTAAGAACTTACTTGGGTATTGTTTGAATTATTTATTTAATTAAATGTTTTTGACTTTTTGTATTTATTTTACTCATGAATAAATACACACACACACACACACACACACACTCCTTTTTTGTGCAATTAATGGTGTCACATAACAATAGAAACCTGAGGGATTTTTGGATGTCTTAGTCACTTCAGTTTTTTTGACAGATTTAATTTCTATTTGAATTATCTGAGGAAGAACCTTACTTTATAATTCATATTTTTTAAACTATGGATATTTAAAGGTATTTCTTGACTTGTCTACATTTCAGCATAGACATAAAATTGATTTCATCCTGTTAAGGAAATTCCGCTTAATGCTGATATATGGATAATGAGTGAAAATTCGTAACAGGAAACTTACTTTAAATGTTCAGGTTGGTAGAAAAATCCATAACTTTATAGAGACAGGCCTACCTTTGCACTTAAGAAAGGGCAGGGTAGCTGTCTGACACAGTACTGTGAGAACTGCTCGTAAGATAAAAGATCATTCCCCAATATATTTTGCTGTAATATTTAGTCTTTAATCTTGACTTTGTGAAGAATGCTACTATTAATAGTTCACACAAAAACAGATAAATTTTGTCTGAAAAGTGGGTTTTTCTTCCATAAATTCTCTAGACATTGCTTTCTGAGATGTTAGAATAGCTATAGCTACTTAGAAAAAGATTTTTTAGTAAATGAAGAATTTGATTGTGTAGATCGAATACCTGAAAAATTAGTTCATTGTCCATTAGAGTTGAACACTAGATAAATCAAATAGTTTTATTAGCTTTAATAGAAGTTTTATTAAAGTAATATGTCCACCTATAATTCATCTTTTTTATCAGCACCCTGGAGAAAGTAAAGCAAAATTCTAATATTTTTATTTCCATAAATATATTTGCATTCTTAAGGAACTATATAATGTTTTTAAGTATAGCTTCCTCTGATATCATTTAAATGTTTATAAATATTTGGAAACATCTTATAATTAAATTATTGCTATTTAAATTCATAAATATTATTTTTTCTGATATTAATTGCTTTAGAATTATAAAAAGAAACTTCCCTTTTAAGTAATATGATGGACCCCTTTTGTGAACTGTCTAAAGATTTACACGCAATACTCTCTACAGCAGAACAGTTTACAAGAATCTGGACCACAGGAAAGTGAAGTAACAGCAGAAAATATCTTAACTGTAGCCAAGGATCCAAGATATGCCAGATATCTCAAAATGGTTCAAGTGGTAAGCTGATTTGGTCTGTCTTCTCTGTGTAGCAGCCTCTTTTGGAATTCTTGACCGTAGAGGTTTCATTGTCATTTTTCAACCTTAACAACTGATAAACCGAGTTACTCAAGTTTTCTACTCCCTTACTTATTTCTTTCCTGTGTTCAATTAATACACTGAAAAAAAGTAACCAGAAGTCAACTCTTTCTAATTAAAATTGATCTCACACTTCCGACTAACAGTTTAATCTAGATTTATATCTTTTTTTTTTTTTTTTTGCTTTCCGTAAAATTATTGCAAATCTTGGATGTATTGATAGAGGAATGAAAGTGGACTATTCATATGGCTTTAGCTTAGTTTCCATATGCTAGCACAGATAATTTTTTTTGTATATTTTTATTCTGAATTTTATCTGTCAGTGGTTTGGTTCATAGAAAAGAGCATACATCTCTTGGCCATGCAAGGTAATGCTTTTAATTTATTATATGATTTCAGAATTTTTTTTTCCCCCTAGGAAATCATTCCATGGTATGACACCAGAAATATCTGCAGCTGTCCATAACAGCAAAAGCCAATTTCCTTTCATTCCTGTAGGAAGCCCTATTATACTTGAAGGAGCTATCTGCCCATCACTTTTCTGTCAATGAAAAGAGTAATGTTTTTGTACCATTCCATTATCAGGCGAAGGAAGTACTAATACTAAGGAAGAACAGATTTATTTTGCTGTCCATGCATTTTTTTTATCACCAAAATAATTTAAAACAGATGCTCTCTGGCAACCAGAAAGAGTGGATGGACTCATTTGGAAGCTGTAGTGGTCACAGTGGGAAGGAGAGAGTACCTTCGCTCTTCCTGGCTGTCAGAGCGGTGGGTTTGTCACTTTCAGAATTCTCCTTAGACGGTCAAAACCCTGGGCTCTATCCAGTCTGTAGGAAAAACTAAATCAGTCTTTGGGATGAAACTATGTGAATTCCTTTTATTAAAAGAATAAAGTAGAGCTGTTTTGATATAAACCATGATAAATTAGTTTTTTAAAGCTAGAATCCAGGAAAGCTTAAGCTAAAATGTGGACTGTTAAAAACTGTGTTTGACTCTCAAACAAAAGAGGAAAGAAAGGTTTCAGAATGACTCTTCTTGCCTAACATATAAAGTATTATATAGGAAAATCTGCTGGATGGCTTCTATAAGAAGGCCCAGGCATTTTTGATAAAAGATTATATCTTAGGATAACTTGTATTCATATATATATATATATATATATATATATATATATATATATATGTGTGTGTGTGTGTGTGTGTGTGTGTGTGTGTGTGTGTGTGTGTGTGTATGTATATGTATATATATGTATGTATATATGTATATGTCAATTAATGTATATATATATATTCATTGATTTCAAGAGGAAGGTAGAGGGAGAGAGAGATAGAAACATCAGCGATGAGAGAGAATCATTGATCAGCTGCCTCCTGCACGCCCCTCACTGGGGAGTGAGCCCGCAACCCGGGCATGTGCCCTGACCAGAATCAAACCATGACCTCCTGGTTCATAGGTCGACGTTCATGCTGGCCGGGCATAACTTATATTCTTAATGCATTACCTCTGATTTTACAAAAATTTTAAAAACACTTATTTTCTTTTTCTGTATAAAATACTGTCCATTCCACAAGTGTTTATTAAACACATACTTTAAGGTACTATACTAGGTATTGTCTAGATTTAATTTAGCCAGCTAAGGTTTCTAGATCCACTTGAAATTATTTTGTTATTAATTATTTTAAAAAGTTCCATGTAAATGGCTCCTTTAGCATTCTTTTTTTTATTCCTGTGCCTTCCTATCTCACCAGATGTAAAAGCCAAAGTCCTTCACAGGCCTACAAGATATTGAACAACTTAGCTCTCTTTACCTTTTTGATCTCCTACCTTGGCTTACTCTGCTCCAGCTCTGCTGGCTTCCTTGATGTCCCTCAAGGCCTTTGCATCGGCTGTTCTCTCTGCCTCAAACATTTTTCCCCAGATATCATTGATGTACACCTTCACTTCCTTCAAATCTTTACCCATGTGGTACCTTCTGTCTGGCCCCATTCCTTTTACCACTTACCTGCTATATGTTTCTTCATATAAACTTCTGATATTACTTTAAACCAGAGGCCTGGTGCACAGGATTCATGCATTGGTGCAGGACATGGCCTGCGGGGATCAGCCCGCTGTGGGAGTGCCGCTCATCCTGGTCTGCCAAGCGGCTGTGGACCCGCCCTCTGAGTGGCTGCTCCCTGGTCCTGCATCTTCTGTGGAGCCAGAGCATTCACCTCTCCAGGGGGACCTGGTCAGGGACAATGCTATCAGGGACAGTGTTATTGTCCCTAGGTTCCTGGTCCTAGGGACAATAGCCCTGAGAGGCTCCAGAGCAGGCTTCCGTCCCTCAGTGGCCACAAACCCGCCTCCCAGCTCTGTGAGCCCAGCAGTAGTGTTGCTTGGCCTCTGGAGGAAACAGCAGGGAGTGAAGAGGAGGAGCCTGGGGCAAAGAGGCAAAGATTGTAGCCTGGGTTCCTGCCGGTTGGCCTGGGGTTCACAGTGGGAATAGCCACTCATCCCAGTCAGCCAAGTGGTGCTCCCACTGTGGTAGGGCACTGACCATCAGGGCGCAGCTCCTGCATTGGGTATCTGCCCCCTGGTGGTCAGTGCACATCATAGTGACTGGTCGACCAGTCGTTCTGGTTATTCCGCCTTTTGGTTGCTGGGCTTTTATTATATAGGATACTACATATCCTATATACTGTGTTTGTGTATCTCCCTGCACCAGAACATAAACTCCATGAGGGTAGGGGATTACTTGGGGTACTGCACTATTTCCAGTTCCTAGAATAATACCTGACACATAGTGCTTACCAATGAATGAAAATGCCTGTGTTTCTCTGGGCCAATTTACCTTTTGATGGGAGATAGATTTCTTTTTTACACTGGCTCAGTGATTTTTAGATTGATAAGCTCTGTCAAAATACAGTTTCCTGGTTCCTACCCTACTGAATTAAAATCTCTGAAGTTGGGACTTCAAGCCCAGAGCATATCTATTTCCAAAAAAAAAAGTGCTTCTCATTAAGAACTATTTTAAAATATTCCAACCTCTATTATAACAACATTAAAATAAGTTTTATTTAGAAACATTTTAGAAAATAAATGATTATTCTTTTTATTTTTTTAAGTTTGGTAGTACTTTAACTTCAGTCCATTCCTTTTGCTTGGTGTCACTGATTATGGGCAGGGGGTCAGTTTCTCCTGCCTCAGACTTTTCCTGTTTTTAGCCCAGTTTTTCTGATTTCAGTCCTTTGCCTCCTCTCCGCCTTTGGTACGGGTATTTCTGATTCCTCAACATTTGCAGGGTTCTGGAAGTGTACTTGGCCTATCTATACAGAGTCATCAATCATTCTTTTACCTGCTTTTAATTTCCATGTTATTTTGGTTCATATATACCTCTGAGTCATCAAAAGTGGAGTTTGAGTCTCACTTGTTTGGGGGTAATTTTCAAGAGGAAAGGGGAACAGCATCTTTACACTGCCATCTTTAAACTACAAGTTCATCCAAGTTAAATTTCATTTTATTGTTTTCAGTTTATTGTGCCAGCCTGGATCCCAGAATCTTATTTCCCAACTTTTGTTTCCTACCGCTCCCTGTCCTGAATTCCATTCTTCAAACCAAACCACAAATCCTTCCCAATATATGCTCCATGTTTTTCCACCTCCAAATCTAGATTCTTCTTCTCTTCATTACTGCAAGCCCAGATTCTACTCATCTAACACAGTCCTGTGAACACTTCCACTAAATCCTCCCAGATTCCTAATCCACCAACACATAAAACTTACGCGATATCTCCCAACATTGACCAGTCTAACTGTGATATCTTTGTTTTTTACGAAACTTACCACTTCATACCTAGTTCATTGATCACTTACACATATTTTGTCTCTCTTATTGAAAAAGGAAATCATGAAAGGAAGAGCTGTGTCTTGATCTTTGTATTCACTTTAACACCTTGCCAATAAAGGTGCTCCATCAATATTTATTGAATGGACTATTTTATCCTGCATGTTCACTCTCCTTTCCAGCTTTGTGACACCTGGAATGTATAGAAGTGCTCCCATTTCTTCAAACTATTTATCTAAAATGTTCTGTAGGGCCCCAAAAATAGACTTCCTCTCAGTTAACATGAATCTACCAATCATTGCTCTGCTTAAGCCATCTATAAATCTACCATGTCTCCTGTTTCCTAACTATACCATGAGTGACTGTCAAAATGTCCAATTACAGGTATAGGCTACATGTTTGACAATGTCCTTGATTGTTTTTCCTGGACATTGTCACTACTACAGTTCCTGTCACTTCTGCATCATCATTCACTTCTGTCTCTGTTAAAATCCTATATAATAAAAGCCTAATTTGCAAATTGTCCCCTCGGACAGTTGTTCAACTGGGAGTTCAACTGGGACACCTGGAGTTCAACAGCTCACTATGACATGCACTGACACAGGGGGTGGCATGGAACATGGCAGGGCATTAGAGACACTGTGCTGGCAGCAAGCAATAGTAGAGGTGCTGCCGGCCCTGATGGGTCCTGATGAAAGCGGGAACGTGGTGGGGTGGTGGAACAGGTGAGCAGGTGGCACCAGGCCAACTCGGGAATGAGCAGGGGGCCCAGTTGCCCTGTTGATTGCCCCATGGATGGTGACCAGTAGTGCTGGCGGGGGGCACAGCCACCACCTTGGTCCCAGGCACTAAGGGAGCCAGGAGTGGGGCCTAGCCCTGATCAAGTACTCAACAGGCATGATGGTGGAGCAGGTGAGGGGGCGGTGCCAGGCCAAGGTGGGGTGCCAGACAGGGCTTTGGGGCAGGAGCTGGGGCCTGATCTCTGCAGGCCACCCAGAGGGACCCCACCTGTGCACGAATTCATGTACCGGGCCTCTAGTATAAGTATGAAATAGTTTAATCAGTTCCCCTCAATGCTCGCTTTATCTGTTCAAGGAGAAAATTTTCAGCATGTAAGAATTCATCAGATGCTGCTGAAACCAGTTTGGCTCAGTGGATAGAGCGTTGGTCTGCGGACTGAAGGGTCTCGGGTTTGATTCCAGTCAAGGGCACATACATTGGTTGCGGGCACATCCCCAGTAGGGGGTGTGCAAGAGGCAGCTGGTCGATGTTTCTCTCTCATCAATGTTTCTAACTCTCTGTCACTCTACCTTCCTCTCTGTGAAAAATCAATAAAATATATTTTTAAAAAAATAAAAGAATTCATCAGATGCTCTGATTTCAGCAAAATTATGCTGTCATAACATCACGTTTGTATTTCGTTCTTTTGCTTGTTTGCAACGTATTTCAGAAAACCTCATCTAAGTCCTGCATCTGGTCAAGAGACCAAAAAGAATTCTCCATCTGATAATATAGCTGTTGCCTTTTTCAGCTTCACTTAGTGGTTCCTTTATTTCATGCTCAAGAATTTCCATATAGCTGAAACTGGTTTGGCTCAGTGGATAGAGTGTCAGCCTGCGGACTGAAAGGTCCCTGGTTCAATTCCATTCGGGAGCATGTACCTTGGTTGCGGGCACATCCCCAGTAGGGGGTGTGCAAGAGGCAGCTGATCGATGGTTCTCTCTCATCGATGTTTCTAACTCTCTATCCCTCTCTCTTCCTCTCTGTAAAAATTCAATAAAATATATTTAAAAAAAAAAAAAAAAAGATCAAACTCTTAAAAAAAAAAAAAAGAATTTCCATATATCTGGATATGTAAAGTATGCCTTTCAATTGCCAATTCTTATTTATTAATTCCATCCCACTAAGTATTAACTAAGGATGTTTACTTATTTTAAAATTTCATGTTTGCTCTATACAAATTCCCTCCCCCCCTCCCTCTCTCTCTCTCTCTCACTTTAGGCTATTGTTTTTGATTTCCTTGTATCTCTCCTCTTAATTACCTGCTAGTTCTCCCACTGTGGTCTTTTTTCCTCCTGTCATTAATTGAGGATTTTTAAAATTATATTTTTTTTACTGAGGTAGCATTGGTTAAAAACATTATATAAATTTCAATTATACAACATTATTATTCTGTGTCTATACTCTATTGCATGTTCACCCCTTAAGTCTAGTTTCCATCTGTTACCATACATTTTTTGCCCTCCCTCACCCTATATCTTGCCTCTGGTAATCACCTTTCTATTTTCTGTATCTATACATTTATTTTTGTTGTGTTAGTTCATGCTACTTTTTTTTTAATATATTTCACATATAAAGTGAAGTCAGACAGTTTTTGTACTTTTTAATTTGATTTATTTCAGTTAGCATCTTTCGATACCCTCGAGATCTTTCTGTGTTGTCACAAATGGCATTTTCCCCTTTTTATGACAGTAATATTCCATTGTATATATACCACGTTTTCATTCATTCATCCATCAATAACACTTAGCTTATTTTCATATGTTGCTATTATAAATAATACTGAAATAAACATAGGGGTACATATATATTTTTAGTTAGTATTTTCATATTCTTCTGGATTAAATACCCAGATAAGGAATTGCTGGATCATATGGTAGTTTTTTTTTGTTTTGTTTTTTTTGAGGAACCTTCATACTGCTTTTCATAATGGCTCTACCAGTTTACAATTTCGTCAGCACTGTATGAGGGTTTCCTTTTCAACATTTTCTCTAACTCTTATTTCTTGTCTTTTAATAATAGACATTCTAGCAGGTGTGAGGCCTGTTGTGGTTTTGATTTGCATTTCTCTAATAATTAATGATGTTGAACATTTTTCATATGCCTTTGGCTATCTGTATATCTTCCTTAAAAAATGTCTATTCAGGTTTCCTGCCCTGAGGATTCTTTACTCTTTGATTTCTATTTAAACCCCCTTGTGGGTTTAGCTGAGCATCATCTTTTGTTTTTTTTTTGTTTGTTTGTTTTTTTCCAAATAGGTCAACCAGCCTCATCCAGGCCCCACCCAAGGCACTCACAGATCAACACCCCAGCGCTATACTAACTCAACACATCCAGATCTAAGCCTTCATCACTTGATTCAGCAGACCCTCAAGTTCCCGCAAAAGTTTCCAGCCATGTCTGAGAGGCAGCCGTGGGCAGGGACAGGCGAGGAGCGAGCTGTTTCGGGCCTGGCTGCTCCGGGCCTGGCCTCTGTTGCTCTGGTTCGTTCCACAACCAGCTGCTCCGGGTCTGGTCACTGCCGCTCCTGACCTAGTTGCTCTGGACTTGGCTGTTGCTGCTACAGGCCTGGCCGCACCCGACCCGGCTGCTCTGGGACCGGTTGCTCCGGTCCCGGCCGCTCCGGGCCTGGCCGCTCCCAGCCTGACAGCCGCTGCTCCGGGCCTGGCTGCTCCCAGCCTGGCAGCCATTGCTCCTGGCCTGGCCGCACCAGACCCTGCTGCTCCGGGCCTGGCCGCTCCCAGCCTGGCAGCCGCTTGAGCATCATCTTTTGATTCTTCTGAATAACTTAGCACTTTTCCAGGAGTATAATCATTCTATTGACTTAAGTCATCATCAAAAATATTGTTCTTTAACAGCATCTGCAGAGTTAATAGTGTTTTCTATATCCATATCTTCACAAAAATACAACTACTTAGGAGAACAGATGACAATATCACTCATTGCAATCTGTGTCATTGAACCCTTCAGTTTCTGCCACTGACAAGGGAAGAACCTAGATAGCTTTGTATCTCTGTACTTCCTGTTTACTGTATTAGTCTTCTAATCAATTGTCCATTCTCCTAAGATGGTTTAGTTCCTTGAGTGTGACTGAGAACAAACAAGGCTCAATAGGCTATAGATAGAAAGGAAAACAAGTGTGAACATTTCCTATAAGAAGTAACCTAATACCAGTTCATTCTGGAGGGAGCTTCAGTAAAAATTGCCTTACCAATATCGGAAAGTGTTTCACTTTCCCAACAAGTGTGTAGATTTTTATTAAAACACCAAATTTTTCTTGATCTCAGAAGGTGACTAAAGTTTCTCTAGCTTACCTGCTACTCAAAATTTTGTTTTAGTTATTAATGTAGAGAAAGACCAATATCTGCATAACTCACCAAAGTGTTGTGCTTTGTCTAGTGGTATGGTCTTGAGTAGTTTCTCACCCATTGTACAGGTACACAGTACTATTGTACATGTTAACAAAGCTGAATTTTAGGAGCCTACAATCTGGATAGGGGATTGCTTGTATTAACAAAAGGGAAGATAGCATTAGCATGGTCCAAAAAACAAACCAAAAAAAAAAAAAAAATCTGTCTTTCTGGGGGGGAAAATCATTATATACAAACAGTTTAAAAATCTATTCTAGGATCCCCAAAATAATATTTCTATACCCTCAAAATGGAGTTAACAGTGCCAGAAGTACTCTTACCTCCTCCAGACAGTAATGGGATTTGCACTTAAGCTAAGCTATCATTCCACTTAAGCTAAGCTTATCTTTTTCCAAAATGTGATGTACTTTAACTCAGCATCTTAATACTCACTAGACCTTCAACCCTCTTGTGATGACTTCTCTTGCTTCCTTTCTGAATTTTTGTTTAGAACCACTTTATTCTCTCTAGTAAGGCATTTTAATTTTTCTTCTAATATAAGTTTGCTGACCACCCATGTAGTGGTCACTCAGTTTTTACAGCAAGACATAGGGAGTCCTACAAATCACAAATAGATATTTTTTTAAACTTTCAGGCTTCAATGCACTGTAATCTTTTTGGCTTCCTTCCTGAGCTCCCACAAGATCTGCCTTTTCCTGGGCCTCGCTATCTCCTAGAATATCCTGCTTTTACATTTGCTTCGTCTCACTTCTACAAAACCTGCAAATCAATTTTAGAGCCTAAGTTGTTAAAACTGCTTAATTAATATAAGCTCCTTTGGACACAAGCCAGAAGAATTTTTCAAATGTCACCAGTACTAGTTCAAAGAGAAATAAATAGGACCTTGTTTTTTGGTCTCCATACCTTTTCCTGTCACTCTCGGATTACTACCCTCTGTGAGGCATGCGTGAGGGCAGTTCCAGAAAGGAGTTGTTTTTGTGAGACATCTCCAGATGAGTCAAAGAGTACACCCAGATCTGTACTCTGTGCTTCTGGTATGCAACATGATACGGCTTCTCAGCTTTGTCACACAATCCCGTGTAGCCATGTTTGAGTCATGTCACCTTTTAAGACAGTTTCTTCATACATAAAATGATTATCTCTAGATTTGTCCTCTATTTAATTGATCCAGATTTGGATCTCATTATTGATGAATATTCCTGGAACACCTGCTGGCATTTTCTGATTTTTTTTTTCCTTTTTAAGCAAGTTTTACACAAGATTTTTGAGTGAGTAATACTGTTTCGTTCCAAATGTGGCAGATAATTGATTTAATGCTTGTTGTCATAATAGTGCAGCACAAGCTTTTACTAAATTACATATTGCTTTTATAACTTAACTGGAATTGTGTACATAGATCACTTTTCCAACAATTCTCCCCCTTTTACTGGCAGGACTTGGTGAATGCCTTGCCAATAATAAATTGTGCATTGGAAAACCCGACTTCCACATTAACGAGCTAATGACTTGTCCTTTTTTAAACCAAATTTGCCAAAACAGTCTCTTCGGACACTTAGGCTTTTTTAAAGCTCTGTTTTGTTTGGCTGACTCCAAATGTGAATTGAATAATCTCCTGGTCCTGGTGGTTCTGATGCATCTGTTGCCAGCAGGGCATGCTGGCCTGCGGAAATGTGACTTCCATTACCTAAGGAGGAAGAGTCTCCAACTAATATTACAGATGTCCACCAAGAAGTGATGTACCTTGGACCTTGTGAAACCAATCAGGCATGAAGTCGAGTGCCCTTTAGATAAGGTGTAGTTTTTGTAAGAGTATTTAAAGGATTTCAAATCTTGTTTGGTTGCTCTAGAGAGCTCCAGGGTAAATTCCCCATCACTGACCAACGGTCTAGTCCAAAGTGGGTCAGCCCTGGCCAAGTAGCTCAGTTGGTTAGAGTGTTGTCCAGATAGAACAAGATTGTGGGTTCGATCCTCAGTCAAGGCACATACACAAGAAGCAACCAATGAACGCATAAATAAGTGGAACAACAAATCGATCTTTCTCTCTCTTTTTCTCTCTCTCTCTCCTTCTTTCCCTCTCCCTTCTGCTCTCTAAAAATAAAAATTTTTAAAGAGTGGTTCATATATAGTAATAGCTGTGGAAAACAGGTTTGGATTTAGTGTAACAACTATATGTTATTTCTTTTTGTATTTTTAACTCTGTAGATATTATAATGTCAACATGTGTTTTGTTTCCTTTTTAATACCAAAGATTGATTAATCAGTATCAAGGTCAGTATTTCTTTTAGTACATTCAGGGTTGGGGGACAAGTTTTTGTGGTGTTTCACATTGAAGATAAAAGCCATGTGTAAAATGTTTGCTTTCCTATCTACATGTGAATGTAGATAATGAAAAGTTGCAAATGGACATTTGTCTAATTAAATGCATAATTTAGCTAACTTTGAAAATTGGAAAGGAAAAATATTTTTTTCTTCCCATCAACTAAATGGCCAGCCAGTCCATTTGATGACAACTAAAAAAGAAACCAAGCTTAGCAGAATGATACAATATATGAGCAATAACTTTGAGTTGGGATAAATGGGACTCAAGTGAACCCAGTTACTTCCTTCCTCAGCATTCTGTCTTATATCAAATGCAAGGATTAGATAGAGCTTTCTCCTGAGGCAGAAAGCTGTGACAGTGGACCACCAGTCAGGAGCCCCTCAGGTATTAGCTGTGCTTTGCCATGGCCTGAGCATCTGGAGAATCTAGAAACAGTTAACTTGTTCTAGTATTGTTGGCAAAGAATTACCAAATTTACTTATTCTCTGCTAAAGTCAATGAGCTAGCTTCTAAGGAAGCCATGTGAAGAATTATGCCAATTTTACTGGTTATTACTTTTCAATATTCTGGCTGTCTTTGAACCCTTCCCAAGTTGCCTTGAAAGGTAGGGAGTTCAGAACCAATCATACTGTGTACATGTTTAATGTTGAGAAGTTTTGCTTTTAAATTACTCTTTGCTATTTGATTTTTCTCATGTACGGTAGGTATGTTTGCTTCAAAAGCAGTAAACAGTGATTGCTAAGTTTGGGTTTTAGATTTCTTGTTTCCTAATACATGATGAAGTTAGAACACTGAAGGAGAGGCATGTACTGGGCAGGTACTAAGTTAGATGGTGATCAGTATCCATTTGGTAATATTGTGTGTACCTGCCTTGATTCTTACCGATTTCTTCCACGGTTGCCATAATCATATGGCTCAGAATATTTTAATACTGATATCACTTATTTTTCATTATAGTTATCCTCAGGTGGCATTCAACTGCCATGAAAGTGTTGAGTTGTGATTAATTTGATTCCAGGATCTAGTTATTTAACCATAAGTATTTTTATTGATGGTGCTTATAATTTCTGGAGAAATGTATTTTGAATTGTGAAGCTCACTCAGGAGGGTTTGAAATTCTCAATCATAGCTGAAGAATTGTCACACACCAACAAGCTGATGTACCCAGTAGAATCGAGAAGGATATTCAGCTACTGTACCCTTGAATTCTTTGTTTTTTAATAATGTATCAGATAATTAAAATTAATTTAAAAATAATAAATTTTTAAAATAATTTAAAAGGGGAGAGTAAGTGAAACATAAAATTGAGAATGCCAAATAAACTTTTAAAAGTAATTGATAAGGTAATTCATTTAGGGTATTAAATTTATCAAATCAATTTTTAAGTAGCAAATTATCTTTAAAGAGAATATATTTCTTCAGGAACATGTTCTCTATATCATATTTTTGTCATAATTAAAATAATGGAGATAATGTATAGGACAGTTTGTCAAAAAGTCCTTTCAAGCCAAAACATGTAATTTATTATTTCAGTTTATTTATTTTGCTAAATGTCAAATTTACTTCATCTTTCTTTTCACTGTAACATCATACCTCTTTACATCTCTCCTCACAAAAGAAAGAAAAAGAAGGAATAAGCAAGCAAACACAGGGGAAAGAACTTTTAGAGGATAAGTTTAATATAGTTTTAAAATTCATAAGGGATTTCCTTTAAATGATATATACAATGGGAATCAACGAAGATGAGCATTTAGCAGGAAAATATTTTTAACTTTTGGACTTGGATCTTTTATTCCAACTCCTTTACACAGCTTCTTACCTCTTACTTTAGAAGTTGTGACAAAAGGAACATTGCTGTTAAGGTTCATAAGGGAGTGTTTGAAAACATATACTAACAATGACAGATTTTATCCTTTGCGAAATGTGTGGTATAATTCTTGTACTCTGATCCAACCATAATGTTTTAGTTACCCAACTTTGATTTCTCAGTGCCCACCTTTGCCAGAAATAGGGTGCTTCACATAAAAATTTTCCAAATTAGTAATGTAAATTACGTAGTTACTTACTTACATTTACTCTTTTTAGAAGTATGGTGAATCTCACCATAAATAGAAATTTGTTTGGCTAAGATTGTGGTAGTTAATGGAAGGAAAAGTAAAGACCAGGGAGCAAATGAGCTGTAGTAAGGATGTAGACTCACTGCAGGAGGAAAGACGTGTCTTAGACACCATTTGCTTGAGGAAGGCGTTCTAGCACCCTGTTTGGATAAGATCTCAGTGTAAGCATTCATAACAGGGGGTGCACTACTGGTGTGGAAGATAATGTGTTTTGAATGGATTGCAGCAATGTAAGATGCAAGAACAAACTTCATTTGAAAGTTAGGTAATTTTGTAATAAGGATTATTTTACAATTTGGAGAAAATGCTAATCTGTTTACTGTATGTTTAAGGAAATAAAATAGATTTCAAAATATCTTATTGGGAAACTGAATGAAAATTATATATTCCTCTACCTGAAGATATCTACATCTTTTGTATTTACCTTAATGCTGCAATTTAAATAAATATCACCAGGACTTAGTACAACTCACTGGAGTTTTCAAAATAATTATAGTACAGCATTCCAACTTTTCTTTTTCTTTTCCTAGTTCAGGTACACAAATGACTTTTATTCAGTTAATTGGTTAAACCATGTGCTGATGGCACAATATCAGATTCAGGGCCTTTATTGTGGTTTTGTAGCGAGAGGAAATGCCTATTTCTAGCCATCTCTCTTTAAATAGATATTCATGATCTATAAGGACCTTAAGTGAGTGATTCATAATACACCAAACTCATTACCATATTGAAAAACTAGTTCAAACATGAATGTTATTTGGTTTCAATCAGTAAAATTATCTTTATAATATATTAAGAATTTCATTCTTTTATTGCTATATTTGGAGATATTTCTTTAGATTCTCTTAAATAGGTTTATATAAAATGAGTTTCCAAAAACTGAGTAATACACCATTTGAACTTATTGCACTTTAAGTCATGTAGCTAATTCTAAAATGATTTGCTATGAAAATTCCTTTAAAGTTTCTATTCCTAGAAAACAAATGAATAATTAAATTTAGAAAATTCTAATCAACACACATTCTCAACAACAAATATCAGTTGAGTGAAATGAGGCTTAGCAAAACCATAATGTAGCTAAAGTACTCCTAATGAAGCTATAGCATTAATTAGATTGTTAAAGAAAGTGTTTCCATTTTAGAGGTTGCTTTTATATTATAATGAAGGGAGGAAAAATTGGTCTTCCATAGCATCTAATTACTTTGAAATTCTTTAAAAACTTGAGTAACTACAAAATGCAAAGAACACATCATGTGCTTTTTTGGTCTTTAGCATCTAATATTTATCATGTTACAAGAACACCCAGGGGAAAAATCAATCACATGGGAAAATTGATTCAGCTATATTTTGAGCTGAAAATTGATTCAGCTATGTATTGATTCAGCTATAATTGATTCAGCTATATGTTGATGCACATAACAATGCATCAACAACTTTTTGAAATAATTTTTAATGGCTTTCTTGATAGGCATTTAGGTTATCCTTAGTTCCCATGCCTAAAAGGCACAGGTGAAACTGCTAACATGAGTTTATTTCATGGATAAAGTAACAATAACTTCCTTACCAACTTCCTGGGGCCCTGGTCAGGGCTGGTCTAATTTTTATCCATTTTATCGTGGTTTATTCCTTTTTCTTTAAAGATATCTGATGCCCAGTGAAGAATTCTTTCTCCCTATGAAACTGATCTGTTGAAATAATCACTGACAAGGGAATAATTTACTATTAGTTCCATAGAAACCAGTCAAGATGTGTGAGCTGCTTTTTTGCCCATATATTTAGGTTCAAATTAATGACCCTTGGAGGCAACAGTATCAGAGATAATTTTAGAGTTTGTCATTTTCTAAATCTGAAGTCTTTCAAAATAAAGCTTCTTTTTTTTAGATAGCGATATTCAGTCAACAGTGACTAAGAGATTTATTTAAATTAATTTTGTATCCCTTTACAGATAGCTTCTAGAAGGAGAAAGGATTATTAAGCATACACTTGCTTTTGTGTTATGGTTTATTGAGCAAATATTCATTATCTGTTAAATAGAATATTTCATCTGAAAATGTTATCCTAAATATAACACCTTACTAAAATATTACATAAGTCCTTGAGTTGAGCATTGACCCATTAACCAAGAGGTTATCAATTCAATTCCCAGTCTGGGCACATGCCAGATTTGCTGTCTGGATCCTCAGCAGGGAGCATGCAGGAGACAGCCAATCAATGTGTTTCTCTATCAACACTGTTTCTATCTCTCACCCTTCTTCTCTCTCTCTAAAAAAAAACAACAAAGCAAACAAACAAACAATAAAAACATTTTTAAAATAAAATATCGCATAAAATGCAGTATAGATATTTTTAAAAGAGCATTATTGAAAATCAGAAGGCAAAGAAATGATTGAGTCCATTCCACTAAGTTAAAATTTAAATAAAAGGAGCCTGATTGGAGGACTTCTTGCCTTTTTCCAACTCAGAGCATCTTTTCAATTCCTACTCATTTCCTCTCCCTGAAAAAAAAAAAAAAAAAAAGTATTACCCACCTATCAACCCAATAGATCTTTTCTTTACTATTTTACCAAGTAGGGGGAAAACCTTCATAAACTTCATATTTTCCATCTTTCAGAACTGAATTGTTGTGATTCAAGCTCATAAACCGAGAGGAAAGACTCAAATGTAAGGAGCATTTTTTTTGTTATTTTACAAAAGGAAAATCATCACTATTAGATTGAGTAAGAGGGTTTTTCCCCTTCAAATCTAAAATGTTAGGGAAAATTTCAACGTGGCTTATAAAGGAATTTAGTAACTTGGATTTCATTAACACAATAACAAATAAATGTAAATATTGGCAGCCCTATAACCTCAAAACAGTTACTATGATATAAGAAACTAGGATTTAGCTATTAGTGTTGCCTTCGTAATTTCATTACTGTGGCTCCTTTGCACACTTTCTCCAGTGACGCAAATACAGACGTGATTTTTGGAACATCAGACTTATGGCTGCCTTCTCTCTTCTTCATTACTTAGATTGGACAAACGGCCACAATCACTTGCCAAAAATAATCCCACAGTTCAGTAAACTTTAGTCTTGAGGTCTGTCGTGTCCTCCTTAGACCACCAATAGCCTTGTCTCTTGGAGATCAGAAATTGGACACTTCTTTTTGATGTTTAACAAACCAGATTGTTTCTTAACCTCTAAGGATGAATACAGCAAAACAAATTTTCTAAGCAACATCACTAGAAACAGGAGCAAATTCCTTTGGAATGCATCCTCTCTAACAGACCAAATTATTTTTCTATCAAGCTTCATGATGTTTGTATTAAGCTGATGATAATGGTAAAGTCTCTAATAGGGTAAGATAATATAAGTTATGTGTATTTTCTTTTATCAATATTCATATACAGAAATGACTAAAGACTCACCAAATTTTGATAATGTAATATTTGTATTATTTTGCTGCAGTCATCTTTGAGAAACTAAGGGTAAAAATATTATTTTTAAATATATTTTTATTGATTTTTTTTTACAGAGAGGAAGGGATAGGAATAGAGATTTAAAAACATCAATGAGAGAGAAACATCAATCAGCTGCCTCCTGCACACCCCTATGGACGATGTGCCCGCAACCAAGGTACATGCCCTTGACCAGAATCGAACCTATGACCCTTCAGTCCGCAGGCTGACGCTTTATCCACTGAGCACAACCGGTTAGGGCTATTATTCTTGTACTATAACCAATCCCATGAAATTAAAGTTAAAATGGGGAGCTTAGTTAATTCCATCAACCTTCCTGTTCCCTATTCCTCCCTTACCAGTTACCACCTCCCCTCAGCCCACCCTACACACACTTTCTTTGCTATATTTTAGGAAAGATTTTCAACCTCATTCCTTCTCCCTTCTGTTTTCTCAGCTTCGTAATTTTGTATAACCTTTCTAATGCTTTCCAGTGGATTATGCTAAAGTATCTATTGGTACTTTAGAAGGATAATATGCTAATTAGACCAGGAGACCTTCTGGATGTCCTTCCGGACAAAGCCATGATGGCGGGGCCAAGTCAGAGGTGGTTAGGAGCGATCAGGCCAGGAGGGGAAAGTAGTTGGGGGTGATCAGGCCAGCAGTAGGGGGGCAGTTGGATGGCAGGGGAGATGCAGTTGGGTGTGATCAGGCGGGCAATGGGGGACAGTTTGGGGCAAGAAGGCCAGTGGGGGGGAGGGGCAATTGGGGGCGAGCAGGCCAGCAGGCAGTGTGGTTAGAGGTGATCAGGTAGGCAGACAGGTGAGCAGTTAGGACCTAGTGGTCCCAGATTGTGATAGGGATGTCCCAGAATGGAGAGGGTGCAGGCCAGGCTGAGGGACACCCCTCCCATGCACGAATTTCTTGCACCAGGCCACTAGTAATAAATAAATCACAGTTGCATTTGTAGAAAGACCTTATACCATCAAACTGTAGTTAACAGAAACTGAGAGGTCTTTTTAAAGAAGTATGATGTTAACTCTACTCTCTTTTCCTGTTCTCCTTAGCACTAAAGTGTTTTCTTCTTTGAACTGTTTCAAACTTCTAACTTTCTCTGTTATACTGAATAGTTGAATGGCATGTAATTATCAAATAAATTCCCACCCTTGTCATTCAAGTAGACAGCTTTCTCCTACACTATTATATAACTTTTATTATCAAGTGATTATTAAGTATGCTTTATTTAAAAATCTCTGAAGTCTTAATTCCAGGTAATATATAGGGTATCCAAAAATGTATATTTTAACAACTCAATTTTGAAAATGTATTTTAATAAACATTGCCTTTATAATTATTCAAAGTGTGTGTATACATTTTTGGGATACCTATGTTTTAAAAATGGTGCAAGTTTTATTCTCACGCTTACTGTATCCCAAATGTAAGAGTCTCTAAACATGGAATGAGTGCCCCTAAGCAAGTCTTACTTTTCTGTATTTCGTTTATTGTTAAACTTCATAAGCAAACAAGAAGTCCAGAGTTTTATCTTCTGCCTTCTTTGTCATTTGCAGAATTCCTTGAAGATTGTCCCCATGAAACAGTATTACTTTCAGGAGTATGTTTTTAAGATAACTTTGTGATGGTGCTATTTGTTTTCATCCATCTAATATTTAGGATGCATTTCGGTGTTCATTTTAGCCAAGTCTTAACAGATTAATTTTTACTAATTTATAAAATTAAACATAACGGTTCTCAATCTAAGTGTGTAAATGGGCCTACAAATGACAGCCTTGCCTTAGCTGCCACTCAGGAGGGAGAGTGTTCCTGCAACCCTGCACGGAAGCCTTTGCTTTCCCATCCCCCTTTAGCCTAGCAAGCTGTAGGGAACGTGGACTTTCTCTTCCTCCGCAGCCAAAAGAAAGGATGGTGGCTGTAGAAGACATCTTTTCTGGACATTTTTTTAAAACTAAATAATTAATAGGTGTAAAGAGAGCAGAATGCCTGAAGAATGGCTTTGTGTATAACACATCCAACAGTGACTTGAGCTTACTCCTCACGAGTGGCTGGATTCTATGACCTTCCTGTGACCTTACGCCCTATACATGAAAAAAAAAAAAATTTAAATTTTAGCCCTAGCTGGTTTGTCTCAATGGATAGAGCATCGGCCTACAGATTGAAGGGTCCCAGCTTCGATTCCGGCTAAGGGCACATGCCTGGGTTGCAGGCTCGATCCCCAGTAGGGGGCGTGCAAGAGGCAGCCAATCAATGATTTTCTCATCATTGATGTTTCTCTCCCTCTCCCTTCCTCTCTAAAATCAATAAAATATATATTTTTTAAATAAAATAAAATTGTAATATATTTCCTTTTACTTTATTTTTTTTTCTATTGATTTTCGAAAGGAAGGGAGAGGGAGAGAAATAGAAATATCAATGATGAGAAAGAATCATTGATCATCTGCCTCCTTCATGGTACCCACACTGAGGATTGAGCCCACAACCCAAACATGTACCCAGATTGGGAATCGAACTGAGACCTCCTGGTTCAAAGGTAGATGCTCAACCACTGAGCCACACTGGCTAGGCATATTTCCTATTTTAGAAATGAGGATTATAGTTAACAATAATTTGAACTTAATTTGTCAAGATCTGTAGCATTTCTCTGAGACATATAACTCTGAAGACTCCTCATACTGAGTTTCATTCTTCAACTCCATTTTCCCAGCACCATTTATTGAAGAAAATGTCTTTTCTCTATTTAGTAATCTTGGCCCCTTTGTCAAATACTAGTTGACTATATATGCTTGGGCTTTATTTCTAGGCTCTCAGTTTGATCCATTGGTCTATTTTTCTGTTTTTATGAAGGAAGCATTTTTAATCACTGAATTATTATATTGTGTCCTTTGCTTAGGGTGTCCCAGTGATGGCAATAAGAAACAAAATGATATCAGAAGGACTAGACCCAGATCTTCTCGAGTAAGTAATTCTTCTAATATGATATTACCGCCAAGATGTTGAATTTATCAGTTATAATAAAAAGATTTCAAACTCTAGATATTTTTTCTATATAGTATTTTATAGTTGAGGGAACTACATTCATAAATAGTGTTACAAAAATGAAAAATCTATCCTATGTTGTTAAAACCAGCCTTTGCACATTTAAGGGCAGTTATAGTACAAAAGTGATGAATCTATATATCCAGAGAGATGAAATTTGATGGCAATTTTGTTGCACAACAGTAGTGTCCTCAAGAAGCAGTGGTGTTTTTCTCTCCATGCTACTTTTTTCTTTCTCTTTTTAAATTATCTACCAGATATTTGTTTAATACCTTAGTTTAGTATATAGGAAATTTACTCTACCAAGATCTAAGTTGAGCCAGATTGAGACAAAATAGGGTAAAGTCACTGTAGGTCCACATTAATGGTTATTATGGAACTAGATGTCAGTTTTGGTGAGTTTTATAAAATATTTTTGAGAAATGCTGTAAATATGTGGCTCAGGAATTTGTCAAGAATTTATTTCATCCAAGCAAACCTAGCTACATAGCTCATCCTGGATAAATACATATCTTCATGGATTATTCAGAAGTAGTCTGTTTTGCAAGTATCTGGATACTTGTAAAAAGTCTTTCCAGTTTGGGATTTTGGTCCACCCCACTGTATTTAGCTGTGTGTTCCAGGTATTTGTATTCTACTAGCAATATACTGCTTTGTTGTTTTTCTTGGCTCTTAGCCCTTCAAGAAACTGTGTGTTTTGCATGTGAAACACCATAAAACAGTCTTTTTTCATATTTATCTTCCAAAATATGAAATTTAAGAATTTTTTAAAAGTCTACAAAAACTGGTTCCCAGCATGTGTCTACATTTAGTGCATATCCAAGTAGCTGAAGTCCAATGGCATAGACTGGTAATTTGAACTAAGGCATCTCCGGGATATTTGACATTCGTTCTGGAAATTCTTTCTGACACACACTTTACAAGCAGATGGATTGTGACATATTTTAGAATGTGACTTGAACGTATGGGTCCAATCCATTTTGGTACTCATTGACATATATATGTTATAAATATATTCAACATTGACCATGGCCTCCTTTTTGCTTCTGGAAATACACAGTAGACGAAATATACAGTAGAAAGCTAAAATGACTTTTAAAAGGCTGATTTTTTTTTTCTCTAGAGAAAATGTAATAAATAGAAAACTAGCAGCCCTACAAGCATCAACAGATGCTGACTCTCTACTCCTTTTACCTCCTATTGGCTTTACGTTATCCCTTGCCCAGACTAAACCTTCATAATTTATTTATCCACATTAACAACTTGAAAGTCATCCTCAATTGTGCCCTCTTCCCTACCCCTGACTGTCAGTCACTACGATAGACTCATTTTTAATATCCCTTACATCAGACCACATACCTCCGTGCTCATCGCTGCTTACTTCAAACTCTCATCATTTCTCACCTGAATCATTATTGTAGCTCCTGATTGGTTTCCCATTTCTTTTTTAATCTTTCACTAAAGCTTGAGTTTTCTGTTAATACTTCATTCTTGCTTCAAATCTTTCTGTGACCCGCCATTACCTTCAGCATGTAGTCAAACACTAGAATTACATATAAATACTTTTGTCATCAAGACCCAGATTCTCACTCGAGCTTCATTTCTTGCCACTGTTCCATACCACCTCCATGGAATTTCCTTCCCCCATCTTATTGGCCTGGCTAAGTTCATATTCTCCAAGATTCCATTTAGGTATCACTACCCAAAGAAGTGCATAGATGACTACCGAGGGGAGAACTCCCAGTACCTCCAATCCTTCCTTGGTATATCTCACTTAGCAAATCTGAGGGTATGTCATTGTCTTTAAACGTTAAGAAACATTTGGTTGCAAAGCGGTGCCAAGTTTTAGGGTAGAATTCCAGTAACAGTTAAAACATCATCTTACACGAAAGCTGCTCCTCAACCACAGCCTGGAGCCGGAATTCTGACCCATTGCCTCATAAGTTCAGGCCATTGGTCACAAGGGGTACTGGTCAGAGTGGGGGTGACTCACTATAACCTGTCACCACCACTACTAGACCAACTTCAACGACACTTAGCCAGATATGAGAAGTGGAATCAACTGCCTAGTTTAAGAGGAATTCTAGCGCTTGGGGGATCATGTTTACCTAAAAGTTAAGGAGCCTTGCTCTGGAAGAAAGCTCTTAGCTGATGAAGGAGAAAAAATGTGCCACCCAAGTGAAGAGTGTACTTTTATTTAGAATCTTAGGTACATAGTAAGCCTCAGCCAAGAACTTTCCGTGAAAAATTGTTCTGTGTTCTCTTTTCTTTTAAAATATAAACTACACTTTTTTTATTAGCCTCAGATAGTAAGGCAGACTCATATAACTGTTAGATAAACTAGTCAAGATAGTCTGTACTGAGCAAAGAGCAAAGTTGAAATAAATACTGATCAGAAAATACGTTATTATTTGATTATGTATAAAATTTCAGTAGCTAAGAGTACATAATTTTAAACTAAAGCAGTGTAACATGCTAAAGGAGAAGAGAACCTGCCTATGTTCCTAGAAAAATGTCTATCACTAAATTTCAAGAAGTCTATGAGACTGAATTAAATGCCTGGTAATTACCAAATAAATGCAATTTTTAAGTTATTATCTTTAAAAATCCAAGTTTTCAAAAATATCAATAGTTTTATATAACCAATAGTCAGTCCTGTTAGTTTCCAATGCCACTGAAATAAAAAGATATGTGATGCATATAAGTACAACCAACGGACATAAAACTCTGGGGAGGGAGGGTATGTGTAGGAGGGAGGGAGGGGGGCAAAAAAAAATTCAATAAAATATATTTAAAATAAATAAAAAATAAATAAAAATAAAATTAAAAAAAAAAAAGATATGTGAAAGAGCTCAATTAACTGAGACACACCAGCTGGGCGAGAGCAGATCTTTAAAGTTCTCATAAAAAGAAAAAAATGTTTGAAGTTATATATGAGGGTGGACATCAACTAGAATTAATGTGTGATGGTTTCACAATATATACAAATAACAAAGTGTATTATATTCCTAAAACTAATATAATGTTATATATCAATTGTATCTCAATTTTTAAAAATGAATGAAGACAAACAATGCAAGTTTGGCAAAGAAATTAAAAAATTGGAAACACTTATGTACTGTGTATAAATGATATAACCACTATGGAAAACAGTCTGGCAGTGCCTCAAAAAAATTTACCCTAGAATTACCATGTAATCTGGCAGTTCCACTTCTGAACATATACCCAAAAGTAAAAGCAAGAACTCAAAACATATACAAGGTGGGGCAAAAGTAGGCTTACAGTTGTAAGTACATAAAACACATAGTTTATTCTTGTATTATTATTTATTGATTATTCTACTATTTTCCATATGAACAACTATAAACCTACTTTTACCCCACCCTGTATTTGTATACCCATGTTCAGAGTAGCAGTAGCCCAAAGGTGGAAACAACAATAGCCCAAAGGTGGAAACAACCCAAATGCCCATCCACAGATGAGTGGTTAAACAAAATGTACTCTGTGCACACAATGGAGTATTATTCAGCCTTAAAAAGGAAGGAAATTCTGATACATGCTATAACATGGATAAACCTTCCATTATGATAAATGAAATAAGCCAGTCACAAAGTGACAAACACTATATGATTCCACTTAGAATAGTCAAATTGAAAGACAGAAAGTAGAATAGTAGATGCCAAAGCCTGGAGGGAAAGAGTGTAGGGGAGTTATTACTTAACTAGAGGCCTGGTGCATGAAAATTCATGCACTGTAGGGGGGATCCCTCAGCCTGGCCTGCCCCTCTCCCAGCCCAGGAACCCTCAGGAGCAGGAGGCGACCCAATGATCAGGGGAAGGAAACACTCCCATCATACCTCTGCTGCTGCCACTGCCAGCAGTTCAAGCTTTGACCGGCCCTAGTTATCTGAGCCTCGGGAGGCCCTGGGCAACTGGGCCGCAGACATCCGAAACTTGCCTGTACCTTGGGCTGGCCCTAGGCGGCTGGGGGACTGAGGGAAGTGGGGGGCTCTGGAGGCAGGCACACAGAGTGGCCAGATCCACCTGGGGTGGGCCCAGCTATGCTGCACGTCTGCCACCTTGGTGAGGCTGAGGGTTTGGTACTGGCATCTTGTGGCTATTGGCTCAGCCATCTTTGAGGGTGTGGAAGTCAATTAGCATATTCCCTCATTGGCTGTGGGCACCACCATCTTTGTGAAGGTGTGATGATCAATTAGGATATTCCCTCTTTAGTAGATAGGATGGGTATAGAGTTTCAGTTTTGCAGGATGAAGAGAGTTCTGGAGATAGTGGTGATTATTACATAACAACGTAAATGTGAAATAAGGGACTATGTAAAAATCCCAAAATTGTGCAATTGCAGCGAAAACTTGTTTATATAACTTTTCCCTATCCTTCACCTATTACTACTGCTAAATCATCTGATGTCATCTACTTTTGCACCGCATATACTTTTGCACCCTACCCTCTAGCTACTGAATGACTTCCAACTTCCTAATGTACAGTAGTATCATACCATTCTCATTTTTTCTCTCTATTCAGATTTCCATCCTCACTTATTCCCACATTTTTTTGTTTCTGACAAACTCCTACTCACATCCCAAAACCCTTCACAAGTGTCTTCATCTCTCTGGAGTTTTCTCTAACCAACCCTAATAGAGTGAATTACTTTTCTTTTCACACGTGTCGCTCATACATCTGTGTTTGTGTATGTCATACTGTATAACAATAATTGATTCCATTTCTATCTCCCCCTGGAAATATCAGCTTGTGCAGGACAGGAACTGTTTGGTTTTCATCTCTGTATCTCTGGCACCTAAGACAGTTCCTGGCAAATAATGGGCACATGATAATTATTAGAATAATAATTCTACAATAAAAATAATAGAAAATAACATTTAATATTCTTATTATATGCCAGATATTGTTCAATATTAATCACTTTACATTTAGTGATTTATTTTAATCAACACAACATCTAGTTAGTTGGGTACAGAGTGGTTGAATAGCTTCTCCAAAGTTGCCTAACAAGTAAGTAGCAAGGCTGGGATTTGACTTCATAGTCTTTGTTCGTAACTGCTATGCCATATAGTAGTATATATATCAAAAAGTGGTTACACACATAAATCAATTAATTTGAATGTTTCTCTCTCTTCTAGGCCTAAGCTACTTTTACCCTTCTCCTAAGTAGTGTTTATTTTAGGGGAGTTGTATACATTGTTTTATTTGTTTGAGTTACCATAGATACTAATGTAATTTGGTGTAATAGTCAGATAATTTTTAAAATTTCCCTCTGGCAAATTTTTCCTTTTTAAGCAAAGTGAAGACAATAAGAAATCAACTATTGAGCAAGGAGAAACTTACTGGAAAAATGTGCCTGGTATTCATGCCCACTGCTTCTAGAGTTCTTGCTCCCATGGGTAGTGAAGAAGACTGTGGTTCCATGTTAGTATTTTAGGCAGACAGAGCATCAGTCAACACCTAGAAATGCTGTGGCCAGCTTTCACATTGTACTCTATTGAGTGCATGTGATTTCCTCTTAGGCAAAATCTAAAATTGAACGGGTTTATATGTGACGACTAGAAAGCAGTGCCAGTACTATTTGTTCTGTGTAGTAGTTTTCCAGGTATGACATTAAAAATATAAGCCAGAACTCAACCGTAATTTTTAATGAGTAAATAACAGTAAATAATGAACTATGTATAGTAGTTATATGTCTAACAAAGAAGAGTTGCATTTGTGGGTGTTCCCAGTCTTTAATAAAATCAAGGGGCTGAGGGAGACATAAGTGGTAGATTTTCATTATTAGGACAGAGCAGCTGTATTAATCCTCCTCTCTCTTTTTGTTTCCCCAAAAGTATACTTTCCTCACTTAATTCTCCTTCTTGGTAGCAGGGGCATGGGCTGAGTGAGTGCTCCCAGGTGAACTGAATGGTTTACTGACACACATGGTGGAGCCTGTCTAGTTGTTGGTTTTAATGACAGTGTTAAATTTTATTATGATAGCACAGCCTTGCGGAGTTGGAGTTTAACCATCCTCATATCTCCATGTTGCACATAAATGAAAACATTCAACACAATGCAGAACCTTTGCCCCCACCGATTTTCTATATTGCCTGTGTTTCTGAATAGCCACTCTTAAACTCTCTTCCACTTAAAAACCTTCTCGCTGCGGCTTTCCTGAGCATGAAGGTTTTCCCTTTCTTTCCACTGCTGGCTTTTCTTTCTCTGGACTCCAGGGCACTTGGAGGCTGCCTGGCTGTGGCAATGGCCCTGCCAGTCTCCCCTGATCACATCTCTGTCTAAAGCTCATCTCCATGGCAATGAGAAGCATGAAGTGCTGCAGCAGCACACTCTGTAAGCACTGGCAAAAGAAGACAGTGCCACAGTCGGCACAGGAAAGGCACTTAATCCCCACAATGCTGGAGACGCCAGGGAGAGCGCGCTGCGGTGGCGAGTGGGAGTCTCTCTCAGTTAAAGACGCAGACTTGGCAGATTTATGAGCAGCAATATTCAAGGATGAACCTCATTTACAATGAGTAAGTGCTTTTTTCAACTGGAAAAACCTTTAAAAATGTTTCCCTTCTCTTTCAGGAGGCCAGATGCTCCAGTGCCTGATGGAGAAGGTGAAAAAAATGCAGAGGAAAGTTCAGATAGTGAATCCTCTTTTAGTGACTAAGATTAACTTTGATAATAACTACAGATAACACGTGTAGGCGTACTTTATGTTCTATCAGAAAGAGAGTCTGAACTTGAACTCTGCCAAAACAACATCAAATGGCCAGATATTCATCACCAAGCTTCCTCAGTGCTAAAATTGTAATAATAATAATAAAGCATTTATAACCTGGCAGTATATCTTGTTACCAATTAAGGACCCTGACCTGGAAAATAAAATAACCTAAAAAAGTTAAATCAGTGCTACCAATACCAAGATGGAATATTACAGAGACGTAATGAGCATTTAACATAAAATCAATGTGAGATTAGTGATCAAAAATAGACTGCAAAAAAAAGTGAATTTGGCTGGGTAAATTACTCAGTTTTTGTGATTTTTAGCATGAAAGTATTATGTGCATTTGTATCATAAAAGTTGCTAAATTTCTGGCAGAAAGTAATATTGAAGTTTTATGTGACAAATTAAAGCTTATATATCATATATAGTATGGATATGGAACTTATTGGTATTATTTATTAGTTATAGTGTTTTTTGCCACTTCACCATAAGTTCATATACCATCAAAGTTAGATATTCGTATTATATTTGTTAGATAGAAATTTAATCAAAGGTAGTTTCAATGTGGTTCATAGTGAACAAGCATCATTATCATCAGCTCTTATTGCCTAAACAACAACAACAAAAAATATATTCAATTTTCACAGGTTTAAAATGTCCTCACCAAATAATTATTGAATAATTATTTGCACACAATCTAAAAAATCTGTAAAATAACCCCCATGGGTACTAAAATTTATGGATGCTCAATTCCCTTATATAAAATGACAAAATATTTGCAAATAACCTATACACATCCTTTTGTACACTTTAAATCATCTCTAGATTACTTTAAATGCCTAATACAAAGTAAACACTATGTAAATGGCTATTTTACTGTGTTGTTTAGAGCCTAATGACAAGGAAAAAGAAGTCTATACATGTTCAGTACAGACGCAGCTATCATCAGCCTGACACATAGTACATGTCAGCAATAGTGCAACATTTTCACAAAATATTTTCAATTCACTGTTGGTTGAATTCACAAATGGTGAATCTACAGATATGAAGAACCACCTACACTTACAAGGAAAGATATATAAATGCATTTGGTTAATGGTGCTCATTTTCGTTTAGGGCACCTGAAAGTAGACCCTGAAAAAGAACTTGAGTATAAGTCATCTGTGAGGTAATCCCAGGAAGCAAAAGGAAGAGAACAGAATAAGGGGGAAAACCCATACAAAGGTACCTTATCCAGATTGCCATTGGGGAGCTTGGGATGTGGTCCAAGGACCATAACACCACCTTGGAAATGAGCAAGTGCTCCCCAGGATTGTCTACCAGAAGGACTGGAGCCTGAACCCTCTGTCCACTAGCCCTGGACCCATTGGTCGAAGGCTACTCATCATTTATGTGATATACTTGCACCATAGGCCTGGGGTTCCCATGGCCTTTGAAAGGACACTTTGTCACAAAGTGGAGAAATGGGGCACTTCTTTCAGATGGGTTTGCTGTCACCAAAAGGTGAGTCTGAGATTGAGTGGGACTCTCACTAGAGCGCTGGCTGAAACCCCAGGTGGGCCCGGAGGTGGACACGTTGTAGGGCCACCACCACAAGCATTGGCTACAGATAGAGCTGCTTCTAAAATACCAAGTTGACTTGAACTTAATTATCATTTACAATGTATGATTTTTCTTGGATATAAAGATAAGTTGGACGGTAAGTCACACTCAAGATTTCCAGAACTTTTTCATTAAAATTTTTAGATTTTAAAACCTTCCAAGAATGACCAAAAGATAAACAATGACTAAATCTATATCTTTATAGTCTGTTGCAATTATAATGCAATTTTTAAATGTTTCCTTTTACACGTACCCCGCTGAGTTCTTCTGCAAAACTTTTATATCTGAACCAGAACATGGCTCCTGTTAGAGAGTAAATTGCGTCCATGTGCTCTTAAAGAGCACCCAGACAACATAATGTTCAGGGAAACTTTTGTTTCTGATCAAGTTCTTCACAAAAACAAGCTTGATTTCCAGAAGTCGTGAAGAACTTAAATTCCCACAGTTCAGGTCTTTCCTTCAGCAGTTGCTGCAGCAGTGCCAAGGTGTCTTTTCAAAATCATTCCCTTTTACCTTTCTTGTTGATAAGATTTACAAACAAAAAGATGGTCACTAAAATCACTTGTTGCCAGTTTCTAAAATTCAGTAATTTTTTTCCCCAATCAAGGACTATATTTTCTCTCTCAGCTGAAACTTGCCATTAGTTATCCTTCTCAAAGCAATGGAGAAAGGTTGTATTTTGTTAAGATGTCGAGTTGTCAAATTTTTATATAGATTAAATGCAATCCAAAAAAATTCCAGAATTTTTTAATAGAAGTTGACCAACTGATTCTAAAATTCATATAGAAATTCAAGGAACCTAGCTAAAATAGCCAAAACAACTCTGAAAAAGAACAAAGTTGGAGAACTAAAACTATTTGATTTCAAGAGTTATTATAAGCTACAGTAATTAAAGTGTAGTACTAGAGTAAAAATAGACAAATATTTCAATGGAACAGAATAGAGAATCCAGAATTAAGCTGACATATACTTGGCTTTAATTTTCAACTAAAATGTAAAGGCAGGTTAGTGGAGAAGGCAGCATTTCAACAGATGGTAATGGAATAATCAGCTATTCATATGTCAAAAAATAAACTTTAATCTATACCTTGAATGTTATACAAAATTAACTTAGAATATATCATAAACATAAACGTAAAACCTAAGACTACAAGAATTCTAAAAAATATATATAGGAGAAAATTTCTGTGGCCTCAGATTAGGCAAAGATTTCTTAAATGCAAATACGAAAAGTATGATCCATAAAAAAATTAAAACATAACACTAAAATTAAAAACTTTTCATCAAAAGTTACTGCTAAGTTCATGAAAAGGCACGTCATAGACTGGGAGAAAATGTTTGCAAATTATACATCTGATATAGGACTTATCTCTGAAATACAATATATAAAGAACTTTCAAAACTCAATAACAAAAGATCCAACTTAAAAAGATGGAAAAAATGTGATCAGATATTTCAAAGAAAGGGTATACAGGTGACAAGTATACAAAGCAATGCCCAGCATCATTAGTCATTAAGAAAATGCAAATCAAAACGGCAACCAAATACTACTATGCACCTATTAGAATGGCTAAAACTAGAAAAGTTGACTATACCAAGCACTAGCAAAAATGTGAAGGATTTGAGGAAAAGTTTATATATATAAATAAAACCGAAGGAGATCCCACATACATATGAAACAAAGAAAAGCAAATAATACAATGTAACAAAATACAAAAAGTAAAATCCAAGTAAACTTAACAAAAATAAAAAGAGTGCATATTAAAATTATATATTGAGAAGACACACAATATATCTGAAAAATAAACCCAGAACAGCTAATATCAAGACATATTTCACTGTGCCTATTGGGCAATAAGAAAAAAAATCTTTTGGACATCAAGTCAAAACAACAACAAAAATACCAAGTTACTTGTAAATGAAATAACATGAGATTGTTATCAAATTTTTTGATAGCAATGGTTTATGTAGAAGACAATAGCATAACATATTTAAGACATGCAGGGGGGAAAAAGCAAGCTAAATATTTTATATCCAGCCAAACAAAACTTCAATTATAAACTTATAATCGAACTTAATCCTGGAACTCAACAAAACAAGCAACTAACCCAAATAAAAAATGGGCACAGTGATGATGGAAGGAGACTTGGCTTGGGATGGTAAACACACAATGCAATGCAAAGTTAATATATTATTATAGAATAGACACCTGAAACAATTTTATTAATGTCACCTCGATAAATCAATAAAAAATGGGTTCAAGACTTGAATGGGTATTTCTCCAAAGATATATAAGTAGCCAATAAGCACATAAAAAGATACCTAACATCATGAATCATTAGGGAAATAGAAATCAAATCCATAATTAGCTATCACACCCATTCGAATGGCTATTATCAAACAAAGCAAAGCAGTGGATAAAAAATTTTGTTGAGAATGTAGAGAATTGGAACCCTTATACATTGCTGGTGGAAATGTAAAATTGTGCAGCTGCTATGGAAAATAACACAGCAGTTCCTAAAAAAATAATAAATAAATAAATAAATAAATAAGCACAGAATTACCATATGATCCAACAGTTCCACCTCTGGGCATATATCCAAAAGAAATGAAGACATATTCACAATAGCCTAAAGATGGAAAAACAACTCAAATGCCCATTCATGGATGAATGGATAAGCAAAATGTAGAATATACATCCAATGGAATATTCGCCTTAAAAAGGAAGGAAATTCTTTTTTTTTAAATATATTTTTTTTGATTTTTTTACAGAGAGGAAAAGAGGAAAAAGATAGTTAGAAACATCAATGAGAGAGAATCATCAATCAACTGTCTCCTGCACTCTCCCAACTGGGGATGCGCCCACAATCAAGATATACCTATTGTTCCCATTATATCTTCCCTAGAAGGGGATTCAGATGAGCAAACAAGGCTGCAATAGAGTTTAACAACCAGTACCATGTGCTAGATGTTGGACAAAGATTTATTTGTTTATATCACATGTGTCAAACACGAGGCCCGCGGGCCAAATCCAGCCCGCCAGGCCTTGCAATGTGGCCCGCACCACGCTGTCATCACTGCACTCCGCTGTCAGTTTATGACATTGTCAGTTTATGACTGTTCAGTAAACCATTCGGCCCGCGATTTAGGCTGGATTTTAGATTTTGGCCCCTTCTCTGATTGAGTTCGACACCCCTAGTTTATATAATGAACTAGAGGCCTGGTGCACAGATGGGGTTCCTCAGCCTCGCCTGCAGTTTGTGACAGGGTGCAGGCCAGGCCAAGGGACCCCACCAGTGCATGATCGGGCTGGGGAGGGACTGCAGGAGGGCTCCAAGGCATGTCCGGCCCATCTCGCTCAGTCCTGATTGGCCCGATCCCAGCAGCAAGCTAACCTACCAGTCACAGTGTCTGCCCCCTGGTAGTCAATGTGCGTCATAGTGATTGGTTAAACAGTTGAATGAATGATCTGACACTTAACATATTAGGTATTATATAGGAGTAGAGGCCTGGTGCACAAAATTTGTGCACAAGGGAGGGGGGGACCCCTCAGCCCAGCCTGCATCCTCTCCAATCTGGGACCCCTCGAGGGATGCCTGACTACCCTCTCACAATCCAGGACTGCTGGTTCCCAATTGCTCGCCTGCCTGCTTGCTTGATAGCCCCTAACTGCTTCTGCCTACCAGCCTGATCACCCCCTAACCACTCCCCTGCCAGCCTGATCGATGTCTAACTGCTCCCTTGCTGGCCTGATTACCCCTAACTGCCTACCTCTGCTGGTCTGGTCACCCATAACTGCTCTCCGCTACTGGCCTGGTCAACCCTAACTGCCCTCCCTTGCCAACCTTATCCCTCCCAACTGGCCTCCCTTGCAGGCTTGGTTCCCCCCAACTGCCCTCTTCTGCAGGCCTGGTCCCCCACAATTGTCTTCCCCTGCAGGCCTGGTTGTTCCCAACTGCCCTCTCTTGCAGGCCTGGTCCCTCCGAGCTGCCATCCCCTGTTGGCCTGATCGCCCACAACTGCCCTCCCCTGCTGGCCATCTTGGGGCAGCCATCTTGTGTCCACTTGGGGGTCCATCTTTGACCACATGGGGGCAGCCATCTTGTGTGTTGGAGTGATGTCAATTTGCATCTTGTGTGTTGAAGTGATGTCAATTTGCATATTACCCTTTTATTAGATAGGGTGACTTTTAAGTGTTTACTATGTGTCAGGTTCTGTTACAGGTGTCAAAGATATTGCAATGAACAAAACAAACAAAAGACTCCACCTTCATTTTTATTGGGGATAAGAGAGACAAACAAATAAGTAAAATATATTGTATACCAGATAGTGATAAGTGCTTAAAGAAAAATTAAGCAAGGAAGGAAGATAGATAATAGAGAAGATTGGGAGGTATTCACAATCTAGTGATGAGAAAGACAAACACTTTTTGAAAATCAAGGTGAGCCCTAGCCAGTTTGGCTCAGTGGACAGAGCTTTAGCCTGCACACTGAAGGGTCCCAGGTTCGATTCTGGTCAAGTGCACATGCCTAGGGTGCAGGAAGGGGATGTGCAGAAGGCAGCTGATCAACGATTCTCTCTCATCATTGATATTTCTATCTCTTTCTCCCCCTTCCTCTCTGAAATCAATAAAAATGTATTTTAAAAAATACTTAAGCCTTACATTTGAAAACAAAATCATGATGAATGCTTCAAATGGATATATAGGGAATATTTTATGAATATGAGGAGAGTCATCTAATTTCAGCTTAGAGAAAATGAATGTCAGGGAAGCTGTTTAGATATGGCAATGTCTAATTTGAGTGTTAAAGAATGCCACAAAGAGTTATTGGTAGGAGGGAGCAAAGCCAAGAAAGAGTAGTGTGTGCAAATACCATAATGTATGAGAGACCATGGGGCATCTGAGGAACCAAGTAATTCAATATGAAATGAGAGATGAGGCTGGCAGGTTGGGGCATTGTGGAGCATGAAAATTTTATCTGAAAATCTATGCAGAACTATCAAAAGGCAAACATGAAAGTAACATAATCAGATTCTACTTCAAAAAGATCATTTTTTAGGGTGGTGAAGGCCTGGGGTGGGGGGTGGGGTTGTCTAGAAGGGATCAATGTGGAGGGGGAAGGAGACATATGAAGTACTTTCAACAATAAAGATTAAATTTAAAAAAAAACACAAATCACTTTTTGCTGTAAGGACCTGATTGAAAGAAATCAAGACCAGAAGCAGAGAGATATGACTATTCCAAACGAGAAACGATAAGGTTGAATTAAAGCACAAGCTTTAAGAATAGAGATGAGACCCACTTGAGAAATGCTGGGGAGCAAATAAGCAAGATTTTGGTGACCAACTAGATGTGAGGTTTAAAAAAGAGAGAAGTCAAGGATGATGCCAAGGTTTAAGATTATGATCACTAGATACCATTCACTAAATTAAGGAGTTCATAAGAGAACAGGTTTAGGGTAAATAATAATTCCATTTGAAACTCGTTTACTTGAGCGCACTTGTGGACATCCAAGTGAAACTTCAATAGATGACACAAGTCTGGACTTTTCTTGGGGATATCAGGGCTAAAGACAGATATTTGGAAGTGTCATCTCAAAGTAGATAGATGAAACCGTGAACATAGAAGAGCTCATGAAGGAAACTTGTGATATATCAATAGATTGGGAAAAAGGCCAAGGAAGTAAGCAGAGGGGAAACACATAACTCCTTGGACAGCAGGCCAGTATAACGAGTATTAAGATGTGGTCAGAATTAGGAGAATATGACCTTAAAAAGATGGTGTCACAGGAAACAACATCAAAGAGTAGTTCACGTGTGAGGGAGCAGCCACTTGAATTTATCACACATTTTTAGATAGATTTTCCTACCAGACCTGAGCTCTGGGAGACCATTGGTACTTCTTACCATCATAGTTCTAGCGCCAGGTACACACAGATACTTAATAAGTATTTTGTTACGTAAATAAAAATTCCAGTCATGGTTTCTTTAAATATTTTATTCTCAACTTGCCTCTCCTCGCCTTCTGGAATTCCAATTACATGTGTTAGGCTGCTATTGTCCCATAGCTCACTATTTTAGTATTACAGTCTTCAGATTCACTAATCTTTTCTTCTTGCCATGTATAATCTGCTATTAATCTCACCTCCATTCAGGTCACTTACCCACTGAAGAGCTTTGACTTGAGTCTTTTTAGATATCTTCCACTTCTCTCCTTGTCATACTCAAGCTTTCCTCTAACTCTTTGAACATATGGTATGTATTTATAATAGTTGTTTTGATGTCTTTGCTTACTAATTTCATCATCCATGTCATTTCTGAGTGTTTCTATAAATTTTCTCCTCATGGATCTTATGTTTTTGTTTCTTTGAATGCCTGGCAATTCATTTTTAAATTTTATTTTTCAATTACAGTCTGAGTTCAATGTTATTTTGTGTTAGTTACAGTGGTAACTTAATTTACTGTCAGACATTTTAAGTTTAACAGTTTGGGAGTACTGGATATGTTTGTAATGCTTTCAATATTTGAGAGTTTTGCAATAGGACACAATTGAATTACTTGGGAACAGTTTGATGTTTTTGAGGCTTGCTCTTAAACGTTGTTTGGTGGGTGCAGAACAGCCTTTAATCTAGAGTTAAGTTGACCCTGCTATTGAGGCAATACTCTCTGAAGACTCTCCATAGTTCCATATGTGTTAGGAAGTCTTTCTACTCTGGTTAGTAGGCATATAAAAGATTCCCAGCTCTTTGTGTGCTCCAAGGATTGCTCCACCGAATCCTTTCTGGTGGCTTTTTCTGTCTTGATAGTCTCCTTAAACCCACACACTGATGACTATTCAGCTCAAGAGTTAAGGGGACCTTTGGTGGATATTGGAGCTCTCTCATTGCAGCTTTCTTCTCTCTAAATCTGCAGTGGCCTAGAAAACTCACCAGAGAGTAAATAGAGCATTCATTATACTCATCTCATCTGGTTGAGTCCCCCACACCACTCTCCCTCCCCCGCCCCCTGGCTTTCTACAGAGATCGCTATCCTGCACTGCCTGTTTTCCAATGTCTGAACATTAGTTTCACAGATTTTTGACCAGTTGTTGAGTTGTTGAAGGAGGAGGGTGGTAAATGTGGTCCCTGTTACTCCATCATGACCTGAAGTGGAAGTTCAGTGCTTCAATTTGAGACCCTTAAATTTCATTAGAAGGTATGCTCATAGAAATTCAGCTAATACCTGTATTGGCCCATAGTGGGCATTTGGGCTTCCCCCATTGTCCCTGTAGCTGCTATTCTTTCATCCCTATTAGCACTTGTGCCTTTTGAAAAATGGAATGACATCATCGTTTTGGCAGCTTGTATGCTAAGATTGGAACGCTACAGAGAAGATTGGGAAGTGTCATCTCAAAGTAGATAGATGAAACCGTGGACATAGAAGAGCTCATGAAGGAAACTTGCGATATAGATTGGGAAAAAGGCCAAGGAAATAAGCAGAGGGGAAACACATAACTCCTTGGACAGCAGGCCAGTATAAGGGTGCAAGGGTGACACGCATATTCGTGAAGCGTTCTACATTTTGTGCAGTGCCTGTTAGCTGGGAAGAAATATGAGTCAAAGCACAATGCATGGCACACAATAACAAAATCATGACTTTTCACTATAAAAATATTCATGTGAGGCAATTTATGAAATGAAAATGAAGCTGTTATAACTGGGGTATTGTGCTAATATGTTAATTTGCATTTCCTTCAGAAGCCTTAAAAGTTCTGAAATTGACTTTTTTTAAGGGTAATTAAACAAGAGTGGGACTACATATATCAGCACTAAAAACAAAAACAAAAAACTCTTTTTTTACACTTTCTGAAAATCAGATGTGGAATTAAAGGGAAACACTTTGTGAAGTGAAAATGGTTTCTTTAAGTAACATATTCCCCCCAAATTAAAGTGGAATATGGTGTAGGGCACATGTGTCAAACACAAGGCCCGCGGGCCAAATCCAGCCCGCCAGGCCTTGCAATGTGGCCCGCACCACGCTGTCATCACTGCACTCCGCTGTCAGTTTATGACATTGTCAGTTTATGACTGTTCAGTAAACCATTCGGCCCGCGATTTAGGCTGGATTTTAGATTTTGGCCCCTTCTCTGATTGAGTTCGACACCCCTAGTGTAGGGTAAGGGTGCCAACTGCTAAGCCACAGTGTAAGTGGCTTATTACTACATCTTGTAGAGGGAGCATTTTCCCACTTGTTGCCCTAATTCACCATCTATTTCTCACTTTGGAATAATGAGTCTGGAATGCTTACAGCCTGGAAGAAGTTGCATCACTTAAGCAACTTTGCTAACAGTCCCCAGATTCCTAGGGTTTATTACTAGCAAAATAGGTAAGGCCTAGGAGAAGAGGGATATTCCTTTTTAGATTTTGATGGAAAAGATCAATGTGTCTGCCTACTTGGGCTCACCATAGAGACAAAATGAAGACACAAAATCCATTTTCTGCTTTTTCTGGGATTTAATATGTTAATACTTGAATGTTTTCTTCTAGATGAGATACAGTGTGTTTCTCATATACACTGGCCTCCTGTCACCCATACATTTCTAAGCTCATGTGACTCTCTTCCAACATCTCCTTTCAAGACAATTGAATGGGAAAGAAAGGAATTTCTCAGAGTTCTTCCCTTTAAGTAAAAGAATGTAGTTGTTTAAAACTTTACGGCATACACAGCCCCAACAGGAAAACAAAGCAGTGATCGTTATAAAACACAACCTGGTCAAGTGAATTTATTAGACAGAAATTTAGTTTGATTTTATGGATGAAGACGTGCTGATCCATTCTGACCTCAGATTTTCTGGAGTGCAAGGTGATGTGACGTAGGGGAGGGAGGGCCGAGTGTAATTTATGTCTCCCTCCTTTTATTTGTACTAACAGTTTACAGGGCAGAATGTTTTAAGGTTGGCTGTGACGGCTAGGCCAACAGATTAGAGTTGACAGAAGGTTGCAACATTCAGTGCGCAGGAAAAATGGGACAAATGAAAGTCAAAATAAGTTTCTCCTTCTGGAACTCTGAGAACAGCTTGTTCACTAATTGCACGGATGAGGTCATTTTTGTTGTACGGATATTAAAGGCTTGACAGGAGAACCTTCCAGTTCCATCTTGCTTAGCGGTACGAGGGGGCTGGTGACAGGTATTTCAGAACTGCCTGTTCTGTTCCTAAAGGTTCTCTGCCGAATACTATCAGGCTGTCTGTATACACAAACTGAAGCAAAGCAGACCTTCTGTGCAGCAGGCATGCCTCGGGTTGTAACTCTCCCCTGTGGATTTCATCAACATCATTTAACTTTGGGGGAAGGTGGGGGAGGTTATTGCTCACGTACACTTCCAAGACGGTGAATAAAATGTTGCTTTTATTTATTTATTTAAAAGATAGGTTACTTTTATGTAAAACAAACCTACTTGCTTCCAGGCCTTGCAAAAACACAGTACTAGTAAAATGCATAATGTCTCAGATCCTTTCCGAAGTTTATCTTCATTGTACAATCAGTTCCATGGGCTGGGGAACGCTCGGGGCTCTTTCACATTCTGCTAAATGCTATCACACATCAAAGGGGATTGTTGGTGTGAAGTAGGAAGGCTCTGCAACATTCAGGCTCAAGGTCAGAAGTAGGGTCAAATGTGACAGTTCCCACCAGCCCACAAGAAGAAGGAAACCCTGCAGGTGAACACAGGAATGTCCTCAACAACAAAATGATCCTTCAAGGATTCTGGTTTTTGAGAAATTGGGATTGTTAGTTGATGTTCTAAAATGAATATGGACTCCAAGTTCTTTGGAGGTGAGGAGTATTTTACTATAACCTCTTCTTTACAAAGCTTGGGTCTATTTATTTATTTATTTATTTAGCCTGGGTCTATATAAACATCCCAGGCTACCACTTGCCCTGATAATGAAAATGATTGCTATGAAACTTTTGGTCTCCCATATTTCTTGTCTTTCAATTGGCCCAAATAATGAACCCTTTAAATTTGTCACTTAAATAATTCTATAATATGCCAATTGCACAGCACAAACCTGCAGTTGCAGTAATCTCCAAGGAAGCATTGAAAGGCAGATAAACAATTCTGGACAGTAGACAAGTACCAGTATGCATTAACCTGTTTATTACAGGTTTTGAGTTGATTCCTGATGCACATACTGGCAATTTCCCTACAAGGAAAAAGGTTTAAAAAAAATTCAGAGGAGATAGGACAATTTTATTTTTGTGATAAAAAATAACAATGAACTTTTCATAGTAGTTCTGTCCAACAGAATGGTAATATAAGCTACATAAATTATTTTAAATTTCTAGGAGTCAAATTTGAAAAGTAATTTTACTTTTTATTTTTTAAATATATTTTTATTGATTTCAGAGAAGAAGGGAGAGGGGGAGAGATAGAAGCATCAATGATGAGAAAGAAACATTGATTGGTTGCCTCTTGCACACCCCACATTGGGAATCGAGCCAGCAACCCAGGCATGTGCCTTGATGGGAATTAATCCTGGATCATAGGTGGATGCTCAACCACTGAGCCACGCAAACTGGGTGAAATGTAAATATATTTTAATAACATTTAACTTACTCCAATAAATCTAAAATATTGTCATTTTTATAATACATAATCAGTAAAAAAATTAATGAAATACTTTACTTTTTTTTTTCTTACTCAAGCTTTGAATCTTGAGTTCATTTTAAATTCATGGAGAATCCGGATTTGCACTAGTGTCTATCATGGTGGACAGAGTAATTCTGTATGGTAATACATAGTCGTCATATTTTTAAAAAAAGAAATACAGTCTCTTCAGTGGGGATTTTTACAGGTTTCCCTTGGATGGTTTAGAAGCTACTCTTGCTCCCCAGGACCTGACTGTTCCTTTCTGGAACAATTCTGCTCAGGGGGCTCTGTGTGCTGTAAGGAAGCAGGTCCACCAGACCCTGCTGCTATTTTGCTTCTCTATGTCTACTGTATTAGCATGTATCAAAGATGAGCCTTGACTTCTGACTATAGTATTAATTTTTTAGAACCCTTTACATTTGAGGGCCTCTGCAGCAGCACCCTACCTACCACTAAAGATGATTGGAATTCAAAAGGAATCCCATCCATACCCTTGGAATCACCTCAGCCCTGTTTCCCTTCAACTCCAAAATTCCAATATCTACTAAGATTTTTCTAAAATGCAGCTCAAAGCATGTCACCTCCCAGCTCTAAAACCCTCAATTTCTCCCCATTATCTAATAAAGTACAGATTCTATAGCCTCATAGATGCCTGGAATCAAGGCTCTGATGCCAACATAATGTTATAATGTGATCTCCTCCTACTCCACTACATGTACTCCAGCCAAAATATACTAATTATCTCCCAAATACACCCTGTGCATTGAAGCATCTGGTCTTTGCCTGTGGCATTCTTCTCTTCTTACTTCCTTAACCTCTTGCTGATTGAAATATAGTCCTATCCTTCAAGCTCCAGTCAAAAATGCTACCTCTTCCATGAAGTCCTTCTGGATTTTCCAGCAGAAATAATATTTTGGTTCTTGAACATACTTTATTTGTATTTCCGTTATGAGCCTTAATATAGTTTACATTGTTAGCTTATTTGGGTGTATATGTGTGTCAATACCTTATCTCTGCTCAGATTATAAAGTTCATTTCATTGATTCAACTCTTATTTATTGAGTACCTACTATGTGCTAGTGCAATATAAAAAACAGTAAGCAGCCAGACATAGAGTATCCATTTCAGAGGGTTATTCTATAGCACCTAAAATGTGTCTTGCACTTTGTTAGCACTTGATTACTTGTACAATCCAGGACTGAATTCCTAACTTATCTGGAAAAAAAAATACTTCCAGAAAGTTCTGTTTTCAGACCAAAAGAGAAAGAAAAGTAAGTCAATGAAAAAGTCTTCAGAGGAGCTGATCTGGGAGCTCACAACATATATATTTGTCTTTTATACACTCTAGCCATGGAGACCCTGGCAAGCCTCACAGAGCCCTCTCTCTCAGTTCACACACATGTCTAACAATAATAAGCATGACAACAACCACAGGGAGCTTGGGGCATTTGATTTCCAAACTCATCTCTGATGAGAAGCAGAAAATTAGGAATAGGGAGTCAAAATGGCATTATCAGTCATACAGGCAACCGTGAGACTGACAGTCCAGCAGCCAGGGAGGCCCCATAGAAGTTAAACACACACACACACACACACACACACACACACACACACACACACACACCACATTCATCTGCAGCCATTTAGAATAGGGACAAACAGTTCTGCATGCCTCCGTGGGGCCGGAGGGCTTCTCAATGTTATAGCATACTACTGCTTTTAATGACAACCCCAGCCATCACACTGGATTGGGCTTATCCTGCACTATTTTAGAAGGCAGAGATGATTAAAATATTGGAAATGTTTCCATCCAAGATAACTAAAACTCTTGGTGTTTAAAGGAATAAACCATCAGACATCTATTAAACTCACTTATCCAGAACGACTCTCTCCCACGTGGACCCGCAGGCTCTGGAGCCAGAGTTGGATTGGACTTCCTTGCATTACTTGATTCATTTGCCTCAGAACATTTGTTGGCTCTCAGCATCTAGTTCAGTTTTCATTCAGTAAACTTCATCCCCATTTTATTTTGTACAGCACTCTAAAAGGACCAATGGAGGACACAAAATATTTGAAAAATCTAGACCCTAAACTTCTCTTGGGGATCTCAAGGTCTAGTTGGTGAAAGATGACCTATGTCCTTGAACCAACTAAAGGGCACAATAGAGTGAGATGTAAAAAAACTTTGCAATAGAGGATTTTTTGCTAACAGACTAGGGACTAATCACAAAAGATTTCTTAGAGATGAGCCTCTGAGCCAGAAGTGAAAGATTTGGGGAGGGCATTTTGGGTAAAGAAAATAGCACAAATTGGAATGCATTCTAGGGTCAAGACAGAGCAAACTGTGTACAGGCCATAGCAAAGCGTCAGCCTACAGCCTGAGGCAGAGGGGCCCTGCTTGGGGATAATAACAGATAAGTTTTCATAGAAATTTTCATAGTTTTATAGAAACCCCTGACATTTTTCTAAGGTCATGGCTTAGTCTGCTCAGGCTGCCATAACAAAATACCATAGACTGGGCAGCTTAAACAACCGAAATTTATTCTCACAGTTCTGGAGGCTGGGGAGTCCAACATCCAGGTAGCAGCCCATTCAGTGTCTCATAAGAGCCCATTTCCTGTCTTGCAGACAGCTGCTTTCTTGCTGTTTCTTCACATGGTGGAGAGAGATCAAGCTCTATGGTGTCTCTTCTTCTAGGACACTAATGCCAGCATACAGCCCTACCCTCATGACTTCTAAACCTAATGATTTCCCAAGACCCCTTCTCCAAATAACATCACATTAAGGGTTAGGCCTTACAACTATGAATTGGGTGAGGGTAAGGGGGATTAAGTGTGGGGACATAAACATTCAGCCCATAACAGGTATGTGAATTTATTTTATATATATATATATATATATATATATATATATATATATATATATATTTGATTTTTTACAGAGAGGAAGAGAGAAGGACAGAGAGTTAGAAACATCGATGAGAGAGAATCATCAATCAGCTGCCTCCTGCACGCCCTCTACTGGGGATGTGCCCGCAACCAAGGTACATGCCCTTGACCAGAATTGAACCTGGGACCTTTCAGTCTATAGGCCAATGCTCTATCCACTGAGCCAAACTGGTTTCAGCGGGTCTTGTGAATTTAAATTCCTGTACCTTTGGAAAAGCCAAATAAATCAAGTTTGATGTACAGATTGGTAGTGTACCTTCAATCATGTTTTTTTTTGTTTTTGTTTTTTTTTACTAGAGAGTTTGTGTAATACCTAGTTGCAAGAAAGCAAAAGTGGATTTGCTTTCTCTAAGTTCATTTTACAAATAACATCATGGGAAATGTAAAGTATTCCTTTGGTTAGAAGCCCTGGACAATCCTAATTCTAGAAGATACTGCCCAGTGCTATAGATGTGTTTGAAGCATTCCGTGATTGTTGACAGATTGCTGAATAATTGGGTATGAACACAAATAATAAGCTTACTTTCTACAGCTTTTTAACTGGTAAAGACTGGAGAGTGTTCAGACTACTGTGAAAATGAGGTTTTAATAACTATGCTTTTACCTTTCTCACCCGACTATAAAGTCTGGGAAGTTGGGGTAAATGTTTTCCCCAGAGTCTAGAGTCTAGACCATCACCTACCATGGAAATGGGACTTCGTGCTACATGGACAACTGAACAAATAATTGGGTGCATAACAAAATAATTTATTGACATTTGACTAAAGTGAAATCAGATATGTCTCAAAATTAACTTAGCTGAATCGGCCTAGATTCCTGTAACTGGTGGATCATGCCTTTTTAACAAATTAAAAGCAAACCAAAAAATCAGGGATTTTAAAGTAATTCTTTCACAGGCGTGTTCATTGTGAATCCAATACAGGGATCCTGCTGAATTGGCTGCCTGATGTACTTGAGAGCCAAACTCAACCTTCACATGACAATGAAAATCTGAAGCTTAAATTTATTAATATGTTGCTTTGGCAGAACACCAGACCTTTTAATGGTAAAATATGGAAGGGAAGGTTATTAGTCTCCAAAGACTTGAGTTTGAGGTTGAAACTAAACTGATGTTATTCTTAAAAAGATCTTTCATAAGGAGACATAACTGTTGAGTTGTGAACCTACAGCAATTGAAATGAAAAAAAATAACCCAAAGGGCAGAGACTCAGAGTTTTTAATATGGTGTTTAGTTGGAAGGCTCAAGGGTCAAATATTTAAGTGTTTTAGGGCCCACCTGAGCTATTCATGTCCTGAGTAGCTGCTAGTCAGAGAACTCCTTATCTAGGCATACTTAACAAATAACTTGTCAAAGACACCAGGATCTGATGTGGAAGCATGGCATATTCAAGCAGATGGACTCTGGAAAAGGAGTTTCTAGTAACCATAGCTATCATGATTGAGCATGTACCAGGTATCTATCCAGCCCTGTGTCAAGTGCCCTACAGACTAGCTAATCCTTACAAAACCCCCATTGAGCAGATGAGGAAACTAAGGCTTAAAGATGGGCTAAGTGGCCCAGTCAGCATGGCTCAGTGGTTGAGCATCGACCTATGGACTAGGAGGTCACGGTTCAATTCCCCATCAGGGCACATGCCAGGGTTGCAGGCTCAGTCCCCAAGCTGGGGCATGCAGGAGGCAGCTGATCAATAATTCTCATCATTGATGTTTCTATCTCTCTCTCCCTTCCCCTTCCTCTCTGAAATCAATTAAAAAAAATAAGCTAAGTAAATTACTCCAAATCCCCAAGCCTATAAATAGCAAGGTTTTAGCCTTTGCTAGTGACCACTCCATTTTATTCCACTGCTGCTCAAAAGATGGTCCTTGAGCTGACAACCCAGCTTACCTGTAAACTTGTTGGATATCAAAGTCCTGGTCCCTGCACAGACCTGCTGGATCAGAACCTCTGGTTGTGGGACTGCAGACTCTGTTTTAACCAGCTCTCCGAGAGACTCGAATGCACACAAAGTTTGAGAAAAACATCTCTATTCTACTCTATATCTCCAAATTTTAGTCAATATGTGTATTTTGATTGGCCAGTACAGATTCTTACAAACCCAGAAAATTTATATCAATTCATTTCTTTAGTTGAACAATGTGAACAAAAGTTAGTATGCCAAAAAGCATAATTTCAACAAACAAAATATGTAAAATTAGCCTTAGGGAAAACAATCCAATAGCATTATTATCCATCTAAAATATGGACAAGGGCTACAGTGACTGGAATTCTTTCAAGACTTGACCTACACATATTGATTTGGGATTAACATAGTAATCACTTAGCTCATTCTATGCTTTAACAGATAAAGTAGATTTTTAGTATAAGCCCAGAAATGAGTACCTTGCCAAGAGGGCAAGAGTAGCCATCAGTGTGCTTTGACAAAAGCAAAATATACTCTCATATATGAGAGTGGCAATCAGAATTCCAATATATTGCTATAACTAGTTTTCTAGCCAAATAACTAAATGTATTGACATACTGCTGAGCTGTCATTGGCAAGTTTTACAGACATCGAGATTTTCTAAGCAAGGTTACTGGAAGTCATTCAAATATTTATAACAGTGGTAGGATGGGTAAACTGGAGATGTTCTCTTGCAAAAAAAGTTTTTGTTCCAAACTCTCTGATGAGAAAATATTTGGAATAAAGCACAATAGATTTATGTGCGGACTTATATGGCTGAAATTGATTTTTGTTTCCCTGGGAATTTAGGAATCTTTTTAATAGCTGAGAGCTGGTGTACAGCTGTAAGAGGTTGGCTGAATACAGAGGCAGTATTTATGCCTTCTTGATAGAACGAATGAGAGTTCTCGCTCTGTTTTCCATCTTGCTTTTATGTTGAAAGCTGTGCAGCACTAGGATATAATACTTATTTCTTCAAAATGTTTCTAAGTTGTTGTTCACTGTTTTGTATTTCATCTCGATACTTATTTATTTATAATATTATTAAACCTCAAAAAAAAAAACAAACCCAACCCCATATGTGGGAAGAGAAAAATTTTGCGATTGCAGTTTTGTTCTTCTTTAATAGAATTTATGTGAAACTGAAAATTGTTCAAATCTGTTTCTTATTCTCAAGGAGTGTGTCCATGTCTTGTGATATGATGGCTTAAACAGACGGGTAAATTATATTACACCTCCAAGAAGCTCAATCCAGGGCCAATAAATTGTGTGGCTGAAATATAATTCTGCACAAATTGCTCTTTCTAGCAGATATGTAAAGGTTACTAGTATGTAGATTCTTGCTATTTCTATATTTAAATAAAGCAAATCCAGGTTCACAAGATAATAACATGCTTTTGTCCAAATAAAAATGCAGTAATATTGCTACTAGCAGTCCCTACTTCTCAATAATTTCTATGTTTTTCCTTGACTTATAAATGTATTCATACTGCTTACTTTTGCCTACTATAATTGAGGACATGCTAAAGGCCAGCATTATGCTGGGTGTTTTCTTGTATGTCAGGTTCCAGGAGCAGTACTCATAGGATAATCACTCGAGTAATTAATATTATCTACATACATCTGCTGAAAACCCAGAATGTGTCTGTAAGCAACACAATTTTTGCTTCCTGGGGTCTTATCTTTCTCTAGCAATGTTTTGACATAATATGCATCATCATCTAGTGGAGAGATTAAGAGCAGGAATCCAACTGGTCAGTATAATGTAGTGGTTAAAATCATGAACACTGGTGCCAGACAGCCCTGGTTCCAATCCTCGCTATACTACTTATTATCTATGTGACTGTGGACCAGTCACTTCAGCTCCCTGTGCCTGCATTTCCTATCTCATACGCTATTATGCAAATTAACTTAGAGAGTGCTTGGGGAAGAGCCTGGTGTGGGGAAGTGGTCAATATATAGCAGGCAGCTATCATTGTTATCCTTTGAGCACTCTCTATCACCTGTAAAATGGATGTAATAAACAAACAAATTTTGTGAAATACCTATTACAGGGAAGGCTAGAGGTCTCATGACGTCAAGAACCATGTACTGTATGTCTTTTCACTATTTTATCCTAGCACATACATGCCTGGCATGCAGTAGGTATGAATAAAAACTTAAGTGAATGAGTAAATGAATTAGATACGTAAAGCATTTGGCATTAAATATTTTTAACTATTTTGGGGAGTCCCTTAATAGAGACTGACCTCTGTCCCTAATCTTGGGAAGTCTTCATTCCTGGAACTAAGACTTCCAAGAAGCTCTATCCAGTGGCAATTTGGGTATTCCTGGTCAGCCAATGAGGGAATAACTGCTTAGGCTTTGACTAGAGAAAAGTGGTAAGAGCAATTGGGCCAGAAATCCAGGAGATTAAGGTTCAAGATTAAGGTTCAATTTCCTAGTTGTGTAGTCTTAGACAAGTCATTTCACCTTTTTGGGTCTTTGGAGGTTATTTTACCTTTATGGAGTTAGCAATTGTAAGATGAATGGGTTGGATTGAAAGATCCTCTTCTAAGTTTTAGGAATTATATTGCAACTCTTTATTCCTGGCTAAATAAACAATTTTATGGCTTATTCCTCATGCATGTAACATGCCTATTATACACACATACACATGCACAGATACACACACAAAGTGAGTCAACAGTGCCTGCTGTGAATTTTTAGTAAAACCATATCAGTGTGGTGATCAGCAACCTTCATTACTGAACAACAAAGTAATTTCACCTTTCATGCACTACCTCCCTGTCTCAGCATCACTCTCAGCTAGCTGGTCTGCTAGCTGCTTTTTCCAGGACTCTGGGCTTCTCCATGGGCTCTTTTCTCTGGAATGCCTCTACTCTCCTTAGAAATCTCTGGAGAACTTTTAAAACCAAATTCAGTAGCCTCTGCTTAGTTCTCCTCATTCTTACTGTCTCCACAGCATCTGGTGCTTCTGACCACACCCTCCTTAAAATTCTCTCTTCCTTTATGAGGAAATAGTCTACCTCTAGATGAGAGGAAATACTAAGTTATATGTCAAAGGACATAGATACAGGAGGAATGAAGAAATGTGGCTATCTTGCCCTGGCAGGTTTGGCTCAGTGGATGGAGCATTAGCCTGAGGATTGAAGGGTCCCAGGTTGAATTCCGGTCAAGGGCACATGCCTGGGTTGCAGCCCCATGCACAGTAAGAGGCATGCCAGAGGCAGCCAATCAGTGATTCTCTCTCATCATTGATGTTTCTGTCTCTCTTTTCCTCTCCCTTCCTCTCTCAAATCAATAAAATATATATTTTTTTAAATAAAAAGAAATGTGGTGGGTTCTTGACTTCATTTAGGAAATATTTTACAACATAAGCCCAGGTGGCTTTTGAGAGAATGTTTATTAAAGCTGGGGACAGTGCAACCAAGAGAGGGCTTGAGATAGAAGAAGCAACAGGAGAGGAAAAGTCAGAGAAAAGTGAACCTTAGAGACAAGTTCAGGAGGTTAGCCTGGATTGAGCTGCTGCTGCCCACTGCTCCCCTGGTTTCAAATCTCCTGGGGTCCCTTCGAGTTTAGGAAAAAAGCAGCAAAGATACAAGGCTTGTGCATGGTCTTTCAAGAGCATACCATAGCCAAAACCAGTTTGGCTCAGTGGATAGAGTGTCGGCCTGCGGACTGAAGGGTCACAGGTTCGATTCCGGTCAAGGGCATGTACCTTGGTTGTGGGGACATCCCCAGTAGGGGGTGTGCAAGAGGCAGCTGATCGATGATTCTCTCTCATCGATGTTTCCAATTCTCTATCCCTCTCTCTTTCTCTGTAAAAAATCAATAAAATATATTTTTTTAAAAAAAGAGCATACCATAGCTCCTTTTAATCTCACTTTGGTCTGCCAGAATCCTAGGGGAGGTCAGAAAAGGGATTTAACAGAATATTCATTAACTTTTTAGGTATGTCCTTCATTATATTGATTCATCAAAATGTGCATATAGAGGGGTCAGGGGTTATTTTCTGGTTTTTATTTTTATTTATTTTAGAGAGAAACAATGAAAGAGAGAGAGAGAGAGAGAGAGAGAGAGAGAGAGAGAGAGAGAGAGAGAAACACAGATGTGAGAATGAAACATCTATTCATTGCCTCTTGCATGCCCCCTACTGGGGATCAAGTCCACAATCAGGCATGTGCCCTTGACGGAGATTTGAACCTGTGAACTCTGGGTGCGTGGGAAGACACCCAATCAACTGAGCCACTGCAGCCAGGACTGGTTAGTTTCATTTTTAAATGACGTCATCAAGAATGTCATTGAAGAAGGACCAGGAATTGAGGCCATTCTGTCCCAGGATTTCCTGGAATCTGTTAACCATTTGCTCCTAAGTGTCCTTGGTTAGGGAAGATAAAACCTTGTGATCCATTAGCTGGCTGGGAGTTGTTCAGATTATTTGGCCTTGTTTAATTATTTTGTCTCAGTTTCCCTTACTCCACTTGTCAAGGAACCTCCCTAGCTTCTTACTATCCTGCCTCAAATCTACCCGAGTCTCTAGAAAGCACACAGGCTGGATGGGACCTGAGAGAACCAAGCTCAGACTCTGACTTGGCTGCAGATGCCTTCTGTGACCTTAGACAAGTCATTCAATCTCTCTGGACCTCAGACACTTAGCTCTGAATTCTATATTACTACTAAAAAAAATGTCCTATTCTGTTCTTGTTTGTATCCAACAAAAGTTTATTTCCTTGAAATATTTTTAACGAAACTTTAAAATACTCTGTTTTCTAATGTGGTATTACTTGGGGTCAGCAAAAGGGAAAACATCTGCTTCTATTTCATTCCCTTGACAGGGACTCTAAATATTTGTAATTTACATGAAAAAAAAATTACAACAGTTATGCTGGGTTTCTTTCCAATGAAGAAAGAGAAAAGGTTTTGCAAATGAAAATGATGGAAGCCACCTTACTTGGAAATAATCTGGAGATGGTGTTTGCTCAGAATGGCTCCCAAGAGTCCCCATGTCCTTGCCTTCACCAGGAAGTCCCGATAAATGGATAAATAGACAAGATAAGAGAGGTGTAGGTTGTACGAATCTCTGGAATGTGCTATAAGAAGGGTTATAATGACTGGCTTTGCTGTATGCCTGTCAGTTCCTTTACAAATGAATTGAGTAAGACAGTGGAGTTAACCTGGATGTCCTTGGACTGGCCACCAGGAGCTCTGGAAACAGTATCTTTCCACCCAGCCCCCAGCAGGGCTCTCCAGGCATCTGACTTCAGCAAGGCCAGAGTTTACACAGCTGGGCCTGGGTTTCATGAGGATCCTCATTCTGTGTAATCTGGTTCTCAGTGCTACTCTGGAAACCTCTGATGATGGGAAGCCAATTTAACAGTAAACATCAAGTAAATTCCTATCCAGCCCTCCCATTCCAAATCCAGACCCTTTTATTTCATCCTGGTCCCTTCCTCCTAGCTACTGCCCTCTGCTCCTTCCCAACTCCATGTCTTGTTCACACTTCCTCTTCCTCCTCTTTTTCCTTCTCTTTCTCTTATTCAGAACCAAAGGCTAAATTCTGCCTCTCCCTCGAGCTGGATCCAGGCCTCTGTGACCTCCCCAACACAGGCATGAATTAGCCAACAGGTAGGCTGAGTGTGTGCTTAGAGAACCTGTAAATTGAGGGGTCTTACCCCACCCTACCCCATCCTCACCCTGCCTCACCACTCACCACACACACACACACACACACACACAAAAAAAAAAAAAACCCTCAACTTTAATGGACATACTCAGAATTTTTTCAAATACATTTTTATTAATTTCAGAGAAGAAAGGAAAAGGAGAGAGAGATAGAAACATCAATGATGAGAGAGCACCATTGATCAGCTGCCTTCTGGACACCCAACACATTTCATACAGAGGGGCTTCCTGAGATCTTTAAAAGTGTAAATATTGCTTTCCATGAGAAATTACACATTAAGACAGATTTTATTTAACCCAACCGATATTCTGCCTCTGATAGGAATACTGAAGAAAATCTAACGTCCCTTCCACCAAATCCTCCACTTCTGGTAATAATTTTTTTCAAATATAGCACCAGGAATCTAAATAACATTTTCATGAAACTGATAATTGTTCACTTATATCACTTCTCTGAGAAATCATTTCCAAGTGTGTACAACTATACTTCCTTGTTTTTTTTGTCTGAAATATCACCTTTAGCCTTCCAGGGAGGACTGCCTCTTATGCCTGTATACATGGCTGCTTCATTGGTTTCCATTCTAAGAATCCAGATGCAACTTCTATTCTCTCACTGGCTTTGGTAAGGTTAGCACAGAGCTGATAATAAAACCTGGGCCCCTCAGGCCAGGCCTCTGAGATCCTGGCCGGAAGCTCACCGCAGATGTGTGTCCAATTATAAAATCCTCCTCGAATCTGGGAGCACTCAGCTCATTCATGCCTTCTCAATCTCCTAGTGCTTCCTTCCCATGCTCCTGCTTTTTCTTTCTCCCATCTCTTGCAAACTCCTGTTCCAAAATGTCAGTCAACCATCAGTTAATGGAATCAGAAGTTGCCTCACATTCACAAAACCTCCTGGTCCCGGTCCAAGGGCTCCAATCTCTCCCCTACCCCACCCCCAATTACACCCAGTGTCCCAAGATGACCTCCCAGCTTCCATGACGTAAGAAGACATTCAGAGCAGATTTATAACTGAAGAAACTCATTTGTTATTTTTTCAAGGGACCAAGGAAAGAAAATGTTATGAACAAGGAAATTGTTGGTAGGTTGTTGGCCAGGACCCTGAAATTTGAACATTGAACAATTAATTTAGGGATAATATAAACAAGTTTCACGATACAGATTTTAGGAATATGATAGGAATAGTCTGTTGTTTTGAGTGCTAGAATGTCCCCTCCCCCCCCCCACACACACACCCTAATCCTTCATCCCCACGCTCAGCCCTATTACTATGAGCTAGCCTTGTCCCTCTGACTGCTCTCTGCTTGTTGTTTTCTCCATCTTTGTCCGCTGTTGGAGTTTGGGTGAACTCACTCTGTGATTGGCCTCATGAGGTGCCTTGCTTACATTTATTTTTGTTTCCCATTGTGTCGCCAAAACACAGAATTAAGTTTGTTGTGTGTGTTTTTTTCTACTCTCTCCTGAAAAATTGACTTTTGAAAGGAATATTTATTTTATTTTATTTTTTTTGTTTAAAGAAATAAGGTTCTTCCCATTTCTTTGTCCTCTTTCATAATTACAGACATGGAATCCATAAGGAATCCATTAACGTGTGAGAGGCTTTGAAGCTGCTAGATGGTGTGTGTGTGTGTGTGTGTGTGTGTGTGTGTGCACTGTTTTTTCTTTTTTCTCTCAGAATCTTGCCAACCACTGATTTAGGAATGTGTAAGGGTATATGCCAACTCAATAATCAAAATCATTTTGGTACTGGGAACCTAACTGCAGTCTCTGTAGACCGGTGGAATTTATGGCTTGCTCCAGGTTATTAAGTAATAGTACCAACAGCATTTCAAATACAGAGGAGTCTGATAAGATGTGATCGAATGTCAGGATAATCCATTTTGATCATAAAACAATGCTTGTTTTGAATTCGAAATACTAAAAGCACAAACCGCCTCACAGTCCATGGCCTCCTTCCCTTGACCTGGTATCCGAAGATGACTCAGCTCACGTCAGGAAGAGGCTCAGAACAAACGGCTGGTTCTCTGCTACATCCACATCCCTGTTGTTGTTGTTGTTGTTGTTTTTCTGCACAAATGGGTATCTAGGACCGGCTGTGGGTCAAGCACTGGCCTAGGCCTTTGGATCACACTGGTGAACAGGAGACACACCGCTCCTGCCATGTGGCACTTCCTGAAGGAAGACTTCTCAGCATCAGTAGATGACTTGCTGTGGAGACATTTGAGGCAGATCTGAATAATGTTGAGGTTTGTGGCGCGTAGAGTCCAACCGAACTGTGTTCTGATCTAGGCTATACCATTCCAAGCCATTTCATATTGAACAATTTGCATAGCCTCCTTAAGCTTCAGATTCCTAAGTTGCTGTAGGACTTAGCTCAAGGGGCTATTTTGAGGGTTAAGTGAAAAAGATCCTTCTACATCTTTCAGCAGAGTGCCTGGTGAATAGCCAGTAGTAGTAGTAGTAGTAGTAGTAGTAGTAGTAGTAGTAGCAGCAGCAGTGGTAGTGGTGGATGAGCTACACTGACCCTACGCAGAGAAGGCTACGTTTCCTCATCCTTGGCATGGCAAGTTCATGTGTCCAATCATCACCCAGAGGTCACAGATCAGATCACCATGGGAGTCTCTTCAATTTGGGGGGAATGGTGGAGAGGGGGTGGAAGCTTGTCCAATGCTCATCCTCTGCCTTCTAATGCTGCAGTGCCTCCTACTACCCATGGAAGGAAATGCAGCAGCTCCAGCTCCACTATGCTGAGAATCCCTCACACTGCCTGAGCCCTGACATCACCGACTCCAAAAGATGATGCTCTCTCAGCCCCCCTGAGACTTGCCACCAGTGGCTGTGACTGTGGAAGCTGGCCATCCCGTGGTACAGACTCTTACCCCAAACTCTGCCCTTCGTTTGCAGTGGGAGCCTCATCTTCTCCATGTGAAGCCCAGAATAGTATGTCTAGAACTTCAAGGTTGCTGGAGCCCAAAAGAGTACTCAACAGTCAACACATGGCTGCCATGGGCCCTGATGTTTTGGTAGTGATGTCATGGTTGCCAGACCTCTTCCAGAATGCTTCTGGGCACAAGGGAGGCTGCTCTGCCCAAGCTGTGGTGTGGGGCAGAAAGCTGTGCCCTCCTGGTTCCTCTACACCTGATCCTCTCCAGAGGTTACCACTTCAACCTAGTTGGAGAGAAAAGTGCCCTTGCTTTCCATTCTAGGAATCTAGATGCAAAAACAACCTGTCCACTCCCTTCCCTATAAAGTGAAATTTTCCTCCCAACTCATCTACCCCTACAGCTAGTAGTGTGTGGGAGGAGACCACATTTAAACGGAATAAACTTGAGTTTCCTCCTAATAATAATAGTTCCATGCATACAATACTCATTGAATGTCCAATTACCTACTTGGTGCCAAAGAAGAGACCAATCCAGTCATTCTCTTGGTAGTTTAGCAAGAGGCTGGCTGAGCAAGTCTGTGTTAGCTCAAAGAAGGTACAGACTGATTCCGGAAGCTGATCTCAGAATGTTGGTTCCATCTTTGAACAAGACCTCTCACTAAATCAGGAAATTCCAATATTATAGTATGCCAGATGTTCTCTGCCATCCTTTCCCTATAAATCCGTAGAGTAGTACAGGACAAGATCCTTCTTCTGCAGCTGTTTTTGACATGCATCCAGCTCTGGTTAGTCCAATACACATCTCTGTCGGGTGGTGGCACCCAGGGCACCCATGCACTCTGCTGCCTCTGTGTGCAGAAGCTTGTCCTATAAACCATACTTCACATTCTGCTGCATGTCACTGCTGCCCTGGTGCATGTCTGTGCTGCCCTGGTGTGACAGCATCAGACCCCAGAAATTAGCCAGCAGGCAAGTGTGATCTCAAGATCTCTGTCCACAGGAGCTCACAGGAAAGAAATCCAAGGCAGTAATAGATATAAATACAGTAAAAGGCACCTAAGGCAAGAAAAGACTGACAGGATGTTTCTGTGCCCCAGTCCAAGCAGCAGCTTAGCACCTTCACTATCATGGGTTCATCTGTCCAATCAGCAAAGTTCTAGGGCCACTCACAAAGAGGCCAAACTTGTTTCTGGATTCTTTCTTTCCTTCCCCAAGGAACAAGAAGTCTCCACCCCCCCTTCCCAGCCCCCCACCTCCCCCCCCGCCCCCCCCCCCCCCAGATAACTATATCTCACAAGAATTCCCACTAGGAGCAAAGCCAAAAGGAGGAGAAATTCACTAAAGGAAAGCTAATTTTTGAGAAGAATAAGCCATACCTACATTGATTTCTTTAAGAAAATTAACAGAGAAGGCTAAGTTTTTGCTACACCCATGAGTGACGTTTCCACATGAGCAGACACTCTGAGTGGGTGGAAACATGGCCATTGGCTCTTTGAAGTGAGAGGGCAACCCTGGGGAATTACTCAGGCCTGGGCTGCTGTGTCCAGGTTAGGCTTTCACATGGGTGCAGGGCTGAAGGGAGAGAGGATGCTGAACTCTGGCCTGCACTACTCTCTTAGCTGAGGAAGGGATGTCATGCTTTCATTCCACACACAGATACTTGCTACCTACAAAGCCTACAGGAGGCCACTTTCCCAATTCATCTGCTTAAAGGGGTGCTTTTTTTTTTTTACAATTGATATAATTTGTTTGAGCTAGCAAGCACTTCAATGTCTCTCAGAGCTTTTCAGAACTTGGTATTTCTTTATTTTTTAAATATATTTTATTGATTTTTTACAGAGAGGAAGAGAGAGAGATAGAGAGTTAGAAACATCGATGAGAGAGAGTCATCAATCAGCTGCCTCTTGCACACCCCTTACTGAGGATGTGCCCGCAACCAAGGTACATGCCCTTGACCAGAATCAAACCCGGAACCTTTCAGTCAGCAGGATGACGCTCTATCCACTGAGTCAAACTGGTATTGGCCAGAATAATTGGCCTTATTCATTAAGGAGGGTTTTTTTTTTTAATGAAATATTTTTTATTTTTAGTTCATTGGAAATTCGCAAGCAGTTGTAAGAAATAAAACAAACAGATATCATGTCCCCTTTACCCAAGGTGTAATTTTTCAAACCAACATTCTTTGAATGCTTTTTCTGGGCCAGGCATCAGGAAAGCAAAGATGCCTCAGATGGGATCCCTGGCTCCGGTTCCTTCTATACTCATGGTGAAGACAGACACAACAACCTTTTTGATGAAGTGCATCATGCAACGTGCCAAGAGGGAGTGAGCATCTTGTAGGAAGAGTCCAGGGTTGCGCCTTAGGGGATGCATAAAAGCTTTTTCAGAAGAAATGGATGTTGGAATGGCAACGCAGGCAAAGGTTCAGAAGTATGAAATAGCACGGTGTGTGCTGGGAGTCATTCAAGTAAGTCAGCACGGATGAGAACAAAAAAAAATTCAAGGATGGGAGTTCAGCGGCATCTTGGGAATAAGAAGGAAATGTTGTGTGATCCTGACCTCCCACATTCTATGCTGGGGAAATGAAAACCAGATGGTAAATATGCTCCCAAACATGGCCCAAGATCTGAGAGAAGCAGGAGATAATCTCATTCCAGTTTGAGGAGCCCACAGGACCCTTTGATCATGGCCCACTTCCTTCTATGACCTTCACCCAAAGCCAAGGGCACGATGTCTAGATCACATACTTCCTCTTATGCACAAGAACAGCAATGGCAAGGAAACAGAGTGTCCCCTCTACCTATTTGGTCTGCCTCATTGGGTATGGGTAAACCCAGCTCTCCTTGGCTCCCATGGGCCACAAGTCAGCCAAGAGCCCAGTGAAGGACATAGAAGGCAGTTGATGGTGCTGCTGGCAAGTTCAACAGAGTGTTGCCAAAGTGTGAGCTACAGGGAAGACTACCTGAGCTGGAAACCAAATGGGAAACCTCCATACTTCAAATAAATATACAGCCCCAGAGAGCTGAGATGAGGTAGGTTTACTAAGAAGCTCCCAGGCCATGACTGAACTGAGAAACAGAAGACCTAGAGCAGTGGTCGGCAAACTCATTAGCCAACAGAGCCAAATATCAACAGTACAAGGATTGAAATTTCTTTTGGGAACCAAATTTTTAAAACTTAAACTTCTTCTAACACCACTTCTTCAAAATAGACTCACCCAGGCCATGGTATTTTGTGGAAGAGCCACACTCAAGAGGCCAAAGAGTCGTATGTGGGCTTGAGAGGTGCATTTTGCCCACCATGGACCTAGAGTATTCTGGTCACAGATGTCGCAAAGGGCCAGTGGAGCAAGAAGTGACCAGGTACCCAGGGAAATCATCTCTTCAAAGATAGTGAATTTCAAAGGAGCAGCATGGAACTAGAACACCTGCCTACCTCCACAACAACACAATAAGCAAACCCAGGTACTAACAGGCCATCTGCAGGCCAAGACAGGAAGGGAATACTGGGATACTTAAATGTAAGTGTGCTTGTTATCAGCAGGATGGGGCTCATAAGGGAGATTAGGTAATATACTATATAATAAAAGGGTAATATGCAAATTGACCCTAATACCAATACTGTGAAAGACTGGTCCCTATGATGCAGACTGACCACCAGGGGGCAGATGCTCAATGCAGGAGCTACCTCCTGGTGGTCAGTGTGTTCTCACAAGTGCCAGACAGTGGTGGTGGCAGGAGCCTCTCTTGCCTCCTCGGCAGCACTAAGGATGTCCGACTGCAGTTTAGGCCAGCTCCCTGCTGGCAGGTGGACATTGCCTGAGGGGTCCCAGACTGAGAGGATGCAGGCTGGGCTGAGGTCCTCCCCACAAATGTTTGTGCACTGGGTCTCTAGCATAAAAAATAAGAAAGAAAGCTACATTTTCTTTGAAGAAATTGGTATCCTATCTAATAAAAGTAATATGCAGATTGACCATCACTCCAACATGCAATATGCCTGCCCCCATGTGGTCAAAGATCCTGCCCCTATGTGGACACAAGATGGCTACCACAAGATGGCCTGCAAGGGATGGCAGTTGAAGGCAATCAGCCCTGCAGGGGAGGGCAGTTAGGGGTGACCAGGCTGGCAGAGGAGGGAAGTTGGGGGCAAACGGGCTGGCAGGGGAGCAGTTAGACATCAATCAGGCTGGCATGGTTAGGGGGTGATCAGGATGGCAGGCAGAAGCGGGTAGGGGCAATCAGGAAGGCAGGCAGGTGAGCAGTTAGGAGCCAGCAGTCCTGGATTGTGAGAGGGATGTCTGACTGCTAGTTTACACCGGGGTCCCAGTTTGGAAAGAGTGCAGGCTGGGCTGAGGGACAACCCCCACCCCCACCCCTATGAACTAATTTCACGCACCGGATCTCTAGTATTGTATATAAATTATCAACCCCCTCTACACATGGTCTATGAACACATCTGGCCAGGTTTTAGGTGAAACTATTTTAGTTAAAATATGGAAGTTTTAATAGTATGTATTCCCTATCATGTTGGTACTAAGTGTATAATAATGTGAGCCCATTCTAGGATTATTCCATGGCACCAAAGAAAATGGGATCTGAGGAGGCTAAATACCTAAGTCTTCATTCATTTTTTCACCGAATATTTATTGAGTATCTACAATGTGCCAGGTAGTAATACAATGATAATGATGAAAGATGTAACTAAGTCACTGTGGCATTTGCAATCTCCTAATTTATCTGCCACTCTAGATGTGACATCCCCCCTCCCCACCCCCCCCCCGCCCTGCTTATCACTCAGCACACTGAGCTGAGTGTTTCTCAAGGTTATTTGAACATAAGAATCACCTAGTACTCTTGTGAAGACAAAACAAAAACAAAAACAAAAAACAAACAACCTCATTCTCCTGAATATCATGGAGGAATAATGACTTCATTTTCCTCATTGTCAAAATAGGAAGCAGAGCAACCCCTGCTGCAATCTTATTGTGTGTTTCAAGCAAAATAGCATATGGGAAAGTGCTCTGGAAACCATGGAGATACTTTCCAGTGAGTGGCATCTGGCTGGGCTCTTTCTGGAGGGCCAGAGAAGCCAGTCAGGGCCACTCAGAGCCTGTGGTCTGTCCTGGTGTCCTCCCACCCCACACCCTCTCTCTGGACTCTCCAGAGACAAGACTCAGAAGCCACTCCCAAGCCTCTGTTTTAACTTCATGAGCTAATAGGTCTCAGACTGGAACCAGCCTCAAGTCCACTACCAAGGTGGACACCTGTGTTGTACTCTGGGAGTGCCTAGTACAAGGTTTCAGAGGGCCAATCAATGGCCATACTGTTTTTTTGTGGGGAACAGCTGTGCTTCCCCTGGTCTCTGCTGAAGTTGGAGGTGAACCCAAAATTAGAATGGTGAGCTGTAATGTCTTGGTAAGTTCTCATCACTCAATCCTGCCCACCTCTCCAACTTCCCCTCCTCCTCCTCCTCCTCCTCCTCCTCCTCCTCCTCCTCCTCCTCCTCCTCCTCCTCTTCCTCCTTCTCCTCCTCCTCCTCCTCCTCCTCCTCCTTATGTCCCATAGCCCTGACTATCTCTCCCCTTCCTTTTAGTAACAAAACCCTCCCAATTTTTAACGGGTCAAAAAGTCATCCATAATAACAACTACATTTCCCATTCCCCTTGCTATTATGAGCAATAGCATGTAGGTACAAATGTCATATGGTCACAACCAGGAGCAGTCCACAATAAAAAGCTGACGTGTTGTAGCCCCTTTCTGTCCTGTCCCTTCTTCCACTCTGCTGCGTGGTATTACGGATGCAATGCCTAAAGCTCTAGAACCTACTATTTTGGATATTGGGGGTGAAGCTACATATTGGTAGCACTAAAATAGTGGAGGAGCCTGGAGCCCTGAGCACTAGGTGGAGCCAAGCCTCATGTCTAGTCTTGAACTATCAAACTTCTGGGCTTTTACATAAGAGAGAAATAAACTTCTATCTAGTTTAAGCCACTGTTATTTTGAATTTCTGTTACTCTCTTCCAAAATGAGTCCTAACTGATCTAGTGCCTAGAAGCATGCATTGTGGAATTAGATTGCATAGGTTCAACCACTGATTAGCTCATAGTTATTGGCAATTTATTCGCTAAGTTATTCGCTTCACTACTCTGACTCAACTGAAGAAATGAAAGTAATAAAGCATCATTAACCTTCTAGGATTAGGAAGGAGCTAATACACACAAAGCTTAAAACAGGTAAAGTCTGGCTCTTAGTAAACATCCAGAATAAAAGTGTGCCCAAAAGGAGTAACATTAGGGGTTATTCTCTCAACTCAGAGGTAGACATTTTTTAGTGCAGCAGCAAAAGCAATAGTGCTAATAGTAATATCTTCAAAAATTTTATGGAACACTTTGCATGAATCTTTTCAACAACTCTATGAGTTATGGATTATTATTTGCATTCCATAGAGAAGAAAATGGAATTTAAGGAAAAGAGGTTAAGTAATGTGCTGAAGATCACACAGTTAGTCAGAAGCTGTGATAAGAGTCACACCCAGATCTTTTAGCTCCAAATTCCTTACATTTTTCTGAAAACCTTTACTTGCTCTTCAGTGCAAGTTGTTGTATTGCCATGTTCTATTTTTCTATTATTTCCTACAGCCATACACTTTTGCAAAGGGATTCCCAGGCTGCATTGTTTCTTGTTTTCTGTGTTTTTTTGTTTTGTTTTGTTTTGTTTTGTTTTGTTTTGTTTTGTTTTGTTTGTAAAGGATCAAAAAGGGTGCCCAAATTCCCCATATAATACATTGTGTTATCTGGTTCCTGATGGCTCACGTGTAGATAGGCCCTGTATTTGATCACATAAAATATTAGCCCTATCCCTGGCTGATTTTGCTCAATGATTAGAGTGTTGGCCCTCGGACCAAAGGGTCATGGATTTGATTCTAATCAAGGGCACATATCTCTGTTGCAGGTTTGATCCCCATGTAGCAGGCAACTAATAGATGTCTCTCACATTGATGTTTCTCTCTCTCTTTCTCTCTCTCTCCCTCCCCCGCTCTTTAGTCCTTTCTATTCTCTCTAAAAATCAATGGAAGGAATATCCTCAGGTGAGGAGTGTGTGTGTGTGTGTGTGTGTGTGTGTGTGTGTCCTAGAATATACGTTGGAAAAGGGATTGGATCAGAGCTCAGCTCAGGAATGGAGTGAAAGGAAAGCCTTGATCCATCATGATCTTAATCTGGATAATGAGGCTTGATTTTGAGTGATGTTCCAGGCTCCCCAAAGAAGACCCAGAGTTGAGCATCCGGATGGGTGTGAGGCCTCATGACAGCACACATGTTCTGAATAGACCCTTCTTTTAACAGAAGCAGTTGGAACTGGGGCTGGGAAACTGCTGTGGTATGACCATTTCCCACTCTCCCCGAGGGCAGGTCTGTGCCTCTTATTCTTCTGGGTGGGATGTATGTTAAATACCAGCAAGAATTTGCTTACTCTAATGACTGCTAAAGGAAAACACAATTGTGACTGTAGAATATTGTTATCTGTGCAGATTTGAAGAAAGTATAAAAAATACCTTTCACACATAAAAGATATGAATTGAGCATCGCTATGGCAGAAAACAGCAAGTAAGAAAAAAACATCATGCTATATGGTTATGAGCAGTGAAAACAGCCCTGAGTGCAAATCTAGATTTACTGGTTCAGTGATTTGGGTCCATTTCTGTAACTTTCTGGTCCTCCTCCCCCACTTCTATAAAAAAGAGATCACAGCCCAGCTGGTATGGCTCAGTGTTGGAGCATCAACCCATAAACCAACAACAGGTCACTGATTTGATTCTGGGTTATGGGCTCAATTCCCAGTAAGAGGTATGCAAGGGGCAGCCAATTGATGTTTTTCCCATGGATGTTCTTATCTCTCTATCCCTCATCCTTCCTCTCTCTCTCTCTAAAAAAATTAAAATTAAAATTAAAAAAAGGCCTACCTGTGTTTGTGACTTGAGGCTGAAAGAAAGGTCCAATAATATGGGAGGTGTTCAATATACCAGGGTAGGAAAGAGTAGGTTTACATAATACAAATAAATAATACAATAACTAATAAATAATAATACAAGAATAAAGTGTTTCATGTACTCACAAATGTAAATATACTTTTGCCCACCCCTGTATATTCATTTTATTCTTTTCTCAGGAGTATTTCCCTCTTCTCTTCTGTGACTTCGTGGTTCAGCACTTCCTGCAATTCAAAGGCACTAGAAACTTTCCAAAGGGCTTACATGATTTAATTTCTAGCTTCCAAGCTCTTCCCAGCAGTACTTTCTTAGAGAAGTGAGTGGTCAAGATGGATCAGAAATCAAGCAAATGCTCTGGCTGGTTTGGCTCAGTGGATAGATTATCCTCCTGCGGACTGAAGGATCCTGCGTTTGATTTTGGTCAAGGGCACATGCCCTGGTTTCAGACTTGATCCTCAGTAGGGGGTGTGCAGGAGGCAGTCGATAGATGATTCTCTCATCATTGACGTTTCTATCTCTCTCACCCTCTCCCTTCCTCTCTGAAATCAATAAAAATATATTTTTTTTAAAAATCAGGCAGATGAATTGGGCTTTGCTTGCTGGCCCAGCACCCCCTCTCACATTCCATCTTCTCCACTGTTCTCAATGGGACATGAATAGGATTGTCAAAAGACAGATGCTGCACACAGAGTGCACTCAGTGTGAGATGCGACTATTGCTTGTGAGTCTTACTGTCTGTGGAGATGAGCATCTGACATCTCTATTGAGTGGGCTCCAATGCTAGTCGATGGAATGTTCAGGCAGCTAGAAGCTCAGGCATGGGCTAGGCTAGTACCACCCTGCATGGCCTGGGACCCTCTGTGCCCTCATTTACACCGTGGAAAGATAAGATTAGGTGAAAACTGAAGACCCTCTAAGCTCAAAATTCCTCTGTGCCTGCAATGTAGAGAATTTCTATAAGAGGAACCTTGTTTCTCTGTCCTCTGTTAGTTTCTATGGATTATACACCTCAGTCTTTTTTCTTGTACACCTGAGTGACCAGACATCCCGTAACTTCATTTGTGACCATCCCAATAAATCTAGCACCCATCCAGAACCACACCTAGTTATTAGGATATTATTGACAGTATTCCCTATGCTGTACTTTACATCCTCGTGACTGCTCTGTAAGACCCAATTTGTACTTCTTAATCCCTTCACTTTTTCTCCTGACCCCCAACCCCCTACCCATCTGGCAAACAACAAAAAGTTCTCTGTCTCTGAGTTTGTTTCTGTTCTGCTTGTTCATTTTGTTTGTAGATTCCATTGTTGACAGATATGTATTTATTATGCACCTGAATCTTATTTATACTTTCTCTTGAAGAACAATATTTTAAAGTTTATATAACATTTCTTTTTTTTAATTTTTTATTTTATTTTTTTAATATATTTTATTGATTTTTTTTTGCCCCCCTCCCTTCCTCCCACACATCCCCTCCCTCCCCAGAGTTATGTGTCCATTGGTTGTACTTATATGCATGTATAAAAGTCCTTCAGTTGATCTATTATCTCCCCCAGATCTTCCTCTCCTCCCCGCTGTAATTTGACAGTCTACTTGTTGATATACTGTCTCTATATCTATCTTTTGGTTCATCAGTTTATAATGTTCTTTATTATCCACAAATGAGTGAGGTCATGTGGTGTTTCTCTTTCATTGATTGGCTTATTTCACTCAGCATGATGTTCTCCAATTCCATCCAGGTTGCTGCAAATGATGAGAATTCCTTCTTTTTTATGGCAGCATAGTATTCCATTGTGTAGATGTACCATAGTTTTTGGATCCAATCATCTGCTGATGGGCACCTAGGCTGTTTCCAAATTCTGGCTATTGTAGATTGTGCTGCTATGAACATAGGGGTGCATATATCCTTTCTGATTGGTGTTTCTAGTTTCTTGGGATATATTCCTAGAAGTGGGATTACTGGGTCAAATGGGAGTTCCATTTTCAGTTTTTTGAGGAAACTCCACACTGTTCTCCACAGTGGTTGCACCAGTCTGCATTCCCACCAGCAGTGCATGAGGGTTCCTTTAACATTTCTTTCCTTTGTGGGAGGTTCTGTGTAGGGACCTAGAGTTTTTTTGGGGGCATGGGCAGGGGACAGTTAATGAGGGAGGATGTAGGGGAAAATGACAATATCACCTTAGAAGCAGTCACCCAAATATGTTGAGTTGACTTGAATAGGTCTGCCTGCTTCTTCCCATGAAAATGTCAGAGGTGAGCCAAAACCAGTTTGGCTCAGTGGATAGAGCATCGGCCTGAGGACTGAAAGATCCCAGGTTTGATTCCGGTATGTACATTGGCTACGGGCACATCCCCAATGGGGCGTGTGCAGGAGGCAGCTGGTTGATGTTTCTCTCTCATCGATGTTTCTAGTTCTCTATCTCTCTCCCTTCCTCTCTGTAAAAAAAAATCAATAAAAAATATATTTTTTAAATGTCAGAGGTAATAAGTGAGTAAAGTTTATGTATAGTCCTTTTGCCCCCAAGCCTTTTATAGCCTGCCACATCTTTAGAAAGTCTTATTGTGTCCTCTAAACCCAAAGTTTAGAGAAAAAATATAAATTGGAAAGAACTTATATCCTAAATGCAGTTTGTTCTTTTCTTTACCTGCATTTTTTTCTTCTTCAAAATAAGAGAATGGATGAAGGAAAAAAGAATTCCCTTTTCAACTCATAGGCTCTGGAATGAGTCCCATAAGAATTTCCACCATGGTCACAACCAATGAGAAGCAGTTTAAAAGAGTTGCTTTCGATGATTTTCTGCCTATAAAGGTAAAGGGCAAAAGGGCTATGTTACCTATCCTGGTTCTCTCCCATTTTTTCTCCAAAGAGGGAGAGACAGATCCAAAGGAGAGAGGAGTTGGCTCTCAGTAGCTTTCCATTCAGCTGGAAAAGGAATTGCTTTGGTGCTACGACTTGGGTTTGCCTTTTTTGCCCAGTTTGGGGAGGAATGGCCCTACTGCAATCCACGGGGGGCCCCTATTGTCCATTTTAGGAAATTCATGGGGCTGCGTACAAGGCTAAATCTAAGTCATCTTACACCCTCTCAATTTTTTCTGACAAGGAAATCTCAGAAATCCAAAATAGTGATTCCACCTTTTGAGCAATAGGAGCAGTTTATAGTCAAGTTACATTATTATATCATCAAATTACTATTATTATTTCATACAGAATGTTAGAAGAATCTTTAGAATATTTAGCCAATTGCCTTTTTTTTTTTTAAACCTAAGTGTAGATATTGGTTCTGAGAGATATTAGCATTTATGTGAAACCAACATGAGGTACTAAATCCTGGGTTCAACAAGCATTAAGTAAATGTTAAATAATTAGGCTCTTTCTTGCTGGCCTTCTCAGAGCCTTTAATATAGGTTGGGTGTCTCCCAAGAGGAAATGCAATTTCTCAATAGTACTTGACAACAGAACCACTTTTTATACAAACTTCTTGCAGAGCCAGTATTCCAGAGAACACGCTGGGGAAGAGCTAGCAGAATCAGTGAGTCCCAGGGAGGTGCCAGTGACTAGGAGAGCCACTGTGAAGACCCATCTGGAGGCGCCCATGCTCCCAAAGCTACTCCTTCACCAGAATGCCTCCCCTTATAGTTGAGTCTTAGCATTTCTGTCTCCATAAAGTGTGTTTCCTTGGGGGTGGGGAATGGCATTGCCTTCAGCCAAGGATATTGGGAAAGTGAGGTAAAACCCTGTCAAGCATGTTCCAACTCTTCAGAAAAAAGAATTTGCTTCTGGTATTTTCAATTCAATTTCTCTCTGAATCTTCTGAAGAACTTTATTGTTTTCTAAAAAGACTTAATTTGACACATTATTGTTATGCACACAGCTTTGTGCTAGTTGAATGACACATAGAAGGGCAAGATTGGGTAAGAGCAAAGATTTAGAGGTCAAGTTCTGGGTCTGCCTCATCTGGCTGGCTATATTTGTGTTTTGTTTTTGTTTTAATCTTTATTGTTGAGAGTATTGCAGAGGTCTCCCTTTTCCCCTCATTGCCCCCATCCACTCAGTTCCTGCCCCACCCCAGGCCTTCACCACCCTACTGTCTATGTCCATAGGTAAGATCTTTGGTTAATCCCTTTCCTCTGAGGTTTGTTAGTCTGTTCCGTGCTTCCATGCTTCTGGTTCAATTTTATTAACCAGTTTATTTTGTTCATTAGATTTCTTGTTCATTTATTTTGATTTTTTTGATTCAATTTCTTGATAGATATGTATTTGTTGACACTTTGTTGTTGTTTTTTATTTCTTCCTCCTCCTCTTCTTCCTCCTTCTCCTCTTCCTCTTTCTCCTTCTCCCCCTCAACATTTCATGTAATACTGGTTTGGTGGCAATGAACTCCTTTAGTTTTTTTCTTATTTGTGAAGCTCTTTATCTGACCCTCAATTCTAAATGAGAGGTTCCACCCTCTCTTTAAAAAAAATAAGTAAATGAAGTAAGGGAGGGAGATGTGTCTGGCACCAGGAATTTTGTGAGCAGATGTATCAAGGATAAAACCCACATGGTCTATTTGGGTGGCAGTAAGTAGACCAGCCTGTCTAGAGAAAGGTCTGATGCTAAAGCTTAGCTCTACAAACATGGTAAACAGAAATGCTGAGCTGGCCATGCAACATCAAATAAGCTGTTCCCATAAATTTCCTCATATGCACTCGGCCATGTGCCTAGATTTGAACTTCAGAAAATGTGGACACCAGTAAGTCTCTACTACCATCTTCTCTGCCGTGGAGCTACTCGAAGGCGTTTTCCCAGCGCCCCTGCCCATGGAGACATCCTCTGTGTTCCATCTGTGGCTGCTGTTCAGAGACCATCACTCACTTTGTGTGCCCTTTAAAAAGTCCTTACAGATGGTTTCTGTCCTGCACAGATGGCATTGCAGGGCCAAGCATCTGAGGTTCTCACACACATGGATAAAAAGTCATTGAAAATGAAAAATGAAGAATCAACCTACAAGAAACAGCATGTATACCTTGTACCTTCTCTATAAGCAGCACTGTGCTAGCTTTGGGAGGAAAAAGAGGCATTTATTGAAACCACAAATAAAGATGGGATGTTTTTGCAAAATTAGTTTGCCAAACTTCATAACTTGACATAAGGAGATTTTACTCATCCATTCTTTTTTTATTGGGTGTTTATCACAAAGCAGGCATTTCTATATTCTTTAGAACTTGTGAGGTTACGAGTGACAGAGACCTAACTCAAACTTATGTATGCAAAAGAGGGGGTTATTATGAGAGATAATGTGCCCAGCCAGTGTGGCTCAGTGGTTGAGTATCAAACTCTAAACAAGGAGATCATGGTTCCAGTCCTGGTCAGGGCACATACCCAGGTTGCGGAATCAATCCCCAATAGGAGGTGTACAGAGAGCAGCCAATCAGTGATTCTCTCTCATCATTGATGTTTCCATTTCTCTCCCTCTCTCTTTATCTCTGAAATAAATAAAAATATATATATTTAAAAAGAGAGATAATGTGATATCCTTGAAACCCAAAGGCAGGAATGTGCCTGTGGCATGGGAATACCTGAAGCCAGGAAATCGAGGACCATCCAGGATTCTCTGATTCTTCTTGTCTCAGTGCCTTCAGTCACTCTCTTCATTAGTTTCATCCTTCATTCTAGCTAGTGATCAGATTTCTCCAAGGGATGAAAAACATGGGTTCAATAGCTCCCATATTTACCAGTATATTTATCTAGTTTTGGCCTCTAGAAAAAGACTATCTTAACACTCTCTCTGGTTCGAAGTCAAAAATCCCAGTGAAAGACTCATTGAAAGTCAACTCCAGCTATCATGAAACAACATGATGATACCAGCTGTGGGAACCATGAAGGCGGGGCCACAGGAGAGGAAGCTTCAGAAAGTAGGAGGATGAGGTAGTTGTTACATCTTCCCTTATATACAATATATTTTCCCATGCCAGTCCAATTCAGCCATCAGCCAATAATTTCATTCATTTAATAAGCACCTATTCACTTACTGACTGCCTATGTATCAGGTACTGTGCAAGATGGTAGGGATGAAAAGATGACTCTCCTGATGCTTCTTGTAGGGTTAAGAACTCAGAGATACAAAAACCACAAAATACGCTTGGTTTACAACTCTAGGAACTTACCCTATCACTAAAGAAATACACAAATGCAACAAGTAGCAGGCGTTGTGCTGTGGATGATGAAAGTTAAAGAAGGTAGAAGGTAGTGGGGTCAGTGAGAACTGGAACATTCAGGGAAGCCATCTTGGAGAGGGTGATGTTTCTGCAGGGTCTTGGAAGGGTGAGGATGTTCTTGTTTGTGACTGTGTGTGTTTAAAGTGCAGGGTTTTCACAACATCGCACTGAGGGAGGCCCCCTGCTCAAGGCTCTGCATCTGGAGGCCTTCTGGAATGCAGCCTTTGGCCAGTGGCCCTGTCCTTTCTCGGAGACAGGACTACCACCCACAGCTCTTCTGATAGCCTTGTTTTTTACTGCCACGGGCTGTTGGATCAAAGCCTCTGAGTTTGATGCAAGTTCGGAATAATTTCCTTCAAGGATTAACTCATCTTTCTGGGCTCCAGGAGCTACACAAGCAACATCTGGTACAGCCTGCAGAGGGATCCTTCACCCGAGGAGTTTCAAGTTTCAGCATGTGAGCCATCCTGCTGAATAACATCATCGATGGGAAACCGCACGCAGAGACCTTATCTTGTAACAAGAGCTCTGTGTAAACCTCATGGTCATGTTTTGCACATGACTATAATAAATGGTGCAAATTATAGTAGGTTCTTTAGCACTTTGTGTCTTGCCAGAGGGACTGAATTTCACACTTGTGGGATTGAATCCCCTTGTGGGTTTCCTCTGGGGCCATTCCATAAGCCCATCTGTTAAAATACCTTTCCTGTGCGCAGACCAGCCCGTAGGCTCACATTTTAATGCAGTCACAGGGGATCTCTTGGTCAGTTCCCTTGGTCAGACCACATCTCTCACCTCCCTGTCTGCCCATGCCTCCTAGAAAATACTTGGTTGAGGCCATTTTTCTTGCCTCTCAGTAAATCTTGGCTTTATTTCTTTCTGCTGTGTTTTTGATATCTCTGGTTCTGCCTTCTACATCCCATGGGTTACTCCTATTCCTGGAGTTTTCTTCAAGGTCAAGATTTTACCTTGTTCTTGTTAAAGGTGAAACACTACAGTAGTTAATAGTTGAGTGTTGTGTGTCAGGGATATACTACTTATAGGGGCCTCATTATCATCTCCCAAGATTCACCAGGGAGGACAATGAGATTCAGAGCTTGGTCAAATTGCCCAACTACCAATATGAACCAATGCCTGTCTAACTCCTATGACCGTGTTCTTTTTAAGGGGTAAATTCAGGGACCCAAAGAAATGGTCATGGGAGTCCCACATGAGAATCCCCCTACTTCCACGTGGAGGAGGGAGAAGAAGAAAAGGCTCTGAATTCAAAGAAAAACTTTGAGACATGGTGAACTGTCTGAAGCTGGAATAGGTTGGAGAATTTTTAGACCATTGGCCTGAAGAAGGCTGTTGGCAAATGTTTTCAATAAATCCTGCAGTAGAGTAATGAGCCTAAAAGAGCTCATGTAGTAGGTAGACCAATGCAGATTGCAAAGGAAATGAAAGAGTCACTAGATAGAAGATGGAGTAAAGTAATAAAGAAGGGGGCTGTTCTGTATCTACTGAACTTGCCCCGGGAATAGTTTGAACAAGCCCTCCAGGTGATTCTGATGCACACTGAGATTTGTGAACCAGTGCCATAGCACGGAGCTCTTCAGCTTTGGCTGAACTTTGGAATCATCTAGAACTATATCTCTGCCCCATTTCCTGAAATTGATTTAATTGCTCGAGAGAGTAGCGTTTTACAAACTTTCTGTGTGATTGGAATGTGCAGCCACGGCTGAAACCACTGCTGCAGTCAAACAGGAGGTGTAAAGGGTAATAATAAACACAATGCTGAACTCTGGTTGTGCCAGGCATTGCGTTAAGGTTAAGCTTTTCAAGCTTTCATGGGCATAAGAATAACCCATCATCCCAAGTACTTTATGGGCATTGCTCAGTAACTCCTCAGGACAATCCTATGAGGCAGGCACCATGCACTGAGAGGTTGCAGGTTTGATTCCCTGTCAGGACAAGTGCTCAGATTGTGGGCTCAATCCCCAGTAGGGGGCATGCAGGAGGCAGACAATCAATGTTTCTCTCTCATTAATGCTTTTTTTCTCTCTCTTTCCCTTCCTCTTTCTCTAAAATCAATAAAAACATGTTTAAATAAATGAATAAAAAAGAAGCAATGGATGTTTAAAAAAAAAAATTTAAGGACCAAGATCTCCTACGCTACACTAAGGAATCTAAAATTTATCCCAAAGTCTTAAGAGAGAGATGTATCAACTATGTGTATGAAGGGGTATACAATGTATTGGAAAAGAACCGGACTAAAATCAAGGAAACAGTTGTGAGCTACTGCACTAGTCCAAGCAAATTATGAATGCCTATGGTAGTGAGGGTGGGAATGGAGAGGAGGTAGAGGAATCAAGACCCCATCTAGGGCTGACCACACAATCCCATTTGCTTCAGACGAACTCAGTTTACTCTGGGTACACTTATGAAGAGTGCCCCTTTCATTCCCCCATATGCCCTGGTTTAGATGATCATTACTATTTACCCTGTACATAGGAAATAAAGTTTATGAAATATGCGATGGGAGTGCAGAGTCTAGGTTATGACTCCCAAGTTTCTGCCCTAGTTGACACAGTGGATGGTATTCCCCAAGCTAAGCAGTCCAGGAGGAGGAGCAGTGAGAGAAAAGGTTTTTCTTTAAAAACATTTAAGTTTAAAACTGAGTCATGGAGATGTATCAAGTAAACTGCAACACACAGCATGACAAAAACTCCAAGGAAGAAAAAAAGGGAGATACAAATGGCTGACATCTGGGAATCCTGATGAATGTTATTGCCAAATTGAGAACATTCTCCCTCCCCAAAGCTCAGAATTGTATTAATCTCTGAGCAATTTATTATAGGAGGAAACCTGCCCTTCAAATAGGAGGTCAACATGGCCAGTTACTTCTGGGTTTTTCTGTCTTCATTTTCTCACCCCCAAGTCACTGGTATGTGGGCTTCCAACAGCTAGCGGACCTTTGAGTATCTTAGAAGTAATAGGATTTCAGTTGACTGCGGCCATCTAGACAGGTAAAATAATAATGTGCCACACCACTAGCTGGTTAACTGAGGCAAAAGACCATCTCCCAGTCGACCTAAGCTGAAGGTCAGGGAACAGCAAAATGTTCTACCTGGTTTATAAACCACATGACCCCAAATTCTCACTAATCTCTCTTCATACTTGCCAGCACCTCGGCTTTTCCCTCCTCCACCATATGTCAACAACTAAGTAATTATTTAATAAACCTCAGAACATACCTTTGCTGCTTCTCTTGGCCAGAGAGAGCCGGGATTTTCCCGGTCTCATTTACAAGGTGGCTCTTACTTACGGGTTCCAAGTGCAGTCAAACGGAAGAATAAATTCACCCACTAGAGCCTTTTGAGGGAACTTTCAAACACAACTGTGGCTTTTCAAGTATTAAGAGGAAATGATAGACTGAACTGAGCTCAGGATTCATTTTAATACCTGTGTTAAAGCTTATATTAGTGGCTGTCAAAGCACTGGCCAATTCTAAATACATCCTTCTTCGCCTTAAATCAGATGTCTTGGGTGGTACCCGGAACTTGCTACTCTGGGCTGACCCAAAGCAAAAAGATTGTTCCAGAAGGTAGGAGTAATAGTGATTGATCTTCCAGGCATTCCTATCACTCGTGTTAATAGGAGCCTGCTGAGCAGGAGAGCTAGAACCCGGGACTCCTCTGAGTCCTGAGGTTTTCTCTGCTCCCTGCTGTTAGAGACTCCGATAACTCAGTGTCTCACACCAGACCCACAGGTCTACAAGTTTGAACCTTATCATCCTGGGAGCAGCCCAAATGTCTTCCCTCTGACTCCCCCCTTGAGAGCAAAGAGCAGATCCTTCTTCTCAGACAGAAGATGGCTGGCGTTTATCTCACTGCACCAACCAGAAGCAAAAGACACTAAGACCCGAGAACCTTAATCTTACTCAAAGCCCTCACCCCACAATCTCACTGCCCAATGGAAGTCTTGGACATTCCGTCTCCTTCCCAGGGGTCGTGTGTGGGTGCTAGAGAGCTAATCTCAAACTCCCACCAAAGACTGGGTGTGGCATACAAGCCCCCTCTCTCTATAATATTTCTCTCTCTCTTTTTATCTTTATTGTTGAAACTATTACATATATCTCCTTTTTCCCCCATTGACCCCATCAAGTCCACTCCCACCCTCCGCTCTATTATATTTCTACTCCTGACACCCACTACCTACCTCCTGCCCCTAAGTCTTAGATGCACAGCATTCAACCAGGATCTGCCCTTTTGAAGCAACAACTCAAACATTTCACTCATTTTTCTGACCTTACCAGTGTAGGAATTTCACTCCTCAGTGATTTGTATTATATGACCCCAGAAAATTATTTCATAATCACATAGTGATGGTTGATAATCCTATTGTCCTATTGGAAAAGGTTGACTGTAGGAGACACAGCTCTGGATTTTGTCCTGTCCCATCATTTGAAACTTGGTGACAACCTCACTGTACCTTAATTTTTACTAAAATAGACTAATTATAAAAATGTGCCTTCAATATGGTAGGTTCTCAGTGTTAATGGAACATGATGTGAGCAGGTAGACAGATGTTCTTAGTGGTTAAGCCAAAGTCCCTGAATACCTGATGCTGGGAAGAAAAGAAAAAAAAAAAAAAGGATGTCTCCCCATAGGTAATTCCAAATAACATTTTCTTTTTCAAAAAAACAAAAGGATTTTTTAGGGCAGTGAAAATACTCTGTATTATACTACAATAATGGATGCAGGCCAGTATATATTTATCCAACTCCATAGAATGTGTAATACCAAGAGTGAACCCTAATGTAAACTATGGACTATAAGGAATGATAATGTGTAGGTTCATCAAGTATAGCAAATGTACCATTCTGGTAGGGAAGTCTTGAATGTGAGAGGGTGAGGAATGTGAAAGAATTCTGTACTTTTCACTTAGTTTTGCTATGAACCAAAACTTCTGTAAAGAGTCATTAATTTTTTAAAAAAATTACATAGAAGGTACTTTTAAGCAAAATTAAAACCTATGATTTCTCAAAGCTGGAGTTTCCTCTCTTTCTCTTTTTGTATACCCTGCACTGCTGATGTCCTCCACTCTGTGGATCATCCCACATGGACCACCAACCTACAAGGTCAGGGAGGGCCAAGTGGTCTGTAGACTCCCCAGTGCCCTATAATGAATGAGTCCCTTTTGGAGAATATCGTGGTTGATGACTAATGTCTATAAAAGCACAATGTTCTCAAAAAGATAAGGAGGTGTAAGTGACGTGGCAGCCCTTCAAAGAGATAACCCAAAGGAAAAGTGGGTAGAAAGGGGACAAGATGAGAAAAGGTAGAGACAAAAGCCTGAGCTCACAATGAAAAAAGCCAAAAGAGCTCGAGACACTCTTAATCATGAAAAGGAGTAGCAGAAGATGGAGATAGAAGACAGTAGGGTTCTGTTGTCTGCAGAAGGGGAAGCAGACAGCCTTGCCTTCCCTGCCCTGGGTGTTGAAATCAAGGGAGATGAGAGGGAGAGTGTGTGTAGACCAGGGACAAAGTCAGCTGGCTTCTATCCTACACTGTCTACCACAGAACCCGCAGCTGTGCCTGTGGATGAATCAATGAGTCACCAAGGAAAAGTGAACTTATCGTTGGCATCCCCAGTTTAGAAGAAAGTGTGGAAAGAGTTGGAAAGATTTTCAAACAAAAATACTCAAGTGAGAAGATTCTAAAGGCAAGATGATAGTCAGTGTTGGTCAGATTAGAGATACAGTTCCCGTTTGTCCCAGCATTCCCCTTTATGGGAATTTCTCCCACAGATTTCCTTCGGCATGTGTGCAATGATGTACCTATGATGTACAATGATGTCGCTTGTAACTGCAAAAGTGTGAAAACCACAAGGTTGTTCATCAAATAGAGGACTTGTTCAATAAATGAGGGCACAGCCCTGCAGTGGAATACGGTACATGTGTAAAATAGAAACAAGAAATGAGAAAGCTTTCTGTGTATTGACAAGGAGACATCTCTAAGATCCATTGCTTAGTCAAAAAAAAAAAAAAAAAAGGAAGGCTCAAAACTATAGTATGCTACTTTGGGGATAGAAGTTCAAATGGAAACATTTCAAAATGTGTTTCTGCTTGTGTTTTGTGTTTTTATAAAAGGTGAGTATCTGCAAGGAGAGGAGTGAGTTGAATAAATGTGGGTAGAGAACAATACAAAGGCTTTTGCACAGAACCCCTTTTTACAATATATTGTTTTGTTTTGAATCATGTGAATATTACTGATTTGAACATTTTAAATAGTAACCAAGATAGATAGTGAGAACCCACTATCTAGGTATTTTGTTGTCACCCCAGTACAGCAAGTTGGGAAGATAGGAGTGCATTGTGTTTGCATATCGTTGGTATCTCCCCTCAGCATTTTCCAAGCGTTGAATTTTGGAGGTCACTCCCATTCCAGCCCCAGTATCACTTGAGCATCCTGCTGCTCTTCCTTTTAGAAGATGAGTCTGCTAGGGTGACCCAGACGAACAGAGACATGATTCTCTGGCCTTGAAAATGCGGGGCACTCAGAGTCAGACCAAGAGTATGTGTGTGGGGAGACGGCTGGACTCACCGATTGCCAGAATCAAGGGTGGGAGAGAACGGGATACCACTTATCTGCCTCACCACTTATCTTCCTCATTCCAGACCCAAACACCAGACCAGTATGTCTCCAACTGAATAAAAACTGGGAACATGGGATAATGCCACATGTGAAGAATGTGTGGAATCCCACACACAACACAACAGTGATATACTTCATTTAGTTTATGAAATACAATATCTGTGGAATCCTCTTGTGTGATTTAAAAAAAACAAAAAAACAAACAAACAAACAAACACTTGATTAGAAATTAGGGGAAAATGGATTCCCAACTGGAATCTGATGCCATCTGGCAGTAGAATCCCTTGCACGTCATTGAACTTCTCTTTGCCTTCCTCATCTAAACATGTGAAAATTTTTAAAAATATTTTTATTTTGATTTCAAAGAGGAAGGCAGAGGGGGAGAAAGTTAGAAACATCAATGATGATAGAGAATCATTGATTGGCTGCCTCCTACACACCCTCTGCTGGGAATCTGAGACCACAACCTGGGCATGTGCCTTGACTGGAATCGAACCCGGAATCCTTCAGTCCCCAGGCTGACGCTCTATCCTCTGAGTCAAACCAGCTGGGGCAAAACATGTGATAATTGCCTAACCAAGTACACAAAGGTTAAGTAAGAACACAAGAGGCTTGAAAAAGTACAAACATAACTTTGAAGTTAACTGAAGGCATGCTTATTACCTACATGGCTTACATTTTTTTTTCTTTCAACCTGAAAAGGTTGTCAGCAAGTACACTGTGGTTTACTTTGAAAGAAGTTAGGTTGTCTTTTCTGGCATATGGGGGTGGGGCAAGGGGGCTTTAATTTCACAATAGGATCTTGTTTTGTGTTTGTCCAAGATCCATTTCTCAACCCTTCTGAGAAACAACTTTCACCCACCATCATTTTAGTATTGTAGTTTGGGTGGGTATTGGCCCCTTCCTGCTCCAGAGGTGGACATGTGACCCAGATCTGACTAATCAGAGCATCCTGCCTTCCACAGCTATGGGATGGGCATGTGACCCAAGCTAGCCAATCGCAGAAAACGAGTTTCAACTCACCAGCTATTGTTGGAACTACTGAGAAGTCCTCCCTTCCCACTGGACAGGTTGTGGGCCTGGGGTTTCCAGAAACCATCTCACTCCGGCCAGAGGAAAGCCTGGCTGAGAATGACGGCAACAGAGAGGAAAACAGAGCTGACAGGAAAGAATAAAGAGAGTCCTGGTGGCACTTTTGAATCCAGCCATCCCTAGAGCCAGTTCCATCTCTGTACTTCTGTTACTTGAGTGAATAGATACCCCCGTTTCCTTTAATGAATTTGAGTTGTATTTCAACTGAAAGTCTTAAATGATGCAGATTTCTGATACTAATGTTCAAGAATCTCTACAAAGATGCCTGGTGGGTTCTAGAAAGATTGAGGGGATCTCTTTGGGAATTATACCATCATCTAACTGTACATCTGAAACTAATATAAAGTAATATTGAATGTGAACCATAACTTTAAAAAATAAAATAATAAGATAAATCTCTACAAAGATAAACCATTCATGCAATGTTACATAAGTTAAGAAAAGGTAAGGTTTAAATTAAACCTTCATAAATTCCAAAAGCACTAGAATTGTTTCCCTGATAAATACATATCGTTGTACCCAGGCGACATATTATAATTTAACAGAGACACAAACTGCTAAAATAAAGAAATACTTCATTTTATTTGATTCTTTCAGCCATGAAGTGCAAGGAAATGCAAGCTCTTGGAAATGAGAAATAATACCGAAATGTGGAACAGACCAAGGTTAAAGGTTGTATGGGATCAGCAGAAAGTGGCTGTCTGAAGTGAATTTTGGCCTTATTGTTGGCCAGGCCAGGTATACCATTTTGTCTAGCCCCAGTAACAATTTCTGTGATAACTATCCAGAGTGAAGTTGTCAAGAGACTAGAGAAGCTCAAACAATTGAAATGTTTACAGTACATGAAACAAAAAGAGTCAACAGCTATCGATTCATCACTTAACTGGCAAACAGAGTAAATCTCAGTAGGCAGCACTACAACTATCCCTAGTCATTCCTTTATGTGTTCACTGATTCATTCTTGCAGTCAATGACTGACTATTAAGCACCGACACTGTACCAGGAGGCGCCTGGATTAAATGCTGGAGTTATAAGGATCACGAGTAAGGCATAGACTCTGCCCTCAAGGAGCTCCCAATCTACTCTCGCAGAGAGATGTGGGGAAAGTGGCAGACCATGCACAATGAGGTGCTGATAACAAGTCTGTCCAAAGTGAGACCAACCATGAACTACAGTTCCCATGGTAAAGGCACGTGGCATTCCTCCTCCTTTCAGAAAAAAACAATTGCTGGACATAGCTTTGATTAGTCTTCCAGTTGCAGGGTGAGCATGGGAACCCACAGCATGGAACAAACCGTGTATCCCCTCGGTGCTCCGCAGCGGGACCTGATAACCATTCCTGGGTCTGTCGTAACTTGGCAGAGGTTTGGTAGTAAGTGCAAGTCTCCTTCCCATAATCCCGCCTTCTATGAATGTCCCTCTTTGCTCAACCCAAATCCGGAGAGGTTTTCCCTTTAGCTGCTCACATCCATGTTACTCTGCTGTTGAAAAGTTTCTGATTTCTAACCAGCGCTGCTGAGTCATCCCACCTGGCCATGGCAGAGCATGGACCCATGAACCAGGAGGTCACAGTTGGAGTCCCTGTCAAGGCACATGCCAGGGTTGTAGGCTCAATCCCCCAATAGGGAGTGTGCAGGAGGCAGCCAGTCAATGGTTCTCACTCATCTTTGATGTTTCTTTCTTTTTTTTTTTTTTAAATATATATTTTATTGATTTTTTACAGAGAGGAAGAGAGAGGGACAGAGAGTCAGAAACATCGATGGGAGAGAAACATCGACCAGCTGCCTCTTGCACACCCCCCACTGGGGATGTGCCCGCAACCAAGGCACATGCCCTTGACCGGAATCGAACCCGGGACCTTTCAGTCCGCAGACCGATGCTCTACCACTGAGCCAAACTGGTTTCGGCTCATCTTTGATGTTTCTATCCCTCTCTTTCTCTCCCTTCCTCTCTCTGAAATCAATTAAAACACACACACACACACACACACACACACACACACACACACACATATATAGTATATATATATATATATATATATATATATATATATATATTAAAGTATGCCCATTGCAAACTGCCAATCAGCAACAAAGGAAAAGCCTCTGGCTCTTGGGAGCAAGGCAGAAGTTCAAAACTGAGGTTTGCTGTGGAGTGTTAATGTGTACAGTGGTATTAAGGCTTTTAGATAGAAGCATTTTACTTATTTAGATCATGTAAAAAATCAGTTAGTGTTATTTTATTAGCTAAATCTTGATGATCACTAACAATTGAATTGTACAAACACCCTCATGTGAAATTACACAGTTTATTCTCAAAATATCCCAAGGTTACTTGTTAATAAATTCCTCATTTAGTGTATTTCCAGAAATCACTCACACACAAAGAAACAACAAAACAGAACCTGTACAAAAATAAGAGCTCTCCATTTTCCATAACACCTATCTTTCGTGTAATGAACTTGTGAATATAAAAAAAAAAGTACCAGTTTAGAAAATTATAAAAACATTGCTACGTCATAAGTACTCTACATTCTTTAGGAAAATATTCCTTTAGAAATAGGACAACTATTAAGAATCCTTTGTGAAATTCAAGTCCTGGATGTGCCACAGATGCCTGCCTGCCGCAGGGCAGCATTCATACCCTATCTGTCCCCCATGCCACGTCTAGAAACTGCTTGCGACTTGCCACGAGTAAAATATCATTCCTCTTTCTTCAGATATCATTATTAAGTTCTGTGGATATCTTCAGGGTGACACTCTATTAAAAAAAAAAAAAAGGCAGAGAAAGGTTTAAAAGAAGGTCAGCAAGTCCAGTACCAGCTATTCAAGTGCCCAAAGCTTTGCAGTCCCAAAGACATGACCTGTGACTGGTGCTAAGCTTGAGTTGAGTCCTCGAGAAGTTTCTTGGCTTTCTATATATTTTTAGCTAGTCCCAACTCATTTGATTCAAAATATAAGATTTTTATCTGTGGCCAAATCTACCAAGGTTCCACCTTCTCTCTGCCTTGGGGACATTTTGCAACAACATACTTTTATTTTTTCAAAAGACATATGGCCTTGGCTGGGTAGCTCAGTCAGTTAGAGCGGTGTCTCAACGCACCAAGGTTGTGGGTTTGATCCCCGGTTAAGTCACATACTAGAATCAACTAATGAATGTATAAACAAGTGGAACAACAAATCAATGTCTCTCTCTCTCTCTCTCTCTCTCTCTCTCTCTCTCTCTCTCTCTCATCAATAAATAAAAAGTTTAAATAAATAAAAAGACATACGTATCTCCATGGGGGGGGGTGAGTGGCTGTGGGCAAAGAGGGGGGAAATGTGGGACATCTGTAATAGTGTCAACAATAAAAAATAAAATAAATAAAACAACATAAAAAGACATATCATTTGGAACCAGTAAATGAGACCTCCTAAAAATAAAAAATAAAAATCAGGATGTATAAGTATAAACATCAAATGGCAGAGGACACTGGGAACTTCATTGTTTGGGAGAGCTGTTAAAGCCGCATGCCTCTGGGAATAAACTAAGTTGCACAATACATATTTTTTTCCGAAAGCATAATAGTAAAAAGAAAGACAAATCATGCTCTTTTTTTTTTTTAATGCAAGAAATTCTCTATGGATATTTCCCATCCTGTCAGCAATTTATAACATTGAAATTAATAAATACCTACCTGGAAATCATGGATGAACGTTAGGAAGTAAAAAATAAAACCGAAGGCCACTGTCCATTCACAGATCGCACTCACCACGTGATATGCATAATCCTAACAGCAATGGGAAGGAAACACAAGTTAGTCTAAAGGGATTCATTTCTGAGCAGAGGAGGCTGTCCGGGAGCATCAGTCAACCCCTGGAGCAAACACAGCAGCAAGGTTGTGCAGGTGAATGGCAGGGCGCTTGTCCAGTTAGAATGTGGGTGCAATTATTCCCAAAGTACTTTCTCCCTCCTCTATGCTCAGGCTTTAAGACTTGTCTATAGCCCGTCTGGCATGGCTCAGTGGTTGAATGTCAATCTATGAAATGGGAGGTCAAGATTCAATTCCCGGCCAGGGCACATGCCAGCGTTTCAAGCTCCATTCCTTCCATAAGGCATGCAGGAGGCAGCCGATCAATGATTCTCTCTCATCGTTGATGTTTCTATCTCTCTCTCCCTCTCCCTTTCTTTCTGAAATTAATAAAAATGTTTGTTTTTAAAGGCTTGTTTATAGAGTTTCAAAAAGCAAAAGAAGGGCCAAAAATGGCTAGGACTGGGAAGCCAATGCGGACTCCACAGAAGGCAAAACTTCCCATGCAGAGCAGGACTTGCTCTCTAATGGCTGGGAACCCCCAAGTTTTCCAAAGACGAAGTGTATGTATCGAGAGGAAATTGGCTAACTGTCACCACTGGGTTTTGTGGTCTCTGCTGCTACAGAAAATGTCAGTTCAGACAATAGCCCGGCATACCATTATATGTAAGCATAGCAACAAAGCAAACGCTAACAGGACATCTGTACAGTCACTACCTTCCTGGGGGCAGGAAGGAGAGAATGGGCAGCAAGAATGAGAATGGCTTTCATGGAGAGTCCAAGGTCAGCTGCCTAAGGAAGCCGGGAGATTAATAAAAATCAATGGAACTGAGAGTTGCAAAGAGAGAGGGAAGTGTGGAGGAAGTCCATGCTTACCAGCTCAATCGCATTTTCACCAAATGGGAAAATATGACACCAGGGTTGCTAGTAAAAAGTGAAAACAGAAGTGTGTGTGTGTGTGTGTGTGTGTGTGTGTGTGTGTGTGTGTGTGATCTCCTGATTTTGAAATGCTGGAAACTTTTTAAAAAGCATTTTTAAACCCCGTCTAAGTAAAAACTAACACCTGCGTTTTGACATTACCCATTAGCCAAATCAGGCCTGTGGACTGCCAAGTCTGATTTCAAACTATGACATGTGGCTTTTTGTTACTTTACCTCCCTCCCCCTGCTTTGCTTTCTGCTATAGATTACAAGTGTGAATAAACAAATGGTACTGGATTGCAAGTCAGGTCTATGAGGACAGTTGTTTTCTTTGATCCAGTTTCCATCCGCAAAGACTAACTGAGGAACATCAGACTCTCAGACACCTCTTCTTACTCCCCCCCTTTCCAGGACATCACCATCTACCCGCTCTCCTTATCCAGGTCGCATTGGGGAGAACCTGACCACCTCACACTAGGGGGTAGAGAACAGAAGTTGCCCCCTCTTGGTGACAGAACCAGGGGATCTGCCTCATGCCCTTATCATCCCGGGACAATAAAGATGGCTTATACAATGTTGGCAGAAAGTTCTTTAGCATGATGCTAATGAAAGCAAGCTGACCCAGAAGTCCAGACTCCATTACCCATGTGTGAGTACGGGCAAAGCTCTAGTCTCCTTGCTCCATAAAATGAGACCATGCCATTCTAATTCCCACTCTCCCCACCAAGTTAGTCAATGCACAAGCCTGCATTATGAAAGCCCTAAAGCAGTGCACATTCATTCGAGGCAGCACCTAAATGCTCATTCCATTCAGTGAATTAATGCAAAGGACTTTCTTTTCATTTATTGATATTGGGAACAGAATGCAATCTAAGAGCAGCATGGTAATTTATGGAGTGAATATAAAAAACAGGTACTTTTAACATTTTTAAGATGAAATGAGAATTGAAAAGCAAAAAGGCTTTTTAACCAGCCTGGGGATATGTTTTGATGAACCCTTCCGAGCAGCTGATTTTTGTTTGATTTGTGGGGGAAGGTCTCCCCCGAGTGGTTGAAAAGTAAAGTACACCTGAGGTTGCTCTGCTGTGAGGTCTCACTCTCAGGAAGCAATAAGCAACCATTTGACAGGTAACTATCATGCCCATTCACCACCAGTGGCCAGACACTCAACACACAAGCATGGAATCATGGAACAGACTGATGAATCTCTGAGCGGGGAGGAGAGGGGGAAGAAATTACCCAAAGATGTTATATGCATACTAGAGGCCTGATGCACGGATTCATGCACTGGTGAGGTCCCTCAGCCTGACCTGCAAGAATAGGGCTGAAACCGGCAGTCTGACATCCCATGAGGGGTGCATGATTGCGAGAGGGCACAGGCCAGGCCAAGGAACCCCACCAGTGCATGAATCCATGTGTTTTATAAAACTTTTCTGTGTTTTATAAAACTTTTCTGAATCATTCTCTTCCTCAGCATCTTCAGCCTCTCCCTATCTCCTGCAGGCTCCCATTGTATGCCAGAATCCTCCTCTGACCACGCTCTCCCCTATAGCCTTCATCATCTCATTACTCCTCTCCCTCTCACCTCCAAATGTTCACAGACAGCTGGATAAAGGAAAGACTCCTCTCACCATTTTTTTTAACCTCCTGCAATTGGCTTTTAACTCCACCATTCCTAACTGAAATTGCATTTTGGATAACATCAGTAACTCCACCTCTCCCTTGAAAAAAATGTTCCTAAAAGAAACCAATAAAACAAACACCCATTCCTGCTATTCTTTCACCAACTCTTCTCTCCAGGGTGTCATTCATTCTCCACATGGCATCGAGATGAACCACCGCTGCAAGTATCGAATGGCACAAGACCATCTCAAATCTGAACATTCAGTCCTGGGTGTTGTGATCTTTGGTCTGGAAATGACCACTCACTCCACCCTAAGCTCTGACGGCTCTCAATCCCACCAGAGGTCCAGTCCCATGTGTCCAACTGGAAATTTCTCCTTGATGTTTTATTATAGCCCCAGATTCAACAATTCTGAAACCAAGTCTATCCACATCCTCTGGGAAATAATCTATCCTCTCAGGGATCTTATTTCTCTCTGTTCATGGGAACAAATTCTTTGGTTCACCCAAGAAGTCCTATTTGATTCATCATGTTCTTTGATTCTCATGTTAGTCACGTGCTAGTGTTCATCAAATATTTTCCCCCTATTACTCCCAATCAATCTAGACTGATCATGATTTGAAATCTGAACTGCCTTTTCTATCGCCCTAACTCTGTGCTCCTTCTCTTCAATCCATCCCAGGCATTTCCTCTAACTAATATTCATCCAATAATATTCTTTCCATTTACTTCCCTCAGAGGCAAGAGGGGGGGAGGACGGGGGAGGGGGAGGGAAGAGATTACCCAAAGATCTTTTGCATTACCTATGCACACAGATAGTAGGGTGATGAAGGCCTGAAGGAGGGTGGGAACCAGGTGAAGGGGCACAGTGGGAGAAAATGGGGATCTGTAATACTCTCAACAATAAATTTTTTTTTTATTTCAAAAATAATCCCAGGAATCATTTGGGATTACTCCAATAGCTTATTATGACCCATGAATTGCCAAATGGTTGGACAGTAAGTTACTTACTTCATATTTTGCAACTTGTTCTAAGAAATGGCAGTGATCCTTTCTTTCTAAGAAGGCTTCACACAGCCACAGTCTCATACCACCAGTCTTGACACTCATATTGGAAATGACTTGAATTTTACCTTTTCTTGTGGATTCCACTCCAGCTTGGTTATGGAAATCAGTGAAGCACAGGTAATCACTAAAAGAAGGAGAGTGTTAAGGAAAGTACTGAAGAAAATAGGTCCTTTAATGTTAAGACTAGATTATTCTTCTAATAGTATCATTACAAAGTATTAAACATGTTTCACCTCACACCCATTAGGTTGTGAAAACAACAAGTTTTGATGCAGATGTGGAGAAGTTGGAAACCTTGTGCACTGCTGGTGGGAATGTAAAATGGGGCAGTCACTGTGGGAAACAGTACAGAGATTCTCTCTCATCATTGATGTTTCTATCTCTCTCTCTCCCTCTCCCCTCCTCTCTGAAATTAATTAAAATGTATTTTAAAAATCGAAGAGATATGTCCTACACCTGACTATGGGGCCAGCCTAATAATCCCAGGCACTGAGTCCATTGCCCTCGATGGACAGCAAGGACTGCACAAAAGTAGTGACATCCATTTGATTGAACCTTGAAGGCAAAAGAGAGAGAATTGAGATGCTCTTAAAAAGTTAAAAATTCAAAGTGTTGCCTCAATGCCAAGCTTAGAGCCTCCTCTAAACTCGGGGTCAGCACCTCCTCTGCCTATCCCCACCCCCATAGTTTGCAATGCTGAACCCTTCTCCGTTTTTTTAAAATAAAGCATAGCAGATTCTCTAACCCTTTTATGACCATACTTCTGTTTCTAATAGTTTTAAAGCCTCTTAATTCTTTCATTTATTTGTTTTTTTAGTTCCCTGTTCTGGGCATCAGGCACCATGTTGCAGGGAGAAAAGGAAGAGGTGGGGAAACCCTGGCTAAACGGACTTGGTCTGAACTCCCAGAAACCTCACAATCTTGTTGAAGGAAGCCCAGGGTTGTGCCATGTGAGAGACAAGAACAGGGCACTGTGATGAGGCCGAGGAAAAAGTATTAATTTAGGGTGGAAGGGGGTTTGAGGTGTCAGGGAGGCCTTCCCTGAGTTGAAATTACTCTAAGTTATGATGTTTGAGGAGCCCTCTTAGAGCAGAGCTGCCCCACAGAAACACAACGCCAGCCACATGTGTAACATTGAATGTTCTACTGTAGTCACTGTGTAGTAGGCAGTTAGACAGGCATGAGCAGACTAGGAGCCATAGGCCAGGTATGGAATGTCACCAGGGCAGAAAGCCCGGGGTACCTAGCAACCAGAAAAACTAGGAAAACAGGGACCTTACACCAGGGTGACCTTTTCTTCCCTATTGAGCCTTTCATTTCTTACTAGTCATGAGGCAGACCACCTCCCCGCCCCCTGTACCACCACCACCACACACACACACACACACACACACACACACACACACACACTTAGAGGAGGAACAAGGTGGGGGGAGAATAGTCTCATAAGACTCCTTCCTTGCATGACCACTCCCTTAAGCAGTAAGTCCTCAAGACAATGAGGTTCTGACACGTTTCTAATGATTTTAGAAGCACAGCCTCAGGTGTGTTGACAACAGAGACATAGTTTTGGTCAAACTGGAGATAACATCTAGGACTCAGCTCCAGGCCCAGAAAAGCAGGAAGGCCAGGAGGGGCAATGCATGGCTGACATTAGGACCAGCTTTGATGACTACTGACTTCCTGCTCTGGCACCTATCAACCATCACCCTGAAATGACACACCTGGGAAAGCTGATGGATATTCTATTGAGATTCTCCCTAGGACCTCCCCTAAGATCCCCGCCTTTAAAGAGGAGATAAAAACCCTTGGATGGAGGACCCAACTCTCTCTCCTTCCATCGTACCCATCCTCCCTCCCTCTCTATCTCTTTCTTGAGCATATCAGGCCTTTCCCCATCCCTTTTTCCCCCCAGTGCATGATCTCTGGGAAACACCCCCAAGCCTTTCCCCCTCTCCTTCCCCAACGTGCTTTCTCTGCCTTTGTTTTTCCTATGCTCCAAGGGCCCTTCTTTTGCCTCTGTAACTTGTTTCTGAGCCCACGAAGCCCAGCCGGCTCACTTCTTCCACTTCTACCTCTGTGACTTTATAAATAAACTTCTGCTTGTATTTAAGTCTTGGCTCTGAAATCTTTATTAGCCAGAACTCAAGTAATGAGGTTGCTGAACCGAGGTCCATTTGCCAGTAACATTCTGGCGTTGTTTCTCAGCTAGCAGCAACATTGTAAGAAGATTAAAAAACAAATGAAATTTAATTTTAATGACATAGCTCCTTGAACACAATAGATAAAAAAAAATATTACCAGTTCAACATATAATAATACAAATAATTATTAATGAGATATTTTACTCTTTTTTTTTTAAGTCTTTGAAATCTGGGGTGTGGTTTACACCATAAGCCGTCTCAACACAGACTAGCCACATTTCAAGTGCACAATAGCTACACGTGGCCTGTGACTACTGTATTGGCCAGGAAAACAAGGTGGAGGGGGTGGTATTCAGCCAGGAGAAGGGCAAGGGGCAAAAGCAGGGAACAGGAAACAGTGAAATCTTGGGGAATCTCAGAGCACATGTCTCAAGCAAGGGAACCTGGATCTTGTGCTATTATTTTGTGAAGGTAACACTGTAGAAGCCGGCACAAGACAGAGTTCACCAGGAAAGGCCTAGAAGCCTAACTCTAATGAGCCTCAGTTTCTTCAGTAGTTAAATGAGGCTGTTTCATAGAAATACTACAGTAAAGAGACACAAAGGCATTTTAAAGATGCTTTGAAATTTTGGTGAAAGAATATAAATACCATGTCTAATGCCAAAGACTTTTCTATATGAAGAATTTGTTCAAGGTAATGTGTGATAGAGACATGTTCTGCTTCTGTGTGGGGCTGAAACCCCTTGGCATGGCTAAGAACTTCTAGAAACAGGAACTCCTAGTATTCGAAACTCTGAGGCCTGAAATGATTATTGTGCTAGAACTCTCTCTGATTTTCATATTTAGAGATCTGTCTCCAGAGATAAAAGCAAGGGAAGGAGGTTCAGGCTAAAGCTCTGAAGGGAATATATTTGAAGAGAAAGCAGGAATGGCTCCAATCCATAAACAGGACAAGAAAACTAAGAAGGAACCATCTTAGGAACAGGGTATATATTTTGTCGTTAAATTTCTCAATACTACTGGTAAGATTTGTTTCCTCTGTGCTTACACATTTTGTAATTAAAATTGTCCTTCCCCAAAATGAAAACAAAACGAACCCCAAGACCATGCACAGGTTTTGCATTTTATATAGCTTCTAATCTCAAAACAGCAATGCAGAGCTTAATGGCAGAAGCACATGGTATGCTGTCACTCAAGCTTGCCCACTTTATACCACAGGCCAACCCAAACGAACAACATGGCTAACAGAATAGTTCCCGTTTTCCTGTAACATAATCATCCCTTTTCATGACTCTGCACCTTTCTCTGATAGGAGTGCAGATGGTATTTCAAAAGATGGGAAATATTCCACCCCTTGGAGGCCACAGCTTTTTTTGTTCTTTGTTTATTGCCGAGAGAGAGAGAGAGAGAAAGAGAGAGAGAGAGAGATTCATTTCCTCTAAATCAGAACATACAAATGTGATAGATACATTTTTTTTTCTTTCCACGTTGAATTACAAAACGAGATAAATTTTTGAAAATAAAATCAGTAGCAAAAAGAAAAGGCTACCTGTACTTTAATAGACTTGGAAATGGATAATATAGAGCTTTTAAAAACCTCTTCATGTGGGCGAGTAAATGAAAACATCGAATCACCTACAGCCATTGAGAAGGAAGAGTCTGAGCTCCAAGGACTTCACAGAGCTACTCCTTTAAGCACAATGTCAATATTTGATGTCTTTGGCCAAGCACTCCAAAGAAAACCAAATATTTTACACGGCTGTTAAAACTGACCCCCGGGGGAAGGAAAGCAAACAGAAACTGACGTTTTCCCCACATCTTCCCAGCCTCCTTTCATACCAGTCTTCTCCCCCAACATTGTTTTTATCTAAGCTGACCAAGTTGAGACATATTCTCAACCATTTACACGTTTCTCCCAATGGTTCTGCTGAAGTATATGAAAACTTGGCGGTTAACCTTTGCTTTTTTTTTTAATACTTTTTTACTAGGGAGAGAGGGGGGGCAGGTAGGGGAAGGTCTCAAGTTTGTAAGGACACTGACAGATGTGCAAAGGATACTGGGGATGACGGCTGCGCAGGAAATGAAAGAGATGGCCATCCGCACGCGGCAGGTGGAAAGGGTGTTCCACTGGGGACATGACTTGTAGGAGATGATGGACTGCAGGAGTGTGTACACCACCCCGCAGACAAAGGCCAGAAGGGCACCGCCATCATGGACCACGGGGACCGCTAACTCCTAGGGAGAAAGACACACGTATGTTATTCCAAGGGGGTCTGTCCACACCATGATCTGAGCACTCCCTCTCTTTGGCTATTGGAAGCCATCCAGTATCACAGATGGCCCCAAAAGGAAAAGACGGTCCTCACTGGTTTGGCTCAGTGGAGAGAGCATCTGCTTGTGGACTGAAGGGTCCCGGGTTTGATTCCCGGTCAGGGCACATGCCTGGGTTGTGGGCTCGATCCCTAGTGTGGGGCCTGCAAAAGGCAGTCAATCAATGATTCTCTCTCATCATTGATGTTTCTCTCTCTCCCCCTCTCTTTTCCTCTCTGAAATAAATAAAGATATTTTTTTTTAAATGAGAAAGAAAGAAAATGTGGCTGCTTGAACAAGATTACCAAGAGAAAAGCCTTCCCTCGCAATGAAATAAATGTTCCACACAAACTTGGGCATGTGGGATGAAAACAGAGTGACATCTACCTTAGAGGGGCAAAGTGGGGTATGGTGGGCTGTGGGGTCCGGCTGACCTGAGTAAAAAGATCTTGATTCCACCACTGAGACCTTAGTTTAAAACCTCAATTTCTGATCTGTAAAATGGGTGTGTTAATTTCTGCTTTGCAGGTCTGCAATGCAGCTTATTTGATAAACTGCATACAAAAGTGTGCAAAAGTGTCAAGGGTGCTTGGGATTTTTAGGCTCCCTGCTCCCCATGAATCTCTATTTGTTCTTCCCAAGCTACCCCAAATCTAAAAAAACAAACAAACAAAAAAAAAAACTGCTCTTGCAATGCTAAGACAATTTTAAATCAAGTCCCTGGCCCCCAGTCATTTCAACATGAAGGCAGCCCCTATATCCAGCCTAGGCAGAAAGCCTGGCGTTACCCCAAATGTGGTCATAGGGAGCCATCAAAGAGCTCACTTTAAGCTCCTTTCAAATGTTCAATGGGCACCTACCTTCCCTCCCTCATAACAATGACATTTAGATTGAATGACTGAGTCTCTACTTGAACTTACAATTTTGAGTTTTGCAAAGGGGCAAGTTAAAGTACTGTCCACAGCCAAAATAGGTTTGGCTCAGTGTATAGAGTGTCATCCTGTGGACTGAAAGATCCCAGGTTCGATTCCGGTCAAGGGCATGCAGCTTGGTTGCGGGCACATCCCCAGTGGGGGGTGTACAGGAGGCAGCTGCTCGATGTTTCTAACTCTCTCTTCTCCCCCTCTCTCTTCCTCTCTGTAAAAAGTCAATAAAATATATTTTTTAAAAATTAAGTACTGTCCACGAAAGCCTGATTTTGGCCACAACTCATTGTCCACACCTGTTTTCCAGACTTTTCTTTGACCACCCAGGTTTCCATAGCCCTACTGTGTTCTTCATTCAGACTGTTCACAGAAAACATACTCCTTTGAACCAGGTGGTCATGGTTCAATTCCCAGTCAGGGCACATGCCCCGGTTGTGGGCTCAATCCCTAGTGGGAGGCCTGTGGGGGCAGCCAATCAGTAATTCTTTCTCACTGAATCTCTGAATGAATCTCACTGAATCTCTCCCTCCCTTCCTCTCTGAAATCAATACAAATATTTAAATTTACAAAACAAAAAGATAAAAACTTTTCAGGTATATGTAATATTCAGCAAGGTGACTATATTGAATAAAGGTGTATTTCCAAAAATTGCTAATGGAGTAATTTTTTTTTTTTTTTTTTTTGGAGAGAGTAAATCTTAAAAGTGCTTCTCACATGGGAAAAAAGTAACTATGGGATTTGATAAATGTTAACTAAACTTACTGTTTAATCATTTCGCAATATATTGTATGCACATATCGAATCATTATGTTATATACCTTGCACTAATACAATGTAATATGTCAATGATATCTCAACACTGGGGAGAAAACAATATTAAACCAAAAAACAAACAAACAAACAAAACAATTAAGTAAAACAAGTTCTTTTCACCCCTTGAATGTTAGGCATATTTGGCCAAGGGAAAATAAACAAAAAGCAAGGCATCTAGAGCTGAGTCGTTTCCAGGAATAATCTTCTGAGAATCCTGGTTCTTTCCACTCCACTTTTTTTTTTTTTCCACGCTAAGTCAACATTCTGAATTTACGTACTTTTTCCCTCCCACCAGCACTGTCAGGGGATTTGCTTCCTCAGCCTAGACCCAAGTCAACACTCCTTTAGGATCTTAATCTGCAATCTGCACAGGCCCCACGTTAACCCTGACAGTTCCAGATCACGGAGCTGTATTTGGCCTGTGGAGCACAAACTCTCTTATCAAAAATGCCTTTTGAAGGGAAATGATTCTTAGATCTGACATGAATCTTGGACTGAGGATAAGATGAACCTGGAAGCCTTTTGGGATCTCTTTTGCAAAACTCTCTGGATAACTGAAAAGTGAGTAAAAAGAGAGAAAACTAGGATATTGTGGGTGTTCAACCTTAGAAAACATGACTTTTCAAAAAGGATACTTCTCAAGGAAAAGTAGAGCAGAGACAGAAACTGACTCTAACCATACCTAAACGTAGCCATCCCACCCACCAGTCTGGGAAAAGGAGCTGTGAACTTCCGATGAACACAGTTTACTTCCTACTCAGGGAAATCCCACCAGAACTAAGGCTCTCTCCTGCCCTCACACCTCTCCTTCTCCTCAAGGTAACAGCTCAAGTTGGTTTGCTCATGGCCTGCTGAAAATGAATTGCAGGATGTCAAACAAGGAAGTTGTCAAGATGGGAACAATGACAAGGCAAACACTTTGCTCTCAGGAAAGTTACCGATCCTATTTCTGGGTTTTGTGAAAATGCACTCTCGTCATGGAAGCCTTTAAGAGAACCAAGAATCCAATGATCTAGCCATCTACGTTTTCTTCCGAAAGTCTGCCCTTGGTGGCTTAAAAATGGACAGGTGTATCACTAACGATGTTGAATGATTTGGAGGATAAATTAATTAGGATATCAGACAGTGCCTACTATTCCCTGCTGAATAATTTCTATCCATGCCTATGAGACAAAGGATATCATTCCAGGTGTCCACCTGCCCTTTTCTTTCTTTTTCATCATGCTTTCTGATGCTGCAACTCTGTGAATCGTGACATGCTTTTTCCTCCCAGAGATTTCCTCGTGGTAGCATTGAGGTTACCTCTTAACCACAGGTTCAGGACAGACTGCTTCGATGCAAGGGCCACTTCTGCCTTTCCTACTCCTATGATCTTGGGTAAGTATTCACCTCTCTGGGCCTCCACTTCTCCACTGAGAATGAGGAAAATTACACTACCTATCTATCTTAGAAGGTTGTCATTAGAATTGTATGAGTTGGAGCACTGTGAATGCTGTCATGTCACGTAGAAAATTTCCAGCATGTGTTATGAGAAACAAAATGAATACGGTCATAAAACATAAGGAAATGTCACAGAGTCTCTACCATGTGGGAAATGTCTTGGGCAACCATGCTTTGCAGCACAGAGTGTCTGATTTCACCACAGAGGGACAATAGGATAGGAAAGTGAGCTCCCTCTCTTCCCCCTCACCTCTCTCTCTATCTCTTTACACCAGCTATTTTCAACTGGCGTGCCATGACAGAATTTTTAAAACATGGAATGCCTGACTATTTAGTCAGGGACACTGACTTCTTTTCCCTTAAATTGTTAAAAAAAAAAAAAAAAGTTAACCAACACAATGATAGCCATCCTATGTGAATGAATCAAAAGTATTTTTTAAATCAGATTGGCAAAAAGAATTTTAGTAATTAGTTTGTGTGCCCTGAGATTAAAAGGGTTGAAAATCACTGCTCTACACCATAGAGACCTAGTCTTTCCTCTAATAATCAAGGAACCCTCCTACACTGCTGGTGGCAATGCAGACTGATACAGCCACTATGGAAAACAGTGTGGAGTTTCCTCAAAAAATTAAAAATGGAACTGCCATTTAACCCAATGATAACACTTCTAGGAATATATCCTGAGAAGCCTGAAGCATCAATATCAGAAAAAAATATATGCATGCCCATGTTCATAGCAGCATTACCTACAATAGCTAAGATCTGGAAACAGCCCAAGTGCCCATCAGTAGATGAGCGGATAAAAAAGCTGTAGCACATTTACTCAATGGGATACTATGCAGCTGTAAAAGAGAAGAATCTCTTAACTGTTGAGACAGCATGGAGAGACGTGGACAGTTTTATGCTGAATGAAATAAGCCAGTCAGAGAAAAACAAGTATCACATGATCTCACTCATCTGTGGAATCTAATGAGCAAAATAATATGACACGGAAGCATGCAATAGCATGAGGATTCTCAGAAGGAAGAGATCAGCCAAAGAACTTATATGCATATATGCATAACCCAGTTGGTCGGGCAACTCATTAGTCAACGGAGCCAAATATCAACAGCACAACAATTGAAATTTATTTTGAGAGTCAACTTTTTTAAACTTAAACTTCTTCTAATGCCACTTCTTCAAAATAAGACTCTCCCAGGCCGTGGTATTTTGTGGAAGAGCCACACTCAAGGGACCAAAGAGCCACATGTGGCTTGCGAGCCGCAGTTTGCCGACCACTTGCATAACTCAAGGACATGGACAATAGTCGAGAGAAAGCCTGGGGAGGGGAAGGAAGTGGAGAGGAGGGGGGTCAATGGGAGAAAAAAGAGACATCTGTGATACTTTCAACAATAAAGATGCATTTAAAAATAACACATTAGAAATAGTCATCATAATAAAGTAAATTAAGTTAAACAAAGGAGTACCCCTGGGCTGAACAAAAGTTGTCCTGGAGTAACTGCCTTTCTGCTGTCACAGGAGACAACAGTGATGGAGAGAGCAGGACCACCCTAGTGTTAGCCTGTAATGGTGAACCAATGATGACCCCCAAGTGCAGATCACTGGTTACCATACATTATCTCACCCAATCCTTGCAATAATTCTAGGGGCTGGCTACTATTATAATTAGTATCAATTTAAACACAACAAATGTTTTTAAAATATTAAGCATTGCCTCCGTAGCTAAGTCGATCTCATGTTTTCTTGAAAGAGATCTCAGAATGAACAGGAATGCACAATTTAGAAAACAAGTAGGGTGTTTTCCGAACACCTGACACCATAAGATTGTATCAAGCAGACTCCTCAGTAGCCGTCATGTAAGTTAATTGGCTCTAGCTGGGCTACATTTTGGCTTGGCAACTCATTAGCTAAGGAACCCTGAGCAAATTATTTCACTTCCAGGCACCTAGGTCCTATTCTGGGAAAGGAAGAAATCAGGTGCCGTTGTTTGACTTTAACACCAGAGGCTCAAACCGTAAAATCAGTACACACATAGAGACACACACATACTCATACACAAATGTTTTCACACACAGTGAAGTCATTCTCCCAACACATCAACCACATCGTGGAGAACATGGAGCAATGCAAAGCCTTCAGCTTCGCTAAAAGTGCGCGCGCTTTCTCTCTCTCTCTCTCTCTCTCTCTCTCTCTCTCTCTCTCTCTCTCTCTCTCTCTCTCTCTCTCTCTGTCTTTCTTTCTCTTACTCATGCACAATGCCCCCAAATCACTCCCAAACACCAGATAGGACTGTATTTTAAATGGTATTTGTTTTTAAAAAGCAGATGAATCCATTTTAATAAACACATCAACTACTGTGTTTCCCCGAAAATAAGACATCCTCCGAAAATAAGACCTAGCGCATGGAAAGATAAGACATCCTCTGAAAATAAGACCTAGCGCAACTTTGGGAGAAAATAATATAAGACACTGTCTTATTTTCGGGGAAACAGGGTAGTTGATAGCTATACTGGCACAAGCTTGGCTCTTGTATTCTTGTTTCTCTCTTCCGGACACACAAACTCCATCACCCCCATAACCAAAAAAACTTCAGGCCATACCTGAAAATTGGCAACAATGCCCATTCCGATACATCCCACCAGTCCCAGAACTAAGGACACCAAGTTCAAAACAGGAGTGCTGAAGTAGCTGGTCTGATTCTGCTTTTCCACTATTTTGTATCTTGTGTACATTGTGGCTGCACCTAAGGAAGAAAGACGCAGTAGTGAATTTTTTTTATTTGACTGTTTTTGAAGGAAAAACACAGAAACATTTCATTTTTCTTTTTTTTAGTTTGTATTTTCACTTTCTTAATTGCAATACTCTCCCGATATGCCCACCCCTGTCCTTCCTCATCCCATTTTGCTCTCCCCACAATGTGGTGGGAAGACACACACACACACACACACACACACACACACACACACCCTCTTGGTTGTTATTCTTTTTACATAAACGCTATTGTGCACATATTGTTCTGTGACTTGCCTTTTTTCACTTAAAAATGTGCCATGGAGATCTTGCCATGTCAGTACAAATAGGTCTATCTCATCATGTTTAGGGGTCCCATCTTCGTATATAGTGAGATGCCACATTTAATCCATTCTCCTCCCAATGACAGATTTCTATATCATTTCTGTGTATTTCCTATTCCAAGCAATGTTCAATGAACATCCTTGTCTTTGGCACACTTTCAGTGCTTCTGAAAGACAAATTCCTAGAAGTGGTATTACTGGGTCAAAAAACTGTGCCTAAAATGCCAAGTTGAAACTTTCTCTCTGCCAAGGATGAACACGTTCCAAAGGTGCCAACTCACTAAGTTGAGTTTCCAGCATCTCTGTCCCCTCCCACCTGTGCCGGTAGAGAGGGACAGGAGTGTCCCTGGCAAACACCTGCTTGTTCCATAGAATGGAGGCTTCTAAAAGGACTAAGAGAGAGAGCTCTCTGTGTTGCATCTGCAGACCAGGATCACTCCCAAGTAGTGAGCTTTTCCGTTATTACATTAATTACTCATGAGGGGGTTGTAGCCTTTCAACTGTCCCCCAGGGGCACTTGTGGGACTGAAGAGGAAAATCAGGCCTGCTTCCCCTACCCCTCTCTCTAACAGGTGAAACAACACCTTCCTCAGTGGCTCCCAGCTTCAGGAAGTATCCAAATCCCCTAAACTGCTGGTTCTCCCAGAGGTGCTGATTGAGCCCATCTGTGGTATGGCCCTGGAACCTGCATTGGAAGCAGCACCCCAGCTGCTTTTCACGAAAGCTGCCTTCGGAACATGCTCTGAGAAACATCAGTTTATCTATTCGGTGTCTTTGGCTTACACAAATGTATTGTACATAAATCACAATTTGAAAATCAAATTAAATTTAAAATTCATTTCATAATCTCATGGTAAGCTGCCAGGAAAGCTGAAGAACAGTTGTATGAGGTCACAAGTAACTTTGGAGTTCAAGTCCTATTGGATTTTCAAAGCAGAGCAAAACTCCAGTTGCTTGGACCAACAGAGAGAGACAGGCAAAACAGTTGAACTTTTATTTATTTTTAATGCTTTTCTTTTTAAAAACATATCTTTATTGATTTCAGAGAGGAAGCAAGAGAGAGAGAAACATCAATGATGAGAAAGAATCATTGATCTGCTGCCTCTTGCCCGCCCCACACCAGAGACAAAGCCTGCAATCTGGGCATGTGCGCCCCAACCAAGAATCAAACCGTGACTCCTGTTTCATAGGTTGATGCTCAACCACCAAGCCACCTCGGCCAGGCAAAAAGGTTGTACAGTACTTTTAAAAAAATGATACATACGAAGAATGAACCTGATATAAACTATGGACTTGGTGTCAATGTAGGTTCATCAAAAAAAATTGGTAATGGGGGAGACTGGGAGCAGGCACTATATGGGATATCTCCACCTTTATATTAATTTTGCTGTGAGCCTAAAACTATTCTGAAAATAAAAAGTCTGTTTTAAAATTACAATAAAAAATTATACACACACACATTGTAAGTAACATATTCTCCTGCACATGAGATTGTGAATTTTTCATTTATTTATAATAATTTTTGTGTACTTACCGAGAAACGCAGAGAAGTTTATCATGAATCCAAAAATACCACTCTCTGGAGGTGTTGTTCCTGTGTCACTGAGAAAGAGAAGAAATATCCAAATTATTAAAAAGGGATTCAGTTCAGACCTCTGGATAGGCATGATCAGGCAGGTTTCATGATGTGTTTCTTTTGGGTCTTTAGTCACTTTGAATTGTAAAGATTGGTCCTGATTTTGTTCTAAAGTGTTTTAATTTTGGCTCTGGGGGGAAAAAAATCTAAACTGCTTTTTTTTCCTACCATTTTTTATTTTTTTTTATTTTTTTTTATTTTTTTTTTTAAATATATTTTATTGATTTTGTACAGAGAGGAAGGGAGAGAGATAGAGAGCTAGAAACATCGATGAGAGAGTCATCGATCAGCTGCCTCTTGCACACCCCCTACTGGGGATATGCCGGCAACCAAGGTACATGCCCTTGACCGGAATCGAACTCGGGACTCTTCAGTCCCCAAGCCGACGCTCTATCCATTGAGCCAAACCAGTCCTGGCATTTCCTACCATTTTTTAATTATTATTGTAAAAGGTAGGAAATACTTAAAGAGAATGGTGGTAGCATTTCCAAAATAACCCAGCTCAATAGACTTGATGGGTGTGTGTCCATTCTTAGTGAAGAACTGAATGTAACTATTTTGGAGGGGTGGGTATGATGGTCTAAAATCAGAGGTAAAATATCTACCATTGGGATATTAAATACATATAAACATGTTACATTTTTTAACAATTTGATTTATGCACAAGTTTCCAGTGCTGAAAATATAAGGATAAAAAGCTGAGCAATATTATTGATACCTATCGCTACTTTATGGAAACAATAGTGTACTGAGAGTGTATAGTAATTGTGATAAACTATTTTAATAAGAACATTATAAAACACTTTTCAGGTGCAGTCTACCAAGTGAGTCATTAAATGAGCTGAAAAGTAGTGTTTGGCAGTTGTTTTCTTTTTTTCCGGGTGATTTTGAGAGGACATTTATTGAAGCTAGGGACAGTGAACGAGAAAGGGCTTAGGATAAAAGAAGCGGGGACTGCTTTGGCCCTCTAGAAACCAATGGGAAAGAAGTGAGCTGAGGTGGGACTGCTGTCAGCTCACTGGAGAGTCAGGGAAAAAGGGGCCTTGGAGGCAGGCTCAGGGGCTTAGATCGGAACAAGCTGCTGCTGCCCATTGCTCTTCTGGTTGCAAGTCCTTTGGGAATCGTTAGAGTTTAGGAGATGTACACCTGACAGGGAAGACAAACATGGGCAACAGGTTTCCTTTTTCTTATTTGTTTTTATTTATTTCAGAGAGAGGAACATCAATGATGAGAGAGAATCGTTGACCCGCTGCCTCCTGCACAGCTCCTGACCAGGAATCAAACTGTGACCTCCTGGTTCAAGGTCAACATTCAATCACTGAGCCACACCAGGTGGGTGAAAAGTTCTGTTTTCTACTGCTCAATGCCAAGGTTTGAATTTTTACATTGCCAAGCTGCCTGCGTAGAGCAACAGTTGAAAACTGATGGGAAAAGAACTCCCAACATGAAACAACTCGTACCCGTCTCGAGTGTCCCCGTGTTTTAAAACAACTCTGAAATTAAGGATTGAAAGACCACATAGAAAAGACACACTTTAAAGTGTTTGAAGAACACCGCAAGCAACCTGTGTGTGCGGAAAGCAGAAGCCTTTGTAAACACTCAATATTTGAAGAGTAGAGCTTTCCCTGCAGCTGGCACTCTGGTATCTCAGCCTTGCCCAAGGCCCAGCCTCACCAGGTCCCAGTCCCTCTGGAGTCCCAGCTCTGCCACCTTCCCATGGTCCCACAGGCATAGAGGCCTGGCTGCTACCGCTGGGCCTGAGGCTATGGCTCTCCTGGGCATCCTCCCATTGAAAAGGAAGAGCCAGTCTTCTGGAACCGCCATGCAACTCAGACCCTGGACATCACCGAGAAGCTGCAGCCCACCAGATGGCTGCCAAAAACCTCATTATATTCTTGGGGGATGGGATGGGAGTGTCCACAGTGACAGCAGCTTGGGTCTAAAAGGAACAGATGAACATCAAGCTAGGACCTTGGATGACCCCTGGTCATGGATCAGTTCCCACACATGATTCTGTCCAAGACATGCAACAAGTACAAACACGTGCCAGATAGTGCAGACACTGCCACAGCCTACCTGTGTGGGGTCAAGACCAACTACAAGACCATTGGTGTGAGTGGGGCAGCCCCATAACCAGTACAACCAACACATGGTGTTGAGGTCACCTCGGTGATGAACTGGGCCAACAAAGCTAGGAAGTCATTGTGGGTGGGAGTTGGGTTGGGAGGCTTGACTTCTCTGTGAGAATGAATTTTCTAGCAAATGTTATGCCCAAAGATAGAGCTGTCACTGCCTTCTTCTCATTACTGGTTCCTGTCCCCTCCTCACATCCACTAAGTACCCTGTCAGGCTCAGAAGGGCATCTACCTCGGGCCACCAATAGTGAAGATGTGGGAGAGGTCACCGGTAACAAGGATCAGTGTGTCCTCACTTGTGAGCTGACTGGCACCGCCCATGGCATCATTGAAACGGATGGTCTCATGCCTGGCCAGTGTGGCTGCCAACCTATGAACCAGAAAGTTTTGCTTGATTCCCAGCCTGCACATACCTGGGTTGCGGGCTTGATGCCCAGTGAGGGGCTTGCAAGAGGCAGCTGATCAATGATTCTCTCTCATCATTGATGTTTTCTATCTGTCTCTGCCCCTCCCTCTCTGAAATTAGAAAGAAAAAAAAAAAGGAAAAAAAAGAAAGAAAGGAAGAAGGAAGGAAGGAAGGAAGGAAGGAAGGAAGGAAGGAAGGAAGGAAGATGCTGAAACGGGTTTGGCTCAGCGGTAGAGCGTCGGTCTGTGGACTGAAAGTTCCCAGGTTTGATTCCGGTCAAGGGCATGTATGTTGGTTGCGGGCACATCCCCGGTGGGGGGTGTGCAAGAGGCAGCTGGTCGATGTTTCTCTTTCATCGATGTTTCTAGCTCTCTATCTCTCTCCCTTCCTCTCTGTAAAAAATCAATAAAATATATTTTTTAAAAATCAATAAAATATATTTTAAAAAATTAAAAGAAAGAAAGAAAGAAAGAAAGAAAGAAAGAAAGAAAGAAAGAAAGAAAGAAAGAAAGAAAGAAAGAAAGAAAGTGATGTTCTCAATCAGAGCCAGGTGAGCTCTACTCTCATGATGGCCATAGTCTATGTGGGATCCCCCTCCAGGAACAGGTAGAAGCCACAGGGGTTCATGCCCAGAAGACTCAGGCTGCCTCTGTCATCTCCATCAGGGTTGGGTCCAGCTTGGTGGACCTCATATTTCATGTCCTCCGACTCAAAAATATGCAAAAAGTGTGTTACAGAGGGGTCCTGTGACTCTGAATGAGCACCCTTCGGTTCCACACACACACAGCACCCTGGTGCTTGGCCTGACACTCCTGACCCAGATTCTGTCTGACCACCCTGACTCTGTGCTGTCTGGCATCACCAGGGCATTAAAGGTCTGGGGTCCCCTTGGGAATTTTATACTTGCAACCTCCACCAAGGATCACATCAATGTCCAGGTTGGAGATGAACTGTGTGGCAATGTCCTGGCAGCCCTTTGTTAATGCCTGGGCAGGCATGATGGCATCTGAGTACCAGTTTTGGTTCACCATAGGTGCCGGCTGGCAAAGCATAGCTGCACCCTCAATGTGGCTTAGGCAATATGGTTTCCAGCCCTGTCCCAGCTCCACCCACCTCCTCACTTGTCATCTTACAAATGAGGCACTTCCTAAATATTAAAACGGGGCTAGGAACTTATTCTTCATTTGCATGTGGCTTAGCAACTGTTGAGGGTGTCATGTGTACACAGTAGTTTCTAAGATAAGTTGTGCCTAGGAAATTAGTTTTCTTCTATGTTTCCTTTGTTTACATTTCTACAAGTTAAGTTCATCATGGAAAATTCCAAGTTATTTGTTTAACATCCTTCTCCAAACTAATTTATGGTGGTAAGCCAGTGCATAATCACTTGATGGGGGAAATGGAATGAAAACAACACAAAGAAAACATGTCTGACACTATCAGCCTGGTTAAATGCTGTTCTTTTAATCACTGGACACATGGGATCAATTACTCCAAAGCTTGAGTCATGGTTTATTAGGGAGACTGAAATGACGAGATGCAAAATTATCTGCATGCCCAGACTGAGGTGTTTTGCTTGGAAGATTAATCAGGCCCATTGCTTGGTAGATTAATCAGGACTTAGAACCTAAAAACACTTAATACACCACTAGAAAAGGAGACTGTTGCTTCCTTTATCTTCACAATAAGTAAATTATTTAAAAGGAGTAAGTATGATAATAAAAGGCATTACATTTTATTAAATACTTCCTATTATTAGGGCTATCTTTTTGGCAGCTTCACTTGGAGATGATTAATGAGAGGCAACCTAAAGCCATACCAACTATTTTTTTTCTTTTTTTTTTTTAAATCAATCTTTATTGTTCATATTATTACAAAGGTTCCTCATTTCTTCCCCCCTCCACCAGGTTCCCACCCCACCCTCTGCCCCCTTCCCCTCCCCCATTGTCCTCATCCATAGGTGCACAGTTTATGTTCAGTCTCTTCCTCCCTCCCTTTCCCCGATAGTAAATCCCTTTTCAGATAGTAAATCAGTTATTAGCATTTTCTCATATCAATAATACCTCCACATGCCCAAAGATACACTTCACACAAAAGAAATTTCCAGATAGGTCAACCAACCTCATCCAGGCCCCACACAAGACACTCACAGATCAACACCCCAGTGCTATACTAACTCAACATATTCAGATCTAAGCCTTCATCACTTGATTCAGCAGACCCTCAAGTTCCCGCAAAAGTTTCCAGCCATGTCTGAGAGGCAGCCTTGGGGCGGGGGCAGGTGAGGAGCGAGCTGTTACGGGCCTGGCTGCTCCGGGCCTGGCCTCTGTTGCTCTGGTCCGTTCCACAACCAGCTGCTCCGGGTCTGGCTACTGCTGCTCCCGACCTGGTTGCTCCGGGCTTGGCTGTTGCTGCTCCGGGCCTGGCCACACCCAACCCGGCTGCTCTGGGCCCGGCTGCTCCGGGCCCGGCCGCTCCGGGCCTGGCCGCTCCCAGCCTGGCAGCCGCTACTCCAGGCCTGGCCACAACCAACCCGGCTGCTCTGGGCCTGGCTGCTCCGGGCCTGGCCGCTCCCAGCCTGGCAGCTGCTGCTCAGGGCCTGGCCGCACCCGACCCGGCTGCTCCAGGCCCGGCTGCTCCGGGTCTGGCCACTCCCAGCCTGGCAGCTGCTGCTCCGGGCCTGGCCGCACCCGGCCCGGCTGCTCTGGGCCCGGCTGCTCCGGGCCCGGCCGCTTCGGGTCTGGCCGCTCCCAGCCTGGCAGCTGCTGCTCTGGGCCTGGCTGCACCTGACCCGGCTGCTCTGGGCCCGGCCGCTCTGGGCCTGGCAGCTGCTGCTCCGGGCCTGGCCGCTCCCAGCCTGGCAGCCGCTGCTCCGGGCCTGGCCACACCTGACCTCATACCAACTATTTTTAAATGTAAAAAGAATTTCCTACTCATCAATGCAAACCATTTGCCCTTTCCTTACACCACACACATGTGATTTTCCTTCTATCAATCTGAGTTTCCTCTGGGACCTCAGTGGTTGGCAAACTCATTAGTCAACAGAGCCGAATATCAACAGCACAACGATTGAAATGTCTTTTGAGAGCCAAACTTTTTAAACTTGCCGGGACCGGTTTGGATCAATGGATAGAGTGTCAGCTTGGGGACTGAAGGGCCCCGGGTTCGATTCCGGTCAAGGGCATGTACCTTGGTTGTGGGCATATCCCCAGTAGGGGGTGTGCAAGAGGCAGCTGATCGATGACTCTCTCTCATTGATGTTTCAAACTCTCTCTCTCTCTCCCTTTCACTCTGTACAAAAATCAATAAAATATATTAAAAAAAAAAAAGAACAAACTTTTTAAACTTAAACTTCTTCTAATTCCTCTTCTTCAAAATAGACTCGCCCAGACTGTGGTATTTTGTGGAAGATCCACACTCAAGGGTGCCAAAGAGCTGCATGTGGCTCGCGAGCCACAGTTTGCCGACCGCGGCTCTGGGTTCACTCATACAACATTTTGTAAAAAAAAATGTTGGGAACTATGCCAGTTGATGGAGCTACAAAGATGAAAAGATAATTTACTATCTTCAAGAACCTTACTATCTAACAAAAAATTCAAGGCTCGTGGATCCAACATAGTTACTGATTGCTTTCTACATTAGCAGGCTATTTTGTAGGCATGAAGAATAAAATTGTAAATGAAACAGAAAAAAAAAAAAAAAAAAGCTGCTTTTCCATGGAACTTAAACTCTTGTGGGGGGGCAATAAAAGTAGTCTCAGGCCTAAACCGGTTTGGCTCAGTGGATAGAGCGTCGGCCTGGGGACTGAAAGGTCCCGGGTTCGATTCCGGGTAAGGGCATGTACCTTGGTTGTGGGCACATCCCCAGTAGGGGGCGTGCAAGAGGCAGCTGATTGATGACTCTCTCTCATCAATGTTTCTAACTCTCTACTCTGTATCTCTCTCCCTTCCTCCCTGTAAAAAAAATCAATAAAATATATTTTAAAAAAATAGTCTCAGAGTGAGGAATAGTGTGAAGAAAAGAAAAAGCTAGACAAGAAGACAGAGTGTGATGGGTGAGTCATCTAGTAAGACTGGGTATTCTGGGAAGGGTACTTGAATAGTGGTCTGAATGAAGAGGACTATTGGGCCAGGAAAATCAAAAGCAGAGAGAGCAGCAAAGTTTAAGGCCTTCAGGTGGCAACATGTTAGAGGAACTGCAAGGAAGTGGTTGTGGCTGGAGGGAAGTGAGCAAGGGTGCAGATGGGGGTCACAGACAGCCGCCGTGGGTCGTGGTCGTGGTTAGGAGTCTAAATGTTATTCTCAACATGCTGGGTGTCTGTTGAGGGCTGAGAGCAGGGAAGTGATTGCAAGGTTGATGTTTTTAAAGGATGTAATGAAGAGACTATTGAGAGACAAATGTTCTAGTAGACCAAGAGACCATTAGGGAGTGCCATCATGTTACCTGATGGGGATTGGGTAACCTGACTGAATGATAGATGAGCAAGCTTGAGGAGCCACCCTTTATTCTACTATTTTGCCTCTCAACAGCCATTATGAACTGTTTATTATGCCTTATTAAAGTTTACTAGAGGCCCAATGCACGAAATTCATGCAAGAGTAGGCCTTCCTTCTCCTGGCTGCTGGTACTGGCTTCCCTTGAAGCCCCAGCTTCATCTAGAAGAATGATTAGCATATTACGCTTTTATTATTATAGCTACTACAAATCCCAGCAGAGTCTATATATATATATATATATATATATATATATATATATATATATATATATACTAGAACCCAGCACAGGAATTTGAGAGGCCCCGCCCACTCACCTTGCTCGCAGCCTCACCCACCTGCACTTGCCCCGCTCACCAGCCAGCCCCCTGCCATACTCGCAGCCCCACCCACCCGCGCCATCTTCAAGTCCCTTCCTGAGCCTGTGCACTCAGCCTCCTGGTGACCAGTCTGTGGTCTTTCTGCCATGGCGGCATCATGACCACAGGGTTTTTATGATAGAGATATGGAAGGTGCTGCATAAATACATTTCACTGGATGTGAGTAAGAATTTGTAAAGAGATGATAGTGGCTGGGATCAGGGTGGTCATGAAGAGGAAGGTGCTAATTCGTGAAGTTTTTTGAGGGAAGTCTCTAGAAACCCATCCTACTTGGACTACAGCTGCTAAGAGTAAAAAAAAGAAGGAAAACAATTAACACTTCCTCAGTGCTTACACCCAGCCAGGCATATCTCATCTAGCCTTTACAACATTATAAGGAAAGTACTTATTATTATTATTATAAGAGTAACTCACTCTTAGAAGTTAATTAGAAGGTCACACAGGTACTAGTAGTTAATGGGGAAGCCCGGTCATGCATTGAGAGCTGTCTACTTCCTTTTATTCTTTTTCTTTTTTTCCCCTTTTTTATATTTTATTAATTTTTTACTGAGAGGAAGAGAGAGGGATAGAGAGTTAGAAACATCGATGAGAAAGAATCATCGACCAGCTGCCTCCTGCACACCCCCTACTGGGGATGTGCCCGCAACCAAGGTACGTACCCTTGACTGGAATCGAACCCGGGACCTTTCAGTCAGCAGGCTGACGCTCTATCCACTGAGCCAAGCCGGTTTCAGCGAGAGCTGTCTACTTCCAATGGATACAGCTTAGGAACTCTTCTCTGCCATTCCCTTTTCCATTTCTTTTTATAATGTTCATATTTCCATGCATTGTAGAGTTATTGCACGCGAGGACAGCCTTATATATTTGAATTTACAGCCTTATATATTTACAACCAGCTTGGTATCAGCTCTTCCTTCTAGAGCCATTAGTAAGTTGTCCTCGCGTGCAATAACTCTACAATGCATGTTCTGGATGGAGCGAAATGCAAGTACTGTCAGGTTAGAAGGACTATTAAGTAAACACTTTTTTTAAAGTTAAATTTGAGGCATTATGTTTAAATTTGTCAGCTCGAATCAGTCAAGACTTTTGAAGCAATACCCTAATGCCTTTTTAAAAGTTGGAATCACAGAAGAAAAATGTTCACAATTCTACTTAATGTAGTGAGGGGAAGCTGAAATGTAATCAAATGACGATGGAAAATTTAAAAAGTGAACAGAGGGTAAATTTACTGTTGGCTTGTTTAGAAGCCAAATGCTGTATCCATCACCTCCATTAATTTTCAAGCTGTAGAAATTTGGGATCTTCTATTTTGTTATTGTACTTTTCATATATATATGTGTGTGTGTGTGTGTGTGTGTGCGCGCGCGCGCGCGCATTTTTATTGATTTCAGAGAGGGAAAGAGAGAGAAACTCAATGATGACAAAAAATCATTGATCTGCTGCCTCCTGCATGCCCCCTACTGGGGATCAAGCCCAAAACCTGGGTATGTGACCTGACTGGAAATAGAACTGTGACCTCCTGGTTCATAGTCAATGCTCAACCACTGAGCCATGCTGGCCAGGCTATACTTTTCTTAGAATTAAAAAATTTGGGTCATGTTTTCTTTAAGAAAATAATAAACTATAAATTATCATTTAAGAATGATACTTTCCTTAGCTAAATGTTTTAAATGGCATGCCTGCCTTTTGTCCTCAAGACATTGTCTTAGAAACACTAGGCGATAATCATCACTGCACTCGATGGCATTCACACCACATCAGAATACATGGCTCTCTGTACACAAACCTCATTCTCTGAGTGTTTATTATCTGGACCCCATTGCTAAGGTTGAACAGGAAAGCAAAGGTCACTGTTGTCTGAAATGCATTGTAGTTAGTAATCAAAAAGTCCGTTTAAGCAGGAAGTCATCAAAAAGTATATAGATACATACCCAACACAAACAGAATTACACATTCACTTGCCTATTTACTGACGAAGGCCAAGACTATTACATGAGTATAAATCCAATGTATGTGTTGCTGATATATACACCACACCTACTCCCAATCATCTCATTTTGTTTAGGTTTCTTTAAAGTGAAGAAAAATCTTATGACATTTTTGAAGCAATTTGAGTGCAAAATCCTTTTGTGCTTTTGTTTGTTTGTTTTTTAATTGATTTCAGAGAGAAAGGAAGAGGGAGAAAGAGAGAAACATCAATGATAAGAGAGAATCACTGATTGGCTGCCTCCTGTAGACTCACTAACTAGGGATCTTGAGCCTGCAATCCACGCATGAGCTCTGACCAGGAAATAACCGTAACCTCCTGGCCCACTGGTTCATAGGTCAACACTCAACCACTGAGCAACACTGGCCGAGTTTAGTGTTGTTGTTTTCACATTTTTATAAATCCTTACATTTGTTGTAAACACTACTGAGCATGCAACAGTCTCTTTTGGATCTTTCCAAAACACTCAATTCTCTTTTTGCATTTACAGACCAACAGTTTATTTATATTGAGTTAAAGCACACCATTACAAACACACACACACACACACACACACACACACACACACACACAACTGGTATAAATATTTTTGGGAACAAGCACAGCTGGCGTTTGATAAGGGTACAAAGAAACAGGTGAAAGAAGCAAGCAAGCAGCTCAGAGTGGCCATCGCTGGGCACAGTTTTCAGGGTCCACTGGCTTCAGTCAGTGTATTTCTCAGAGAATGGGGTTATCAGTTAAACCAGCAAATTCTTTACTTTGAGTTTGGTTAAGAAAGTTTCTGTAATGTCTACAATACACCGATCACTTATAAAACTTAGCCCTCAACCAAATATCCCTTCCTACTTAACACTAGCACCTACCCAGACCAATGTGGACTTGTCTCTTGATAATACTAATAGCAATTGTTTACAGAGAATTTATTATGTCCTTGGCCAGGGTGTTAATGAGTTCTAAGTGGGTTCATGTGTTAACTCGTGAGGGAGGTGATACTCTTAAACCATAGGGAAGCAGAGAGAAGTAACTTGTCCAAAGTCCCAGAGCTGGGGCACATGATAGGCTTGTATTCTAACTAAAGCTGTCTGCTCTAAAGCTGTTCCTTTATCCCACACACTGTATCACCCCCTCTCAGTGATTACCAAATGTTTTTACTAGGCGCGCTGGTTTTCCACTACCAATCACTGAGCAGGGACTTGTGGTTGAGGAGGAACAATGAAAATGACCAAAGACCACACTCAGTCCAGCAAACAGCACTTGGCAAAAAGTGAGACTAGGCTACTCAAAAGCATTCAGCATGCAGAACTGGCAAATCTTTAAAAGTCAAGGGACTCAGAATATTCTGGAAGCATGAGACCTAGCCAAAGTAGAGGACATAAAAGAAAGTTGCTTATCATCTGGAGGAGATGATAAATAGTTAGAATAATTACAAAGTTGCTAACCATGTAAAATATGGAGAATTTCATGAAGTCAGTAGAAATGGGGTGGAAGAGGAGCTAGAAACACAACCAAAGTTAATCAACAGCGAACGCTGGCAGAATCAGTTAACAATTGAAGAGAAGCTGACCAGGTTAATAAAATGGGCATAAATAAAACTGGCCCTTCTGTTGGAAGTGATCTTAGGGTTCAGTCAATATTTACTAAGCATCCCCTATGTTTCTAGCACTGTTGTAAATGCTGGGGAGGCAGCAGTGACGAGACCCTATATCTCTACCCTCATGGAACTTTTGTGTGAGAGATAGACAACAAACAAGATCAATATCGTTATACAAAGAGTAAGAATTATCATTGGGAAGCTGAAGTCAAAACACTTCTGCAGAAATGACCCTCTTCCTATGTCCCTTCAAAACACAAATGAGCAAGGTAGCGGAGGGTGGAGGTAAGGGGGAGAGATCAACCAAAGGACTTGTATGCATGCATATAAGCCTAACCAGTGGTCATGGACAAACGGGGAGTGGGGGCATCGTGGGGAGGGGTTTGGGATGGGAATGGGAGGATGAGGACAAATATGTGAAACCTTAATCAATAAAGAAGTTTGTTTTTGTTTTTTGTTTTGTTTTTTTAATGGAACTTACCAAATACAAAAAAAAAAAAAAAAAAAAAAAAAGTGAAATCAAGGACTTTGTATGGTGCAATCATAAAACAGTATTGGAAAATTATGTACTCCTCCCTTAAAAATCAGCACCTAAATTACTTTCATATTTTTGTTCATTTTAAGAATTTTGCATTTTCATTTTTTTGTTCATTATAAAAAGCGTTCGTTTTAATGAATTTTGTACATTATAAGAATTAGCACACTGTGATAACCTACATTTTGTTAACTAAGTGAAAGGCTCAACCTCTTTTACTTTGTTTACTGTATCATTTTGTTCCTCCTTTTAAGTGGCTTAATTTTAGATGGCCCAGTTTTCTGCCATCAGTCACTGAGCAGTGTTTGTGGTCGTGAGGCAGAACAATGGGAGTGACCAAAGACCACATCTGGTACAGCAAACAGCACTTGACGGAAAGTGAGAGCAGGCTAAAAAAAAGGAGGCAACCAGGATGCAGAATTGGCAAAACCAAGGGCCACAGAACATTCTGGAAGCATGAGACACAAGCCAAAGAAGTTGTAAAAGAGAGTAGCTTCTAAGCTAAGAGGAGTTGATAAGTAACTAGGGATCCAAGATAACCTGAGGGGATTTGGTCATAGAGGAAATAGAAGAAACTGTAACAAATTAACCTTGATGGTGCTTAAGAATGTGGGAGTAACCTTGTAAAAATCTAAACTAATCCTTCCATGTTGATCTTTGTTTGCCCTTGGTTTTGAATGCAAGGCCGTCCTTGCATGAATGGCCTCAGAATCCAGAAATATCACACTGTACTATTACAACTTGTTACATTTAGTAGATATTTGAATCCTATATTTCTATTTTAATTTTCTAACCAGAAACCCATCCATTTGGCTAAAAAATAACTACATACAAAAAATGTGCTCCACGTTTGCAAGATGTTACCTTTGAGATAAACTGGGTAAAAGATATATAAGATCTTTCTGTTACTTTATATAGCTGCATGTAAATCAACAATGATTGCAAAGTAAAAAAAGATTAATTTTTTAAAAAAGAAAACAGGTCTTATTTCCACCTTATTTCTTATATGCTAAGGTTTTCTTGACCATGACTTACTCTGCCCATCATACACAGATAAACCATTTCATTAGTTTTTATATGTAAGCAAACATAAATGTGTATGACCCCGCCCTTTACCCCTCCAGCCCCACCATCTCCACTAATTGGTAGCATATTTTGTTTTGCATCTTGCTTTTTCTATGTAACAATGTATCAGAGATTTTTCAATATCAATGTATTAATTTAAAGAGTATTCCATATAGAATTTTTCTTGAAATCTTCTTTGGATAAAGTATATTTATTTAGCCAGTCCTCTACTCATGGTTATTTGTATGGTTTCCAACCTTTTGCTATTAAAAACAATGCTATGAGTAATGCTATTTTTTAAAATATTTTATTGATTTTTTATAGAGAGGAAGAGAGAGGGACAGAGAGTCAGAAACATCGATGAGAGAGAAACATCAATCAACTGCCTCCTGCACACCTATACTGGGGATGTGCCCACAACCAATGTACATGCCCTTGACTGGAATTGAACCCGGGGCCTTTCAGTCCGCAGGCTGACCCTCTATCCACTGAGCCGAGCCGGTTTCACTGAGCCAAGCTGGTTTCGGCTAGTAATGCTATTTTTGAAATTTTGATAAATAATGCCAACGAACCTCTATAGAGATTTAATCAATTTACATTCCCACCTGCAAAGTGTGAGAGCCTGTTTCCCCAAAGTCTCACCAATAGAGTGTATCACACATTTGGGTTTCTGCCAGTCTAGTAGATGAAAAATTGTATCAGTGCGTTTTAATTTGAATTTTTATTTGATTCATGAGATGGAGCATCTTTCTACATGTCTAAGGCCTATTTGTCCATTTATCCAACATCCTGAAGAGTAACAATGTGATAAGACAATATATGGTAAGGAAACTCAGTTTGAATGTCCTACTGGATAGAGGTCCTCCCAGGGTTCTGGCTCTTAATTAAAATGCAATTGCTTGCCCAGATGGCATGGTTGAGTATCGACCTATGAACCAAGAGGTCACTGATCAACTCCCAGTCAGAACACGTGACCCAGTTGATAGTTCAATCCCCAGGGTGGGACATGCAGGAGGCAGCCAATCAATTATTCTTGCTCATCATTAATGTTGCTATCTCTCCCTCTTTGAAATCAATAAAAATATATTTGTTTAAAAATGCAATGGGTGTTACTCAAAGTGTTCAACATTGTGTGTTTTTTTAAAAAAAAAAAAATCAGACATCCAATTGGCTGAACAAAATATTTAACATTGTTAAGAAGAAAATCAGAACATCCATTGGTCATCACCTGAAAGGACTATTTTAAATACAGCTAGTGACTGACTTATGATGGTTCTATTTATGATTTTTTAAATTTATTTATTTATTTATTTTTACTTTACCATGATGTGAAAGCAACAGACATTCAACAGGAAACGTACTTCAAATTTTAAATTTTTATCTTTTCCCAGGCTAGCAACATTCAGTAGGATACCCTGGAGATGCTGGACAGCAGTGGTGGGCCCAACTCCCCATCAGGCACAGGATCTTGAGTGTAAACAACTAACACTCTGCAGTGTACCCTGTGGCCAGCATTCCTTGTTTTAGTTCAATACTTCAAACATTCTCCAAGCCCAAGTGTGCTTTCAGCTGTGTGAACAGTCAACAGAGAGTTCCCATACAACCATTGTTTGTCACTTTCAGTACAGTATTCAATAAATTACATGAGCTATTCAACACTTTATATTGTTTTGCCCAGCTACAGGTTAATGCATGTGTTCTGAGCAAATTTATGGTAGGCTGAACTAAGCTGTTGTGTTCAGCAGGTTAGGTGTATTAAATGCATTTCCAACTTAAGATATTTTGGACCAAAAAAAGGGGGAATTCTATGGGAAGTAATCTCACAAGCTGATCTGATCATAAATTCCTAAATGAGCAGGTCATGGTGGGCGGTTATGCCCCAGGCATAGAACTCCTTTAATAAAAGGTTTTAAACCAGCCCTGTCCATTGCACATCTAGGTTAACACACCATTGAAATACCAGAAGCAATGCATTTTGAAGGGGGCATCAACCCTCAAAGGAGAACATAATCTTATTAACTGTCCAATTTCTGAATTATTTCCTTCCACCTCCATGTAATCTTCCTAAATTCTCTCCTTAATTTCAAATGCATAAAAGAAACTGCAAAACTGTTATTCTCAGGAGCAGTAAGATCTTGCTCCCCGCACATGTCATCAGTTTGGCTCAAATAAACTCATTAAAATTCTCTACAACACAAGAAAAACAATTAAAAATTTTTAAAATAAAAATTTAAAAAAAGTCTCTACAGGTTTGAACTTTTTTTTGTCAATATTTTCAACTTAAGATAGGTTATCAGGACATAACCCCACAATTAAGGACTATCTGCATCCCAACCACCAATGACCTACCTGATCAAGCCTCCCCTAAAGCTATCTGCCCTGCCCTAAAGGAATAATAACAATATCCATAGTGGGTGTCTGAGAAATATTAATTCAACTAAAATTGAGAGCCTTCATGAATCTTACTAGTGGCCCGGTGCACAAATTCGTGCACATTGAAAGGAAATTAATTAGAAGAAATATTTTAATATCGCTATTCACCCTTTCTCTATAATAGAAGTGTCAACCAAATTCACCATAGACAATGACAGATCAAAACACATGTATGCAATTGGCACCAGCAAGAGCTTTATATCTATCATGCACACGTGAGTCAATTTAGCCTTTTATGGATATAGAATTAACTTGCTTAATTAGACCTGCTTTATGATTTAGCTAAACTTTTCCCAGCCCAGTGAAACACCCCAACTTCTCTTTCAGATAATTGTCAGCAACACAGCACTAAATATCAACACAAGCAGATTATTATTATAGATCATGCAGGGAGAACAAAGGGTAAAATATGCAGCAGTGTTTGACTACGTTCTGCACAGTGAGAAAACCTGAAGTTATTTTCAAGGTCTACAATTTCTTACTTCTTTTCAGTTGGGTCAAGTTTCTAGGCTTTCTAAATCTCCATTTTTCAGTTAATGAAAATAGGATTCTATCAAGTCTCTGATCTACCTACTCCAGGACTTCTGTGAGGATCAAATGAGATGAGGCATGGGAAAACACTTCACAGACATTTGGTTAAAGTGTAAAATGTTTCCACCTGGCTATAAAGCAAGTTGTGTTCCTGAGCTGAAGAAACTGCAAGGGGGCTAGTTGCTAGGAAGAGGAAGCCAAGCATTGCTATGTGACATCATTACCTAGAGCCCACAGCCACCGTTTCTGGGCAGGGCTGTACTGTGGACCACATTTTGCACCATGGGGTCTTGGCAGGTCGGCTGGGATTTGGTGAGCTGAGGCTCCAGGGTGGTGGCAGGGCCTGTGTCCCACTTTCGGGAAGCCAAGTGTTGCTTCGTGAGCACCAGGCCTGCAATGCTGTTTCTCTGTAAATGGCCAATGCGCATCACAGCAGCTCTTGCATGAGCATCTGACTCCTGGTGGTCAGTGCCTGTCATAGCTACCAGTCAGACAGACACTTAGCATATCAGTCTGATATAGATATAGATGATATAGATATAGATGATAGATAGATATAGATATAGATATAGATATAGATATAGATATAGATATAGATATAGATATAGATACTCCAGAGGGAAGACAGGTGACCAACATAATAAATAAATCACCTAGTTTGTTAGAAGGTGATAGTTGCTAAGGTGGATAATATGACTAGATACAGGGAGGCCTGGCACATTTAAGACACAGAAAGGAAGCCAGTGTGGTTGGAGGAAATGGAGGGAGGGGGATGAGGAAGAGTAAGAGGTATTGACAGCAGAGATGAATCATAGAAGACAAAGCTGAACATTTCTAGACAAAGCTGATCACTCAGGCATGCCTAATCAGGCCCTGCTGTCTAGTTCTTACCTACATCTTGCCCTTTCCTCAATGACTTGGTTTTCGAGGAGGCAGAGAGCTCTGGCAACCAAAAGCCTCAGGCACATGTGGGCACACAATCCACATGTTTGCTCTGTGTGTGTGTAGGCTGATGAATCCTGGCAACAACGGAACAATCTCATGCCTTTTTCTCCAGTCATTCTGCTTTTCCTAAAGGCTTCTTTTCCTTGTTAAATGTACAACCTCTTTCCCGGCAAGTCTGTGATTTAAGCATCTCACAAGTGGTTCGCCTTGTCAGCTCATTTCCCCATTTTTTTTTATTTATTTATTATTATTGATTTTTTTTTACAGAGAGGAAGAGAGAGGGATAGAGAGTTAGAAACATCGATGAGAGAGAATCATCGATCAGCTGCCTCTTGCACTACTGGGGATGTGCCCGCAACCAAGGTACGTGCCCTTGACCGGAATAGAACCCAGGACCTTTCAGTCCGCAGGCCAACGCTCTATCCATTGAGCCAAACCGGTTTTGGCAGGCATCATTTCCCCATTTCTGAACGTCTTCCGTTTCAAATCCACCTTGTGATGGTATTAATCACAACTATTTCAGACATGTCTACAAAGACTCAAACCCTGCCTCTGGCTGCCTGGCCAATGTGCATCTGTTCCTGACCTTCAGGTCCAGGACACACACAGCACTGCAGGGAGGGGAGCATTTGAGATCTTGCTCCCGAGCATGTCTTCAGTTTGGCTCAAATCATTCCTATTTAAAAAAATTTTAAAACGCACACACACTTAAACCATTGCAGTGAGAAAAGCTTTTCACACAGGTCTAAGAAGATCTATCCTGCTTCAGAATCAAGAGGAATTAGACAGTCCTGCAGAAGGTCACAATTTGATTCCCGGGTTGCGGCTGGATCCTCAGTGTGGGGCGTGCAGGAGGCAACTGATCAATGATTCTCTCTCATCACTGATGTTCTCTCTCTCACCCTACCTCTCTCTGAGATCAATAAGCTTTTTTCTTTTTTAAGGAGCAAGACAATGGCACTTGGGACTGAGATGAGCCATGAGACACCAAGCCCAGGTTTCTTTGGGGGCACAAAGCCAGATGGGAAAGTTTGCTTGATGCATGGAGCCTCTTTCTGTATAAGAAACACCCCTCTCCCCTCCAATGACTGCAGATTTGCCCTATCTCCTTAATGCTCTCTTCCTTACATCTCTAAACCCTAGTCTCCTCTTGCCTCACCTTCATTTCCCCTTCCTCACCCACAAAGAAAATATTACAGAATATTGCGCAGGAGGCAGAGGGCTGCAGGAGAGAAAGCCCCTATAATCTCTACAAACTTTGGTGTCACCAGCTTTATGATCTCCTCACCAGCCAATACAGACCCAGAGAAGCCACACCTCTAGGATAGAGATGAATTGTTCTAAAACAGACTGCTGTGGACAAGACACGGAGTTGGGAGTCACAGAAAGAGAATTGGGACCTGTGTCCTGGGCAATGAAGATGTGACCTTAACAAGGTGGAGCCCAAAACTTAGGAAAATTGTAACAGCATCATGACAACACAGGAGATGTCACAAGTTGTTGACAGCTTGAGGGCTCTGACTCTGGGGGCACAGAACCCAGGGGAGCAGTGGTGGGGGTCTCAGTCAGCTCCATCCAGGGGAGCTTAAGCCAACTCCCAAAAGTGTTACTTTGGGCACGGGATGCCATTTGGGTGTGAATTCTGCTTCCACCATTTCCTAGCTGTGACATCAGTGTCACACTGACGGTATTTCAACATCTGCTTAAACTTTAAGTTTCCTTTCTTGAAACCATGAACCAGACATCCAGTTCACGAGGATGCTGGGAAGCAGAAGTGAAATGTTTCGAGCGGTTTTAGCTCACACCTGGATCTCCAACTTGCCCTCTCAATAAATGGCATCCATCAATGCCCCCCCCCCACTTAAAATAAATAAACAAACAAACAAATAAATAAATAAAGCGTCTTGTTCTTGCCAAAACCGGTTTGGCTCAGTGGATAGAGCCTGAAAGGTCCCAGTTTTGATTCTGGTCAAGGGCATGTACCTTGGTTGCGGGCACATCCCTGGTAGGGGGTGTGCAGGAGGCAGCTGATCGATGTATCTCTCTCATCGATGTTTCTAGCTCTCTATCCCTCTCCCTTCCTCTCTGTAAAATAAAAAAATAATAAAGAAATCAATAAAATATATATATATATATATATATATATATATATATATATATTTTTTTTTTTTTTAATTTCTTTTAAAAAATAAAGCGTCTTCCTGAGATTTCTGTCCCATCCCCAGTCCGAAAGTTCTGTCTATCCCGAATCCCTCTGGCTGCTCAGCTGCCCACACCCCCTGCCTCTACCCATCTGCCAGGGGGCAGCCTCTCCGGTCCTGGCAGTCAGATCCCATTCATTCGGTCTGGGTCCCAGCCTCTGCCTCAGTGGCACCCCGGGGCGCCTCTGCCGGGTCCAACCTGCGCCCAGCCTACCTGATGTAGGGGAGGAAGGGGTTGACGTGCCCGGAGAGCACAGCGACCACGTAGGAGATGATGAAGGCGGCGGAGGACCAGGTCACCAGCAGGAAGGGCACGAAGGCCATTCCCTTGAGGAAGCGGGGCATCGCGCTGCCCGGAGTGCGGGGCGCTCAGCCGGCCGGGCGTCGGGCTGCTCCGGGGGCGGGGGCGCCACGTGCGGGCCGTCCGGGCGGCCACGGCGCGGCGGGGAGCGATGGAGCCTCCGGGCCGGAGGGCAGGGAAGGGAAGGGAGACGCGGGAGCGCAGGCGGCTGCGGGCGGCGGGGCAGCGGGCCGGGGTGGGTGAGTGGGTGGGGCGCCGGCGGCCCGGGCTTGTTGCGAAGCGAGTGAAGTCACAAAGCGGCCAGCCGAATTGGGAGCGCGCGGACCTCCCCCGACGCCACCCCGGGACGCGGCTCCTTTCGCTTTTGGTTCGGAGGCGGCGGGGTGGGCGCGGGCGGGCGGGCTGCGCGCGGGGGATGCGGGCGGAAATGTCCGGATCTTGGCTCCGCCGTTGCACAACTCCCAACTCCCAAGAGCCCGATCTCCTCCCGCCCCTCCTTCCCTCGGGGTTTCCCGGTACCGGGCCTGGAGCACCTGGGCTTTCCCTCCCGGGTGCCTCGCCCGTGCCGCGGGGGGAGCCCCAGGGCGGACACCCGCCCCGTCCTGCAGCGCTGCTGCTCCAGCTCCTGCTGCTGCTCCAGCTTCTGACGCTGCTCCAGCTCCTGCTACTGCTCCAGCTCCTGCTCCTGACGCTTCTCCTGCTGCTTTTCCTGCTCCTGCTCCTGCTCCTGCTGCTGCCCCTGCTTCTGCTCCTACTGCTGCTCCAGCTCCTGCTCCTGCTCCTGCTGCTGCTCCTGCCCTGCCCCTGCTCCTGCTCCTGCCCCTGCCCCTGCCCCTGCCCCTGCCCCTACCCCTGCTCCTGCTCCTGCTCCTGCCCCTGCCCCTGCTCCTGCCGCTGCCCCTGCTCCTGCTCCAGCTCCTGCTCCTGCTCCTGCCGCTGCCCCTGCTCCTGCCGCTGCTCCTGCTCCTGCTCCTGCCGCTGCCCCTGCTCCTGCTCCTGCCCCTGCCGCTGCCCCTGCCCCTGCCCCTGCTCCTGCCGCTGCCCCTGCTCCTGCCACTGCTCCTGCCCCTGCCCCTGCTCCTGCCGCTGCTCCTGCTCCTGCTCCTGCTCCTGCTCCTGCTCCTGCCCCTGCTCCTGCTGCTGCTCCTGCTCCTGCTCTTGCTCCTGCCCCTGCTCCTGCTGCTGCTCCTGCTCCTGCCCCTACCGCTTCTCCTGCTCCTGCCCCTGCCCCTGCTCCTGCTCCTGCCGCTGCTCCTGCCCCTGCCCCTGCTCCTGCCGCTGCCCCTGCTCCTGCTGCTGCTCCTGCCCTGCCCCTGCTCCTGCCCCTGCCCCTGCTCCTGCTCCTGCTGCTGCTCCTGCTCCTGCTCCTGCTCCAGCTCCTGCTCCTGCTCCTGCCGCTGCCCCTGCTCCTGCCGCTGCTCCTGCTCCTGCTCCTGCCACTGCCCCTGCTCCTGCTCCTGCTCCTGCTCCTGCTCCTGCTCCTGCCGCTGCTCCAGCTCCTGCTCCTGCTCCTGCTCCTGCCCCTGCTCCAGCTCCTGCTCCTGCTCCTGCCGCTGCTCCTGCTCCTGCTCCTGCCCCTGCCCCTGCTCCTGCTCCTGCCGCTGCTCCTGCCCCTGCCCCTGCTCCTGCCGCTGCCCCTGCTCCTGCTGCTGCTCCTGCCCTGCCCCTGCTCCTGCCCCTGCCCCTGCTCCTGCTCCTGCTGCTGCTCCTGCTCCTGCTCCTGCTCCAGCTCCTGCTCCTGCTCCTGCCGCTGCCCCTGCTCCTGCCGCTGCTCCTGCTCCTGCTCCTGCCACTGCCCCTGCTCCTGCTCCTGCTCCTGCTCCTGCTCCTGCTCCTGCCCCTGCTCCAGCTCCTGCTCCTGCTCCTGCTCCTGCCCCTGCTCCAGCTCCTGCTCCTGCTCCTGCTGCTGCTCCTGCTCCTGCTCCTGCTCCTGCCCCTGCCCCTGCTCCTGCCGCTGCCCCTGCTCCTGCCGCTGCCCCTGCTCCTGCCCCTGCCCCTGCTCCTGCTCCTGCTGCTGCTGCTGCTCCTGCTCCTGCTCCAGCTCCTGCTCCTGCTCCTGCCGCTGCCCCTGCTCCTGCTCCTGCTCCTGCTCCTGCTCCTGCCCCTGCTCCAGCTCCTGCTCCTGCTCCTGCTCCTGCTCCTGCCCCTGCTCCAGCTCCTGCTCCTGCTCCTGCTGCTGCTCCTGCTCCTGCTCCTGCCCCTGCTCCAGCTCCTGCTCCTGCTCCTGCTGCTGCTCCTGCTCCTGCTCCTGCTCCTGCTCCTGCTCCTGCCCCTGCCCCTGCTCCTGCCCCTGCTCCTGCCGCTGCCCCTGCTCCTGCCGCTGCCCCTGCCGCTGCCCCTGCCCCTGCCCCTGCTCCTGCCGCTGCTCCTGCTCCTGCTCCTGCCCCTGCCCCTGCTCCTGCTCCTGCTCCTGCTCCTGCCACTGCCCCTGCTCCTGCCCCTGCCCCTGCTCCTGCTCCTGCTCCTGCCATTGCCCCTGCTCCTGCCGCTGCTCCTGCCCCTGCCCCTGCTCCTGCCGCTGCCCCTGCTCCTGCTCCTGCTGCTGCTCCTGCCCTGCCCCTGCTCCTGCTCCTGCCCCTGCCCCTGCTCCTGCCGCTGCCCCTGCTCCTGCTCCTGCTGCTGCTCCTGCTCCTGCTCCTGCTGCTGCTCCTGCTCCTGCTCCTGCCACTGCCCCTGCTCCTGCCGCTGCTCCTGCCCCTGCCCCTGCTCCTGCCGCTGCCCCTGCTCCTGCTCCTGCTGCTGCTCCTGCCCTGCCCCTGCTCCTGCTCCTGCCCCTGCCCCTGCTCCTGCCGCTGCCCCTGCTCCTGCTCCTGCTGCTGCTCCTGCTCCTGCTCCTGCTGCTGCTCCTGCTCCTGCTCCTGCTGCTGCTCCTGCTCCTGCTCCTGCTCCTGCTCCTGCTCCTGCCGCTGGGTGAGGGCTTTGCCAGGCCAAGCGCTTCAGAAGTGACAGCCACACGAAAACCTAGAGAGTGCGGGGCAGGTAGGAATAGGGTGCAGCTGGTTCTGTTTTAAACCCGCGCGGGCTTGGACTATTGGTTTCCTAAAAATGACAGTTCCCTTTCTCCCCTCACGGATCAGGGTTAGCCCCAGCGCGGAGCCGTGACCTAAGTGAGATGAGTAATGCTGACTTCATACAGGTCAGACCCGGCAATAGGGATTCGTGTCCCGCAGGCACTAACAAGCGTGGGGAGTTGGAGGTGGTGTTTAGGGATTCTGAGCCCAAGGTGGAGGTCATTGGGTCACTGGGTCATCGGCGACCAAACGTGGGTTCATTTCAGCTGCATAAACATTTCTCGGGCGCCCCACCCTGCCAGGGGATGGGATACAAAGATTAGTCCTATGAGATTTAAGAAAACAGATGTTCAGAATAAAATAAAATTGTATGGGATATTAAGTAGATTGGAGGTGATTTTTTTTTTTTAAAGAAATATGCAGAGCCGAAACCGGTTTGGCTCAGTGGATAGAGCGTCGGTCTGCGGACTGAAGGGTCCCAGGTTCAATTCCGGTCAGGGGCATGTACATTGGTTGCGGGCACATCCCCGGTGGGGGGTGTGCAAGAGGCAGCTGGTCGATGTTTCTTTCTCATCGACGTTTCTAGCTCTCTATCTCTCTTCCTTCCTCTCTGTAAAAAATCAATAAAAATATATTAAAAAAAAAAAAGAAATATGCAGACAGATGAGAGGCAGGGACAGAGCTACGATGAAGAACTGGGGAAGGTTTCCTGGCAGATATTAAAGTTTTTGAAAGTAAAGGATTGTTCTCCAGGCAAAGAAAGGTGAGACTAGCATTCTAGGCCAAAGAAACAGGAGAAAAAAGCAGAATGTGAAGTTGCTTGTTTTCCTGAAACTAAAGAAAAGCACTCAAAGAAGTGTAGGCAGGAAATGGAGGGGTGGACAGAGACCAAGTCAGCAGAGCCCTGCTAAGAGTCTTTGGTGTGTGGTGTTTTATGTATATTTTACTGATTTCCGAGAGGAAGGGACAGGGAGAAAGAGATATTGTAGAAACATCAATGATGAGAGAGAATCATTGATCGGCTGCCTCTCAACCTGGGCACTTGCCCTGACTGGGAATTGAACCATGACCTCCTGGTTCACAGGTCGACACTCAACCACTGAGCCACACCAGTCAGGCTGTGTTTGTGTTTTTTATTTGGTTTGGGTTTTGGTAGTGAGGAGAGTGTAGGAATATGGACAGACTCGTATTTAATGAGATCATTGTGGCTGTGAGGGGAGTGAGCACCATATTGAATAACCCAGAAGCTTCAAATTAAGGCTTTTTAAAAATCACACAAGCTGGAAAAGAATCGACAAAAAGATAAAATATCACAAGAGCTCATAACTGTGTATGGTGACAGGTGACTATTAGAATAATCAGAGAGGGTCATGTGCTGTACATCTGCAAATAATGTAAAATAACATTGAATGTCAATTGTCAAATATAATTGAAAAATAAGCGTAGAAACCACAAAAGCTGTCGTTCATGGTGATTCATTGTACATCTCTACCTAGGCTTGTGTGTTTTTTGCATTATTATTTTAAAATATGTCTTTATTGATTTTTGTAGAGAGAGGGGAGGGGAGAGGGATAGAGAGATAGAAACCTCCATGAGGAAGGCATGGATCAGCTGTCTCCTCCCCGCTCCCCACCAAAGATTGAGCTGCAACCCGGGCTTGTGCCCTCACCAGGAATTGAACCTGGGTTCGTGGGTCAACGCTCAACTCTTTAGCCACACTAGCCGATGGTTTGTGTGTTCTGAAAACCACTCTTCCCTGGCCTTGCCCTCCCCTGGCATTTCTCTTTTCCTGCTCTACTAGACTCACCTGATTTTAAAAACCCTCCCTGAGGCAGAGGAATTATGTCATCAAATGGAATTCACCCATTCATCTTATCTTTCTGTTGCCTACATAATTTCCAGGTAATCAAATTGACTTATCACTTTTCACACAATTACAAGAATTGTGTGACTATAATGGCAATCGGTATTTTGTTGTTTAAAATAAGTATGGATGCAGTGTATGTATTTAAAACAGGTAGATAGCTCTGGCCCATGTGGCTAAGCGTCACCCCATCCACTCAGAGGTTAGATTAGTAGATTCCCGGCTAGAGCTCGTGTCCAGGTTTCTGCTCCATCCCTAGTAGAGGGCAAGTGGGAGGCAGCCAATGCTGTTTCTCCCTCTCTCCTCTTCTCTCTCTCTAAAACCAATATAAACATACTAAAAAATAAGATAACTATAACTGTATAGACCACATGTGTCAAACACAAGGCCCGCGGGCCAAATCCAGCCCACCAGGCCTTGCAATGTGGCCCGCACCGCGCTGTCATCACTGCCCTCCGCTGTCAGTTTATGACATTGTCAGTTTATGACTGTTCAGTAAACCATTCGGCCCGCGATTTAGGCTGAATTTTAGATTTTGGCCCCTTCTCTGATTGAGTTTGACACCCCTAGTATAGACGTACATATGGTATCAAACAGCCCTGGGAGGCACAGAGCTGCTGCTTCTAAAAGCTTTCCATACTGTAGACCTTATTAACACCTTCGCCTCAGAATAGTAAAATTCATATGGTACGAAATGCTAAACCCCTAGAAAACTGGTGAAGGAAACGAGGATATATCACCCCAAAGTATGCAACTTTGACATAATGTTTTTGGGCTGAAAGCAATTCAGAAGCAGGAAAAGCAGGAAGAATTCTCTCTATCTGCCTTTCTGTCTAAAGGTAGGGTGTGTATTTCCTTTCCTGGAGACTGCTCCAGACTCTTAGCCCAGAGAAGGCACCAGAGGAACCTGCAAACCTGGCTCCCTTAGTGTTCCCTCCATTTGTTTACCTTCCCAACCGCCCCTGCCCCTCCCCAGCTCTCCCTTGGAACCTAAAACCATTTTTCTTTGTCATGTCATTTCTATACAAATTCGTTGTTTTTATCCTCACCCAAGAATGTTTTTCTATTGACTTTTACAGAGAGTGGAAGAGAGAGGGAGAGACAGAAATATCGATGTGAGAGAAACACGTTGATTAGCTGCCTCTTGCACACTCCCAGACCAGGGCCTGGGCGAGGGAGAAGCCTGCAACCAAATTACATGTCCTTGACTGGAATCGAACGGGGACCCAGTGTGGGTGGTGAATTAATGAGTATCTCTTCTTCTCTCTCTATCTACCTCTATCAGCTGGCTGGATACCAATGTCTGTGATGACCTTGCACTCCACGTATTATGGATAGAGACTATCAACCTAAGTCACCTCACTTGACTCTCCCACCTTATCTAACTCATCTAAAGTGAGTTGACGTGTTATTATTTCCTGTTTTACAGAGAGGGTCAGCCAGATGTTAACACTTCTGTGCACAACAAACAAATATAGGAGAACTAACGTGAATGAAAGATGATTGTAATTCAATATACTTAGAGTTAAATCAAAATAGTATACTATTCAGTGAAGGGCAGGGTCACGGGGATCATTCTAGATGGCATGTCAGCCTCCTCCTCTTTCTGAGTCCTTAGAAACAGCCAAGTGAATTGATGAGTGAATGTGGGTAACCACTGCTCCGAAAAAAAATGGCAAACATAGTAATGCGTACCATCTCGTTAAAAGTAATGTGTGTAAGTTCTACTCTCCCTTTGGTGGTGAGAATACACTTAAAATATGCTCTTGCAGGGTAGAGATTAGATAGAATCTCTTTCCTGCATATTCCTGCTTTTGGAAAAGGGGCATTGTCACAATATGGATGTTATGATTTGAGGTATCTGTCACCATGTGAATGCCCACCCCATGTGTGTGTGTCTTTATTATGGTAGGGACCCCTGAGCTGTGATGTATTCTGGGCCCTGTTCCCAGGGTTGGAGAGCAGTCCCCACTATTCACAAAGGCAGGAAATTTCAACACACCCTCGACATGCTTTGAATAGAACAGAGGTGACACAATGAGCCAGATTTTTTCCCGGTGCCTCAGTCATCCTCACTTGTACAGAATTCACCTTTAAAGACAAATTGTTCATTTTCTTTTTCGGTCGTTCACCTGTCGGACTTTCTTCAGGGCATTCTAGAATGTGAGCTCCACGAGGGCAGGGCTTTGCTTTCTTCCCTGCTTTGTTCCAGGCTTGGACAGGGCTTCACTCAGGTGCTTATGAACTACTAGAGGCCCGGTGCCCGACATCGTGCTGGGCAGGGGTTTGGGGTTCCCTCAGCCCAGCCTGCCCCCTTTTGCAGTCCAGGAGCCCTCCGGGGATGTAGGATTGATGGCTGAGGCCAGCCAGCCATCAGCCTGGTTTGTGGCTGAGTGGAGCACCCCCTGTGGGAGCACACTGACCAGCAGGGGGCAGCTCCTTCGTTGAGCATCTTCCCCCCAGATAGTCAGTGTGCATCATAACGACCGGTAGTTCCACCATTTGGTTGATTTGCATATTACCCTTGTATTAGATAAGATATGCTGAATATATTTGCCTCAGCAATGACCTTTTTCAGGAAGTCTTCCCTAAAACCCCCAACATCTGACATCTGTTCCACTCCTCTCTACCCCACAGCATCCTGGGCTATTTCTGTTATGTATTTCACAATGTTAACTTGTCAGCCTATCTACTAGACTCTTTGCGAAAAGGAACTGAATCTCCTTTATTTCTATCCCAGTGCCAACCACTAGCACAACATAAATGGTTGATACATATTTATTGAAAAATGAATGAATGCTTGAAGCTAGTTAATACTATTTAATACTATTACCTAGAGAATTTGGTCTTTATACAATAGTATAGTACATACCATAAACATATTAGCATCTCATAGGAGGCACAATTAACTCCATATCATTGAGTACAGAAATGAGAAAGACACACAGTAAAGGTTTAGACATTTCGGTTATGTAAAGGGGGAGAAATCAGAGCCCTTCATGGGAGTGATGCTTTTTCATGTGGCTGACCTGATTGTTACAAGTTATAAGTTTGGGCAGCAACACCAAATGCTTCTTCTTCATAATATTTTTGCCAGAAGTTTTTATGTTACCAGAGATGAAGAAGACAACGCTGCAGAGAATTTTGGGGGATTTCCATTATGATCATGAGAGTGAAAATTTCCTTAAAAATTTTAAGAGATGGTTTTTTCCCCCCCTCCCCCATGTGAATAGTTTCTAAATTAATTTGCAAATATGGGAACTCACATGATCTGTCTTTCTCAGTTTAGCTAACCTTCAATCTCTATATTCTTTGACCATCCTTCATAGGGTTTTCTTATGAGGTACAGCTCATGCTGTAATGGTCATTATCTATGGAAAAACTGAAGTATGGTGCTCAGGTTTACAGTAATCTCATGAGTTTATTTCTCAAGCTAGTAAAGATATTACAGAAATGGGGGAGAGGTTTTGTCAGTTGTTCTTCTTTTGGCATGAATTGGGTAAGATTTGAAAATGGACAGGATAATGACAGAAACTGCAGGCCAGCAGGCAATTGTTTGCTTTCCCTGTCTTAAAAAAAAAAAGTAATTTTTAAATTGAATTCATTAGGGTGACATTGATGAATAAAATTATATTGGGTATAATTCTATAAGACATTATCTGCATATTGTATTGTGTGTTCACCACCAGGAGTAAATTTTTGAAGGAGGCATTTTTTTTTTTTTTATAATTCTTTTACTTTTTTAATAATGTCTTATTGAAGAACCAACCTTCTAGGATTCGTGATTAATTTATTTGACAAGCATTGATTGAGGATATACAATTTATCAGACCTTGTGTTTTGTGACTGAGCATACCTGGCCAGCATGGCTAGGTGATTGAGTATCAACCTATGAACCAGGAGGTCACAGTTTAATTCCTGGTCAGGGCACATGCCTGGGTTGCGGGCTTGATTCCCAGTAAGGGCTGTGCAGGAGGCAGCTAATCAATGATTCTCTCTCATCATTGATGTTTCTCTCTCTCCCTCTCCCTTCCTCTCTGATACCAATAAAAATATGTTAAAACAAACAAACAAACAAAAAAGAAAATGATACATTTAGAAAAGAGAAAAGCCAGTGCCTTAATTTCATGAAGGTCATGATGTTCAAATGAACTTGGTTTGCTTAGGAGATGAAAGGTGGTCCAATGTGACTGGAACACATGAAGATAAGGCTGGAGAGATTATGGTGAAGACACTGTGAAAGGCATTGCATCAATATGCTAAGGAGTTTGGCTGTAACTTGGAAACAGGCTTCAAGATGTGAAATTTTATCAGAATTATTATCTGTGGTGAAAACTCCAACAGGTCTTAGAAGAGATGGACTAGAGATAGCAGTGGGGACTGATGATGGGTGGTTCTTTCTAAGAAATGCTAATGAAGAGCATTTGAGATCATACTCCCCAGCATATGTCCTCAGTTTGGTCCAAATAAACTCATATATATATGAATGCTAATGACCTAGCCTAAGTCAGCAGATTGTGGATGGAGAAAAGAATTATGGTAGCCAATTGGATGAGTGGAAAGATAGAAAAATTAAGATGGCATTGATTTCCTGCTTCAGAAGCTCAGTGCATATTAATCATTAATTGAGCCAGGGAACAGAATAAGTCTGGAGGATTATGAGTTCATTTTTAGATATACATCAATGTAATAAATGGTGTAATATGAATGCAGTATGCCCAACTGCTGGGCAGTTGGAAACTGACTTGGAAAACATTGATGAACAGGGATGGACATTATTTGATGGATAACATTAAAATTTCTGATGGAGTAAATGCTGCAGTGAAATTAAGAACAAGAAAAGTAGTTTGGGCAGATAAGTAGTCCTCCACAATCTTTCTGAGAAACATTTCAGTACAGTGGGACATTGGACTGAGGAGTGAAAGCTGTTCTAAGATCATAGATAGAGAGTATTACAAGAATACAAAATGCTCACATTTCTGAGTTAGGACAGAATCCTCTCTGGGGGAGGATTTGAAGACTCTAGCAGAAGAAATATGTGATAAAATAAGGTCATGGAGCAAGAGGGAGAGGAGGAGGACATAAATAGAAGCAAAAATGTGTTTCCTTTACCGGAAATTTTTGTTTACCAATCTCAGTCATGCAATTTATGTGTCTGGGCCGAACATTCTGGCTAACTTTAATAACCCCATTCTTAAGAGAACATAATAGCTATGTGATATGTTCTGTTTCCAGTAAGGGATTAACATGTGACCCATGAAGAACAGCTCAGCAACACATTTCAAGAAAATAAACCATCTCAGTATTCCAGGAAAAATCACAGATCCTAAGTTAAGTTCCTTAGAGGTCACCTGGTTTTATCCTTTGTATGTATAAAAAAAATTAAAACCAGAGAGTAATGTCAAATTGACATGGCCCTTTGGTGGCAGAGTTTCCATCTCAATGACCATAATCTAGGTTTCATAATCTCATGGGGTTTCAAAATGAGTCACCCAAGACATGTCTCTGTAGTATGCAGATTACTTTTAAATATGTATATATATCTTCATTGATTTCAGTGAGTAAGGGAGAGGGAGATAGAGATAGAAATATCAATGATAAGAGAGAATCATTGATTGGCTGCCTCCTGCATGATCAGGGATTGAGCCCACAACATGGGCATATGCCCTGACCAGAAATCGAACCATGACCTCCTAGTTTATAAGCTGATGTTCAACCACTGAATCACACAAGCCAGGCAATAACCTTTGTTTTGACCTCTAAATCTGATAGATTGCTTGCCTCCATTTCATTTAGCTCTTTTTTGGGGGGATTTCTCCTGTTCTTTTATTTGGGGCATGTTTCTTTGTCTCCCCATTTGAGCTTCCTCTCTGTATTTGTTTCTAGATATTAGCTGGATCTGCTGTTCTTCTACTCTTGGTATGGTGGACTTATGTGGTAGGTATCCTGTGGAATTCAGTGGCACAGTCTCCCGGATAAACTGAACTAGGTGCTCCAGGAATGTCCTTTGTGTGAGTTGTATGAGCCCTCTTATTGTGGTTGAGTCTTGATTGCTGTTGGCCCATTTGTGGGTGGGGGTTAACCCTCAGACTGGCTGACTATGAAGATTGGCCCCATCAACAGTGCACAAGTTGCTAGGGAGCATGGGGCAGGGGGACTGATCCCACAAAGCGAAATTTGCCCCAGCAGGGTCTGGTACTGGCCAAGATTTCCTTTGACTGTGCCACTTGTGGAGCTAATTGGGTCATGCTCTCATCTGTTCTGCATCCTGCCACTTGGTGTGTTCATTCTGGAGCCTCTTGGGAGGGACACTGGTGCAGGTCAAAGTCAGATGCTGCCTGTGACCAGCCCTGGGCTACCTGTTTAAAGCTACAAAGCATTGCATAGCTTGTAGCTGCCTCTTCTGGGCCTGAGTGGTTCATGGAAGGAGCCTAGTTATGGACCAAGACCAGCTTTCACCAGCAACAAGCCCAGGGGCAGGTCAGCAAGAGGCCCAAGGTCCCTTGAGACCTGCCTCTACTTGCTGGCTACCTATTAGGCTCAGTCACTGTAAGAGCCTCTGGTGGTAAACAAGTTGCATGAAGCCGGTTCTCAGTGAGTCACCAAACAGAGGTGTGTTCACTAGGTTGATAGAAATTCAAACTCAGCACCAAGGCTGGCTCTGGGGCTATTCAGCAAAAGTCTCGGCATACACCAAGGCCAGCTGCCACATGCCCAGGCCCAAAGGCCCTTGTGGGGAGACAGGGTTTTAGAGACTCTGAATTCTTTTCTTAGCCAGAACTCAAGTCCTGAGGTTGCTGAATCCAGGTTTGGGCTGACCCCACCAGTCAGACACCTGGTGCTATTCCCATCGCCTACTACAGAAACACCTCTCCCAAATATTTTTTTATCCTCTGTAATCTATTTTCTTCTTTTATAAACATTCTTAACTTTAGGGCTGGGAAGTGTTTATGGACTCAGAGAAAGGGAAGAAAAGAACGAGCTTTAGATTAAGGAATGTAAGGAAGGAATAAAACACTTTTTCCTCTTCATTTTAGGGTCTCTGGCTGGGGCCTTACAAATGAGGCCGCAAAAGACAGATCAACAAGAGGAAAACAAGTTTATCAACATGTGCATTGTGCAAAACCATGGGAGCACTCACTCATGAGAAACCCAAGGTGGTACTTAGATCTTGGGCTTATATACCACCTTAGGCTAAACAAGGAAAACAGAGTTTTGGCCTTCTGCATTGTGGGAGGGGAGGAGGAAAGCAGGTTATGGGAAAGTGAGCAGGAAAAATATGGTAACTAAGGTTGTTTAGTAAGATTTGTCATGTTATTCAGACTCCTTCTCTTCCTGCTAGGGAGAGTCACCTTTTACAAATGGAAAAGTCCTTTTGAGACAGGCTAGTAAACCAGGATAGTGGCATAGGGAAACTGAGACAGATACACAGCAACTTGCAGCCATCTAGAAAATCTAGATGCCAAGCAGTTTTCAGACATCTGGTAAGTCCTATCTTTCCTAAACCAAGGACACTTAAGAGTAAATGGTTTGCACTTCTCCTCCCCAACCAGAGGGTAAAAGAGCTTAAATCACCCTACTCAGGGAGACAGATAGCAGAAATCTAATTAATGCCTTTGCTAAAAGCATCCAAGGACAGATGAGTTAAAAGAATAAATCTCATTTTGGTACATCAGCATGAGGCTGATGAGTATTCTACTGAGATCCTCCCTCATGAACCCCCCTAAACGCCCAGCCTTTAAAACCCCGCAAAATGGCCAAAACCAGTTTGGCTCAGTGGATAGAGCATCAGCCTGTGTACTGAAAGGTCTCAGGTTCGATTCCAGTCAAGGGCATGTACTTTGGTTCCAGGCACATCCCCAGTAGGGTGTGTGTGTGTGTGTGTGTGTGTGTGCAGGAGGCAGCTGATCGATGTTTCTAACTCTCTAACCCTCTCTCTTCTTCTCTGTAAAAAATCAATAAAATAGCCAAGACTGGTTGGGCTCAGTGGATAGAGCGCCGGCCTGCAGACTGAAGGGTCTCGGGTTCGATTCCGGTCAAGGGCATGTACCTTGGTTGGGGGCATATCCCCAGTGCGGGGGGGGGGGGGGGGTGCAGGAGGCAGCTGATCAGTAATTCTCTCTCATCGATGTTTCTAACTCTCTATCCCTCTCTCTTCCTCTCTGTAAAAAAAATCAATAAAATATATATTTTTTAAAAATCAATTAAAAAATATTTTTTTAAAAAAAAAAACCTCAAAATGAAGATCCCAGGGCAAGTTCCCGCTCTTTTTCTCCCCCCACAGGTACGCATCTCCTAAACTTAAGGGACCCCATGAGACTTGCAACTGAGTCAGCAATGAGCAGCAGCAGTTCATCCAAGGCAAACCCCCTGAACCTGTCCCCAAGGCCCCCTTTTCTCTGCCTTCGGAGGGAGCCAAAGCAGACCAGCCTCGGCTCATTTCCCCAGCCCTTTCTTGTTTCACTGTCCCCAGCTTTAATGCACAGCCTCGAAAATTCACCTGGACGTGTGTTGTTACATTTTTCCCCTGCGTAAAATCCAGAACACTACCCACAGGCCCGCGGCAGACCCGTCAAGGGCCAGGTCCCCTTTCCGGTAACACTCTGTAAATTTCCGTTACAGATGGAAAAGTTGTGCCCAATTTCTAAAGCTTTTCCTGTATCTGCCAGTTCTCAATGCCCTTTAGCTCAAAATAATCCAAGTGCCAAAAAGGCATATTTTGGGGTGGCATTTTTCTGGTACCCTTTTGAGAAGCCTTCCTCTGGCCTTGTGGTACAGGGTGTGGAAGATATGGGGAAGGAATTGTAGATGAAGATCTTTGCTTTGCACCTAGCCTCTGTTCCCTATTGAAACTCAAGGGGCTTCATCAGAAATTGGGAAAACTACAGTTTGCAATGGAGAGATGAACCACATGCACAGGGGGCTTGGGCCTGGCTTGTTGCTTGGAAACAAAGAAAACACCGCTCTACAGGGTGTTTCAAGGCCTATTCAGGGTGCTGCAGGGATGCAAGAATATTTATCAAAATTAAAATATACATAGCTTTTGGACTCAAGTCTACTCCTAAGATTTGAGAGAATGGAGGGGGAGAGACAGAGAGAGAGAAACATTGGTATGAGAAAGACACACCGATTGGTTGCCTCCTCTACAGGGATAGAGATGCAAGTAGGTGCACTTGACCAGAATCAAATCCAGGACCCTTCAGTCTGCAAGACAATGCTCTACCCATTGAGCACACTAGTTAGTGCTTGACACAAATATTTATGAACATGCACAAAAATTTAAGAATAAGGATAGTCAGCCCCAGTTGGGTAGCTCGGTTGGTTAGAGCATCATCCCAATAAGCCAAAGTTGAGGGTTTGATCCCCAGTCAGCACGCATATAAGAATCAAGCAATGAATACATATAATAAATAAATGGACCAACAAACTGATGTTTCTCCCTATCTCTCCCCCTTCTTCACACTCTCAAATCAATAAATAAAAATTAATATGAAAAATCGCCAAAACCGGTTTGGCTCAGTGGATAGAACATCGGCCTGTGGACTGAAAGGTCCCAGGTTCGAATCCGGTCAAGGGCATATACCTTGGTTGCGGGCACATCCCCAACCAAGGGGGTGTGTACAAGAGGCAGCTGATCGATGATTCTCTCTCACTGATGTTTCTAACTCTCTATCCCTCTCCCTTCCTCTCTGTAAAAATCAATAAAATATATTTTTTAAAAATTTTATAATATTAAAAAATTAATATGAAAAATAAACAATGAGTTTAAGAAAAGAATAAGGGCAGTAAGGGCATCATTAAATATATTGCATTAAAATAATTCTGTGGAATATCATGCACCTGTAAAAGGAATAGGGTAGACCATATATTATGGGCATAAAGGAGAGGCAGTAGTATAATGGTACAACCTGTGGACTTTGGTGCTAGGCCGCTTGTGTTTTTCTCCCACTCTGTCATTTACTAGCTTTGTGATCTTGGGCAAGTTATTTAATTTCTCTGTGTCTCAGAGTTATCATCTGCAAAATTACAGTTGTTCTTTTCAAATAGGGTTAAACATGGAGCAGTAGCCTCCAGAAATTGAACCTGTAACCTGGGTATGTGCCCTGACTGGGAATTGAACCAGAGACCCTTCAGTGCATGGGACAATGCTCAACCAACCAAGCCCCACTGGCCCCGGGGTATTGTTTTTATTTTTTATGAGCATGATTTGTTTTGGGACAATATAATTTACAGGTCAGTTTGCAAAAGTAAAAGGCAAGGTGAAACATTTACAGAGGAAAAGAACAGAAAGATGTTTATCTCCATTGACCTATTCTATATTAAGCATATAACACTTTCATAATAAGAAAACTAAACTTCAGTTAAAAAGAATATTAATATCCATGTAAATAATACATGAAAGTAAATATTTGCTAAGCACACAGACACTTTTGGTTCTTAACTATATGTACTAGAAATTATCTGCAGAGAAAGTAATTCATTGGTATTTTTTTCACCAGAAAGAACAGTTTGACTAACTGGTTCTGTTTTTATTCATACTGCTATTGCTTGAATGAGTGAAGTCCCACAATGTGCTTGCCTGAATTGGGCCATCTTTGGAAATTATCACTGCGGATGCTGCCACTTAGTGGTGAAATGTGTTGACTATTTGCTGTCAAAATCTGTCATTGTGGGGCGAGTTTTAGGTCCATGTCTGAATCACTCGTTTATTCATTTTGCAAACATTTGCTGAGGCCATAACACTGATGGGCACAAAAAGGATTTGAAGAAATAAGACGAACAGACCCTGCCCTAAAAAATGCTTGCAGTCTTGTTCAAGGGACAAGTTCACACTGAGGGTTTTTCAATGAAATCATGATACAATGCTGTGTACCATAAAACCATGGAATCTCACATTGATAGAGGATCACAGCAGTCATCAAGTACAACCTCATGAGATGGTTAATGTCAAATACGGAGTGGAGCATTTATGAGCAGAGCAGCTCACTTAATGGGGGTTGGAGTGCTTTCTGAAGGCTCCAGCCTGGGAGACTAGAAGAGTAACGGTACCATTGACAAAGACACAGACATCAAAACAGGGAGATGACTTAGCCACTGAGATGAGATCTGTTTTAGACACTGAATGGGAAGGCATAATAGGGTCTTCTGTTGGCTATTCTTCATCTCTCCCAGATTAATTCCCTTCCCCTTTGGTGATCCCTTTGGCTTTACCCTTCCTTCCTCTTTTAGCCTCTGGCTTCAACCAACCGTAGGCACCAGTAGGAAATCAAGGGGTGGAAATAGATAAAAGTCTGGGGTATTTCTCTGCTCTCTCTGCCTCCCTGTATCCTTTCTCACAGCAGCTGCATTTCCAATGGCATAACTACAGCTCCCACCAGGCAGCCCCTCCTCCAGCTCCAGCTCTCACCAGGTTCTGATTGCACTATTTCCCTGAAGACATGGTTAGATATCTCACTTCCTTTTAGAAATTTCCTTAAAGAAACTATAACTGCCATTGAATTAAAGTTAGAAGGAGAAGAGCAGAGTTTGGACTGGAGAGACCAGGAAGAGAACTATTACCTGAAAATGTGAGTTCTCAAAGTAAGACAACATTTCCAGAAGGGGCTATTGAAGACACTATCAAGTACTACCAAAAGGTCAGGAGAAGATGAATTAAAAAATAGTACTGTATTTGTTAGGATTCATTATTTAAGTGGTATTTCGTTATTTCAAAGGGCAGTTTTAACAGAGTAAGGATTGCTAGAGATTAAAGAAGGAACCCAATTTAAAAATGGAAATGGGGGTAAAAGGGAGAGATCAACCAAAGGACTTATATGCATGCTTATGAGCCTAATCAATGGACACAGACAACAGGGAGGTGGGGCAGAAGTCGGGGGTGAGGGATAATGGGGGAATAAGGACACATATGTAAATAATAATAATAATAATAATAATAATTTAAAATTTAAAAAAAAATTGTGAGGTAACCAGAAAAAAATAAAATTAAAATGGACAGCCGAAACCAATTTGGCTCAATGGATAGAGCATCAGCTTGGGGACTGAAGGGACCCGGGTTCGATTCCGGTCAAGGGCATGTACCTTGGTTGCAGGCACATCCCCAGTGGGGGCTGTGCAAGAGGCAGCTGATAGATGTTTCTCTCTCATCGATGTTTCTAGCTTTCTATCTCTCTCCCTTCCTCTCTGTACAAAATCAATAAAATATATTTAAAAATATAAAATAAAATAAAATAAAAAATGAACAAAGGGTTTGAATAAATGTTTGACTAGAGATACATACAAAAGGCTAATAAAGATCTGAAAAGATGCTAATATCATTAGTCATTATGTAAAGGAAGGAAATGCAAGTCAAAACTACACTGAGTGACTAGGATGAAAATGACAGATAGTGCCAAGTGTTGGAGAGGAAGAGATGAAACTGGAAACCTCCTGCATTGCTGGTGGGAATGTAAAATGGCAGAATCGCTTTGGAAATGGTTTAAAGTTACTTAAAAAGTTGACATAAACTTACTATACATCCCAGTAATTCCATTCCTCCATATTTACCTGAGAGAAATAAAAATATACATCCACTTAAAGATATGTATAGAATTTATCAGGGCAACATGATACATAATAGCCCTAAACTGAAAACAATTCAAATATCTATCAACCAGTGAATGGATAAACAAAAATGTTATAAGCATATACAATGGAATACTACACAGCAATGAAAAGGAGTGAACTACTGATACATGCTACAACATGAATGAATCTAGAGCATCATGCTAAGTGACAGAAGCCAGTCACAAGAGACTAGATATTCTAGACACTGTATGATTCCAATCCATTTTCTATAAAAGACAAATTTAGAGAGACAAAAAGCAGATCTGTAGTTGCCTAGAGCTGGAGGTGGGAGGAGGAACTAACTGCAAGCAGATATAAAGGCACTTTTAGAGTGATGGAAATAGTATTTTAAATTCTAATTTTGGGTTATGGCAATTTTGAACAACTCTACATATTTACTAAATCAACTTTCTGATATGTAAAATTATACCTCAAAAAAGTTGTTTGTTTGTTTTTTTAAATACTAGAGAATATTTAAAGAAATTGAAAAAGAATTAGGATAGAAAATGGAAATAGAAACAAATACATTGCATGATTGCTCAGTGGATACTGAGGTGTTGACCCATGACTTTTTGTTTATATAAAAAAGGTTACTAGAGGTCCAGTGCAGGGATACATGTACCAATGGGGTCACTCGGCCTGGCCTGCACCCTCTCCCAATCCAAGACCTCTCAGGGGATGTTGAACAGTTGGTTTCAGCCTGATTCTCACAGGCCAGGCTGAGGGACCCCGTTTTTGTGCACTGGGCCAGTTTGGCCTGATCCCTGCAGGCCAGACTGAGGGTGCCCCTGGCCTATAGTATGCATACAAGTTATTTGGTTAATCTCTTCCCACCCTTATTTCTTCCCCCTTCCTTCTGAGATTCATCAGTCTCTTCCATGTTTCCATGCCTGTGCATTGAGTGTCTGCCCCGTGGTGTTCAGTGAGTGTCATGGCTATCAGTTGAACAGTCAGTCAGTCACTTAGGTTTTTATATATATAGATTTGAGAAAAATTTGTTTTAATATAAAAAGAATGTTTCCAGCTTATCTACAGGAAATTTTCCCAAATTAATTAGCAGTGAATCTGTACACCGTGAAGTGAAAATAAAGCCAAAAAGTATGATTTTACCTATTTCAAGTATGAAGTGATCAATGTGAAGTGAGATGGAAAACATGAGTAAAAGCACTTCTATGTCATCTCAGGTGCAACTGTAATGATGCTGCTCTAAGTTAAGAACTCAAAGGGTATATGAGCCCTAGATAGGAATGGAATGGTCCACATTGCAAGGGAACTTATATTGCAGCTTTTAAAATTTGTTTGTTTGTTTCGTATGTTCCTCACAGTGGAGCCATTTGGCGAACCCTATGGCTAGTTTGTACTTGATGGCAGAAGAAAAGACAGAAGAAAATCGGATTTTATTTTTCATGAGTTTCCCTTTATTCACACTAACCCTAAGATTTACTAACCCTTCCCCTTGGTACCGAGTCTTACTCTAGTCATTTCCCCACTCTTTTAGTCTGAAAAGTCAGTTAGCCTCTTACTATGGCATTTGTATTTTATTTTATTTATTTTATTTTTTTATTTTTTATTTTTTTAAATATATTTTATTGATTTTTTACAGAGAGGAAGGGAGAGAGATAGAGAGTTAGAAACACCGACGAGAGAGAATCATTGATCAGCTGCCTCTTGCACACCCCCTACTGGGGATGTGCCCGCAACCAAGGTACATGCCCTTGACTGGAATCGAACCCGGGACCCGTAAGTCCCCAATGCTCTATCCATTGAGCCAAACCGGTTTCGGCGGCATTTGTATTTTAGATAAACTTATTCTGGAATTTGGTGCCCTTACTAAATTAGTTGGCATCATTTGGATTTATACTGTTTCCTTTAGATTGGTTACAATGGTTATTATAAAATTAAAGTATGTCAAAAAGATTATTATAGTCAAATATCAGACTTACCCCTGACAGTCTCTAAGAAGGCAGACTGTGCAAGATGCAAAAGTCTTCCTACTTAATTATGCATTTAACATTGCAATGAGCTGGACAATCAGTTGGATTATCAACATATTTATGTCTTTTAAAAATATTTTTTTATTGATTTCAGAGAGGAAGGGAGAAGGAGAGATTAAAAAAAAAAAACACGTACTTTTACTCATTTTTTTTTTTTTTATCTCATTAACGATGAGAGAGAATCAATGATCAGCTGCCTCCTGTACAGCCCACACCGGAGATCAAGCCTGCAACCTGGGCATGTGCCCTGACCAGGAATTGAACCTCAAACTCCTGGTTCAGAGGTTGATGTTCAACCACTGAGCCACGCCAAGCTGGGCTCAACATATATATGTTGATTGCTCATTGCTTTGGCTCTAAGGAGCATAAAACTAAAAAAAATAAAAAATAAAAAATTATAAAGTCCTGGCCGTGTTGCTGAGTGGTTATAGCATTGGCCTACACATCAGTTAAGAACACGTACCTGTGTTGCAAGGTTCCATCCCTGGCCCCTTTTGGGGTGCGTGCAGGAGGCAACTTATCGATGTGTCTTCCTCAGTGTTTCTCTCTCTCCCTCTCACTTCCTTTTTTTTTTTTTTTTCCCTAAAATATCAATGGGAAAAAAATATATACTCAGGTGAGGATTAAAAAAATAAAAATCACAGAGATCAAGAAGTTCCAAAGGCTTGGTAATCAGAAAACTGATTCAATCCTCAAACATAGGGATAAGAATTAGCTTTTGCAAATAAGTAGATTCTGCAAAGTATCTTATGGTGAGCTTGATATTGACCCTGGGAACTATTTGAAGTCTCTTGTTAAATGGATGGCAGGAGAGAGAGAGAGATGGAAAATATATATTCTTGTTGAGCATACCTGAAACATTCACAAAATTTGGCCAGGTACTAGGCAACAAAGGAAGCTTCATTAAATTCTAAAGAGTTAGTATCATCCATATGTTCCTTACCATGTTTCGGTCAGAGTAATTATTTGTAGATTAAAGAATCCTCTCACTGGTTTAAGCAGAAAGAGATTCAGTTGGTTCATCCATGAACCATGAGGAGGGCTGAACAAAGAGACTTTGGGTTGAATTTGTAGAAAGGGCTCCGAAAGCCTCAGCTGGGCTGAGCGGCCAAGGACTCTGCTGACTCCTCCACTGGCTTCGGAACTACACCCTCGCATGGACTCACTAGCTACAGTAGGTGTCCTTCCCCCCGTCTCTCTCCCCATGTCACGCACATCCAGATTAAAACCTGTACATTTACACGATGAGGAAAATCTAAACCTCATCCGCAAACCTCGTTTTGCAGATGGGTCCGTTATCAGCTGTTGTCTCTTGGTTCCGAATTCACCCTTTCAGAATCTGCTCTGTAATAACAACAGACTGGACTCCCAAGCATTTTTCCTTTGCGGTGAGCACGATGTTAGGCTTTGCCAGTAGAGGGCGACAGAGGGATTTTACAGGAATAAAGGGGTTTTCATTCTTTCTGCTGCCTGGTGGGTTAGTGTGCCTGTAGGTGAGAATATTCGCTGTGCTCTGCCTTAGCCATGCACACCCAGAGAGCACAGTTACCACCCTGCCCCAGGCCTGAATGTGGACGCCATGTGCCCAGGCCGGGCGTCTCCAACAGAGACTCCCAATGTGCACCTGCATCCCGTTCCAACGTTTAGGAGATGCAATAAAATTAGCACCTAGAGGAAAGTTTATAGATTTGAAACATTTATGAAAAGCAATAAAGACAACAAATTGAGCTAAATGTAACTTTGAGAAACTAGTACAAGAAAAGCAGAGAAAATTCAGAGTAAGAGGAAAGGAAGTTACAAAGATAAAGACACAAATCAATGAAATGAAGAAAAAAAACCCAGGAAAATAGAATAAGCCAAAGATTAAGCAAGAAAAAAAATTGTTTAGAAAAAAGTTAAGAAGATACAAAAAAGTAATGCAAAAAGTGAAACAAACAGAGAGTAAATAGCAATAACCAAGACAGAGATTTTAAAACCTACATGACTTGACTATTTTTCTGGAAATCCCCCAAGCCAAAATACTTGATTCATGTCCAGACAGTTTTCAAAGTGAGTTCCACTTCAAAATTTAGTTATTCTTCATGTCATTTTCTTTACAAATGTATTATAATTCAGTTCACCAAAACTTCAGTAGTTGCCAACTACATATTTTAGTATTTTTATCAGTGTAAAAGATATTCATTTATGTAATACTTTTTTTTTAATCAATGGGTTACTATAGTCAAGAACAATGCTAAAGGTGGGAATATGAACAAGTTATGAATAAGATGGGCAAGTCTCCTCCTTTATGATATCTATAGTCTGCGGCTAAAAGATAGAAAAAACAAAACAAACAGACAAACAAACAAAAAATGCCCTAGCCTGCTTGACTCAGTAGATAGAACGTTGGCCTGCGGACTGAAGGGTCCCAGGTTTGATTCCAGCCTATACCTCGGTTACAGGATCCTTCCTGGCCTGGGCCCTGGGCAGGACTTGTGCAGGAGGCAAAGGATTGATGTGTTCTCTCACATCAATATTTCTCTGTCTTTCCCTCTCTCTTCCACTCAGTTTCTTTTTTTTTCTTTTTTTTAAAATATATTTTATTGATTTTTTTATAGAGAGGAAGGGAGAGAGAGAGCTAGAAACGTCAATGGGAGAGAAACATCAACCAGCTGCCTCCTGCACACCCCCCACCGGGGATGTGTCCGCAACCAATGTGCATGCCCTTGACCGGAATCGAACCTGGGACCTTTCAGTCTGCAGACCGACGCTCTACCACTGAGCCAAACCGGCTTCGCTCTTCCACTCACTTTCTAAAAATCAGTGGAAAAAAATATCCTCTGGTGAGGATTAAAAATAAATAAAATAAAATGTAAAATTCAATGATTTATATTAAAAAAAAAACCCGACAAATAAGTATCAAATGAATAAAATATGTAAGATATGTATATTTGTTTATGCATGCATGATGTCTTTGAAATCACAACAAAATAAAGCCTGGCCAATGTGGTTCACTGGTTGAGGCTCAACCTATGAACCAGGAGGTCACAGTTCAATCCTGGTCAGGGCACCTGCCCAGGTGGTGGACCTGATCCCCAGTAGGGGGTGTGCAGAAGGCAGCTGATCAATGATTCTTCCCTCATTATTGATGCTTCATGCTTCTCTCTCTCTCTTTCTCTCTCTCTCTCTACCTTTCTCTTTGAAATCAATATATATATATATATATATATATATATATATATATAATCTTTTTTTTTCTTTTTTTTAAATATATTTTATTGATTTTATACAAAGAGGAAGGGGGAGAGAGAGAGAGAGTTAGAAACATCGATGAGAGAGAGTCATCGATCAGCTGCCTCTTGCACACCCCCCACTGGGGATATGCCCGCAACCAAGGCACATGCCCTTGACCGGAATCGAAACCGGGACCTTTCAGTCCCCAAGCCGATGCTCTATCCATTGAGCCAAACCGATCCCGGCTATATATATAATCTTTATTATTGAAAATATTACATATATCTCCTAATAAAAATATATTTTTAAAAACTTTTTAAAATAAAGACTAGGACAGTGGACTCTCTCCTCCTCCCTATGTAGGAGTCAGTGCTTGTTTCTCCATAAATTTCTATCTTTTCCTATAAGTAAATAAATAAATATAAAGAGTAAGATATGTTATGTTTTGGCACTCTATCAGAAGCAATCAAATTTTTTAATAATTCTGTTTTATGTGCTATTTTTGAAAAAATTAAAAGCTCTGGCTTTCTTTAGAATTAAGAAAGAAAGGGATGAGGTCACTTGCAACAGGCATATTATGAAGTGTTTATCTTAAAAAGTGGTGGTGGGGGGGGGGCGACAAAATCAAAATATGCTTCTTGGCAACAAGCAAGTTTTTTGAGCCTAAAGCTGAAAAGCAAAAGCATTTCACAATATGGACATTCTTTCCTTTTACCTTGAATAAAGCAAGGTCAGCTAAATATAGATGTATCAGGAGTTATTTTAACTTTGCTTACTCTACTAGTTAAAGCTCTTGGTTTAAGTTCAATTTTCTTATCAGCTCATGGTTCGGCCTTCCACCATCTCTATACACAGCATATGTTTTGTAGGCCAGGTTGCAGGTTCCTTTTTGTGCTGGACTGTTTGCTTTGGGTATTCATTTTTCTCATCGAGGCTGAGCAAAAGGAGACCCACACATGGTTGATGTTTTAGGGCCCAATAAAAGCATTTCTCCTTGACTTCTGAGTTCTGAACCAATTGAAAAAGTTATTCAAGATACAGACAGATGGATATCAAAGCATCAGCTTTTATGCTGATAAAGTGAAATGGAGAATGTTTGACTTCTGGGAGCAAGTGGGCCGTTATATTTCATCCCTGAATGAGACAGACTCTCCAGCCCTGGCCCTGCCCAGGCCCGGGGTGTTGATTCTCCTGTGCTTAGAAGGTAGAGTATCAGAACTCCTGCCTCCCGCAGACCTGCTCAGTTCCTCTCCACCTCACCCATCAGGTACATTCCTCATCTGCTGGGGTGAGAGGTGGCAAGACAGACCAGGAGTGTCAATAAAATACTGAAAGAGTGTGGCTCAGTGGTTGAGTGTTGAGCTATGAACCAGGAGGTCACAGTTCAATTCTAGTCAAGGGCACATGCCTGGGGTTGTAGGCTCGATCCCTAGTGTGGAGCGTGCAGGAGGCACTGATGGATAATTCTCATCATTGATGTTTCTAGCTTCCTTTCCCTATCCCTTCCTCTCTCTGAAATAAATAAAAGCATATTTTAAAAAATATTGAAAGAAAAAAGTGCTTCTTGAAATGGAATGTAGTCACTGCAAATCCTTTGAGACAAAAGCCCTCTGGTTTTATTCCATCAGGTGATACCGTCCAAATACCCTCTCCTACCGGAAGGCCTTGAAGTACACTACAGTTTGTCTCTTTGTCGCAAGTGGGCTATTAACATTTCTGAGGGACTCTTGTAGCATTCTAACTGATTTTGACAAGATTCTACTCATCCTCTCACGATTTATCTTCTGGAAGTAAGGTACTTAAAGTGCAGAGGAATGGGGAAGAAACAATAAATCTTGTTTATAACCAATCTTACCTTGGTTTTAATCTCAACAAAATTCAACCTGTCAGTCAACAGTTCTAGCTGTTGCTTTAATTATGGCATCGCATACTCAAGTATCATCACATACTCAAGAACCAGGCAGATAATGTCATTGACTCAGGTAACGTAACTGGGTGACTCAGGCTGGGTGCCCCAAATACACAGATGAATATTTTCATTTCTACATGCGTGCAAAACCACGTCCCTTTTTGCTTGAATCATGGGGCTCTCTCCGCCTTCTATTTACTTTTTGATAAAGTGTGTGTGAAGAAACATTTCTGACCTGTAAATTACAGGGCGACCACTATGATAAACGTCAGCTGACCCTAAACATCAAGGATGGGGAGGTGAAACGGTGAGATGAATCACTGTCCTACAAAGTGGGCAGGCAGTCCCTACTTAGCCACAGCAGATTGTTGCCATATGGAAATGTGGTCCCAGTATAACTAGATTTTCCATTTATTAAAAAAACAATAACACAACAGTCATTGGCCAGTTGCAGTGTTGTCCCATATGCCAATTTGTGCAGGTTCAACCAATGAATGCATAAGTAAGTGAAACAGCAAATTGAAGCTTCTCTCTCTTTCTCTATCTAAATTCAATCAAATAGTAAATAAACAAACAAACAAATAAACAAATACAAAAATGGATATTAGGGTTAGGATTTTCAGTGAAATCTCACAATTTTTAAATATTTTAAAGATCCTGATGATGAAAGGACAGAAATAACCTTTATAGGATTCCTCTTTCCAGCCAAAAAAAGAACTTTCCTTAGTCTACAGTTTATTATGTGTGATTTATGTTTAAATTACTCTTTTTTTTAATGCTCCAGTGAAAGATTAACTTTAAAAACAAATCAGAGAGCTGTTGTTATATTTAAAGTTTTCATTTTGTTTTTGGTTAATCCTCACCTGAGGATATTTTTCCATTGATTTTTAGAGAGACTAGAAGGGAGGGGGAGAGACAGAGAGAAACATCAATTCAAGAGGGATTCATCTATTGGTTGCCTCCCGTACCTGGAGCTGGGATGGAGCCTGCAACCAAGGTGTGTGCTCTTGACTGCAATCGAACCCAAGACTCTTCCGTCCACAGGCCATTGCTCTATCCACTGCACCAAGCCAGCTAGGGCTGAAGCTTTCATGTTAATGTGAAAAGTGTTAGGATGAACTACCCCTAATCTCTCCTGCTTGGACATGTTTCGGGAATAGATATTGTTATAACCTTTTCCCGTAGCTTAGAGTCTAAGCCTTAGACAGATGGCTGGCGCCTACAGAAGCAAGATAAGATGAACCCCCTTCACTTGACCAACCTCTGAACTTTCCTCCCTTGACCTACTCATGCCCTCCCCTCCACTTGACCAACCCATGCACCCACACTGAACCTATATTGCATACTTCTACCCTATATAAGAGAACCTAATCACCCCTTTAGGGCTGACACCTACACACTGGTCTCAGTCCACTGTGAGAGAATAAAATAAAATTTCTTAAACTCTCATAACACCTCTTGGCCTGGCTCCTTTTGGCACGTACTTAACAAAAAGGACAAAATATCAAAAAAGATTTTTATGGTTCTTATAAGTCTATTTCTAGTAGAAGATGATCTCACTCATCTAGGGGAAATGAACAACATAGACTGATTAACAAGAACAGACCCCCCCCAAAAACAAACAAACAAACAAACAAAAAAACAGACCCAGAGACAAGGAGGCATGGACCAGACTGTCGGACCTCAGAGGGAGTGTAGGGGAGGGGAGAGGGGTAAAGGGGAGAGGTCAACCAAAGGAATTGTGTGCATACATATGGGCCTAACCAGTGGCCAAGGACAACAGGGGGGTGGGGGCGTGTGTGGGGAGGGGTGTGGGATGGGGACGGAAGGATGAGGACAAATATATGATACCTTAATCAATAAAGAAATTTTAAAAAATAGTTTTAAAGATATGTTTTTATTGATTTTTAAAATATATACATATATACATTTTTAAAAATAATTTATTGATTTCAGAGAGAGGAAGGGAGAGGGAGAGAGAAATAGAAACATCAATGATGAAAGAGAATCATTGATCAGAGATTCTGTACATCCCTATTAGGGATCAAGCCCAAATACAGGGCAATGTGCCTTCACCAGGAATTGAACCTTGACCTCCTGGCTCATAGGTTGACACTCAACCACTTAGCCACCCTGTTCAAATCTCAATCCTGTCATTTACTGGTTGTGTGATATTAGACAGTTTTCTAACCTCTTGGCACCCCAGTTTCGTCATTTGTAGAATGGCGATAGTGATGTCTACTTTATAAGGCTGTTGTGATGACTCAGCCCACAGTAGATGCTAAGTAAATGTTGGCCATCATTATTGTGGAAACAAACATCTTAAGAGAGTCCTGTGAATGATAGATGGTTTTATATCTGTTGAAACTTTTTAAACCAGACAACCAACGGGTCCAGGCTGCCGGTCACTACTTGAGCCAATTAAGCAGAGACAAGGTTGAATCATGTATGAGCTTTATTCCAAAAATGCTGACAGTATAGGAAAGCAGCCATTCACAAAAATCTGCTCTGCACCCCCACATAAGCCAGCTACTTATATTGGATTAGAGGCCCAGTGCATGGGGAGGTGGGGTGTCCCTCAGCCTGGCCTGCTCCCTCTCACCCTCTCGTAGTCTGGGAGCCCTCGAGGGATGTCCCACTGCTGCCACCGCTGTTGTGCTCGCCAGTGTGAGCCCGGCTTCTGGCTGAGCAGTGCTCCCACTGTGGGAGTGCACTGATCACCTGGGGACAGCTCCTGCGTTGAGCATCTGCCCCCTGGTGGTCAGTTCACGTCATAACAACCACTTCCGCCATTCCTAGGATTTGCTTATTAGCCTTTTATTATATAGGATTATATAGGAGGACAGGAATGCAGACTGGGGTGGGACTCCATTGTTTGGGCTACAAGGTTGTTAATCTCTCCATAATAATAAGCAGTTCTTAAATGAAAATGGACCACATTCCAAGGTTAACTCCCAGGTCCAAGGTTGACTCCCAGGTCCTTGGGGCATATGGCCAGGATAGAATGTGTTTATTCAATTAGAACAAAACAATCAAGGTTAACAGAGCATGATGAATGTTTCTTATAACTATATCTAGTCCCCAATATTCAATTTCTGCCCCTACCCCTTTATAAGTATCTTGCACAACTGCCATAATTTTACCATGGAAGTATATCACATCAGCTTCTCCTAAACTTTAGGACCTAAAGGACTAAAAGGACTGAAAAGTGTCAACACTTCACTTTAAATTGGAGCAAAGGTAGCTACTCCCTTTTGCAAATCTGACCACCCAGTTGAGTGCATATTGGGAATATATCCTTGAAACTGGTTGTGAAGACAATTGTAAACATGCTATGAATGATGGCAACACTGGGTAAGTGGACTGTTTCCCAAGGTGACTCAACGTAAGACAAAAATCATATTGACGAGTATATTCAGAGAAAACAAAATCTCTCACCCCATAGGCAGGCCCTCCTCAACATCACCTGGAGCCAAAGTGGAAATATCCTAGCACCCCTGGTTCTATCGTAACTTTTCTGCACTTGATCCTTTCTGTGTTTAATTCCCCAACTAGGCTCTTTGGGAAGGGTGCCCAAGCCTAGTTCATTTCTGAGTACCTGACACTAAACACTACGCTAGGCACAGGACATTAACTACATTTTTAAATCAATAAATGAATTAACTTTGTTTTTGGCACATGTAGCCCCAACGTTTCCTTTCAAGCAATACGGTTAGAGGGCCAGAGGGGGAGGAAGGAGCCCTATGAACCATATTTCGCAGTTGCTGTAGAGATGAAGAAAGGGATGTGAGCACAGAAGTAAGTGTTCGTGGCATAACAGCGCGGCCTGTGGCACAGAGTCCTTGCAGGGACCCATGATCTTATCTGGGCTGCGCTGCCCCTCGCGGGTTAGGGTCCCCCCGCTCAGTCCGGAGGCCAGCCGCGCATGCGCAGATCGGGAGGGCGCGCGCCTGCCTTTACCCTTCCGCCCTCCAGGGGGCGCTGCGGCCCCGCTGCCGTCGCCGCCGCCTCTGCCGCCGCCGCCGCTCGCCGGGCCAGACCAGGGCGGCGCTGGCTGCCTCGCGGGGTGCAGGTCCGCCTCCGCCGCGCCGTGGGCGTGGGCTCCCGGCTCCCGGCTTCCGGAAGCGGCGGCCGCGGCGCGGAGCCGAGCCGGCGTCAATCGCCGGAGCTGCAATGCGCGGCGGCCGGAGGCCGTGATCGGAGCGGCCGGCCGGGCGGAGGCCGCTGCATGGCAGCGCGCTGAGGCGTCGGCGGCGGCTCCGGCTCCGGCTCCTCCGGGCGTGGCGGCGGCCGGGGGGATGCTGCTCAAGCTCCTGCAGAGACAGACCTATACCTGCCTGTCCCACAGGTATGGGCTCTACGTCTGCTTCGTGGGCGTCGTGGTCACCATCGTCTCCGCCTTCCAGTTCGGCGAGGTGAGTAGCGGCTCGGGATCCCTGGCCGAGGCGCCCCGAACGCGCGCGGCCCCCGACCCCCGACCTCCGACCTCCGACCCCCGACCCCCTGCCGCCCTCGCCGAGCCGGGGACGCCGCGATTCCGGGCGCGCGTGCCCCCCGCGTCCCCGTCCTCCCTGCCGCCCCGAGGACCCGTCCCAGCGCCTGCGCTTCCCCGGAGGCTCCGGCCGGCTTTCTGCGTCTGGGGTCCAGATTTCGTCCCCCCAATGGTTGGGGGGCGGGGCAGTAGGAGCTCGTTTAGCTGATTTCCCGGTGGGAAAACACCGGGGGCATTCTTCGGGAGTCCCCAAGGCTTTTGACTTTCGCCCTCAGGCCTTGAAGCTCCAGGAATCCCCTCCTGGGACCCGGAGTGGGTGTCTTTCCATTCCTCAGTGCCCATCCCTTTGCCCCGCGGGGGGTGCCACCCTTCTAATCTTTTCACCTTTGACAAAGGCACTTTAATCTTCTTAACTTAGTTCCTTCCCGGTTCTCAAAACTTCCTCCGAGGGCACGTGTGTTATTGCAGTGGGAATAGTGTAACTGGCTCGAAGTGTAAAGGACCCTGGGTGCAAGGGGACTTTTTTTTTCTTGCACGTTTGCTCCGTCATCTGGGACAACTGTACACCGTCCGTGAGCCCCGCCGGCAGGTGTGCACACGCTGATGGGAGAGATTTCTCAGCACCTCCGTTTCCCTGTCACCAGATCACCCTCACGTGACCCACGTGACCCGGGCACCTTAGATTTTGGACTCCATCCTTACCTCTTGGGAGCCAGCACCAACCCTGGGGTTATTTATGGGTTAGGGCGGCTCATCACTTAGATCCCAGGTCACACTAGCCCTGCCTTTGTGACTCTGCGTTTAGTTAACAGGACAATAAAGTGGTTGGGTCAGGCTGTGAATTCCTCAGATGGTCCAAGCGACAGGTTTGGGAGGTGGAAACACACGGGTGTAATAGATTTGGGGGCGTTCCGGATATACACTTTGAACATTTTTCATGGCTGAAACAGTCCTTTGCTTTGGGTTGGGTAGTTATTTCATTATTGATGGTCTCGTACGGTATTTCTTTCTTTCTTTAAATATGTTTTTGTTGATTTATAGAAAGAGAGAGGGAGAGAGAGAAACATCTATGCGGGAAACATTAATAGGCCGCTTTTTGCACGCCCCCTACTGGGGATTGAGCTGGAAAACCCGGGCATGTGACCTTGACTGGGAATCTAGAGGTGAAGCTCATGGTTCATAGGTGGAAGCTCAACTACTGGACCACACCAGCCAGGTTGGTGTAGGGGCTCATAAAAATACATTTTATAAGTGAGGGTGAGAAAGTGCCCCAGACTTGTAAGTGGAATATGTTAACTCATATACCACCTGCTGTTCTATCTTTGTTTCATGTGTTGCAACGAAAGATAGTGACTGTATCTATGTATAGTTGTGTCTTATTGCTGATAAGATTTTTTTTTTTTTTTTGTCCCGAGTAATTTAAATGAGCTGTTTATTAAAACCCCAGTGTGAAGGTGACTTTAGAGGCATCGGTTGTTGGAATCTTTTATTTTATATATTAGAAGCCTGGTTATTTATTTACCAAAAGAAAGACTTTTGTCAGTCTTGAGATGACCAGATCTTAGGGTTTGAAACAGACAAAAGAAATGACAGGCAAAGAACGTCAACTGGTGGCATGCCCCTATGCCACTACGGTTGTTGTTAATTTGTACAGCGCAGTGGGAAAGAAGAACTGCCAGACGAGGCAGTTCTGGGTTTGGATGCTGGTGCCATTATTCGCGATCATGATAATAGTTAATACGTAGGGCATGATGGTGATAATAGTTAATACATAGTTAATACAAGTGCTAGGCCTTCTCTTAACTGCCTTCACATTCACTCATTTAATCCTTACAACACCACCCCTGTGAGATGGGTACTATTATTACACCCATTTTACAGGTGGTGAAACTGAGGCCCTTGCACAAGTTAATCTAGCCCAGCCTGTGGCAGAGCTGGGTTCAAACCACGGCAGTATATGGCTCCAGAGCTGTTCTGTTAAGCTCTTCATGGACTCTCAAACAGCCCAGACTGTCCTTTGTTTGATCTTGGAAAGGATATTTAAGCTTTCTGAACCTCGGCTTCCTCATCTTGAAAGTGGAGGCAAGAATACCTTCCTTGCGGGTTTGATAGTGAGGACCAAGTAAGATCTGTATGTAAAGTACCACACATAGTTCCTGGCACATAGCAGACTCTCACTAAATGGTAGTAACTACTGCTACTATCATTATTATCATCAACTGATTTATATCTTTAATCCTTATTTTGAAATAAGCTCTTGAAATAAGAATGCTGTCATCATACAGTTAATATTACCAACTTGTTAATTTCACTAATTGTTAGCTGTAAATTCATAATATTTTTTTCTTCCCTCTTTTTTTTTTTTGTAAATATATTTTTATTGACTTTAGAGAGGAAGGGAGAGGGAGAGAGAGTTAGAAACATCAATGATGGAAGAGAATCATTGATTGCCTGCCTCTCACAGGCCCCCTACTGGGGATCGAGCCTGCAACCTGAGTATATGCCCTTGATCAGAATCAAGCCTGAGACCCCTCTATCCACTGAGCCAAACCTTCCCTCTTAGAATAAGTGGTATTGGCTGTATACCCATCCAAATTCTGAGACAGAAAAGTGGAAGTAACAGGGAAGTATATCTATGTATATAAAAGTGTAATATGCAAATCAACCAACGACAGAATGACTGGTCACTATGATGGGTATTAACCACCAGGGGGCAGATGCTCAACGCAGGAGCTGCCCCCAGCCTTCAGGCCCCAATCACCTGATGGGGGATGGGGAACGGGGTCGGGGGGAGGTTTGAGGGATGCGTAGCAGCAGACTTGCGGTAGGGGGCGGGGCTAGCTGCTGGCAGCTGGGGAAGATCACAGGCCAGGCCTGGGGGCCATATTGATGCATCAATGTCATGCACCGGGCCTCTAGTTTTCAAATATTTTTTTACTTTTCCCTTAAGTTCAACCCATGGGAACTCTGATTAACAAAAGCAGAGCTGGATCCACATCCACAGTGAGTACCCTCAAGCTGGGATCTAAAGTTCACTGAAGCTCATTGCCTTGGGGTAGCAGGTGGGAACTTGTCTGTTGAAAACTGGTTTTCTTGGGCAAGTCATGTGCCCTTGGGAGTCTAGCTTAACTATGTTCTCAAGACTCATTTTAGCTTAGAAAGTCCTGATTTTCAGTATTTGTCCTTTGCTAGTTGATATTGTATAGACTTTCAAACATGCTTTTGAAGTAAACAATGTATTATTTTAGGACCATCATTACTTAGTTGAATTATTTACACACAAATCTATATTCCCTTATCCGAAACTTCTGAATGACCTTATAATTAAATAACGGTATCTTTTACAGTGGAACATATGACTGTTCACACTCAGTGTGGAAAATAAAGACTATAAATAACTTCCAGTAAGGTTAGGCCAAGTTTTGCCACCAAATAAGTTCAGGTCAGGTCAAGTTTTGCTGCCAAATAAGAAACAAAAAGGTCGTCCCTACTGAGAACTTTTTGGATTTCAGGATTGTGAATAGGGGATTGTAGATCACTGCTGGGTGTATATGTATGTGTGTGTGTCTGTGCGCCTGGTGTATATGTGTGTGAAATACATCACTTCCTTACGTGCACTAAGTATGGGAACAAATATTCAAAAGTGAACTTCCATGAGGAAGTCAGATAGGTTCAGACAGAATCTGCTGTAGTGGATAGTAACTGTCCCTGCACCTCCCTCCCCCCCATTTCTTTTGCTCACCCACCTTCTGCCATTTTGGATGAGTGAGATTCTTGTTCAGTGAAAAGGAAGACTGAAAACTCGGTCCAGCCCGGCCAGCGTGGCTCAGTGGTTGAGCCTTTAGATACCAGTGGTCTCTCTTTGGAGGGGTTTGGGAGAGATCCACAGCCCAGCCAACTGCTAAAGTGGGGACCTTGTCTTATTCCCTGGTGTATTATTAGCACTCGAATGAAAGGATAGAGATGACCTTAACCAACATCCCTTCAAGCTCTTTTCTAGTAAAGGTGTATGTTTTCTTTTTTTGTGTGTGTGAATCCTCACCTGAGGATATTTTTCCATTGAGGTTTATTTTTTTATTTTTTTTTAAGAGAGTGTGGATGGGAGGAGGAGAGAGACAGAGAGAGAAACATCCATGTGAGAGAGATACATCAATTGGTTGCCTCCTGCACGCACCCCGACCAGGGCCGGGGATCAAGCCTGCAACCAAAGTACATGCCTTGACCAGAATCAAACCCGTGACCTTTTAGTCCACTCTATCCACTGAGCCAAACCAGTTAGAGCAAGTTTTCTATTTTGATGCAGACCATCTGTAGTTACCTCTTCTTTTTCATACATGATTTTTTTTAAAAATATATTTTATTGATTTTTTCAGAGAGGAAGGGAGAGAGATAAGAGAGCTAGAAATGTCGATGAGAGAGAAACATGGACCAGCTGCCTCTTGCACAACCCCTACCGGGGATGTGCCCGCAACCAACATACATGCCCCTGACCGGAATCGAACTTGGGACCTTTCAGTCCGCAGACCGACGCTCTACCACTGAGCCAAACCGGTTTTGGCATACATGATTTGTCTGATTGTACTTGTAGGGTGGAAGATGCTGTCAAAGATACAAAGAATTTTAGCTCATCCTTGACCATCTTTGTATATGTAGTTGGGATGAGGCCATGAGGACTGAGTAACAATAAAGGGAGTAGTTACCCAGTAATCATTTAGCAAATCGGAGGACGGGAAGGAAATTATGGATTGAAACATCCTAGAGGAAGCTGAGGCTTTTACAGGAAGCTTTTTTAGGGGGTGGGTTGGGGAGGGGGGTTATTAGTGGTTTAAAATTGCTGCTAGTATTAGCAGCGCTTGGTTGTGACCGAATCCCAACTCAGATGCGGCTTAAAAGAAAAGGTCGTTTTTGGACTGGTATATTTGAAAAATTATAGGGCAAAACTTTGGCAGGGTTGGATCGAGGTGCCCAAGTGATGTCATCAGGAATCTCTTCCTGTCCCTGTTCTTCCCTTCTGTTGGTTTGGTTCTCAGGAGAGCTCTTCCCATGTGGAAACAAAGATTGCTGCCAGCAACTCTAGCTCCTGATCTACCACTTTAGTAAGCCCAGCAAAGGAGAGCTTCCTTCCTCACAGTGCTAGCAGGCCCTGGTGCCCTTGTTGTTCCCTTGTTAGCCACCTGGGCCACCCCCAGAGCTAGTGCTGCGAGCCAGCTGTCAGTCTCCAGGCCCCAGTGAACCATGCGATCTGAGAGGGGTTCCCTAGAGGGAAATCAGGAGGCTGTTATCAAAAGGGCCAGAGCAACAGATGTCCCAGACACTGGCTTGAGTCAAAACCCATTTCCTTTCCTGGTTCTGAGCGTTGACAATGTGACTGTGATAGCTGATAGCCCTCCACCTTGTTGTAGAAGATGAAAAAGTGGGTTGTTTCCATTTGTAATATCTTGTTAACTTCTTCACCTGTGAGTCTTGTGTTCTAAGGTGGGCTTATTAATATGGAGTTTTGTTAAGCACAGTTCAAGTGTGCCCTCATAAGTCTTTCAGTAATGATTCAATATATATCGTTAACTTAATGTGGTAAATTTGATAGTTGCGTTTGGTTTGACTTACTCTTGAGGTCTTAGTTTGTTGATCATGTTCATGGAATTTAGCATATTGGCCCAGCCGGCATGGCTCAGTGGTTGAGTGAATATTGACTTACGAACCAGGAGGTCACGGTTTGATTCCTGGGTAGGACACATGCCCGGGTTGCAGGCTTGATCCCCAGTGTGAGGGGTGCAGGAGGCAGCCAATCAACGATGCTGTGTCAACCACTGAGTCACACCAGGGAGCAATTTAATTTGAGTTTTACATGACGTGGAAGCCTTCCTAAGGAGATGAAGACCCAAAGAAGTGCTTACACCTGAATGTTTCAATGCGGGGTTTGATGAGTGGAGCATTGTGGTAGGACAAAAAGGACACGAGCTGGTGAAACACGGGCCTGCTCGTTCAGAATTCCCTTCAGCAGACTAGGATGGAGGCAAGGACGCTCCTTTCCTCCAGTTATGGAGAGGGCACCTTTCACAGAAGGTCACATGGCCTGCTTCAGGGGAAGGTCAGAGCATCCTTCCCATGCCTGCTCTTTCTCAGATTTCTTCAGCTTGAAATATTCATTATGCCAAGCTGCCGTGTTTTAGGGGCAGGTATCCTGATCCTTGTCAGCTCAGGGTGAGGGCGTGTGAGCGGATTCTGCCTAGCAACCACCTTTCCCTTATCCTCAGAGCAGGCAGCAGCCAGTCCTTTCTGTTTCCCAGGCGTGAGACAGACGTGGCATCCACCCAATCGCAGGGACCTGTCACGGGCTCCCTAGGTCATACCACGGAGTCCTTTTCCTGGGCTTGAGGTGATGGGAGAGTTCCACCCCTCCCCTTCCACTGAGGTGGAGCAGAAGTCACAGAATGCCCACGGCAGCTTCCAAAAAAACCCTCCTCTGGGCCTTTTTATCGTGATTTGGATGAGTTTTCAACCACCTCTTTAGGAAACTTGACATCTTGGTTCCACACTTCTTTTTGAAATGTGGTATCTGGCATTTTGATGCCTTAGATTAGGGGTGTCGAACACAATCAGAGAAGGGGCCAAAATCTAAAATCCAGCCTAAATCGCGGGCCGAATGGTTTACTGAACAGTCATAAACTGACAATGTCATAAACTGACAGCGGAGTGCAGTGATGACAGCGAGGTGCGGGCCACATTGCAAGGCCTGGCGGGCTGGATTTGGCCCGCGGGCCTTGTGTTTGACACATGTGCCTTAGATGAAACTTTTTATTTATCTATGCACAAGCTTCTTTCTCAATAATGATCTGCCACTTCTGTACTCAGCATGCTGATCACAGAGATGTTCTCCTTCTTATCTTGGAATCCCTGTGTCCCAGCAGAGCACTTACTCAGTTGGTACATTCTTTGAGTGCAGTGCCAGGCCCCTGGGCACGGAGTAGTGAACAGACAAGTTCCCATAGACAAGGAGTTTATATTCCGGTGGTGCATTCAGACATTAAATGCTACTTAATGAACAGTTGTGAGAAATGCTGCAAAGAAGTAGAAGGTGTTGTGGGAGAGACCTGCAGGGAGAACTGTCTGGTGGCTGGGTCAGGGAGATTTCAGAAAGGAAGGGAGAGGGAGAGAGAGAACCATCAATGATGAGATAGAGTCATTAATTGGCTGCCTGCTACATGTCCTCCACTGGGGATCTAGCCCACAACCCAGGCATGTGCCCTGACTGGGAATCAAACCGTGACCTCCTGGTTTGCAGGTTGACGCTCAACCACAGAGCCATGCCTGGGGGTGTTCTTGATGCGGTTTGAACTCAACTTGAAAGGGTAGAATTTCTGAGGCAGGGACAGAGGAGGGTAGGCCTACCGAATGTTCTCAACTGGGAGGTATTTTGCACCCACCCTAGAGGCATTTGGTAACGTTTGGAGAGATTGTGGGTTGCCGTGATTGGGGTGTAGTGTGGGATTGGTGTAACTAGCAATTAGTGGAGGTCAGAGATTCCGCTAAACATCCTGCAATACATAGCATCACCCTCACAGCAAAGATTATGCTGCCAAAAATGTTACTAGTGGTAGAAACCGGTTTGGCTTAGTGGATAGAGCATTGGCCTGTGGACTGAAAGGTCCCGGGTTCGATTCCGGTCAAGGGCATGTGCCTTGGTTGCAGGCACATCCCCGGGGGGCGGGGGGGGGGGGGTGCAGGAGGCAGCTGATTGATGTTTCTCTCTTATCGACGTTTCTGGCTTTCTATCCCTCTCCCTTCCTCTCTGTAAAAAATCAATAAAATATATTTTAAAAAATGTTACTAGTGCTTGGGTCCTGGAACCAAGAGAAGGTCTTGAAGATGGGGTACACATGTGAGAAGTCCATGTGGCTGGACGATGGAGAGCAAGAGAAAATGTGGATGTAGGAGAGATTGGTGTGGTTGGTGCCCTGCTCCCAGCCTTGGTAGAGTTGGTGTTCAGAGTTTGAGTGTTTGTCCTGAGAACATAATAACCTTCAAGGTTGTTATGTACTGGCATGTAGAAGGTGGAGGCCAGGAATGCTGTTGACCATCCTATGATTCACAGGACACCCCCATAACAAAGTTATCAGATCCTAAATGTCAATACAGCCAAAGTTGAGAAACCCTCAATTGGGACTGTTAGTTGGGAGCCTTGAGTTAGACCCGTAGAGGGCATTTAAGAGAACTGAACCGACTTGAGAGATTTAGGGTGCAAGATAATCTGGCTTTTTTATTCCATTATGTGCCAAACACTCTGCTGACTTCTTGAGATACAAAAATGAGCAAGATGGACAAGCTCATTTGTTCATTCAGACGGAACTATAGATGCTTAGTGAATATTTGTTGAATAAATACATATACATTTTTTTTTTTTTTTTTGCTCACTGATTGTGATTAAGCTTTATTGAGGAAAGATGGTTTAAATGAGATGCTTCGTGTATATAAGACACCTTGCATGGTACCTGGTGCAGGGTTCAGTAAATGCCAGCTAAATGCCACGTGTTGCGTCCCAGGACAGCTCTTCCCTTGGCTGTGATGCTTATGAAGGCAGCAGCTGGAGACCTTACTTCGGGGCTGGTGCCAAGGACACAGCGAAGAGTATATTAATCTTTCCTTAGAGACAGAGCAGAGAAGTTCACAGTGATTTCTTTATCTGACTGCTTTATTATGGTTGATATAAAAGCAGAGGGTGTAAGTTTATTAATTTAATACAGCTGGAAACTATATAATACCATATGTTATTCTAGTTCCTTCTAAAATGTAACAAACAACTGGAGCTATAAAAGTTTATATACTGTATTCTCAATGTATCTTTTGAAGTTCTTACTGTTCTTTAATAGATTGATTGTTCCAATCTTATGATCACATGCAGTATCTTAAACGGGTGACTAGTCAGCCCGTGTGTGATTCATGTGTGCACTAAATTAAGCAGAAAAATGTGATCTTTCAAAAATGTTACAGATTAAGTCACACTTGTACAGGGCGAGCCAAATGAGTTCTACAATTGACTAAAATCCACATTGCCCATTTTAAAATTGCATCCTAAAATCGTTTCCTCTTGCCCCGGCCAGGTAGGTAGCTCAGTTGGTTAGAGCAGTAATTGCCAGCCAGTGGTCTGTGGACCATTGGTGGTCCGTGGGGTCGAAAGGTTGGCAACTGCTGGGTTAGAGTGTCATCCTGATAGACCAAGGTTTCGGGTTCCATCTCCAGTCAGGGCACATACAAGAATCAGCCAATGAATGCATAATGTTTCTCTCTCTCTGTCTTTCTCTAAAGTGAATAAATGCATTATTTTTTGTTGTCTAAAGTTTTTCATATGTCTCCTTTCCCCCCAATTGGACCCCCCTCCCTCCCCAGGAATAAGTACATTTAAACAATTTAAAATTGTTCTTTTTAATAAAACATTGTTTCTTCTTTTAGGGGGGTTCTAGTTTTCTTTTCCCTCTTATATACCTCGCTTTCCCCCCTTCATTCCATTAACTTAATTTCCGTCTCTGATAAATTCCAAATTGGATAAAGCTTCTTTCCTAAAATTTCACAAAGTATTCATTTGGCAGAGGTTTATGGAGGTGTCACTCTACCGCTTGCTAGAGACACAACGATGGTTCCGTTTCTTTCTGCTCTTGAAAGAAAGATGGGCAAGCAGATAGACAATCTCAAGATGTAGTGTGATAAATTCAGCTGAAGATAGAGGGTTGTTGGGTGTTGGGCAGTTTCTTAGACAGGATGACATGTGACATGTGAGCTTGATCTTGAAGAAGCTGGCTTAGGGAAGAAAGGGGTTTGGGTGTTGGCTTAAACAGCACATTTATTTTCTTAATGATTCTGGAGATTGAAAGTCCAAGATCAGGGTGCTCAGCATGGTTGGTATCTAGGGAGAGCTCTCTTGCTGGCTTGCAAATGACCGCCTTCTTGCCTTCTTGCTGTGCCATCACATGGTGGGGAGAGAGGGAGGGAGGGAGGGAGGGAGGGGGAGAGAGAGAGAGAGAGGGAGAGAGAGGGCCTCTCTTAAGTGCAGGATGCCGTAGGTGTAAAGGTATAGGTGTGGGAGGCACTGTCACCTTGTCGGGACTCAGGTAGTTCTGAAGGGCTGCAGCATACCCAGGATTGAAGCTGCAGAGGCAGGTGGTGGCCACTTTAGGACTTGCCTACTGAGTGAGGCTAACATTTCAATTCATCCAGAAAAAGTGAGAGCCATTCAAACAATTTAAAGGAAGAGAATGATGAATTAGGTCTCTGTTTAGAACGATTATTCTAGAGCAGTGGTTCTCAACCTTTCTAATGCCATGACCCTTTAATATACTTCCTCACGTTGTGGTGACCCCCAACCATAAGATTATTTTTGCGATCCACAGGTTGAGAACTGCTAGCAGGGTCACCTAAGACCATCGGAAAACACAGATATTTACATTACAGTTCATAGCAGTAGCAAAATTACAGTTATGAAGTAGCAACGAAAATAATTTTATGGTTGGGGGTCACCACAACATGAGGAACTATATTAAAGGGTTGGGGCATTAGGAAGGCTGAGAACCACTGCTCTGGAGGTAATGTGGAAGGTGAATCACGGGTGGAAGAGAAGGGTAGCAGGAGGCCATCAGGCAGTAAAAATACCACGTTGAGTGCAAAGCTTCAGAATCAGCAGGTTTTCAATGCTGATTTTTATAATTATACAAAGGCCTGAAAGAAAGGTGTGTCTGCTTTTGGAAACTGGCATTATCTCTTGTGATTTATTGCTTGACTTTGGGCAAGTCTTTTTATTTATTTATCTCCCATGTGATGGTATTAGAAGGTGAGGTCTTTGGAAGGTGATTAGGTCACAAATGGAATAGTGAGCTCCTGGACCCCTCCCACCATGCGAGGTGACACAGGAGCGGACAGCTGGCTGTGAATCTGGACGCTGGCTCTCACCACACACCAAATATGCCGGTGCCTTGGTATTTCCAGCCTCCAGAACTGTGAGGTATAAATTCCTCTTATTTATAAGCTGTGGGCTAAGACAGGAAAACAAAATGAGCATGCTGAATCAGATGTGATTAGAGAATTCTGGTGACAAGTAGATAGGAGGAGGAAGAGGGTTGGTAGAAAAGATAAAGCTTAGAATATCTTTAAGATAGGGATCTTCATCTCAGTACACTTCGACACAAACTAAATTTATTTTTTGCAAACTAAATTTTGTTTTCAGAAACTAGACAGAACCTTTATAGTCTAGGAATGATATAGACTTCTGATTATCAATGTGTGAAAAGCTCTGTCAGTGTTAGAGTTTTTACTACTTGAGGTTAGAGCTCCAACACCTTAAGTATTATAGGACGGCATGTCACATTCTTTTGAAGATTGACCAAGTGACATGTGCTTGTACAGAGTTCTATGTCCTTGTGTGCCTAGTAGGCCTGCTGTTGTGTCTTCACAACTCTAACCCTTTAGTCTTTTTTATTTTTAAATATATTTTTATTGATTTCAGAGAGAAAGGGGGAGGGAGAGAGAGATAGAAACATCAGTGAGGAGAGAATCATCAATTGGTTGCCTTCTGTATGCTCCCTGCCCGCCTTGCTGGGGATCGAGCCTGGAACCCAGGCATGTGTCCTGACGGGAATCAAACTATGACCTGATCCATAGGTCGACATGCAACCACTGAGCCACACCAGCCGTACTAGCCCTTTAGTCTTTACCTGACTATTTGGGAATGGATCCGAAAGCAGAAAGTTCTAGAGGGAAACTATGGAGTGGTAAGCTGTTCCAAGTTGCCTTGTAAAACTAGTAGCCATATTCATTCATTCTAGAATGTTTATGTCCTAGCCAGTGTTTGCGGGAGCACCAAAGAGTCTTGGGTTCAATTCTTGGTCAAAGGCACATACCTGGATTGCAGGTTTCAACCCCAGCCCCAGCCCCAGCCCCAGCCCCAGCCAGGGCATGTTTGGGAGGCAACATTGATGTTTCTCTTTCTCTACCCCTTTCCCTCTCCTTTCCCCTCCTCCTCTCTCCCTTTCTTTCACTCTCTAAAAATCAATGGAAAAAGTACCTTCCTGTGAGGATTAAAAATAAAAATAAAAAGTTGATTGATTTTATGTCAGGGATTGTCCAAAGATCTGGGAATAAAAATAAAAAGATCAAGTTCCTGGCTTTGAGTTGCTCACAGAGGGGTAGACACATATTTAAACCAGTAAGTTAAACCGCAGCACTGTAAATGCTATCTTTAAGAGACATGTGAACAATTTGTATGTAAGTATTGTACAGCCCTGTATGACCGGCATATCTCATTTACTCATCAAAACAGTCTTGTGAAATAGGTGGCATTAATTTCCTCATTCTACAGAAGAAGAAATTGAGAATAGAGAAGCGCTCTAGATTTTATCAAGTCCCAGATTTAAACTCATGTCTTCGGATTGTAAATCTTAGAAACTGCACTATACTATATAGTAAACCCATTCTCTTGTTAATAATTACCTTCCTCCTTTTCTTAGCTGGGGAATTCCTCTGATGCAAAGAATTATGGGCTTTGCATCTCATTCAGCCATTGAGCCACACTGGCTGGGCAGTAATTCTTAATAACATTGTTTATGACATATTTCAGAACTCATGTAGTATTTTATTTTATTTTTATTAAAAATATATTTTATTGATTTTTTTACAGAGAGGAAGAGAGAGGGATAGAGAGAAACATGTTCATCGATGAGAGATGAACATCGATTGGCTGCCTTTTGCACACCCCCTACTGGAGATGTGCCTGCAACCAAGGTAGTACATGCCCTTGACGGGAATCGAACCCGGGACCTTTCAGTCCGCAGACCGACGCTCTACCACTGAGCCAAACCGGTTTCGGCTCATGTAGTATTTTAATAAGTAGTATTTCAGTTCATTGTTTTTTAAATTTTACCAACAAACTATCCTTAGTAGTAGAGTGTAGAGAGGAGGTCGTGTGTGTGTGTGTGTGTGTGTGTGTGTGTGTATGTATGCATGTTCATATGAGGTGGGGGTGGGTGGAATAATTCAAAACGGCAAGTAAGAATTAAAAAAAATATATATATATATACATATATACATATATATATATATATATATATATATATATATATATATTTCAGAGACGAAGAGTTAGAAACATCAACGATGAGAGAATCATTGATTGGCTGCCTCCTGCACATCCCCTTCTGGGGATTGAGCCTGAAACCTGGTCAGGTGCCCTGACTGGGAATCGAACTGTGACCTCCTGGTTCATAGGTCAGTGCTCAACCACTGAGCCACACCTGCCAGGCCTTTTCCAAGTTTTGAATGGATCATGTAGCCCCCTTAAAGTCCTCCAGTACCTCTGCTTCCCCTGGCACACAAGGCACATCCTAGTCCAGGCCCAGCGTCCTATCCCAGCCGCATTTCCCTCCAGTTCCTACCGGCGTATGCTCCAGCCAAAACCAGCTGTATAGTTGTCCTCAAACAACTCGAGTTTGCCGCTTTCAGCCTTTGAGCATGCTCTTCTGGCACTGTCCTTTCTCTCTACCTGGTGACCTCATTCTCCCATGACCCAATGCTCATATCACAGCCTTTTAAATCTATTTGATTTTCATATGTATGAGACTATTCTTATCTTGTAATTTATTCATCTGGGTTGAGCAGTGTCTGGCATATGGCAAGCACTGAGTAATAGATGGATTTTCATTGCTTTACCTGTTCTTTTAGCAATTATTAATGAAATGAAAGTAGTAAACTCTTACTATTTGATGCAAATAAAACATTGTTTCTTGCCCAGGCCAGTGTGGCTCAGTTTGAGTCCCATACACCAAAAGGTTGTGGGTTAGATTCCCAGTTGGGGTGCATATGGGAGGCAACCCCAATTGCTGTTTCTCTTTCCCCTTTTACCTTCCCCTTCTCTCCCCCTCTCTCTAAAATATCAATAAAATATTTCCTTTAATGAAGATATAAAAACACACACATACACCCAAAACATTGTTGTTGTTTTCTTTGTCTTCTTTTCCCTAGGTGGTTCTGGAATGGAGCCGGGATCAATACCACGTTTTATTTGATTCCTACAGAGACAATGTTGCTGGAAAGTCCTTTCAGAATCGGTGAGAAAAGATACATTTTGGAGATTTTATTTTTAGTTAAATGATAAGTTAGGAAAGCACCCATGTTTAAATATAGCAATCAAGGGATCTCTCCAAGTTGTAGATGTGGTTTAACTTATTCAAGACTCCTCCCATCTGAAGGAACCCTGTAATGCATCCTCACATTTTTTATTTTATTTTATTTATTTAATTTTTTTAAAAAACATTTCTAAACTTTTTTTTAACATATATTTTATTGATTTTTCACAGAGAGGAAGGGAGAGGGATAGAGAGTTAGAAACATCGATGAGAGAGAATCATCAATCAGCTGCCTCTTGTACACCCCCCACCGGGGATGTGCCCGCAACCAGGGTACATGCCCTTGCCCGGAATCGAACCCGGGACCCTTCGGTCTGCAGGCCGACGCTCTATCCACTGAGCCAAACCGGTCCCGGCGAATCCTCACATTTTTTAGATGGAAAATCTGACTCCCAAAGAGTAATGCTGCCTTGCAGTTTGTTGAGTACTTTGTTACATGATCTCATTGTATGCTGCCCCAGTTCCAGAAGGTAAAGGTAATTTCATCCCCCTGAAGGATGAGGGAACTGAGTGGCTGCTCTGCAGCTGTTCTGAGCCCTGACCAGTATTCTCTGGTTGACGTCACTCTGTTAACGAGGGCCATTCCCATGGTCGCCACCGGGACTGGACCTCACCTGTCCCTGTGGCCCCCGCATCTTGCTGTCTTGCTATGGGAAGGAGCAAGCAACCTCCAGGTTGAATCTCTGGCTCCTTAAGGTCAAGCTTCTTGGTGCAGCCATTCTTTTTTTTTTTTTTTTAAATATATTTTATTGATTTTGTACAGAGAGAAAGGGAGAGAGATAGAGAGCTAGAAACGTCGATGAGAGAGAATCATCGATCAGCTGCCTCTTGCACACCCCCTACTGGGGATATGCCCGCAACCAAGGTACATGCCCTTGACCGGTATCGAACCCGGGACCCTTCAGTCCCCAAGCCGATGCTCTATCCATTGAGCCAAACCGGTCTCGGCGGTGCAGCCATTCTTGAATGCTGTCTTCAACCTCTCCTTTTCTTGAAGAGTTTTCCTCTCTCACAAGACATTGGGAGCAGTCTTTACCAATCCCTTCCTTCCCTTCTTGCAGTTGAAATGAATTGCACAGGCTCTGTTCATTGTTTGTCTATAAAGCTATTATTTATATTGTTTTATATCATAAAAGCAGTAGATGTCTCTGGTGAAAGCAGTTCAACAATACAGAAAAATAGAAAGTAAAGCCTCTGTTCTATTCTGGATTTTCCCTCTCAGGAACCACTGTCAATGAATTTTTGTTTTGGATTCTTCTGGTGATCATTCCATCTTTAAAATCAAAAGTCTTCTCCCTTTTGATTTATTCACTTTGTGCAGTATCTATTGACTCTCCTTTTCATTGTAATGACACACAGCAAATCAATACAGGGGAAGGAGCAAGAGGGGACCAAAACAAAAGGGAGGTAGCTACCGAGGCACTTAACTTCACAAAAGAACTTGGTCTAAATGTCAGAAGTCATAACCAGAGATTCTGACTGTCATTATCCCCTGATGATAGAACCCATAAATCCTTCCCGCTACTCACTGAATCAGAAAATCCACTGAAACTACAAGTAATAATTGGTGTTCATTGGCACACTTGGACAGTTTTCTAGGAACTTCTAGACTCAATCACTGAACCCCTTGTCCCCAGCTTAGAAGCACTCCTTATCCCTCTGCTCTCTTGTTATGAGTACCTAGTGATTTCTATCAAGTAATAAGTTTTAAAAATAACTGCTAATTAGGTCTATGCATTTTTTTTTAAAAAAATACATTTTTTATTGATTACTAGAGAGAAGAAGGAAGAGGAAGAGAGAGAGATAGAAACATCGATAAGAGAGAAACATTGATCAGCTGCCTTCTGCACTCCCCATCCTGGGGTTTGAACCCACAATCTGGGTATGTACCCTTGACCAGGAATCGAACCAGTGACCTCTTGGTGCATGGGCTAATGTTCAACCATGTAGTCACACTGGCCGGGTTGGATGTATGCACTATTAGAGTTCACACCATCTCAATGAAGAGGGCTTGTGGGATTTCTTGAGTTGACCTAAAGCTTTACTTTTTGCTGTGTTCCTTAAATGAATGACACCCAGACTTTGCTTCTTTAATGAAGATGGAATCTGAGTCTTACTCTGTTTTAGATCCTGTGATATAGCTATCTGCTGTAAAGAATTTTGTAGTCTAGTAGGGGAGGTAACTGGTAGCCGAGTAACTAGTGGAGTAGGGGAACTAGATCTTTCTCTTAGGATCTCTTAAAACAGAAGTTTACGAAGATCTTGGGTGCCTGTGAAATAAAAACCATTTTTATAGCCATACTAAGGTGCCATTTGCTATTTTACTGTGTTGACATTAGCATTGATGGTATAAAAGCAGTGTGGGTAACATTGCCACACCTTAGCATGAGTCATTGTATGCTCTACCACCTCATATTTGCAGGTGCAAGAGAAACTTAGTTTACTTAAAAATACTCATGATAAAGCAGTAAAAAATTATTAGTTTGATTGTATCTTGGCCCTTTGAGTAAGTATGCCTTTAATGTGTGAGAGGAAAAGGGAGGCAGTCCTAAAGACCTGACTGCATGGGGATTGTCTTGAGGAAAAGCCACATGGTAATTGTTTGAGTTGTGGCCTGAACTAGCTCTTCTGTTCATGGAACACCATTATTATAAACTGAAAGGATAAATTCAAGTATGATTATCAGACTTGGTTATTTGGCAAGGATTTTCTTGACAATGAACAAGTGATCCTGTCTCTTGAAGAAAAAATAGTATTTGTTGCCAACGATAAAGCTTAAACTTTCAGATGAAAATTAGAATTTTGGAAAACACATTTCCACCACTGTGAGCTTCACAACATTGTAGGCTTCTCTGACTAGATTTGTGATTATCCAAAGCAATCCCCATTATTAATATTATATAAGAAAATTAAGGCAATGTGTCACCATTTGGCAGATCTGCAAAACTCTATACTCTGTTATTCTGTAGGTAGCTAGTACATTGATGTTACAGACTTTTGCATGGGTGAAAGAGCCATTATTCAAAGGGAAAGAAAGACCAATGGATTTGAATATAAAAGCACAAAAAATTTATATGTTTCCGATTCCATATTGCAACTAATTTTTAAGAAACTACCACTTTTTTTGGTGTAGCAGCAAAAAAAATATTCCTCTTTCCAACTTCATATCTGTTTGAGCCTGGGGTTTTTTCATACCTTCAACCAAAACAACGTAAGGGGGTCAGACTGAATACAAGAGATTGGAGGTGCTTGCTTTCCTCTGCTAAGTCTCTGAGGAGATTTGCAGAAATGTAAAACAATGCCTTCCTTCTCACTAAATTTTGTTGTTGTGGGAAATAGTTATTTTCATTAAAAAAGTTATTCATATGAATAGTTAACATGAATAGTGAAGTGGTTTATTTTGTTTTAAAATGAGTTACTATTTTAAAACTCATCTTAATATATGTTAGGTGTGCATAATTATAACTTATAAGCAAAAATGTGGGGGGGCCTTAATAATTTTTAAGAGTGTGAAGGATCTGAGACTAAAAAGTTTGAGAACCATTTCCTTAATGTAGCAATTTTCAAACTTTCTTATGTACCAGAATCTCAAGGAAGGCTTTCTCCCCGGCCCAGAAGAGCCTAAGTCCGTAGGTCTCAGAGGGGCTTGGAGAATTTTCATTTCTAACGTGTTCACTGATGATACTGTACTGCTGGTCTGATGACCACACTTTGAGGACTATTGCATGAATGAATTCTTAATGAAATAGAATTCCCCTACTTCTTCAGTTTTCATTTTAGTAACACTGAGTTTTCTAAGGAAAGCTCAATATGGGTTGTCTTTTTTCTTAACCATTTATTGAGTACCTACTCAGCCTACTGTGCCTTCTGCTGTGCTGGGTGCTGATGGTGCAGCCGTATAAATCCCTGCCCCGAGCACTTCACAGCCTTTAGAAGGAAAACTAGCTTAGAAAACACAAATACTGAGGTCAGCAGTTTTAATCAAATTCTTCTTCTGTTTCTGAAGAAATTTTTTTTATGTGTTAAATATTTCTTTCCTGCTTTTCAATTGCATTAAAATGTAGTTTGATTTTTATGCAGGGGTATTTCTAAGTTGCATAATTTTGATGGTGACAAGTAAATGGGTCATATATAACATATCATATGCTCTAATATATTTTAGAATATCATAATGTTTATAGAAAGTTTCATGATTTTGCTAGTTTTTCTATACGTCTTTTTCATGTTGTTTGCCCTGAATGGGAAAAAATCCCATTCTATATGTCAGTAACAAGAGAATATATAAATTATGTACTGCTAATTGTGAGGCCTTATGTTTGTTTGGGGCTCAATTTTGTGTACTCTAAATTATAGATATTAGATTAAATATAAAATCTCTGCCAACTTTTTGGGTCTGAGATACTATTTAAGTTCTAAGTTTTTTTTGTTTGTTTTTACCTACTTTTCATTTAATCTAAACTGATTAAAATAAAAGTTGTGTCACTGTCATCACAGCTTTGGTTTTGAGTCATAGATGATTGATAGTCTTCAAACTAAGATAGACTTCCTTCTAGTCTGGAAACTAAGATAGTGATCTCGTGGTTAGAATGAAAGATTCACACTCACTGTGACCGTGTCTAATAGGAAAATAATTGACTCATTGACCCAGAGTAGATCACGTGGTTTCATTAGGCTTGTTAGTTTAACACCAAAGAATTAAATTGATCTTAAAGTCTTGGAAGAGCCAGTACATAAATGCATTATGTACTTACATTGTTTTCCCTCATTTGAATATATATGGATATCTCTTGATTCTACTTTACAAATCTTTAATAGCAGATAAGTACTTTTATAGGAAAGCTTTGGAACGTACAGTTCCTTTTTTTCTTGTTAAAATATTTTTAAATTAAATTATTTAAGCAGTTTTTTAATTTTTCAGTCTAAGCAACCCCAAGAAGTAGGAGTGGGGTGACCCCAGATAATTTACAGGAGGGTAATGTGAGGCTTTTTTTTTTTTTTTTTTTAAATGGAAAAGACCAATGTATGTTGAGGGAATGAACTAATACTTATTTAATTAACAAGTATATATTAAACCCGGTGTACCAGGCACTGTTTCTAAGCATGCAGTGATGAATAAGCAGAACTCATATAGAACTGACATCTTAGTGGGAAAGTTTTTGTTTTGTTACTTAAAAATGTGAACTAAAATGTACATATAAATCAGCAGTTTTCAAAGTGAATTTTCAGATCAGCAGCATTGGCTTCACCTTATTAGAAATGTGAATTCTGGGGCCCCAGGCCAGACCTAGTGAATTGGACATTCTGGGGATAGAGCCCAGCAGTCTGTTTTACAAGGAGATTGTGATTCTTGCTAGCATTTGAGAACCATTGGCACAGATGTATGCAGAAAAGACCCATATGAGGAAGCTTTTTGCACACCATTATGCTGGAAGAGAGAGCTGAAGATAATGGAAAGAGAGGAAATAATGAAGCAGGGCACAGAATGCTTAACATTTTGGCCCAGAATACGCATCTAGACTGGAAAGATAGACACTAAAAAACAGTCCGACACAGTGTGCTAAGGATTCCTTAGAGAACAAAGCACGGTGGGAACTGCGTGCTGAGCAGTACATGCTCTTTGTGGGAGCAGTGGGAAGAGGGTGATTGGGAAGGAGGAAGTGTTGAAAGAAGCATGAAAGAAAGGATATTTCAGGCAGAGGAGGAAGCATGTTCAAAGGCACAGCAGCCTGCAAGGTCTTATCCTGTTTGGGTAATGCCATACATTGGAGTATCTAGAAAACAAGGTGCAGGGTGTGCAGGAGTTTAGATGTTAATTTGCAGGCAGTGGTGAACCTTGACCCATGAGGGTTGGTAGATGCTAGTCTAGCCATCACACGTGTCTGAGTGTGAGGTGATTCCTCATTTTCCCATGAAGCCCTTCGTCCCCTGGGACCTCTTTCCCCCACCTCCTCTTCTGTTCTTCCCTTTGCTCCCATTGCTTCTGCCACCCTGGCCTCTGACCATGCCCATAGGTGTCTGCCTTGGGCATTTGCACAGGGCATTCCCTTCCTCTGGACCAGTGATTCCCAAAGTGGTCTATATCGACCCCCAGGGGTCTATGACAACCTGCAAGGGGTCTACGTCAGCGAAAAAAAAATTTGGGGGTCCACGATAGTGGATCTCAACATACACTGATAGTACCTATTTACTTACATCATATTATCTTATAATATAAAAACATATAAATTATTTATAAAAGTACCTATGAAGTAAAAAATTTATTATATATGTTTATAAAATTGTGTAAGTTGTAGGATAAAAACCTGCACATAATGATATACCAGTATCATCTTGTTACAAGCATACGCGCAGTAAACATTCTTGCCAATTTTTGTCTCAAAGCTTCGCGAACTTGCACCGACTTGTTCAATTCGTCACTCTATAAATATGAATGTGAGAAAAATACTTTCATTCGTTTCCTGAATCTTGAATAGGAAAGTGCTGAGAAAATATTTAAAAAAATATAAACTGGTAGTTTATCATACAAATTATAGTGAATCAGTGTTATTTTGTTTGAGAATGCCGGAGAAAAGTAGGTACATTATTTTTTATTAAATTTTAACACTAAACTTCACTACAGTTAGAAATTTACAAAAAAATCAATATCAGGTAAGTAGGGGGTCTACCCAAAACCGAAAAACATGGCAAGGGGTCTACGGCACAAACAAGTTTGGGAACCTCTGCTCTGGACCATTCTTCCCCCCGTTACCCACATGGCTTACTTCCTCCCTCCCTTCACATCTCTGCCGAAATGCCACCTTCCAGTGAGGCTGTTTCTGATTTCCCAGTTTCACACTGACCTCCCACATAGACGCACTCTGTATCCCCATTGTTTGTGTTGTTTTCCCATAATGACACCGGCCAGCATCTGACTATATTTGGTTTATTTCACGTCTTCACCTTTCTAGAATGTAAGCTCCATGAAAGCACAGGTTTGAGTTTTGTTTTATTTACTGCTGAATCCCCGCATCCAGAACAGTGCCTAGCACATACTGAGTGCTCGGCAAACACTTATTCACTGAATGAGTAGACACTCCTTTTCTCTACTCGTCTCACTTGCTTTTTTTTCTTTTTCTTTTCTTTTAAGCTATTTTTATTGATTTCAGAGAGGAAGGAAGAGGGAGAGAGAGATCAAAACATCAATGATGAAAATCATTGACCGGCTGCCTCCTGCATGTCTCTCCCCCTCCTCCCCCCACTGGGGACTGAACCCACAATTTGGACATGTGCTCTTGGTCGAATCGAACCCAGGACCCTTCAGTCCATAGTCTAATGCTCTGTCCACTGAGCCACACCAGCTAGGGCTCACTTGCTTCTTTTAAACTAAAACTTGTCACTTCTTTTTTCCTTCCTTTTTTAATAGGAAAGATTTACCCACCAAACCACATTTATTTTCCATGAGATAATTAACCCTGTGCTGCATGGTATGATTGTAGCCACAAGCAAAGACTGATGTTTTGACTAGGCTCTTGAGCCCTTTGTACTGTTGTGGACCTTAACCCATGCCTGCCTGTGAGGAAGACAAAAGGAGAGTAAGCTTTGATCCTTGGCAAACACACACACACACACAAAAAAAAAGCTGTACCATTACCATTACTTGGAAAAGACCAAACTATACACAGAATCATCCAAAGTATATGTCATATGTCACTGTGAACTCCTGTGTCACAGCTCTAGAGCAGGTTCTGAAAGATGGGTAGGATTGAGTAAGTTGATGAAAGAAAGGGAAAGAAAGCTTTTATCCTGAGTACAACCTGAACAGAAACATTAAGATAAGGTTTAGAAAGGACACTTAAGAATTAAAAACAAACTCTCCCCCCCGACACACACAAAAAAAGACCAAAACAACAGCAATAATATAACAAAGAATTAAAAGCCTGTCTGACTCCCTTATTTTGAGGATAATGAGGGGAAAACAAAGCTCAAATTTGAAGGGCTCAACACACACACGTTCTGTACTAGTGTCTCAAAAATCGTTGGCTCATTCAGCTCCTCCATGCCAGGCACTCTTCTAATCCATTGGGTGTTTCAGGGAATAAAACGGAAGTTTCCTGCTTTGTTGGAGCTTACATTCTGGGGGAGGGACATTCTAGGACTTGGGGGCAGCAAGGAACAGGAAGGCTACAGCTTTCAATAGAGCTAGGTCTTCATTCTGGACTGCTTGATAACTCAGGTCATTTTAAGCTTCTAATTCTTTTCTATGTTTAGCTGCATTTGTTTACCAATTTTCACTAAACTGAGAATGTATCAGTTTGATGTGCACTTTTAAGACACCCCACACACACACACACACACACTAATTCTAAATGTGGAGTGATCGCAGTCTCTTTACAAGGTGGTTGTGAGGACCAAATGATGCCAACTATTAATACATAAACTACATAAAGTACATAACTGCATAAAGTTCTCCAGCATGTATTCGTCCCTCAGCTCTAGTTTGAAACGTGCAATTCTGTGATATATGCCATGCTGGAATTACCTTTTCATTGATTTTTTTCATGACCTCTAAGTTTAAACCTGGCATACTCTTCAAATATATTGGAAAAATGCATATAAGCTTGAGGACTTGTGGGTCTTCCCCAGGCTCTGTCTGCCCATGCCGATCGACGTGGTGTACACCTGGGTGAATGGCACCGACCTTGAACTACTGAAGGAACTGCAGCAAGTCAGGGAACAGATGGAAGAGGAGCAGAAAGCCATGAGGTAAAGCTGAGATTTGAAAAGCAAAACACAATGTTCTACAAGTAACAGTACAGCTCAGAGGGGTAAGGTGGCATTTGCGAAGCCATCCAGACAAAAATCTGCATCTCAAATGTATGCTATTGCAAGGTCATGGCAGCCATATGTCTGACCTTTGTTTCTCGGTGCCTAAAGAGGACTAAGTCACTTTGGTGAGATCCTGGCCTCCCTTTGTTAGATGTCATTTAGACCTTGGCACTCCGTGGTGGCCTTGGTCTCTTAGGGGCCTCACAGTGGAGGAGCCTCCCAAAGGAACCCTGGGGTTCCCGCTCACTCCGTCTGAATCCCAGGCATCCTCAAGAAATAAGGTTTTAGTACATCAAATAGCTATACAGTACGTTAGGGTGTTTCCTTGAAAAAGAAAACAGGCCTACAGATTTAAATTTTCTCCATTCAATAAAGGCAGTAAAAATATATTGCGTTTTAATATCAATTAATATACTATGGAACTAGAAACTTGGTAATTCTTTTTAATGTGGAATTTGATCATTTTATTTACTTTATCTGGGAAAGGTAGGTACAGTGGGCCTCTGGAGAGCCTTCTGAGCTAGGGACCTCGCTGATGTAACCTCCCCTCTTATTCTTCAGGAGTGTTTGCCGAAAACTTCTCCATTCACTCCTTTGTGAACGTTATGGGTGCCAGCCAATCACAGGTCATTGGCCAGGTTATACTGCAACTAATAGTCTTCCTCTCAGCGTTAGAGAAAGATGGAAGACCTTCCCAGGGCATGAAAACAGCTTTGATAGCCTGGTACCATGGTCTATTAGTATCGTAGTAGTCAGCAAACTGCGGCTCACGAGCCACATGTGGCTCTTTAGCCCCTTGAGCGAGACTAATGAGTTTGCCGACCACTGTAAAGATGTAAAAGCTTCTGTTTTAAGTAATCTGTTATGATTACTGTGGAAGGCAGATGATATTATTTGATCAGATGTCATTAAATGTATAATTTCATAATGTACCTTAACTGTTGTGAGCATTATAGTATTTCCAACTGGTTAGTTCCAGTGGAGTAACCGAGAAAATCAATGTTGTAAGTCATCTCTTATTCACATTTAGGGCCAGCACTGGTCCATGCATGTGTAATGAAATGTGTCTGCTTTCTTTAGAGAAATCCTTGGGAAGAACACAACAGAACCAACTAAGAGGAGGTAAGCAGTTTGATTTTTCTGTCAGGAATAAAAATTTGAAGGACTGAAGTGAAACTTCCAGGTTTGCACTTGTTTCTGTTGGGAACACAGCATTTTGTGTTAACTTTTACTCCTATTCAATCCCTCTTCGGTTAATTTTTGACCCCCAAATTACTATGCATTCATTAGATGGGAAATTTTGCAGTGTCAAAGGTGTAGTTGATTGAGGACTCTGGTTATTTGGGTTGTAGCCAGCTAACCAAAGCTTTATCACTTTTTGTAAGGGTTAAGAAGGTTTTTCTTCTCTGTCATTCGCATTAATCTGTCTTGGTGTACAGTTCTCTTGGTTCACTTAAACTCTTAACTCCAATGTTTCATTTATATCCATTATTTAATTGTGTGCTTAATGTATATTTCCTTACCTTTAAATTCTGTCCAAGTTCTATGTCTTTTTTTTTTTTTTTTAAAGTAGTATGGATTATATTTGAGGGCTAGGAAGGGAATTTAGCTCAGTGACAAAAATCTGATAGAACTATCTTGATTTGAATCATACCTGACTTAGATCCTTAAAACAGGACTGTCTCACAGAGAAGTGGAAATCTCTGTTAATGACCACTTCCCCACTTAACAGACTTAAAAATAAAAGAATTATTCATAGAAAATTGATCCTGAGCAATTCTGAGATCCAGAGGTACCTTCAGAATCATCTGTTTATATTTACTTATATATACTATTGTTAATACTATTATTTTTAAATGCCTTTTAAATTCTTTAAAGTGATGATGCCACATTACAGAAAAGTTGAAAGTGAAAAGAATATACAGAATTCTGTGGTCCTCATTCAACAACTATGATCATTTTATTATTCTCTTTTCATGCATTTTTTATACTTATAATTTGTAATCTATGTACAATTTTGTGTCCTATCCTATTTTTAAAATTATATACCATTATACATATTTCTGTTGATGAATTACATTCATCCTTCTTTCTTTTCAATTTTAATAGTTGTATAATATCCCATAAAGTAACTGTACTACAATTTACTAAATGTTAGACACGTAATTTCACTGTTGTCAATACTTCATGATTTTTTTTGGGGGTCCAGCATTTTCTGTGTGTGGGCTTATTTATTCTTCCTGTTACTCTTCTCTTACCTGGATTAGATTCATGGAAATAAACTCTTGAGGAAGAAGTATGTATATGCTTTTATGTTGTAAAACCAAAAAGCCCTTTGACTAATATTATATACAGTACATGTAATTCCAAAGAGGAAATGGTGAACATTTATGGTGACACTAACAGTTTTGGAGAGGAACAGGTTAATGTACTTGGCTAACATTGAGTCACTACTACCGTGTTTCCCCGAAAATAAGACCTAGCGCATGAAAAGATAAGACATCCCCTGAAAATAAGACCTAGCACAACTTTGGGAGAAAAAATTAATATAAGACACTGTCTTATTTTCGGGGAAACAGAATAGTATTTTTTGAAGGGTGCTAATTTAGTAAACAATGTTTTCTTTTGCATTTCTTTGATTATTAGTGAAGTTGGACAAGTTTACTTATAATCATAGCTATCACTTTATGAATTCTCTAGCTGTGTCTTTTGCCTGTTTGTTTGTTTAGACTAGGGGTGTCGAACTCAATCAGAGAAGGGGCCAAAATCTAAAATCCAGCCTAAATCGCGGGCCGAATGGTTTACTGAACAGTCATAAACTGACAATGTCATAAACTGACAGCGGAGTGCAGTGATGACAGCGCGGTGCGGGCCACATTGCAAGGCCTGGCGGGCTGGATTTGGCCCGCGGGCCTTGTGTTTGACACATGTGGTTTAGACAATATGTTTATTCTAGGTGTTTCTTAGGTGTGGATAGAAATGTCTCATATGAAATTACCTTAGAACCTTGTACCATTTACTTTGTTTGCATCAGTGTTGTATCATATCCAATATACTTAATTGTTTTCTAACTGAACTTGGTAAGTTGTGTATAGTATGATGACACTCTATCAGACAGAATTTATGAACTTTCTATTCAGCCTAATAATAGGTGTCACTAGAATTATGAGTGATCTTTAAAATGATAGTAATGAAATGCTATTTTTCATTTCTACTTTGAGTTATTAAATTTTGGTGGCAGCCATTTTATTAATAGAAATTTGAAAGCTCTATCTTTTAGATTTGCACTTGCTTAATGATTTTATATCTCATACTTCTAACTTACTAAATTTTATATTTTTGAGATAAAATTCCTTGTTTATTAAAATATGATTTTTAATAGGCTATTAGACAAATGTCTGGGAAATGTAATGTACCAACCAGCTTTTTAGTGTGATTGTTTTTCAAGAATGTTGTTGTGAGCGTGTTGGTTTTTCTTTCCAGTGAGAAGCAGCTGGAGTGCTTGCTGACACACTGCATTAAGGTGCCAATGCTTGTCCTAGACCCGGCCCTGCCGGCCAACGTCACACTGAAGGACCTGCCATCTCTTTACCCTACTTTTCATCTGGCCAGCGATGTATTCAATGTTGCAAAACCAAAAAACCCTTCGACTAACGTTTCAGTTGTTGTTTTCGATAGTACTAAGAATGGTAAGGTCTTCTTGTGGGTGTTTCAGTCATGTTATCATTGGATGTTTGAATTTAACAATTCTGAGTGGAACAGAAATGATGCAATTTTAAAGAAATTCAATTTTTGTGCTCGCTTTGACGAGCACTGTTTATTCAGTATAAATAGCCTAGGTTTTTCTATTGTTATATTTTAAATATATAGGAAAAGTAAAGGGGTAATCTTTGACAAATTATAGTAAGTTATCTGATTTATTATTTGGTTAAAGTTAGCTTTGTTTATTTTTTAAATGAAGATGTCCTTCAATTAAGGTACTCTGAAAACAATTCATCTGAAGGAAAAAAAAACAAAAACGATGACATTATGTTAACAATTATAACTCAGTTGTAACACCTATGGAGAGAATCTTGGATTTTTCTCTACTAATTTTATAGCATAGCAAAGACTTGATTTTGATTAGCAAAATCTGCATTAAACTGTAGTCTTCTAGAAGCTGTTTTTTGAATTCCCACTTGGGTTTCTATTTGACTGCTCTACTTATTATATCATTCATTCAGTAAAGGTTCGTTGAGCCACTGCTCTGAGTTGGTTGATGTTCTAGGTACTAGGGATAGAGCAGAGAACAAAAAAAAACCACATTCTGCCTTCGTGGCGCTTACATTTATAGTGGGACATAGGCTCACTCTTTTTTTAATTTAATTTTATTGTTTAAAGTATTACATATATTAGTACATATATCTCTTTTTCCCCCTCATTGACCTTCCCCCAGCCTCCCTTACTCCCTGTCACATCATCCATCTTCAGTTATCGAAGTCAGTGATGGCAGATCCTTTCCTAAAGGGCCAGAGGCAAAAAAGAAAATAAAGGGGGGGAGGGGGTTTGAGCAGAGCGAAAATGATCAATATTGTATAGGTAGTGTAGTTATATAAGAATGTATCATTTAACCTTTAAAAAATATAATCTATTCAGCATTCCCTCAGTAGTAACTCTTGAGCCCTAGGATCTACAGTGGGTCCCTACTGCTAGTTTAAATGCTTCTGGCCTGGCTTCCAGAAGCTCCCTTCTGTTTGCTCCTCCAGCTGTGATTTCTGTCAAATTGTCATCTCCATGTCTTTGCTGCCTACACAATCTCTCCTTTTCGATTGCAAAATTTAACATTAATTACACACTACATTACATCGTTCCACTTTGGTTGGATGGGTTTTGTCTCCCTTAACTACCTTTTTTTGAGACCATGTATAATACTATTTTAACTGCTCTCAAAATGCTTTGTACAGTGTCCTGTCAGATGCTATAGTTAAGTATTCATTAAAAATTGGCTTGCTTGTTGTATTCTTTATTGTAGTTGAAGATGCCCATGCTGAAACCTTTAAAGGAAACAGCAAACAGACAGTTTGGAGGGGCTATTTGGTATGTTATTTTAAATTAATTTTGTTCTTGCAGTAGACTAGAATATAAGTATGAGTAGTAAAGCTGGTTTACTTTGAGAGACTTTTTAATGTTTACTTTTCCTCTAAGGCTAGCTTGTTAGTATTAAAGAATGTTGATCTAAGTCATCTTAATTTTGACTTTGAAGCTTGTATGATACAAGAGATCTTTGCTGGTTTTCTCAGCTGTAAGATTTCACCAGCCTTGTGATGTGGAAAGTGACTTGTATTTTCCCCCTCTCATTTCAGACCACAGATAAAGAAGTCCCTGGGCTAGTGTTATTGCAAGATTTGGCTTTCCTGAGTGGGTTTCCACCGACCTTCAAGGAGACTAATCAACTAAAAGCAAAATTGCCAGAAAACCTTTCTTCTAAAATAAAACTGGTAAGAACCTAGACAATAGAGCATCCAGTACAAACGTCTCATTTAATGCATGATTCTTCTCGTACGATCCATTTCTTTCATAGGAGAGCTGGCAATCGTAAGAAACAAAGTGGGTCTCTATTCTGCCTATGGAGACAGCCTTGGTTTATAGGAGATCATCACTCCTTACTCTTCATTTGGGTAAAACCTTAAGGGTCTTAATTTGGTTGCAGGTTTCTCAGAAGCAGGATCATTTATTTAACCAGTGAGCTTCTACTATGTGTCAGGTGCTATTACTCAGAGGGAGTGTGCTTCAGATATTTGGAACATTTGATAATGTGAAACCTCCCTTCATTAATAGCTAATTGAACCATTAACATATTTAGGATTTATATTTATTAACTCCTCATGCTTGACCAGTGATGCTATTTGTTAGAATTGACTATGGAGGCTGCCCTGTGACACGCCTTTTCTGTCACATGTACAGTGAAGTCAGTTCTCGAACTTAATTCTTTTTGGAAAGCTGTTGGAGAAGCGATTTCTTCAAAAACAGAATCCTTTTTCCCCATTAGAAATAATGGAAATTGAATTAATCCGTTCCAGATCCAAAAATGATTCCCCTTTTAACCTCCCTCATATACGGTACATGTCTCATGTACGGTTTAATCTATAAACAAACACTTCTTTTCCTAAATTTATCCAACCACCGAATCACCTTTAGCATTCTGTCTAGGTCTAGGGATGTCTTTCAGGTCAGCATGCAGCATCCTAGCTTGTTCATATACTGGTATCACTGTCTTGGAAATGGCTGTTTCTGGCCAACAGCTCTTCTTTTATTCAAAATGAACGCGTTTTTCTACCTCTTCAACCGTCTGTGATCATTGCTTCTTTCACACCCTTAGCAACATTAGCACCCTTGATGGCCTCTTTATGTTTTAAAATTGTGCTAATCACCAGCACAGAAAGCAGTCTCTCCTTCGTTTGTTGCCTTAGAGATGCTTTTTGTCAAGCTGAGGTATCAGGTTGAATGGGGTGTCAGTTTGAAAACGGAAGTCTGGTTTAGACATTTTTTTCTGTGAACCACTTGGTGGAGAACTGAATTGTTGGAGAAACAAAGTTTGTATTGTTTTCAGAGCCAATTGCCTTGTTGATTTAGAGCGCAGTTTCTGTGGATATACCTTCCATTTGACCTCATGTCAGGATGCCTGCCATCAGTCAAAAGCCTTCCAGGTTGTAAAACATGGATGTCTTTTCTCTTAAAAGAGAGGGCGTAAGGTTCTTGGCTCAGAGTTTGTTAGGCACTGGTTTTCTTGATATTACTAAGAAGTGTTAAATCCTGCCACTGTGTTTAGCTTTCTCATTCTTACTTCTTGTTCTTGTTGATGTCATTGAACAATTGGGAGGTGAAGGACGGACCTGGAGGTGGTGGGGAGAGCTGTCGTGGGGGGTTCTTACTGTAGTACCTGTTTTTCATATTCTTTCCCCAGCTTGTTTCTTTTTCCCATGTGTTTCACTCTTTTAAGGTACATTGTACAATTTTTGTAACTAATGATAACATGAATGACATTTATATGTTTTTGTGTGTGTTTTTTTCATATTTTCCTCCATTACTTTTTTTTTTTTTTTAAATATATATTTTATTGATTTTGTACAGAGAGGAAGGGAGAGAGATAGAAAGCTAGAAACATTGATGAGAGAGAGTCATCGATCAGCTGCCTCTTGCACACCCCCTACTGGGGATATACCCGCAACCAACGTACATGCCCTTGACCGGAATCGAACCCGGGTCCCTTCAGTCCCCAAGCCGATGCTCTATCCACTGAGCCAAACCGGTCTCGGCTTCCTCCATTACTTTTTTAATGGTACTTGGAAATATGGTAGAGCCCAGCTAGATTAGGGTTGCATTCTTTCTTAATCTGCAGTTCTTTTAAAAGATATATTACATTCCTCTTTCCCCTGAACTATTTTTGCTATTGATTTGGGTAGATAAAACCATAGATTAACATCGATTTCAGCCATGTTTATTTGGCTTCTTGGCTTCCTAGCTATTGGTTCTAGAGTTACAGAAACAGGTCTATCTGCACTTTTTTAAAAATCCTCACCTGAGGATTTGTTTCCCCTTTGATATTCAGTGAGTGGGAATAAGACTGGAGGAACGGGAGAGAGAGAAACATTGATGTGAGAGAGACACATTGTTCGCTTGCCTCCTGCACACACCCTGACGGAGGCCAGGAATCTAACCTGCAAACCTGCTACTCGCCCTTGCCTATTATCGAACCTGAGACCCTTTGGTGCATGGGCTGACACTCTAACCATTGAGCCATACCAGCCAGGGCAGAAGGACACCTTTCGAAGAAACACAGCAGGAAAAGGTGTAGCAGTTAGGGATTAGACAAGATGATGTTGGAAGCAGGAAAACCAGTTTAGCCACTGCTGCCTGAGCCCAACAAGACATTTGGGTTCACATTCCCCTAGGGATCCCAGATTGCAAGAGGGCACAGGCCAGGCCAAGGGACACCACCGGTGCACTGTGGGGGGCAAGGAGGGTCTCGGGAGGTTGGCCAGCCAGGGAGGGATTGTGGGAGGGCTCCAGGGCATGTCTGAACTGTCTTACTCAGTCCCAATGGGCTGGACCCCAGCAGCAACCTAACCTACCAGTTGGAGCATCTGCCCCCTGGTGGTCAGTGCATGTCATAGTGAGCAGTTGAGCTGCCTTAGCATATCATTACCCTATCACACTTTGATTGGTTGAACAGCTGACCGGACGACCAGGCGCTATATAGATTTTATTATATAGGATATTTATAATGGAAAAAATTAAAGGGTTATAACAGGCATTTTTCAGGATGGATTAAAGAGAGTTGTTTCTAATTTGGAGAAGAGGAAGATAGTGTTAAGTAATAGCACTGGAAACCAATAAAGTGTTATTGGTGTAAAAAAAAAAAAAAAGGCATTTGGGTTCAGTAAGTGCCTTGTCAGTGGTGCAAGGATGAGAAACATCAGAGAGAGCCCCTCAGCATGACCTGGTGACTTACTAGCTGGGAAAGAGGGAAGGAGAAATGAAAGGGGAAGTGGGAGCCTCTAGAGAAGATGGGAGTGATGGCATTAGCCGCACTCAGAGCTTCCGTGGGAGAAGCGGATTTTTTCAGGAAGGAAACTCTGAGCTCAGCGTGGGCGATGTTTCCTTAGAGGAGCTTTGTGGCCTGTGGGGGAAAAGGGCCGTTAGGCATGGGCTCCAGGGCCTCGACAGCTGAGCCATTTTGTCCTCTCAGTTCCTCCAGGAGGCCTTGCCATCTAGAGCTCTGTTCTGCCCCAGACCCCTCAGTGGCACTGCTTGTTCACCTTTGTACCCCTAGTGATTATCTTGGGGCCTGGCATTGAGGGGCCACTCAAGAAATGCTTGTTGAAGAGTGAGCAAGAAGAAAGGCTGTGACTGTAAACCCACACATCAGATACGCTGTCTTAGACCACAAAGGGAAGCAGTTCAGCCAGTGTGATTATCCATAGGCCTCACTAGGTTTATGGTGCCACGGCGGTATTCATACAACATTACTTTGCCTTTATTATTCTGGTTAGAGCACAGCCAGAATCTGTACTCCTGCACCCTCTGGAGGGGTGGGGGGACTTGAGGAAAATCGTTTCTTTTTACCAGGTAATAGATTTGAATTCATAAAAACTTTACTGTGGACCTCAGTCTTATGAAACCAATCTTTTCTATTAAAGACTTTCTCTAGTTTGAGATACCTTGAGGTGAATTCTTGTATAATCTGTAGAATTTTTGTGTGTGCTGGACACAGAATTCACCTTTTGAGAAACTAGATTGTCTATTGGTCTTTATTTTCACCTAACTTGTTCTAAATCCTCCTGCGTTTTTAGACATTTTCATTTATGGTGGGTTTTTGCTTGTTTTTATTTTTTTTATTTTAGTTGTTCACTTCTTTAACATATGTTAGAGCAGGTGAAATATCTCCCGAAAGCTCTCAAGTGCGGTCTCACATTTGGTTCAGTCCCATGATAATGGTTGCTGGGTGGGTGTGCAGAAGCAGTGGAGGACGTGGGTCTGTCCTCACGCTATTTGTAATCTCCTTTGGGAGGCAGTATGTTTGTAAAGTAAGTGTTCAAGTAGCAAAACAAGACAGTAGAGGATTAGATACAGAGTAGAGTTGAGGTTGGCATTTAGAGACAGGAGAGTCTGTGGATCAGAGACATGAGGGAAATTTTCAAAGAGAAAGGGCTGCCCCGGGATACTTGAAGGCTGACCAAGTTGCATGGTTCAGCAGGAAGGACAGTGCAAACAACATATTGTCCTGCCTGGACCTCTGTTCAGGGCATGTTCAAAGTCACAGGGTATTGTAGGAATATTGTATTCATGCCCCTTCTGTCAGTGACTTCCCTTCAATTGGTTATGACTTCAATTGGTTATGCACCTGTTCTCTTAAAGCACAATACCCTTTCTTTTGGTTTTATTCCTAAAATAAAGACATAAACAGATTAAACAAGCAGTTCTGGAACTGATTTAAGTTTTAGACAACCACCAGCACATATTAAGACTTAGTTGGTTTGAGTTATCGGATCATTAGAAGGAGCTAATTTGTTTATTCAGTTTTATTAGCTGATACGTTTTTTCTCTAACCATATACTATCTCATATATGGGCTTATTAAGTACATCATTCCCTTTTTAAAATATATTTTTTATTGTTTCCAGAGAGGTAAGGAAAGGAAGAGGGAGATAGAAACATCAGTGATGAGAGAGAATCATCGATAGGCTACCTCCTGCACACCCCACACTGGGGATCGAGCCCACAACCGGGCATGTGCCCTTGACTGGAATTGAACCCGGGACCCTTCAGTCCGAAGGCCAATGCTCTATTTACTGAGCCAAATCAGCCAGGGGAGGCACATAATCCTTGAAAATGCCACAGTAACAAATATATGGAAGTGTCAGTGACTTAAAGATAGCACAGTTTATCTCTCAGTCATACTAACTTCACCCTTATGGGTCTGCAGAGGGTAGGTCTCCAATTGTTCTCTCTTTGAGAAACTTATGATTTAAAGATTTTAGATAAACCTACAATTTCAAGTAAGAAGCTACATATGGAAGCAGTTGCCCACAATTGCCCTCACTACAACCAGCCTTTGGCACTCACTACAACCAAGCTTCAATACCCTTTCTGTCTTTTCCGGAAAAGTAATTACGGAGTCTAGGACTGGAGAGCCACCTAGTGGCTAGACCAGGATACTACTTTCTTCCCACCCTTTTTCACTACTCAAAACCTGGTTGCAGTGGCAGAAATTCTTTTTCATACACAAATATTCCCTTATGTTTTTTTTACTTTTCATCTCTTTCCAAGTATTGTGTAGTTACCTTAGGCAACTGTCTGTGAAATTTCAAAATAGTTTTCCAGAATAAAAGCAGTTTGGAAGAAGAGATTAAGGTAAGGATATTTTCACAGTAATTTAAAATTAAATTAGTATATGATAACACTATATTGATTTATTCTAAAGTAATGGTTTTTATACTCCAGTGAGCCTATAGAGGTGCTGTGGGAACAGCAGAGGCCTGGGGTGGAGAGTGAAGCTCTGTAGGTTCCCAGGTAGAAAAGTATTCACCCAGAGGCAGGATGGTGGCAGCAGTGAGAGCTGACCTTCAGTGAGTGCTTAGTGTATGCCGGGCACTGCCAAGGTGAAAGAACAAAATCAGTTAGGAAGACATTGCACGTGCAAGCATTTCTGGTAAGAGCAAGTGGCCCACGTAATAAAAAGGGGAAAAGAGAAAATTCTAACTAACTTTTAGTTTTGGGGCCTACATAAACTCAGGAACCTCTGAAAGATAAGCTAAGTATAGTCATGTTACAAATACAAGAGCTTAATCTCAGGCCATAGTAATTTGTGTTTGCTTCTGGTTTGTAAATTTAAAACAAAGCCTGGGCTCTGTTTAGAAGAGTCACTTAGGCAGAAGGATTTTGCTGTCCTCAGTTAGTGGTTTTCAGTCCTCTTCCTGGCTTTTTAAGCCCTGAAAGGCCATTTTCATGAGGAAATTGTATTATATGCTTAGAACATAGACATTTTATAAACAGGCTTCCCCACCATAGCCCTTGGGTGTTATGGTCTTGCACAGAGATGGGGAAGCCTGTTTATAAAATGTGTTAAGCTGTTGCCCGTTTTGCTCAATGGTTAGAGCATGGATAGGCCCATGGACTGAAGAGTCAGGGTTGGATTCCTGGTCAGGGGCATTTACCTGGGTTGCAGGCCCAATCATGGCTCAGGCCAGGGCGTGTACAGGAAGCAACTGGTCAAGGTGTCTCTCACATTGATAACAAAAAACGTGTTGATGCTTATGATGTTCCTTTAGATTGATTCCTTCTAACACTTTTCCCCCAAACGTGCTTTTGGAAGCACGTCAGTCAGCTCTGCCGAAGACAGTCATTCATCTTACGTGTGGGCACAAAAGCCATGCCGACGTCCTGCTAGCAGACATGGTCCCTGCCAGTTATAGTGAGGTTACACTGCAGGACTTGCCCCCAGAGTAAGCAGAACACAGAGTATTTTAGAACACAGGTCATGAACTGGTGACCAGTGCTGTGTTGGGATATATGACAATCAAAAACATCTGAGCCAGCATTGAAAATTGGGAAATTCCTATTGAATGTCAACTATAACTAAACATTTTTAAATAATTTAAAAAAAAAGAGAGAGAGATTAGGAGATTTCCTGGCCTCTCAGATCTGTCAGCACTGGGTTGGCACTGAGTAGTGGCTGCAGCTTTCAGATGGGGCCCGAGATGTCTCTTTGGCCAGGGCCCTGCCACTCTCTCTGGTTCTTAATTCCTGGCCCATTCCATTCATTTGGGAAAAGCATCTGGCCTGTTTAGGTTTCCTCCCCCTCTTCCTCCTCCTCTTCTTCCTTCTTCTCTTTCCCTCCTCCTCCTTCTTTGATATTAGTTTGCTATTTCGTATATATATCTATTTTAATCTTTAAATATGTATAATATATATGTTTTTTATATATATATTTGAAGTTTAAAGATCAAAATGGGAATTTCAAGGTGTCTCTTCTTTAGGGCTCAGTTTTTCCACCAGTAACCCTGTTGTCATTTTATAGTTGCACCTGTACTCAGAGGCCAGTGTAGCACTCCTGAAATTGAACAACCCCAAAGACTTCCAAGAACTGAATAAGCAGACTAAGAAGAACATGACCATCGATGGGAAAGAACTGACCATAAGTCCTGCGTATTTATTATGGGATCTGAGTGCCATCAGCCAGGTAAGGGATGCAAATATCCTTTCAAAGCCCGAGTCTGTTTATGTTGTTAAAGATTTATAAGTCGCTGTGTTAGAAGAAGGAAGAGGACTTGAGTTGACTGGGACTTTTCTAATGGTCCAGTCCCTGCCATTGGTTAATATTACCTGAAGGGACCAAGAATCGGATCTAAAGACCTTTTCTAAAAAAGTGTGTTCAAGAAATGCTGTGTATCTGTGTTGTTGTTGTCAATGAGCTGAGTCTTTTGCAGTTTTTGTAATGTTTCAAAGAAAGATTGGGTCTTTAAAAGTCTGCCAGAGCTCGCTGAGAGCAGAGAGGCCCAGGGAGACCCAGGGGGAGGTGTGGCTTCAAGCACCAGGCGTTTTTCCCAGTCCAAGCAGGATGAAGACGTTTCTGCCAGCCGCTTCGAAGATAACGAAGAGCTGAGATACTCCCTGCGATCCATCGAGAGGCACGCGCCGTGGGTCCGGAATATCTTCATCGTCACCAACGGGCAGATTCCGTCCTGGCTGAACCTTGATAACCCTCGAGTGACCATAGTGACACACCAGGCACGTGGCTTTCCATGTATCACGAGGCTGTGGTTCTCTGTTCTGTCTTTTCTGTTCTTTTACTTTTCCCTGATTTCATTCCCTTCATCCTCCTCACCTCCATTTCCGCCTTCCTTTAATTCTTCCATTTGCTTGCCTTCCTTCCAAAACCAAAAAGAAAAGAAAAACCCCCCTCTCATTCACCCTCTTTCTAACTTATATTTTTCTGTTCAAAGGATGTTTTTCGGAATTTGAGCCACTTGCCTACCTTTAGTTCACCAGCTATTGAAAGTCACATTCATCGCATCGAAGGGCTGTCCCAGAAATTCATTTACCTGAATGACGACGTCATGTTTGGGAAGGACGTGTGGCCAGATGATTTTTATAGTCACTCCAAAGGTCAAAAGGTGGGTGCCTAAGAGGAAGGGGTTCCTGGCTCGGAGGTCACTTGCAAGTTATAAACGGGAAGTCAGGAATCAATATGTGTATAGCTGTGTTCAGATTTAATCAAATAAGCATCTGATCAGGAGTGTTAACAAATTGGGAGAAAGAAAACTACTTAATGATTTTTAAGTCACTATGTTAGAAGAAGGAAGAGGACTTGAGTTGATTGGAACTTTTAATTGATTGGTAGTTTTTCTCTTGCCTACATTTTCAGACACCCAGAACCCACTCTTTCCCCCCGACCCTTTCAGTGTTCTACTACAACAAAAACAGAAAAGGCAAAATCACCGTGAAATACAAAATCATGGTTACAGCGTCAGCAAAGTGACCAATACAGAAAATTAGCTCAATTTTCTGCTTACACGGTGGGTGAAATTTCATCGAGACTGGTCTCACTCTGGCTTTGAGAGGCAGCATGGAGAAGCACAGACCAGGAGCCTGCTATTTAGGATGGTCCTCAGCAATGACCTGACCTTGATGTTTCCTGGGGAAATAGGAATACCGGGTAGTTGTTAGAAGGAGTCATCGATAAGCTGGAGACTTGTCACCATAAGCTTGTGATGAACTCTGCAACTGTAAGGCTAAATCACGAAGCTGCTTTTCCTGCTGCTATTTGTGTCCAGTGTGCTCACTGCCCTGTGCCCCTGCTCAGTGGCCTCCCCTGTGTTAGCTTGTATGGCTGCGTAGCTGAGCTATGGCTTGACAGGGAAGACACACAAATCAGTGCCTCCACGTAGTGATTTCCATGCTGGCAGGTGTGCCCGGCTGCTAAACAGTGGGCGCAAGGGAGGGTGAAATCAGACAGGAACAGGGAAGGATGCCTAGCTGAATTGAGATGAACTTTGAAGAACAAGTGGGAGCTCACTAGATTCCAAAAAGATGGAATGTGCAAAGGCATGCAGACTGTCAAAGGGGAGCATGTTTTTGTAATGATTTTAGTATGAGAAGTCACCATGTACCATATCACTCATTGTGAAAGCAGGGGGCTCATAGCTCAGATCGCTGGGCTGGTTAGTTTGCCACAAAACATGTGCTGGTGGAGGATGTGTAGAGTTCATCTGCTTTTTCTCGGCCACGATGCAAGTGCAGATACACTCAGAGCTAGTGACGGTTGTCACGGAAAAGCAGTGACTCATGTGGGATACATTCCACCTACTGTGGCATGCATTTGTACTCCCAGTTAAGTCTGACCTGTTGCTAATTTTAAAAAATATTGATTTTTATTTTTACAGAGAGGAAGGGAGAGGGATAGAGAATTAGAAACATCGATCAGCTGCCTCCTGCACATTCCCTACTGGGGATGTGCCACAACCAAGGTACATGCCCTTGACCGGAATCGAACCTGGGACCTTTCAGTCCGCAGGCCAATGCTCTCTATATCCTCTGAACCAAACCAGCAAGGGCCTGACCTGTTGCTATTTTCTTTCAAAATATATTATAAGACCACGGTGTGAGAAACTGATCCGTGAGCTGAATCCCCGTCTCCTTTCCTCGAGTAATGAACGGAGTAAATGTGCTCAGTCAGTATCATCAGAAGAGCAGAACTGAGGAAATGCCTTGGGGTGCAGGCAAACATAAAGCAAAATGCCCCCCATGAATGCAGTCAGCCATGGATAATATAAACCTTTTTCCAGAGGCTGGGGTTTGTTTTAAGGAATTCTAATTTGAGAAGGGACACTGTCGGAAACTGTTTCATATTCTCTCTGGCTTTGCCATAGGTTTATCTGACATGGCCTGTGCCAAACTGTGCTGAGGGCTGCCCGGGCTCCTGGATTAAAGATGGCTATTGTGACAAGGCTTGCAACAACTCGGCCTGCGATTGGGATGGGGGGGATTGCTCTGGTAAGGATGCCTTCAAGGGTAATTTGCGTCTGTTCTTGGGAAGTTTCTCATTCCTAATCATTACTGAACATGCACCATGAATTATACATGTTCATGTGTTAAAATAACCAGCAATTCATGGACTCTTTGGAGGTGATGACAAGTGTCCCATGTGGCCCATTTTATTCATATTATCCATTATTGAGGGCATTTTCCCACAAGGGCCCTGCACTTGCACAAGCCTTTTCTTATTATTGAAAATATGAAAACAGGGACTGCCCTTAATTATGTACGTGTAAGAGCAAGAACAACTCTAACTGGTTCTCATAGGAGCTCCTGGCTGGTGGCTTCCAGCAGCATTTGTCTTAGGCCGGTGAATGAAAAAGAGATCAATGAGATAAATGTCTTTTCTCCTCAGCATCTCTTCTTCTCTTAGACGCTTATATGATTGCCCTTCAGTGTACAAAATATGTAAACTTATGAAGCATTATTCACCTTAATTTCTTAGTCACCTAGGAAAGAGAGCTTGTATGCACAGATGGCACCCCGTATTCCATGTGAGGAAAGAGATTTGGAAAAGTATTAAGTAAGGGAGGAAACAAAACTTCAAGTTGTGTTTCACTCAGATCTGTCAGAGGCACTTCTGAGAAATATGGCCAGCTGCAGGGAGAGAACACAGGCGTGCAGAATGGGTCTGTGGAGCCCAGAGAACTCAGCCCCTGATAAGACATTGACACTTGACAATGAGGGCAGCACTTGCATTAGGGTATGTTTGGTCAGTTCTGACAGTCAGTGTTTGGAAAACCTCTCCCTGTTCTCCTGCTCCCCCATCCACATCCTTAGGTGCCCCCTGGAGATGGTTTGAGGTCCTTCCAGGTGGCACAGCTAGCAGGTGCCCTGCCCACTGCCAGGTGATGTCCCCTTTTCAGTTTATTCTTCTTAGCTACATGAACTGAGGAAAGAATGAACCCTTCCTGACTAAGACTCATGCATCAATCTTGAAAACGCTGTGAAGGAATAAGGAGCTTTTTCACCGTTGTAAAAACTGCAAGGTTCTGTTTTCCTCCTCCCTCTGTAGGTAACAGTGGAGGGAGTCGCTACGGTGCCGGAGCCGGGGGAACCGGGAGCTTGGGAGCTGTCCAGCCCTGGCACTTCGGTGGAGGAATAAACAGTGTCTCTTACTGTAATCAAGGGTGTGCAAACTCCTGGCTCGCTGATAAGTTCTGTGACCAGGCCTGCAACGTCTTGTCCTGTGGGTTTGATGCTGGCGACTGTGGGCAAGGTATATATATTGTCATAGTAATCTATTGAAAAAGAATAAGGGGATAAAAGCCCTTGAGCATTAGAGTGCATTTCAGCTCGTTGTTATTTAAAGTCATTATTCTCTGTGTAACCTATTCTCAGCCTTGCATTCATACTAGTTGTAAGTTAAAAGTAAGAGGACACAGATCTTTAAAGAACAGGAAATACTAAGGCTGCATCTTTTCCTGTATTATTCCAGTGTCTTGTCTTTTTTTACTAAGCTGATTTCCCTTAGTTGAAAATATATGGTGATGGCTTAATTTGGAAATAATAAAAGACATTTATTAAAGAAAGATAGTTTTACTGGATCTTGTTGATAGCTTATTAATGGAGGTTGTTTTAGCAGACAGTTGTATTTTTTCACATGGACAATAGATGGCAGTCGATCATTGGAACTCGTTGTCAGACTCGGAAGTATTCCATGTCGATGACTAGAAAGGAGCCCTATATCAGTAGCTCCTGTGTTTGAATTTCTGATTGTTTTAAAGTCTATTTAGAGTCACTGTTAGAAAGTAAAAACTGAAACCCTAAGAATTAAAGGGGGAAGGGGGAAATGGTTAGCTTTTAAAAAGTAACTTTTGTGTTTTCTCCTCTAGATCATTTTCATGAATTATATAAAGTAACTCTTCTCCCAAACCAGACTCACTATGTTATCCCAAAAGGTGAATGCCTGCCTTATTTCAGCTTTGCAGAAATAGCCAAAAGGGGAGTCGAAGGCGCCTACAGTGACAACCCCATAATTCGACACGCTTCCATAGCCAATAAGTGGAAAACCATCCACCTCATAATGCACAGTGGAATGAATGCAACTACAATATATTTTAATCTCACACTTCAAAGTAGGGACGACAAGGAGTTCAAAATCCAGATCTCAGTCGAGGTTGACACAAGAGAAGTACCCAAACTCAACTCTACCACCCAGAGGTCTTACCAGACATTGGTTAGCCCCATAACACCTCTTCCAGAGGTGGAGATCCCATTTGAGGATATTCCCGAAGAAAAACGCTTCCCAAAGTTCAAGAGACACGATGCTAACACAACAGGGAGATGGCAAGAGGGGGTGAAAATTCCCCCGGTCAATATTTCGCTCCTCCCCAAAGAGGCCCAGCTGCGTCTTGCTAACTTGGATTTGCAACTAGAACGGGGAGATATCACTCTGAAGGGATACAACCTATCCAAGTCAGCCTTGCTGACATCGTTTCTGATGAACTCCCAGGATGCTAACGTAAACATAAACCAGGCTGTCATCACAGAGGAAAGAAACGAGAGCGTGGCGGCCCCACTGGCACAACAGGTTCACAGAAGCTCCGGGCCAGACAGCTTAGGAGCACCGGAGGGATTACCGAGGTCGACTTTTCCAGCAGAGACGATAAAAGCGAATGGCCACTACCCGCGTCGGACTCCACCCCGGGACTTGGAAACCCCAGCAAGCTTTCGATCTGAAAGTCAGACCCAAAGAGTGGGAGGTGGAGGTGTGTCCAGAGGAAAGCTCTCCTCTCTGATTGTTCCACCGAAAAACCAGGTGCCCAGAGAAAAGCCAACCATAGGGAAAGAACAGGAGGAAAACAGGATGGAGGACCATGCTGAAAGTGACATAGGTGTGAATGAAGTACTGCCCGGAAGAAAGCTGCAGCATTATACTGACAGTTACCCCGGCTTTTTGCCCTGGGAGAAAAAAAAGTATTTCCAAGACCTTCTTGATGTAAGTTACATCTAGCCTTCTTCCGTCCCATGCTCAGGAAGAGTTAAGTAACCTTGTAAGTGATGATAATATAACAGTAGCTACCAATTATTCAGCACTTCTCTGTGCCAGCCACTGAATGAAATGCTTTTTCTTACATGATTTCATTTAATTATCTCAGTGACCCTAATTGACAGGTGTTGTCTCTGTTGAGGTGCGGGTAAGGAGTCCAAAGGGAAAACTCCTTAACTTTGCCTGGAGATGTCAGGGAAGGCATCCTTGAGGGAGTATCCTGGGAGTTGATTTGTGAAGGTGGGGGGGAGGTGTCAGCATTGATAGACCAAGAAAAATCCTGTGGTTGAGGCCGGACTGTGAACAAAGCACAGCCATGAGCGATGTCAGGCTGGAAGAAAGGAGGATGGAGAGGGAATTCCTTTCATTCTGTTCAGGAAGTACCTTGTATTATAGTAGTAGGCATTGGCTGATTGTTGAGTGAGGTGCAGTAGGCATTGGCTGATTGTTGAGTGTGGACTGCAGAGTTCTTGTCTAGGTTTATTTCCTCACTTTTTTCACACACACCCCCATACCACACACACACACACACACACACACACACACACACACACACACCTTCACCACACAACTCTTGTTCTCAAGCCAATGCCGGTGATACTTTCTCTGAAATCCAGTTTAGTCCCGCTCTTAGGATCCTCATGTCATTTGCTCCTCATGGATCGTTAGTGACTAGTTACTACATTATATAAAATGGTACCTTTATCTCTTGTTGACCAAGTATGCTTTTGCACTAAACCTGATGCTGTATTACGTGGAATTCTCCTTTTAGGAAGAAGAGTCGTTGAAGACACAGCTGGCATACTTTACTGACAGCAAACATATTGGGAGGCAACTAAAAGATACATTTGCAGATTCCCTCCGATATGTAAATAAAATTCTAAACGGCAAGTTCGGATTCACATCTAGGAAAGTCCCTGCACACATGCCTCACATGATCGACCGAATAGTCATGCAGGAACTGCAGGACATGTAAGTCTGGCTTGGGTTTGGGTCGCTTGCATGTGCTCAGAGCCACAGCTGCTGGAAATTAACATCTTTATCCTTTGCAGCAGCATGGATGGACCGGAGAGCATTATACTAAGTGAAATAAGCCAGTCAGAGAAAGACAAGTCCCATATGTAGAATCTAATGAACAAAATAAATTAACAAAATAGAAACAAACTTGTAGATATGAAAAACAGACTGACAGCTGGCAGAGGATTTTCAGGGCTGGGTGAAAAAGATGAAGGGATTAAGAAAAAGAAGAACCCAACTCATAGGCACAGACAACATGATTACTAGAGGGAAAGGGGGAACGAGGGTGGTTGAAGAGGGTAAAGGGCAGATAAATGGTGATGGAAGGAGATTTGACTTGGGATGGTGAATACACAATACAATATATAGGTGATGTATTATAGGATTGTACACCTGAAACTTATTCAATTTTATTAACCAATATCACCTCAATAAATTCAATAAAAATAAATAAGTAACAAAAAGGGACAAAGAAATTTACATCTGTGCTGTGCTACGTCTATGGCTCTAATAGAAAGGAAAGAGATGCTAACTCTACAAACGTTAGGCACTTCTTTATATTTTAAATATCCCGAGCTTATTATGTGTTATATTTGTACAGGTTCCCTGAAGAATTTGACAAGACGTCATTTCACAAAGTGCGCCACTCTGAGGATATGCAGTTTGCTTTTTCTTATTTTTACTACCTCATGAGTGCAGTCCAGCCGCTGAATATATCTCAAGTTTTCGATGAAGTTGATACCGACCAATCTGGTGTCTTATCTGACAGAGAAATCCGAACACTGGCTACCAGAATTCATGACCTGCCTTTAAGTTTGCAGGTGGTGTATTTTCCCCTTAAACTTTGCAGCAGTTTTAAATGAAACTTAATTTTGATACTTTCTCTTTTCCCCCTACATATTTCAGTGTAATGTAAGTAAGAGTAACTCTTTAAAAATATATATATATATTATATATATAATTGATTTTCTTTTTACAGAGGAAGGGAGAGGGATAGAGAGAAACATCGATCAGCTGCCTCCTGCACACCCCCTATTGGAGATGTGCTTGCAACCAAGGTACATGCCCTTGACTGGAATCGAACCTGGGATCCTCACTTTGCAGGCCGATGCTCTATCCACTGAGCCAAATCACTTAGGGCAAGAGTAATTCTTAATAGTTAATGAGGGTATCACAACTAGTCCATTTTTAGTGCCAGAACGAAAACCAAATTTGAAGTTCATATTTCTGAGATTCCATCTTTTAGGCTTGCAGTGGGGATTGCCATTGTATTGTCTGGAGAAGAGCCAGACCACACCTGCATGTAAGGTTCTGGGACAAGTTCACTCAGGGGTTTCAGGTGCAGCCGACTGGATATTGGCCAGGCCTGTGGTGCAGCAGCCCCTCTGGCATGGCCTCTCCAGTCCCAAGAGCAGGCGCTCACTGACGGATAGCGCCAAGATGAATCTGACTGCAGGACATCTGTCTGTGATCCCTGGCCCGTCTTGTGTAAATGGTGCCTCCTGGTTCAGGGTGTTTTACTTTGAAACCAAGATGAAATATTCGTGTTCGTATTGTCTCATTCTGCTCTCTTTTCCTTAAGAATTATATAGTCGAACTCTTTTTGAAGGTAGCATTTAAAAAATTTTGGAGACCTTTATGTAGTTTTTTTTTTGTTTTTTTTTTTTGTTTTGTTTTTTTTTAATTTAAAGCTACAATCATTACTTGTAATGTACCTAGAATGTTTATCCTTTTATTTTGCTTTGTTAGGATTTAACAGGTCTGGAACACATGTTAATAAATTGCTCAAAAATGCTCCCTGCTAATATCACTCAGCTAAGCAACATTCCACCAACTCAGGAAGCATACTATGACCCCAATCTGGTAAGTGGCATGGGTTCTTTTATGTAAATCAGAAAGTATATCTTTATCCATTTCTGTATGGCATTTCAAAAACTAGAAGCAGACACTGTATATTTATATGTGGTGGAAAGTAGTACCACAGATAATCCAGAATATTTTATATCTTGCCTTGAAATATTTTTTCTTCTCCTTAATCGTTTTTAGCTAATATTAGGATTAGTTGTTTTTATTCTCCTTGAGGCCCGATGCACACAGTTCATACATGGGTGCGCACCTGCCTTGGCCTGGCGCCACCGTTCACCTGCTCCACCATCCCACTGTGGTCCTACTCTCATCAGGGCCTATTGGAGCTAGTAGCATCTCTACTGCCACCTGCTGCCAGTGCCACATCACCAACGCCCAACATGTTCTGTGTTCCCCCCTGGTGATCAGCGAACATCATGGCAAGCAATCGAAAGAGCCGTCCCCCAAATGACAATTTGCATATTAGGCTTTTATTATATAGGATAAGCAGACTTCTTTTCACTAAGGATAGCAGAAGTTAGCCCCAAAGTATTCTCATTGGCTTAGGAGAACAGTCTGAAGGTTAACCAAGGAAATATTCATCAATTAGAATACAATCTTTCATCAAAGCTAAGATGTTGGCCCTTTCTTGCTTTTACCAATAGGAATGTGGATGATTTGCACACAATGATATTGGAGTGCCACTTGGTTGAAATGATTGGAAATCTCTGTTGTTTGTGAGTTGCATCTCATTTCCAGAGAAGTGGGAGAAAATGTGCATTTAGAATCTAGGGAAAAGGCTTAATGTAGTTATTATTGTGATGCTTACAGATATTTACTGCTGAATTTTATATTTACAAAATAAAATTATATGGGAGGAAAATAGTACCATGTACATAGTATGATTTAAACTATAGAAAAGTCCCAAATACCTTCACACACATACACACACACACACACACACACACACACACACACACAAAACATACCACAAAAAGTAATGGAAATGACAATAGGCTAAATCATAGATGGTTTTTATTTTCCTTTTTTCATATTGATATTTTCTATAATTAGCTTTCAGTTTCATAATTAGAATTAAATGGTATTTTAAAAAATTTACTATCTTGCAAAAGTTCAAGCCATATATAAATAATTTATACTTAGCTACAGATAAAAGACATTTTTAGATGAATATAGAGAGAGTAATAAATCAGTTAAAAATCTGATTTCTGAACAATCCTTATGCACGCCAGACACTGTGCTCCTCACTCTTGTTCAGGCATGAGCAGCAGCTGTGGCGAGACAGGTCAGCACAGGAGCTATGGGAATCCAGAGTCAAACATTAGGTATTGCCGATTATGCGTTGGTTAGCAGGGGTGAGGAATGTCCAGCCCGAGTTGCCGTATAAGGCCTGTGAAATCATTTGGCCTTTCTAAGGCATTAGGGGTGAATTAATTAAATGTTTGATCAAATATAGCAGGCTGATTTTTAAGTTGAAAATTTTGTGTGGCCCGAGAATGATGTTATAAATATCCAAATGGCCCTTGACAGAAAAAAAAAGTTCCCCACCTCTGGTTAGCATATGACATGGGTTAATATACAGATATGTGCCACTTAAAACTTTATTTACAGAAACGGGCAATTTTCCTGCAGACCATAGTAATTCAATTTTGGTTTTTGAAAGTATTCATCCTGATTGCTGAGTCTTATGGTGCCCTCTTAAATTTTGCTCCCAAGCTGAAGCTTCACTTGCCTCACCCTAGTCTTGGCCCCTGTTGTAATTAATGTCTGTCTTTCTCACAGCCACCCGTCACTAAGAGTCTGTTAACCAGCTGTAAACCAGTAACTGATAAAATCCACAAAGCATATAAGGACAAAAACAAATATAGGTAAGTAGACATAAAATATTCTCTTTGTTTAGTTTAAAAATAATTATTATGAGAGTCTAGTATTTTCATCATTTTACAATGGTTTATTAATCATCCTTTTTTAAAATTTATGTGAGATTGTTTTCTTTAGTAATATTGAAAGATTAACTCATTCTGAGGATGCTGAATCTGTAAAGTTTTATAAAATGTTTTCCTTATTGAAAATCTGTCATATCAACATAAATATTTTTATTCTTTATGTTTTATAATTAGGTTTGAAATCATGGGAGAAGAAGAAATTGCTTTTAAAATGATTCGTACCAATGTTTCTCATGTGGTTGGCCAATTGGATGATATAAGAAAAAACCCTAGGTACTGCTTTTTTTTTTTTAAACTTTATATATTTTAAACTTTAAAAATATATTTTATTGAATTTATTGGGATAACATTGTTTAATAAAATTATATAGGTTTCAGGTGGACAATTCTATAACACATCATCTGTGTGTACTGTGTGTTCACCACCAAAGTCTAGTCTCCTTTCATCACCATTTATGCCCCTTTTATCCTCTTCTGTCTGCCCCTACCTCCTTTCCCTCTGGTGATCTCCATGCTGTTGTCTGCTAACACAATGATCCAGTTAGTGAACTGCACTTATTGAACACTTAACTGGAAATCATTAATTTACTCCATAGCTAGAAGGCACTTTTCAAGATTATCTTGCCTAGTTCTGTTATACAGGTGAGGAATATCCAAAGAAAAAATTTATAAAACATTACTGCCTCAGAGAACCTTATCAGTAAATAAAGCATCTGTCTTGTGGCATAAATCTATTTAAAATATATTTGGAATCCACATTTTCTTGTTTTGTGAAGTCAGAATCATCCTTACGATAATCAGTAACCCTGGGTCTCTGTTATTTTCAGGAAGTTTGTTTGCCTGAATGACAACATTGACCATAATCATAAAGATGCCCAGACAGTGAAAGCTGTGCTCAGGGATTTCTATGAATCCATGTTCCCTGTACCATCCCAGTTTGAGCTGCCAAGAGAGTATCGGAACCGTTTTCTTCATATGCATGAGCTGCAGGAATGGTAAGTGCTCATGGCTCGTATATGTATGTGTGTATTTTTTGTTTAAGAGTGATGAAATGTCTTTTTATTAATATATACTTTTATTAATTTCAGAGAGGAAGGAAGAGGGGGAGAGAGAGAGAAACATCAGTTGTGAGAGGGAATCATTGATTGGCTGCCTCTTGCAAATCCCACACAGGGGATTGAGCCTGCAACCTGGGCATGTGCCCTGATTAGGAATTGAACCATGACCTCCTGGTTCCTAGGTTGACACTCAACCACTAAGCCATGCTAGCTGGGGTGAAATTTTTTTAATGCAGTGTTTGCTCTATCATTAATTTTTAGAGAGAGTGGAAAAGAGAAGAAAGACAGAGAAAAACATTGATGTGAGAGAAACACATGGATTGGTTGCCTTCTGCATGTGCCCTTGACCGGTATCAGACCCGACACCCTTCTGTCTGTAGGCCAACGCTCTATCCACTGAGCCAAACCAGTTAGGGCTAGAAGTAATTTTCTTTAGAAGTCCTCATCTCTGCCTGGATAACTTTTACTAATTCAAATATAATGAAAAATGAGAACTTATGTTGGAAAAGTGTATCATGTTAACATTTTAGAATTGCCTTCAGGCAGTGTTTTTTTGTTTTCCCATGATTGTTTTGCTAAACTGGTATATAAATAACTCTAAGTAATATAGTGAAATCATGCACAAAACTACATAATTGCTTTCTTCTCTCTCTGCACAGGAGAGCATATCGAGACAAATTGAAGTTTTGGACTCATTGTGTACTAGCAACATTGATTATGTTTACTATATTCTCTTTTTTTGCTGAACAGGTAAGCTTTATATCTTATGTGGGGATCAAACAGTATTTCTTGGTATATTAGTATCTGATTCTTTTAGAAAATGATATAAAGTCACAAGAAATTTTTAATTTCTTCTATTGGTTTGTAGCTAATATGTCAAATATCCTATATAACAAAGAGGTAATATGCAAATTGACCATCACACCCTCACAAGATGACTGGATATGACCAGGTCGGCAGGGGGTTAGTGAGGGACGACCAAATGGCTGAACAAGCAGGTTGCATGGGGCAACCAGGCCAGCTGGGGGGTGGGGTGGGGCAGTTAGGGGCACCCACATCAGTGTGAATGCAAAACATCTATGGGCTGCCTCCCACACACTCTGCCCCGCCCTCGCACCAGGGATTGAGCCCCGCAAGCCTGGGCATGGTCCTGACAAGGAATTGAACCAGTAACCTTTTGGTGCACAAGACAATACCCAACCAACTGAGTCACACCAGCCAGGTTTTTAAAAAATGTTTTAAGAATTCTGTCTTGCATCTCTAGACATTTTCAAGCCTGGAGACAGTATCTTAATGGCTAAACAGAGCCATTTTCCTTCAACAGAAAGACTTGACAGACATCTTAAAAATAAGTGTGCCTGGTAATAGCTGTGTAAAAATCTGTAGCTATCGGTCTTTAAAAAGTGAAGCTTAGATCAAAATAATTTTAATCCTCATGGATTTAAATATCTTGTGGGCACATATGTAGGTATATTCATCCTGCAGAGTGAAACAAAAGTCCTGATTTGGGTCTGATTTGGGGTTCTACTTTTGTTTGGGAGGAGGAATAATGAGACTAATTCATTGTCTGTTTTTTTATGTATAAGACTGTGGACATAGTTAAGGTCATGTGACTCTCATAAAATTTAAAGTTTGTCAATTTGGAAATTAAAATTTATTTTCTGTCTTTCATCATTCAGTTAATTGCCATTAAGCGGAAGATATTTCCCAGAAGGAGGATACAGAAAGAAGCAAGTCCCAGTCGAATCAGGGTATAGAAGATCTTCATTTGAAAGTCATCTACCTCGGCATTCACGGCGTTTTAAAGCTTGGCAAGACAGAGATGTCTTCACGGTGTGAAGCTTTGCCAGCTTGGCCCGAAGAAGGAAAAACACCCAGGACAATACTTGTTTTGCGGTGTGAATACAGCCTCCTGACCAGGGATTGTGAACATTCGCGTGTTGAGCAATTCTGAACTGGTTTTACTTTTAAAGCATTTGCTCATGGACCTGTCATTCTTTTAATGAAACGGGTCACTGACAAGAGATGGCTGCCAAGTTCCCACAGCAACCACTGTCAACTAACGTGAACATGAGAAGCCTATGGCAGCTTGGAATTGCTGGGAGATTGGGAGAGACCCCAGTTTTGCATTCCAAAGCCTTTTGCTGGGGTTCTACTTTTTTTTTTTAATTTAAAGATATATTTTATTGATTTTTAATAGAGAGGAAGGGAGAGGGATAGAGAGTCAGAAATATCGATGAGAGAGAAACATCGACCAGCTGCCTCTTGCACACCCCCGACTGGGGATGTGCCCGCAACTAAGGTACATGCCCTTGACCGGAATCGAACCTGGGACCCTTCAGTCTGCAGGCCAACGCTCTATCCACTGAGCCAAATCGGTTAGGGCAGGTTCTACATTTTTGGTGTTTCCTTTTTCATTTCTCATTTTTAAAATTAAGTAGCTACTAAGTTAGCTAGTAATTCTTGCTTCTGAAAATAATGAATTGGGATGTCTAAACATGTTTTTAATCAATGTTATTTAAGTAATGCAATAATATCACCTTCTATTGGCAATATCTAAATTATTTTATTAATGTTTAAGACTAGTACGTGGTCTTAAATGACTTACAACTACTGACAAGCTCAATGATTGACCTCTGGAATACTTTGTCCTTGTTTTCTCTCTCCCCTAAGAATACTGTGATTTCATGTGGAGATCTAATTGTAAAGGGCTAGACTTAAGTAGCAGAGCTACTTTTCAGATGTAATTATGTTTTGGAAATGTACATATTTGAACAGAAGTGGTTCATTTTAGAAATGAGTACTGCTGATGGTACTGACCTTACAGTATTGTCTTTTTTAATACCCATCAGTATATCCCAATTGATTTTATATAATGCAGGGATCAGCAAACCTTTTCTGTAAAAAGCCACATAGTAAATATTTCAGGCCATATCTGTCTCAGTTGCATTTTCTTCTTTGTTAAACTGTAAACATGTCAAAACCATGTTTAGCATACAACTGTACAAAACCAGACGACTGGCTGGATTTGCCCCACAGACCATTGTTTGCTGACCATTGGGATAGAGAATTAGTATTTTTATGTCTGGGTAAGTCCTGACAGTCAGCCATATTTTATTTATATCATTATGCAGTGGATTTCTGGAGACCAGATACCACGATTCTTTTTTAACTCTGGCAGTTATTTTAGATCAGGATCTCAACAGTATTCTTTCAAAATGACACACGTTTTGTAAAAAGAACTTGTGATGTAAATATTTTGTTTGTGCTGTAAATTATGTATTTCAAAAATTGAAGTCTCATAACAATTTATATTTTGTCTGATGCTTTGTTTTTTAAATCTTTGAGGAATCTATGTATTTTATCGAGATTCAGTAGTCACTTGAATGCTTAGACAGTGTATCGGTATGTGAAAATAAGTGGAAAGGAATGTAAGGCCACAGTAGTATTATAACATATTGGAGAATCTCATTTTGTAGGAGGGAAATAAGTTCTAAATGGGATTTATCATATGGTAAAAATGTAGGGGCTATCTGGAGATTATTTTAATATTTTTAAAATTGATTTTAGAGAGAGAGGGAGGGAGAAGGAGAGATAGAAACATTGATGAGAAACACCAACATCGATTGGCTGACTCCTGCATGCCCCTAGTTGGGTACTAAGCCTACAACATGGGCATGTGCCCTGACTGGGAATTGAACCTGTGACTTCTTCGTGGGTGGGTCAATGCTCAACCACTGAGCCATACCAGCCATGCTGGAGATAATTTTTAAAATTAAGGATTTATTTTAGAAAGGTAGAGAAATGATTTTTTGGGTATGGTGGAGATGTCTGTGGTTTGGTAAATATATTCATATCTAATTAGAAGTTTAATAGATAATGGGATTGATCATAGAATATTCATAGAATTATTCACCTAATGATTATGTAGAGTCTCTAAGGACAGAGGAACTTTAAAAGTTGATGAGTAATCAAGTGGTTTCAAATTCTTAAAGCCTCAGAATAATTTTAGTTCAAATGACATTCAGTATGTAATACAGAAGAAGGAAAGCTGCTCATGTTGCTTAACCCCACAATGGTGCCTCTAAACTCCCATGCCCTGCATCTTATCATGAAGCTGCTAGGGTCATGAAGATCATGTGACTTGCCCAAAGTCTGACAGCCAGTTAGAGGCAAAGGTGGATTGGTGCCCAGGTTGTCTGTCTCTTTTTTCCCATCCCCTCCAGGCCATGTTGAGTCCCCATGACATAATGTCAGAAGCAGGTAAAACACCCATCTCGTTAGTCAGACTTCTGGGGCTTGAGTCCTGGATCCTGTACATTGTTTGCTCTGATTCCGTTTTCTCTTTTAAAACATGGAAGGCAACACTGATGTCTAAAGGAAATGGCATATGTAATATACCCAGCACAATGCCTGGTTAATGTCAGGGATGATGATGGTAGAGGTGAAAATTTGTGTGAAGGATTGTTACCCAGGGCAGAGGTGAGGTTTTTAATGTAGTCAGGATAAAATGATTACATTGCCTACTTAATTTTTCAAAAGTGTTTTTATTAAGATTATTTCTACACATACCACAAAGTATACAAATAAGTGACTGGCAAATCAAGGATTTAAAGGAAAGTCTAAGCACAATTCAGATAAAAACATTTAAGAGAGAAACAGCATCAACCCCACAAAAATTCCTGTAGAGTGTAAAAAATAAAGAAGGAAAACACACTTATTCCTTGAGGTCAGTGCAATCCCACACCAAAACCTGGCTCAGTTACCACAAGGAAGGAAAACCACAGGCCATCTACCTTATGAATCTCAAACAAAGCACTAGCAAGCCAAATTCAGTCATTCCCCAAAGGAACAATTCTTTATGATTAAGGTGAGTCCACTCCAGGAATGCAAGGTTGGCCCAGCACTTGGAGAATCAATGCAATTCACATGACCAAGGAAAAGAGAAATTTCATGATCATCTCAACTGACCTTTCATCCGTGAATAAATTTTGAATAGAGTCACAATGGAACATTATACAGCAGTGAATATGAAAGAACCATAGCTATATGTAATAATAAAGATTTTCTGAAACATAATGTTAACCAAAAAAAAGTGAGTGGCAGAATACTACATAGAATATGGCTCAATTTTCTGTACTGCCTAAACTAAACTAAACAGGATTGTTTAAGGACACATATATGTGGTAACAAAACTTAGAAAATGGTAGGGAGTGGCAAATATTTACACAAAATCCAGGATAATTGAAACTATCTCTGACTGGAAAACGGGGGGATGTGTTGGCAAGGATTTCCTGGGGGGATTTCATTGGGTTCTGGTAAAATTTTACTTCACAAATTAGGTATGTGTTCACCATATTTCATAACTTATATATGGTTTTATAACTTTCAAATATCAAAATTTTAACAGTTATTAAAAAAGAAAAAGAAACCGGAAAGCAACAGGCCTCAAACATATATTAGCCACAGGCCCCAGGCGCAAGGTGCTCTGGGTCAGCAGCAGCCTCGTGGTCCCTCGCGCAGGGGGGCGGAGCCCAGCAGCCCAGGGCACGCATGCGTGCACTGGGACCAGCCAATCAGCGACGCTCCTGGTGAGGCATTGCGAGGCGGCCTGGTCTCCCAGGTGCCGGATTCCAAGCTGCTTCGGAGGAGCGAGGAGCGAGGAGGAGCGTGGCGGTAGCGAAGCGGCTGCCTGGGGAGGAGGTGGCGCGCCCGGGGCACCCGTGGGAGAGCCGGGCTGCGGTCCTCGGCAGCCAGGCTCTTTTCTCAGGTGAGGAGGCAGGAGTTGGTACCGGGCGGGAGTCCATCAGAGGTTACTCTTGCTCCGTCAGGTAAACCCTTCTCATTGGCTCCACCTGGGCCTTTGTCAGTCAATGAGAGCAGGGCCTGGACTGGCCACGGGGCTGCCGGACCGAGGGGGCGGACCGGATCGAGAGGGCGGACCGGGGCTGAGGCACCGAGGGGACAGACAGGGCTGAGGGACCGAGGGGCGGACCGGGGCTGAGGGGCCGAGGGGGCGGCAGGGGCTGAGGCACCGAGGGGTCAGGGCGGGGCTGAGGGCCGAGGGGTCAGGGCGGGGCTGAGGGACGGAGGGGTCAGGGCGGGGCTGAGGGACGGAGGGGTCAGGCTGAGGGCCGAGGGGTCAGGGCGGGGCTGAGGGACGGAGGGGTCAGGGCGGGGCTGAGGGACGGAGGGGTCAGGCTGAGGGCCGAGGGGTCAGGGGGGCTGAGGGACCGAGGGGTCAGGGCGGGGCTGAGGGCCAAGGGGTCAGGGGGGCTGAGGGACCGAGGGGTCAGGCGGGGCTGAGGGCCAAGGGGTCAGGGGGGCTGAGGGACCGAGGGGTCGGGCGGGGCTGAAGGATGGAGGGGTCAGGCGGGACTGAGGGACCGAGGGGTCAGGCGGGGCTGAGGGACGGAGGTCAGGCGGGGCTGAGGGACGAGGAGTCAGGCGGGGCTGAGGGACGGAGGGGTCAGGGCGGGGCTGAGGGACGGAGGGGTCGAGGGGGCGGCCTGGGCTGAGGGCTGAGGGGGCGGCCTGGGCTGAGGGCTGAGGGGGGCCGGGTGGAGTGGAAGGGAGCCAGGCCGCGGGGTGGGGTGGGCAGAAAGGGGCTGAGCTGGGTCTGATGGGCACGCTCATGGTCCTCCTGCCAACCGCGTTTTCACTTTGGGACTGAAATGGGAAAGCTAGGTTTGCCCACCGTTTAGCCAGACTCTGGCAGAGGCCAGACTAAAATCCTGATCTCCCATCCTCCCGGTGTGAACTCTCCATCGCAGCACCCCTGGAAGCAGGGTTGATGCTCTCTTTTTGTTGTTGTTTGTTCATTCTCATTAGAGGATGTTTTTCCATTGATTTGTTTTTATTGTTATTTTTTTAGAGAGTGGAAGGAAGTGGGAGAGAAACATCGATGTGAGAGGGGACACATCGATTGGTTGCCTCCTCTGGGGCAGAGATCAGGTACTCTCATTGTTCACTTTCCGTCCGTCAAAATAAAGGAGGGGATTCCTAAATGTTACTCAGCTGAGATAATCTTTATTTGATATTTCTAATTTTTAAATTTACCAGCTTATTTAAATGGTTTCCTTGGATTCAGAAGGTTTAAGATGTTTGTTTTTTAAAAGTGAAAAATATGGTGCCCCCTGGAAGCAAACAAACCAAGAAATCAGGGAAGACATCAGTGGAGGATAGGAAGACATCCATGAAGGATCGGGCTGTAATTGCCTATGACTTTCAGAAAGAAGATAAACGAGATCTGAATGGTTCAGAGGAAGATGCTACTGATGGTACAGTATATCTCATATCGTGCAGTCACCATGTCCTACAGTTCATTTATTTTGAACCTTCTGCATTTTAATAAGACTTTCTCAAGCAGTTTAATGTACTTAATGTTTCTCATTTGGAGTTAGAGTAGCTTATATAGCAGATCTTGCCTTTGCAGTCGTTATTCCCAAAATGTCGATTAAATAGTGCATGGCTTTGCTATGACATTAACACAGGAAAACTTGCAAAATTGTTCCTTTAAAATGATCCTGGAGCTCTGGCCGGTGTGGCTCAGTTGGTGGGTGCGTCCTCCCATACACCTAAGGTGGCAGGCTTTATTTCTGGTCATGGCACTTACCCAGGTTATGGGTTCGTTCCCCAGTCCAAGCAAGTACAGAAGACAATAGATCTGTTTCTTTCTCACATTTCTTTCTCTTCGCCCTCTCTTTTTTTTCTCCTTTCTCTCTCCCTTCCTCTCTCATATCAATAATCATATCCTCGGATAAGAATGGAAAAAAAAAAAAAAAAAAAAAAAAAAAGGTCCTGGATCTTGATTTAGCTCCACCTGACTTACAGAGAAAGTATTGCATTTTTACAATATATTGACTTTAAAAATTCATGTTAGGAAAAAAACCCAAAAACTCATGTTAGCAAAAAGCCTAAAAGATCTCAAAATTACTTCATTAAAAATTATCCAAATAACATACTTAATTTCAAAAATATTTTTATTTTTTATTGTCAATGCAGCAAAGACTACAGCAATTGATAAGCTTGGGAAGAAAAGAACTTCTGCAGTAACAGTTGAAGATATGGGGTAATGCAGTGTTTTTCAACCTTTTTTGGGCAAAGGCACACTTGTTTCATGAAAAAAATCACGAGGCACACCACCATTAGAAAATGTTAAAAAATTTAACTCTGTGCCTATATTGACTATATATAAAGTAATTCTCTTGAATAGGAATCAAATAAACACAAAGAAAGTATTTTATAATTACTTTATTATGAAATATTAAGTAAACAAAATAGTGAAAAATTATAAAATTGTCTTGTCTGCACCTACGGCACACCAGGCAACATCGTGCCGCGGAACAGCAGTTGAAAAACGCTGGGGTAATGTGCTCAACATAAGTTTTGCCTGTTAGATAGTACTTTAAGAAAAGTAGATTTTGGTTGTCCAATGAGTGTTATATGTAAAATACTGGGGGTGTGACATTTCTTCCAAAACAAGTATGATATTTTATGGATCCTTAATTTAAAATATTTAAATGTAATTTCTTCACAGAGGTGAAGTACAGGATATGCTGGAAAGATTTGGAGGTATGTTTTAGAATATTCTTTGTATTAAAAATTGTTTTAAACCAAATAACTTGTATAATAATCATTGTTTAAAAGACTATTATTTATTTTTTAAAATACATTTTTATTGATTTCAGAGAGGAAGAAAGAGAGATAGAAACATCAATGATGAGAATCGTTATGGGGCTGCCTCCTGCACACCCCCTACTGGGGAACGAGCCCATAACCCGGACATGTGCCCTGACTGGGGAATTGAACTGTGATATCCTAGTTCAGAGGTTGCCACTTAACCACTGAGCAATACCAGCCAGGCTCAAGATTGCCACTTAATGTTTTGCTCTCATATAAGTGACTTTGCATAAGTATATTGTGTGATTCAGCTTCATAGTTTTCCTTACTTAATCTTTTCCAGTTGTTGATGTGAAGAGTGCAAAAGTTACTAACAATGATGAGTATTAGAATGGTGCTTTTATTTTATACTTGTGCAAATTTAATGGATTGGAATTTTAGGACAAAATGGCTGGGAAAAGTCTTTGCCTCTCTTAGGACTTTGGCAGACTCTTCCACACACTACAAACACACACATATCTGTATGTATGTCAGTTTCCATTTACTCAATTTATTTTCTATAACATTCCTTAGTTCTTTTCTTTAACAGGGGAGTGTAAACTGAAGCCTTTGAAGTAACTCTATTGTTATTTTTACATCATTAAACTATATAGTTGAGAAAAATAGTTTTGCCTAGCTACTAAGAAATATATTATATAATCAGATAAAAAGTTCATAAACTTTAACCAGTTAAAGTTTATGTCAAATATCAATTGCATTAACTGTTTGGGGACACAGTACTCAAAAAAAGTCAATATTTGTCTTTTCTATATGGTTTATTCATATAATTGACACTTTTTTTGAAAGCTTTGCTCTGGTGGTGGCAAAATGCTTGTTTTGTAATTACATATACTTATTGTTGATGGATATTGGATATATAAAATCTATATTAATAAAAGGGTGATATGCTAATTAGACCGGGAGACCTTTTGGACAAAACCATGGTGGTGGGGCCGAGGTAGAGGTGGTTAGGGGTGGTCAGGCCAGGAGGGGAGGGCAGTTGGGGGCTAGCAGGCCAGTGGGGGCAGCAGTTTGGGGGCAGACAGGCTGGCAAGGGGGGGCAATTGGGGACGAACAGGTTGGGGGGGGGGGCAGGAGGGGGGCGAGCAGGCCAGCAGGGGAGGGGGCCATTGGGGGCAAGCAGGCTGGTTGGAGCGGGGGAGGAGTTGGGGGTGAGCAGGCCAGCAGGCAGAGTTGTTAGGGGTGATCAGGCAGGCTGGTAGATGAGCGGTTAGGAGCCAGCGGTCCTGAATTGTGAGAGGAATGTCCCAGATTGGCGAGGGTACTGGCCCTCCACCCCTCCACCTCCTGCACGAATTTTGTGCACTGGGACACTAGTATTTTTATAATAATGCAGCTCCATCATGATTACTGAAAAGTAATACTTGAAGGTAGATCCATATGCATGTTTAGCAAAGCATTTATTAAATATTTTTTTGAGTTCTGACCAGTATGAATGTTGTCCTGTACACTAAAAGGGGCCAGTTCAATTCTAGGTCATGGCACATCCAGGTTTCAGGTTCAGTCCCTGGTCAGGGTATGTATGGGAGGCAACTGATCAATGTTTCTTTCTCACATCAGTGTTTCTCTTCTCCTTTCTTCTCTCTAAAGCAATAAAAGCATATTTAACATTTTTTAAATACAGTTCTTATGAATAAAAATGTACTCCATGAAATTATTCAAAAGATTCTTAAATTATTTATCTAGATATTTTCTTTTTTTTTTAAAAAAAAGATATATTTTTATTGATTTTAGAGAGGAAGGGAGGAGAGAGAGAGAAACATCAAGGATTAAAGAGAATCATCCATCAGCTGCCTTCTGGATGCCCCACACTGGGGCTGGAGCCCGCAGCCTGAGCAAATGTAGTGCCCGGGAATTGAACTGTAACATCCTGGTTCATAGGTTGATGCTCAACCACTGAGCCATGCTAGCTAGGCCAGATATTTTCTTAAATTAAGATTTTTCTATGCTTAGTTTTGGTCAGAGTTAGTGAAGTATGATTTAAATGATCACCAACTGTGTTTTTTAAAAGTATTTGTCTTGCCTGGTTAGAATGGCTCAGTTGGTTGAGCATCCTCCCATGCACCAAGAGGTTGCTGGTTCGATTCCTGCTGAGGGCACATACCTGGATTACGGGTTTGATCCCCAGTTGAGGAGCTTGTGGAGCAACCAGTTGTTGTTTCTCTCTCACATTGGTGTTTCTCTCTGTGTAAGCATGTCTTCAGGTGAAGATTAACAAATAATAAAATAATAATTTTCTTATTATTTGATAACTATTTTTATCCTTTCTGAATTTAAAAACAGTTTTGCGTGTTTCCTATAATGAGTTCTAATGCTAATTCATCTACATGTGTTGTTTCAGTTGGTTTCAGGTGAGTATTTTATAAATTTAGAAAAATGTAGCCTTTGTGTTTTCTCATAAAGAAATTAAAGCCTACTCTTGAGTTCCTTTCTTTCTTCTAATTACCGGTAACTCTTTTTTTAATCATCTATAAATTTTTTAAAAATCTGAACTTGGATATTAATAGTGAAAAGTTTTCTCAGAAAAAAGCAAATAACCTTGCTTTTGGATATTATGCTTATTTTAAAATTTAATTTTAAATGTCTTTCTGAAACTCATTTTTATTTCAATATTATAGGCCTGGTACATGAAATTTGTGCATGGGTAGGGTCCCTAGGCATGGCCAGCGATCAGGGCCAATCTGTGGGCCCCCACTGGCACCTACCTTGGCTGGCTTGACGCCACCCACTCATCATAGAGGAAAGCAACTGGCGGGGCAATGGGGGGAGGGGCACCGCCCACTCACTGGCCAGGCCTGTCCCTGCTGGTTGCCTTCCTCTGTGGAGCAATCGGAGCCCCCACTGACACCCACCTTGGGTGTCCTGGGGGAAGCTCCTGCATTGTGCATCTGCCCCCTGGAGATCAGTGTACATCATAGTGGCCAGTTGTTCCACAGGTTGCTCCACCATTAGGTCAATTTGCATATTAGGTTTTTATTATATAGGATTTGGGAACAAAATATGTGATTTTCTTCAATATTACATTTTAATGAATATTTATTTTCCACATAGCTAACATTAGAAATTCACTTAATACAAAGAAAAAAAGATTAGCATTGTATACGAAGATTTCTCTCAAAACCAGTAACCAGAAAATTGAACATATTTGGAAAATCCAAAAAGAACAAAGGTATGGTTGTTGGTTCTTTCACAGCCACATTTTTATCATGTCAAAGTATTCATTAGTGTAATTATGAAAAATACTATTATATTTATTGGGGTCTCCAGTAGAAGATATATTTGACTTAATTTTTCTCTAAGTCCTTTAGTACTATAACTTCACTCCTTCATAGACTTGAAATATATTTCCTAGAAATCAATAAAGATTACCTTAATCCCCTTTTAAATGAAAATTGAGGTTTATTTGTCTAAAGGTAATTTGTATTTGTTATGAAAATATACTAAGTGAATAAAAAGTAAATGTTATTAAACCATTAGTCTTGTGAAAGTCAACTATTTAACAGTGTAGAAAAAGATCTGATATTGTAAATAATTTGTATATTTAAATATAATTTGTATATTTAATGATTGTATAAAATCATTGTTGTACCAAAATGGGCACAAGTTAAGTGAAAGATGTCTATTTGGAAATCTTATCTGATAAATACTAGAATAACAACTTAATTGAATCTATCATATCAGAACCCATATTCAGTAGAATAAATGAAAAATAAACTGCTTGGCAGTAAAATGGGTTTTTCTGTAAATTTTTTATATACAATAAAATTTTTTAAATTTTCAAGAGCTATAGGGTTAGAACAAACATGTCTGGAATCTTGATTTTATTTCTTGGTTTCATATCTGAAATTTTAAAATGCTTTTATTTCCTTCTTATAGTACAAAGTTGTAAAGTCACTTTTGTTTTGAATCTTTTTTTGATACTGTTATGAAATATGACAATATCATTATTATGTTTTCAGGCAGAAGCTTAGTCAAGAATATTCTCAGAAGTTTCTGAGTTTGTTTCAGCAGTGGGAGATAGATATACAGAACGCCAAGGAACAAGAAGAAAAACTAGCTGTTAGTATCATGCTTAGAATGATAATTAATCTATTAACCAAGTGTCAAGTGGAAATGGAGACCCATAGAATTTGGCTGGGTTCCATTATCCATTGCTGGCATTATGCTTTGGTCCTGGTGATTGGTAAACCAGAGAAGTATAGGCACATACCAAAATCATAAAAGCTGATGGTCTTTGCTTCCTATATTGGTTGTGATTCTTTCAGTTCCAAGTGACACAAATTTGCCAAAGTACAAAAGGACTATTGGTTTATATATATAAAAAAAAAAAGTCCAGGGGGTTAGCTTCAGGCATAGGTGGATAGGGTGGAGAATTTCTCATGTAGTATAGTCTTGGCTCTGTCTCCAATTTTTAGTTGGCTCTCTCAATGTGTTAAGCAAGATAGCTTCTTGGAATCCCAGACTTAACAAATTTAGTAATTCCAGTGGACTGTCTTTCTTAGTAACCCTGGCAGAAGAGTCCTCTGGAGGAACATTACTGATCCCTTTGGGAAATTTGCCCATTATTGAATAAGTTATTATGATCAAAACATGGTTTACTCTTTTTTTTTCTCCCTCCCCCCGTGCTTTTTTTTTTGTTAATTCTTACCTGAGGATATTTTCCCATTGATTTTTAGAAAGAGTGGAAGGGAGGGGAGAGACAGAGAAACATAGATGTGAGACACACACATTGATAGGTTGCCTCCTACACGACGGGCGTGGGGATCAAGCCTACAACCGAGGTACCGGCCCTTAACCAGAATCCAACCCGGATTCTGAGGCCTGATGCTTTATCCACTGAACCAAATCAACCAGGGCAAGACATAGTTTACTCTTGTGTTACCTGCATATTTCTATGGGAGATGGAAGTCAGTTCCACATATATAACTACATTATCTTTTTATTTCATCCTTCCATTATTTGTAAAATTATCTAAGAATTATGGTGCTATTCATATAAAATAATTTTAAGGATTGGTTGATCACCTCAGTTTTGGAAATATTAAGATGCATATAAAACATACCAAGGGGAGATGTTAAGTCACTGGTATGAGGCCAGTTCAGGAAAGAGGTGTTGGTTGAACATACAAAGTTGGGAACTCAACATAGAGACAGCATTTAAGGCACATATGTCAAACACAAGGCCCGCGGGCCAAATCCAGCCCGCCAGGCCTTGCAATGTGGCCCGCACCGCGCTGTCATCACTGCACTCTGCTGTCAGTTTATGACATTGTCAGTTTATGACTGTTCAGTAAACCATTCGGCCCGCGATTTAGGCTGGATTTTAGATTTTGGCCCCTTCTCTGATTGAGTTCGACACCCCTAATTTAAGGCATTAGATTGGATGAAATCACCAAAGGAGTGATTGTAAATGTAAAAGAGAAGTCTAAGAACTGGACCTGTAGATTTCAAGATGAGAATGAGGACCCTAACAGCTACAAAGAAAATTATTTTAAAGTGAAGAAAGCCTTTAAAGGAGAGAGGATTAACTTTCACATGCTGCTTATAGGCCAAATAAGATAGTTTTGGTGATGTGAGGTCATTGGTGTTGATAAGGATGGTTCTGATCAGTCTTGAACAGAGTGGTTTTGGTGGAATAGTGAGTGCAAAAACCCAATTGGAATGAGTATAAGAATGGGGGTGGGGAGAAGGGGTGGTAGCCTGAGTAGAAAAGAAAGTGTATTGTGTTTCTTTTGCTGTTTGTTTTGCATTGTTAATTCTCACCAAAGGACCTTTTCCCATTGATTTTTAGAGTGGAAGGAAAGGAGAGAGACATTTCAATGGTTGCCACCTGCAGGAGCCCCAACCAGAGCTAGGGATCCAACCTGCAACCAGAAATGTGCCCTTAATCAGGAATTGAACCCTCAACCCTTTGGTGTGTGGGCCAACGCTAACCACTTTGCTACATTGGCCAGGGCATTGGGGTTTTGATGTTGTTTTTTAAAAAATGATGAAAGACTAGCATGTTGGTATGCTAAGAGAAATAATCTTCAGGGAAAAATTTAAAAATAGTGGAAAGAGGGGAGACAGTTGTTAAATTCTTGAGAATGGATGGAACACGTGAAAAAGCCTCAGTAAGGATAGTACATCTTTAAAAATAGGAGAGCCTTAACCAGTTTGTCTCAGTGGATGGAGCATCGGCCTGTGGACTGAGGGGTCCCAGGTTCGATTCCGGTTAAGGGCATGTGCCTTGGTTGCGGGCACATCCCCAAAGGGTGATGTGCAGGAGGCAGCTGATTGATGTTTCTCTCTCATCCATGTTTCTAACTCTCTATCCCTCTCCCTTCCTCCCTGTAAAAAAAAATATATATTTTTTTAAAAAATTAAAAAAAAAATAGGAGAGAAGGTAGAGTATATGAGCACAGCGATGTAGATGGGTATGTAGATATGGTGATAGGAGACTGAAAACTCTGGATTCCTTCTGTTTAGTGAAATAATTAAGGCCATCATAGGGTGGAAAATACGTTGCCTTTTGAGATCAAATCAGAAGGTATATTTTCTTGAGAGTGGGACAGTGAACAGACTAAGAAAATATAATTGTTAAGCAGCACTAAGGTTCCAATTTAGACTAGTGATCATGATTTAAAGAGACCTGTTAGTGTAGTTGCTTTCCTCAACTAGGACCATCTGCAATAATGTAGGCAGGATAGCTACAGTTGTATTTTCCAGGCAAACAAAGGTGACAGAATAAAAAGAAATAGTAAGATATAGATGGAAAGGAGTAATTATGATTTACCACAGAATTTATACTGGGAAAGAGGAATGTGAAGACACAGAGGGACAGTGAAAAGTAGGTAGGATGAATAGATTCTAGATATTATTCTAGATAGATATTATTGAGCTTTAATACTACAAAGAGTGAGCTAGAACAGTAAAGAGAAGTGGTTGAACAAAGGGATATATGGAGAAACAGTATGAGTAATGGTTAGAGCCTGGATTCTAGGAAATACTGTTTGGAATCACATTCTGGTTTGACCAAATGCTACTGTGAACTATTGGAAAAATTATTTTTTCCCCTCAGTTTCCTCATTTATGAAAGGGGGAATAAGAGTACCTATCTCATAGAGTTGCTAGGAGGATTAAATTTATATATAATAAGTTTATATAAAAGAATTCTTAGTATGCTATTATTCATACTATAAAGAGGTTATAGTTATTGGTAATGACAGAATCTAGGGTATAAGTATGTAAAGGAATAACTAAAGTAGGAGATAAAGTAGGCCAAGGAACTGAAAGACCAGCATTATCAGAAGGATTATCTGTGTTGATATTGAAAGCACCAAGAATTAAGATATATTGTGTATTGTTAAGATTTCCTATTCAATGACTAGTAGGATTATTATATTGTACTAGAGGCCCAGTACATGAAATTTATGCACGGATGTTCCTCAGCCCAGCCTGCACCCTCTCCAATCTGAGGGATGTCCTATTACACTTTTAGGCCCAATCCCTATCTGGCAGTTGGACATCCCTCTTGCAATCTGGGACCACTGACTTCTAACCACTTGCCTGCCTGCCAGCCTGATTGCCCCAACTGCCTCTGCCTGCTGGCCTGATGCCCCTAACTGCTCTCCTGCTGGCCAGATCACCCCTCACTGCCCTTCCCTACCAGCCTGATCGCCCCTAACTGCCCTCCCCTGTCAGCCTCATGGCCCCTAACTGCCTCTGCCTCAGCCCCTGCCACTGTGGCTTTATCCAGAAGACATCTGGTTTAATTAGCATACTACCCTTTTATTAGTATAGATATTCATGGTGAACACAGATTTTCTCTAATTTTGTTATAATAGCTGTTAAAACAAATATTTAAAGTATGACTTTAAAACTATTCCCTTTAAACTTTTTTTTTTTTTTTTTTTTCTACATTTAAAAGCTTAAATTATCACATGATTCTTTTCTTTTACATTTTTAGAATTTATTTCGACAGCAACAACAGATTTTTCAACAATCTAGACTTGGTCAGAGCCAGAGACTTAAAACAATTAAACAGTTATATGAACAATTCATAAAGGTCTGTTATATTTGGTAACATAACATATTCTTTTAAAGCAATTTATGTTGGAAGTAGAATATAATTTTTTCTAAGTTTAAGGGAAAAAATTTTGCTTATGTATTTAAAATTCTTAACTACTTTTCATTTTAAATTCATTGTTTTTTATTTAAGTAGTAAATGTATTCTACTTTCAGATTCTAATGTTTTTGTGGACATTATTCAAAATAGGAAATGGTAAATTGGGAATTTTACCAAAAATATATATGTTATGAATAAGATTTATACATAATATAAGCACCTAGTGAGAGTTCTTGGTTCAACTGAAAATAGAAAGTTCATAAATCATTTCTTTATAATTTCCAGTCTTTTTATTTATTTATTTATTTATTTAAGTATGTTCAATATTGAAACTTTAACAATTCATTAACCCACTGTTTCAAGCAAAGTATACTATAGTAGTTACCTCCTCTAATACTATTTGATTCATGTGTTTCACTTTTTAATCTTTCAGTGAGTATTCTAGTTTTGATTGCATTAGAGAATATTTTTATTTAGAATAAATAATGTACACTACTTGAATTTTTTTTAAAAGCTCCTAGTTTTGAAAATTAATTGCACAAGTTTAGAACCTGAGATTAAAAATGGTGATTTATGACTAAACAAGCTTTTTGTGTTTTAGAGTATGGAGGACTTGGAGAAGAACAGTGATACTCTAGTTACTGATGCACAAAATGAACTTAAAAATGAAATGGCTATGTTTCAAAAACAAATTATGATGGATACTGTAAGTTATATTAAAACCGAAAAATAAGAATTAATATCTTTTAAGCACTGAAATGTTTTATTTGTTGAAATTGGTTAATACTTATCTAAAAATTAAACAAATGTTTAATATCTCCTTTCATGAACAGCAGCAGCAGGAGATGGCAATTGTTCGAAAGTCTCTTCAGTCCATGTTACTCTGATGGCTCTTGGAAGGAAGAACTTGAACCTAAGTAATACGATACAATTATAATATTAGCTAAGAGGCAAATACATTTTTAGAGTGGTTTAAAAATTGTATTTTCAAATATTACATTGAATTAATATATATTGAGTATTGTTAAGATTTCCTATTCAATGACTGGTAGGATTATTATATTGTACTAGAGGCCCAGTACATTACTCATTAGCTTAAGTGCAAACCTCCTTTTGGTTAACCTCCAAGTAAAATCTAAATAGTTATGTGAGTAGCAGCAATTCCTAAATTGTATGTATAAGCTTTCTGTCTTTTAATAGTAATAGTGAATTTTTATGACACTTGTCAATTAACTTAATAATAAAGTTGATCTAATTTCAAGTTTTGGCTTCAGTGTATCTGTATCAGTCCCAAAAAGTAGAAAGCACAAGTATTGGTGGTTACATTGTTACTCTTTAAGAAAAAAAATTAGCCGAAGCCGGTTTGGCTCAATGGTAGAGCGTTGGTCTGTGGACTGAAAGGTCCCAGCTTCGATTCCGGGCAAGGGCATGTACATTGGTTGCGGGCACATCCCCGGTAGGGGGTGTGCAAGAGGCAGCTGGTCGATGTTTCTCTCTCATCGACGTTTCTAGCTCTCTCTCTTCCTTCCTCTCTGTAAAAAATCAATAAATTATATTAAAAAAAGAAAAAAAATTATTTTTATATGTACATCCTTTTGTATAAAGTCATTAACTTACACGGTCAATTCCAATGATAAGATTTCAAAAGAAAAATCTATTGACTTATAAAATGTATTAAAAGCTACTTAAATTTGTGTTGTAGAATAGAACCACTAAAAACCATTAAGGTGATTGAACAAAATATAAATACCTGTTTTAAAATACAAATTTATGAATGTCATTTCCACAAAGACAATAAAATGCCATTTAATTTAGCTTGGTTCAAAATTAAATGGCACATACTTATAGTACTGATTAAATATATGGAAGTTTGATTTTACTTTCATTTCCAAATTTGAACAGTTAAATTCATATAACTTGTCTTTTAAAATGTGCATTTTAAAAACAAAATATATGAAATACTTGATTTAATAAACTGTTCCACCATTTTTAAAGTATCAGTTAAACTTACTATTTTTTTGCTCAAACTACTTTCATTGAATCATTCAAAACAAAAAATATTGCCCCCCCCCATATGTCCATTAGAAGTGATTTTCTCCTGTTTTTCAATGTTTTAAATTCTAATTCGTCCCCACCCCATAACACACTCTTATCTTACTTTTTAAAAGGTTTTCAAAGTTTTAAAAAACAAATCAATGGGGATTCTCTTTTTTTCTGTGATAACTTATATAGGAAGAAATTAGTCCACAATTAACAATAGTCTACCTGACATTAGGGGGACAATTTGCTTCTTAAATTTTTACATTTTGTAGAGGAGTTCCCTTGTAAGCCAATGTATATTTTGGAATATAAATCTTAGGTACTATTCAGATGTCTAAGAAGGTCCTTATTTGAGTTTACCAAGTGTTACAGAGACAAAATAAGTACCATAGAGTGTTTTCCGTGTCCTTAATTCACGTAAGTATATACTTTTTCTTTTTAAGGATATCAACTTTCACTTTTTTCATTGTCTTTTTCTTGCTTAAGATATAGTACATGTTCATTACTCCTTTATTTTTTTATTTTTTTTATTTCATCCTATGGCTTATGGTCTACAGAACTGTGGGATAAAATTAAAAGTAGAATAAGAGGGGAGGGAGTCTAAGATTTGGATCACCAAAGAGGCTGGTGATAGTTCCATTATTCATAATGAACACTATAAATACTTTGAAGTGAGAGTAGAAAGATAAGAATCAGTATATAGTGCATTCAGTGGTTGAGTAACTGGTACTTATTTTATTCCCTTTTTACCTCAAATGACATGTATAGTTGTAGTAACTGGCTAGTATTCTAAAGGGAAGATATTTTTGCCATGTTTTCATAAATTACTAATTTTTTTAAGTCAACTGTAGTTTAAGTACTGTTTTAATAGAATGAGATGTTTAATGCCCATCTTTTTATGACAATGACATTTTAACTCAGAATATCAAGAAACAAGTACCTTCACTATAAAGATTCATTTGTTTTTCTGAACTAATTGTGTTGTATAATAAGACAAAATTGTATAATAAGACAAATTGCTTTTACATAACACAAATTATAGAAAATTTTAATAGCCCTTTTAAATTCTAGTTGGTATACTAAAGCATGTATTTCATTATATATGATAGTGGTTAACATGCCTCTTGAAAATGACTAATAAAAAAATCGTACATCATTCTTAATAAATACAGTATTATAATCCATGCATTTATACAGTATTGTGAACACACCAATTTTTAGCTAAGTAGCATCATCCTTAACATGGCTAACATCCTTGAATTTCTGAATTTTTATGTAATCATTTGGCAATGAAAATCCTGAGTGTAAGAATTTGAGACAGAGACTGCTATTTAGAACTATAGTGGTTCACTTTCTTGTACCTAGAAAATTTTAATTTCTTTAGTTTTATTTCTAATTTATATTGTAGATTTGTATTACTCTGGTTATCTGTGGTAAAAAATGTTGATACACATGAGGACTTCACAACTGAAATAGATATAATGGAATTTACAAGACAATGTTTTATATTCAAGTATATCCTTATTTGATAGTATACTAGCCTCCTGCAAAAGGGGATTTCCTTCACTCCTAGGTTCCCCTAACTGCTTCTCCTTTTTTCCTTGGGTTATTAGTCAATATGCTTGTGAACCTGTTCAGGTGCTTGATGACATGGAATCTTGAAGATATTTAGATGAAGGTGTCTTGAAATTTGCAGGCACAAAGCACTAAAGTACATAATCATATCAAATGAAGAAATGACCTTTAGAGCAAAAAAGAAAATATAAATAGATTATGGTCTATCTCTTTTGAAGCAGCAATTTTTCTGCCTGCCCCCCTGCCCAATTTCAAACTTAACTGAAAATTCAACAAAAATACATTTTAGAATATTTCAATATACTTCATATCTGAACCTCATATAGTCCTCTGGAACACATGCAAGATACTTCACAGTTATAGAATTTGAGGCACAGTGGAAAAGTCCTCGACTGAAATACAAAAGCTGGAAAGTAATATTGAATAGAATGGAAGTCTTCACATTCTTTCAATTATATGCTGTGCAACTAAGCTACAAATTTCTACTAGAAGGGGCTATCAGTTATAACAAAATCATTCCATCACGTTTCTTACTCCTTACTGCTTTAAGACTAGCTGTAAGAAAGTAAAGGCCCATGAAAGTGATGTCCCTTGTGTGACAAAGGGAGACAAAAAGGTCTGGAAAAGATATCATAGTTAAGGGGAGGCATATACAAAATTGTGTTGCATAAAAAACTGAGGAAAGCACACTATTTAAAAACTTTCCCAGAGACTAGAGGCAGATGCTTTCTTCAGAAAAAGGAGCTTCACAGCTCTGTTGGAAGAGAGGGAATTCCACCTATGAGAGGTAAATCCCCCTATCATTTACTTGAAAAGCTCCAGGTGACCCTTTTCTCTCTGAAGCAATCACCTTTCCCCTAAGGCAGTGTTTCCCAACCTTCTCTCATGATGAGAATCACCTGGTGGAGTTGTTAAAACACAGATTCCTGAATCCCAACTAAGAAGTGCTAAACTAGAATTTTTGGGAACATATAGGTAAAATTGTATACTTAACTAGTGCTCTAAAACAGATTTTATATACAGAGCACTAAGTTAGGTATGCAATTTTACCTATATGTTCTCAAAAATTCTAGTTTAGCACTTCTTAGTTGGGATTCAGGAATCTGTGTTTTAACAACTCCACCAGGTGATTCTCATCATGAGAGAAGGTTGGGAAACACTGCCCTAAGGATGCCAAAGGGCACAAGTGTTTTGAATTTGACTTCCTCACCATAATCATCAATATAAACCAGGCCAACTCACACATTACAAAATAGGTACTTGATTTTTTAACCTGATATTTTAATTATGTTAAGTCCATTTGGTAATATTTAAGTTCACTAAAAGAAACCCTACATTGAATTCTCAGATATTTTGGATAATCATCTATTTCTTAAATGTATAGTGTTTTAAAGCTCTAAAAGTTTTTAAAGTGGACAGCAAATTAAAGGAAATTATTCTGATTTGTAAATACTATTTAGAATACTGCCTGAAAAACTTTGAAGGATCTCACCGCCATTTGAAGAATGGAAAACCTTTGAATGAACCATAAATGGAAATTATTAATTTACTCCAGAACCTAGTATAAAGGATCATCAGATGTGGTAACCCACACAGAACAGATATAGTTTTTTAGTGCCTAAAACTAACAAATAGGGTGAGTTGATTCAAATTATCAAAAGATTCACTGCAGGGTTTCTTTCAGGACACTTCAATATGCGTTTATTATATATATCATTAAAAATTTGGTGAAGGCAAGTGAGGTCCAGATGTAGAGGAAAATATAGCAGAATTGTTCGAAATCACCAAAATTAAAGATCTACCATAAAGCTGTCTCAATAAAATAAAATAATTCCTTTATCCATTTTTGTGATTATTACCAACAATGATTTTCTTTTTCTTTGATGGCTAAAGCTTCTCTCTTAAGTACCATAATTCTATATAATCATTTTGGATAATATTTTGAAACTACCGATATATATTATCCATCACTTTCTTTTTTTTTTTTTTAAATATATTTTATTGATTTTGTACAGAGAGGAAGGGAGAGAGATAGAGAGTTAGAAACATCGATGAGAGAGAATCATCGATCAGCTGCCTCTTGCACACCCCCTACTGGGGATATGCCCGCAACCAAGGTACATGCCCTTGACCGGAATTGAACCTGGGACCTTTCAGTCCCCAAGCTGACGCTCTATCCATTGAGCCAAACCGGTCTCGGCTATCCATCACTTTCTTAAGCAGAATGTAAGCAATGAAAATTTATCCTTTGCTTGATGAGACATCATGATTATAAATTACGCACTATCCTCAAGGGCCATCTATAGGGTTGCTTATTTTTACCAAAAAATGGTCCCCAACCTGGTACTTGGTAATACTGTCTGTTTTCATTTCCTCAATATTAGCTGACAGTTTTTAATGCAATAAGTGCTCGCCTTTGCTAACACGAACTCCATCTAATTTACCTGTTACTTGCCATAAGCTTTGATTAATTCTAATGAGCTTAAGTAAAAGGTAATAATAAGTGCTATAGTCCTTTGGCCGAGTAAAGTCATTTTTGGTATTTTTGTACTATTTTGGGGGGAGGAGAAAGAGATAGTTATTTTTAAGTAAACAGTTGTATTTTTAAAAATTTGGGTTGTTGGAAGCAAGATCTCCAGATATGTAGGCTGTTTCTATACTCAATAAAAAAACAATTCACAGCTTTAAATAAGTAATTTTACAAAAACATTTATGGTATAAACTAGTAGTAAGACTACCTGATATTTCACTGAAAAGTCTCTTAAGCACAGTGTTATCTGACATCTGTTAAAAATAAAATATTAGCAGAAAAGAACTTACCATTGCTATCCATAGAACAATATATTCGTCTATAAAATTATTAAAGTACTGGTCTAAAAATAAAAGACCTGGGCCCAAAAAGGCAGTGTCTTGAAGATACAGTTCACTTTTAGTCATGTGAGCTATCTATAAAAAAGTAAACAAAATAATTTTATTATTAAATTTTAAACATTGTAGCTTTTACTTGCAGAACAGGATTATAACTTTAATTCACTATTAAGACAAATAAGGATAAAAATATTTAATCTCATATTTGATATGAAAATACTGAATCTAAAATGTCTTAAATCCATGATTACTGTTTACAGTATTTAAATTTCTTGATATCAGAAAGTTATAATTGATAATTATAGCTAAACAAATAAAAGAACTTACTATACAGTAAAAAGTCTGTTTCCCTAAATATAGCATTAACTCATTCACAATTTCACTTGGAGGACAAATAGATACCTTCATTTTATGATGATAACACCACACACACACAAAATACCCACTGTATGAAATAGTTTCCAGCTCTGAGTTTGAGGACCAAGTAGATTATTATACAATAAATCATAAAGTAATTTCTTACCACCAATTTTTGTGAGACTTTAGCAAAGACACATCCAAACATTAGCGTATAAAGACAAGGATGCTTTTCAAACACATTAGTTGCTGACTTTTTATAGATCATTATTGCCGGTATAATAATTATTCCTATGTGAAGTCCAGGTGACAAAACACTGGTGCCCTAATGGATAAAGCAGAAAATCAGCATCACATTTTAACACTATTGATTACACTGCATTTTCTGAGCACCGATTTTGTTTTAGGAACTAGAAATCTAAAGAACAGTGAGCATACAGGCATTAGCTGTGCTTTTCAAACTCACAGAACTCTAGGGTTACAAAGATTCAGATGTTTGATCCCAACTAATAAACACTAAAAAATAATATAATTTATTCTATACCAACTTTTACTATGTTAAAGGTCATCAACTCTTGGACTACAAAGTTAAAATGTTTTTGTCCAGAAATATCTGCCTCAGTTTCTTTCAAAACCAATTCCCTTCCCCCTCCTTTTTTCGTATTTGGACTGTAAATGCACTCTTATATAACACTGTAAATTCCAACCTATTACACTTTTACCTTTGTCAATCAGGATTCTCTTAGCATTGCTTATCCTAAACAAAATATTGAAATAAATTTGGTCTTAAGACCTACTAAATCTATAACCACCAATTTAAATATGTTTATTAAAACACTTATTCTTCTTTAAGTTTACATGTTATAACTTACTATAAAATTATAGTAATAATACTACAAAGCCATATATAATAAGACATTATATTATATAGTAATAACATAAAAATTTAGACTAATAAAATAGTAATTTTATCTGTATTACTAGAGGCCTGGTGCATGAAATTCATACTCAAGGAGGGGTTGTTGTCTCTCAGCCCGGCCTGCACCCTATCCAATCTGGGACCCCTCAGGGGATGTCTGACTGCTGGCTCCTAACTGCTCGCCTGCCTGCTTGATTGCCCCTAACTGCTTCTTCCTGCCAGCCTGATTGCCCCCTAACCACTCCCATGCCAGCCTGATTGACGCCTAACTGCTCCCCTGCAGGCCTGATCACCCCCAATTGCCCTTCTCCATGTGAGGCAGCAGAGACATTGGGCCTCCTCCATGCCACGCAGAACCACAGGACCCCTAGGTCTCATGCGCAGAGCGGCTGCAAGGCCCTGCCTCCACTGTGCGTGTGGCCATCTTGTGATGGCCATCTTGTGATGAAGTGAGGGTGAGACACACCTAAGCCAGTGGTGGACAAATTCATTAGTCAACAGAGCCAAATTTCAACAGTACAACGATTGAAATTTCTTTTGAGAGCTAAATTTTTACACTTAAACTTCTTCTAACACCACTTCTTCAAAATAGACTCGCCCAGGCCGTGGTATTTTGTGGAAGAGCCACACTCAAGGGGCCAAAGAGCCGCATGTGACTCGCGAGCCGCAGTTTGCCGACCACTGACCAAGGCTATTATTAGTATAGATGGTTCAGGAGATTTTATTCAAGAAAATCTGCTGCTAAAAAAGTTGGAAAACCACCAGTTTAAGAGTTTAAAATCAACTACTTCTTAGCCCTAATATTTGATTTCTTGTCTTTCTTCAGTCATCAATTATTTCTTAGTAAAACATTCTTTGAAGTGGACACTGATCCTTACTAAATCATATTTTCTTTAGTAGGACTCATGATTCTTCTAGTGCTCTATTTTGTCACCCATGGTCAAGCAACTAGTCTTCCTAAGCACCTCTGCACAGTACTCTCCTGAGGTCAACAGACAAAACACCTCAAATAACATTAAATTACTTTTTCCCAATATATCAGAACTTATGTATTTAAATGAGTTTTGTACTTTGCTTTTGAATTATGCATATAAAATGTATTTTAAAAGATTGATAATTTATGAATTACGTGGATTCTTTTTAAATTGTCCTGAAAGCCAATTCATAAGTTATATAAGAGGATAAGACTTTTTAAAAATGAAAAATGCTGTATTTTATGTTTATCACTCCTCTTATTTACTAGACCTAGCTCCAAATGACTTTTTTTTTTTTTTTCAAAATCAAATCCACCTTTAAAGGACAGAAAATTTGAACTATAGCACCAAAAAAATTAACAAGAATGAGTTACAGCCTAAAGTAATTCTAAAAAGACATTCCAAAAACGTTTTTAATAAAAGATGGCATCACTGGGATAAGTATTCATATCCTATTGTAAAAGAACCTTGACGATTACAATATGTTTTTTAAGAAACAGATATTGTGTTATATTTATTTAAAAGCTTGGCAGGAATTCTGACTATCATATAAAGTATTAAAGACATTTGAAGAAACAAATATAAATAAATACAAAAGTATTAGAACATGAGCAAAGTGTAAAGAACATAAAGCACCAAGTCTATCCACTCAACTTAAGAATTAAGATGGAAATATTTTACCTTTTAAAATAGAATAGTTTAAAAATAAATATTTCAGTGAAATATACTTTGCTGGTAACAAGTACCCCGTATGTGAAACAATGACCCCTGGCAGCTTTCCCGCCATTCAATCAGGAACTCAGTCTCTACCTTTCCTCCTCTCCTCACCTTATTAGTGTAAGGCACAAAATGCAAAACATTCTCAGGGAAAAGAGGAGTGAGGGGTGCGGGAAGAGACTGAACATAAACTGTGCACCTATGGATGAGGACAATGGGGGGTGGGGAAAGGGCAGAGGGTAGGGTGGGAACCTGGTGGAAGGGAAAAAAAAGGAGGAATATTTTGTAATAATATGAACAATAAAGATTTATATATATAAAAAAAAAAAGCAAAACAAATGACAACTCTTAATTATGTACAGTAATGAAACAGTAGGTGAGTAAATGAAATGCCAGGAATGTCTGTCTACTCAGAAAGGCTATAAGGAGGAAAAGTGCTTTATTATCAGTCTAAACTTTTAAAACTGCTTTTGTATTATATACCTAAAAAGAATCCTTTAAGATATTTAATTCCCTTCCCCATTCTTGAACTTCAGCATATGTTTAGTATCGCTGTAGCTGTTAAGTAAATTTAGTATAAAATTAATACTACATGGTGATGAAATTAATGTCTTACTGCTATAGTGGATCCATTCTTGCCAACTCCACCATGGAGGATAACATGGAAGTAATTTGAACAGGAAAAAATTGCTCCACCTACAACTCCAAGAACTGGGAAGATCTTCAATTTTACTTCTAGAATGGGTATCTTGAGGGTTAGAGGAAAGAAACATCATTAAGAAAATGGGATATATTTTCCTCCTAAATAAAAAAGAAACATTACAATATGGTCCTGAACAATAAGTTATCATTTTCCTTTTACTCAACCTTAACTTCTGGAAGATAGCCTAAAGTAGTAACTTCTCTTTTAATTGTTTTAATCATTAAGTGAAAAACGAATCCACTAAACTCAGCTAAGTCTATTTACATAACTGTCGTGAGGCATTTAATCTCATAAACTTTCATCTGATTTAAATGAGTGAAAAAGGATGGGTCACTTGAATTTAGTAAATCACAGCAAAGTCAGACACCATAATTTGCATCATGAATGTGACAATCATGATGTGTGTCCATGCAAAAATTTTGTGTAGTTAAGATCCAGGATTAAATCTCTAGCAGTATATTTACCTGTTGGTCAAATGCTGTTCAAGAAAACTTCCAAAGGCAGCAAAGGATTTAAAAACAGTAACAATGAATTGCCAAAAGCTGTAGGCTGTTGTGTTCTGAAAATAGACTTTTTGAAATATTGTCCAAAAAATGTGTAAACTATAGATTAACAATTAATTTAGAAAAGTTACATCTAAAATAAATATTCTTATTGGTGAGAATAAGTAGATGTGCTTTCTTCCTATAGTATTGTCAAAACAGTGAATGAAATAATTTTAAGATGAAGTTACATTCTTTCCCATCATAACTAAATCAGGCCCTAGATGGTTTGGCTCAATGGATAGAGCGTCAGCCTGCGGACTGAAATGTCCCAGGTTCGATTCCGGTCAAGGGCATATACCTTGGTTGCGGGCATATCCCCAGTGGGAGGTGTGCAGGAGGCAGCTAATCAATGTTCCTTTTCTTTTTTAAAAAATTTCTTTATTGATTAAGGTATCACATATTTGTCCTCATCCCCCCATTCCCATCCCCCACCCCTCCCCACGCATGCCCTCACCCCCCTGTTGTCCTTGACCATGATCGATGTTTCTCTCTCATGGATGTTTCTAGCTCTATATCCTTTCCCTTCCTCTCCATAAAAAAAAAAAAAAATAAAATAAAATAAAAAAAATAAAAAAATCAATAAAATATACATTAAAAAAAAAAACTGTCATAATTCCAAATTTAAGACAACTATGTCTGACACAATGACCAGATGCCTAACTGCCTCTAGGTCCACATTCGCCTTCTTATGGGTACTAGCAGAACAGCCACCATTTAAGACATATAACATTTTGCTTGATTCTATTATTTAATCTTACATGATGATAAGAAATATGAATGTCTCAGGGAATGTACCACTACTAGAAAATATGCTCAAAGTCTATTTCTGATCCTAGTTATATAAACTATAATTTGCCAATTCTGAAACTAAACGTCACAGAGAAGTCTCCTATTACTATTTTTAATAGAAATACCTTTTAGAGCAATTTTAGGTTCACCACAATATTGTACGGGAAGTACGCAGAGTCTCCATAAGCCATAGTACCTCCAGCATTATATTATACAGAGTAGTTCCACTGCTTTATAAAAATTCCGTGCTTTATCTACTCAACCCTCCTCCACCAAACTCTGGCAATCACGTACCTTTTCACTATCTCCATCGTCTGCCTTTTCCCGAATGTCATATAGTTGGAGTCATTTAATACATAGCCTTTTCAGATTGGCTTCTTCTACTAAGTAATATACAGTTAAAGTTTCTCCATGTCTTTTTATAGCTTAGTAGCTTTTTCTTTTAAAATATTAATATATTTTATTGATTTTTTACAGAGAGGAAGAGAGATAGAGTCAGAAATATCAATAAGAGAGAAACATCGATCAGGTGCCTCCTGCACATCCCCCACTGGGGATGTGCCCGCAACCAAGATACATGCCCTTGATCGGAATCGAACCTGGGACCTTTCAGTTCACAGGCCGCCGGCCGCTCTATCCACTGAGCCAAACTGGTCAAAGCACTTTTTCTTTTTAATAGTAATTAATATTCTATTGTCTGGATATACCATGATTTATCCATTTACCTACTGAAGGACATCTTGGTTGCATCCATGTATTGGAAATTATAAATAAAGCTGCTATAAACATCTGTGTTCAGGTTTTTGTGTGGATAAGTTTTCAACTTATTTGGATAAATTCTAAGGGATCTTATGGTAGGAGTATGTTTAGTTTTGTATCTTGTACTATTTTAACTGGACGTAAATGTAGCTTAGTGACTAAAAACATAGAGTTTGGCCGAGACCGGTTTGGCTCAATGGATAGAGCGTCGGCTTGGGGACTGAAGGGTCCCGGGTTCGATTCCGGTCAAGGGGATGTACCTTGGTTGCGGGCATATCCCCAGTAGGGGGTGTGCAAGAGGCAGCTGATTGATGACTCTCTTCAATGTTTCTAACTATCTCTCTCCCTTCCTCTCTGTACAAAATCAATAAAATATATTTTAAAAACATAGAGTTTGGAATTAATTTCTAACTCCAGATCTCACTAGCTAGTGTTCTTGGACAAATTACTTAATTATTCTAAAACATTTATAAAACAGATTAATGATATTGATTTTATAGGTTGTTCTGAGAATCAAGTGAAACAATGATAGCAAAATGTTTAAGAACATAATAAGTGTTGAATAAATGTTAGTTGTGGCTATTGATATTATCCTTCTTAACTCTATAGGAATGAGGTTGTGAGTCGAGCAGTATTGTGAACTTAGGTTGTAGAGACAATAATTTTTTCTTTCTAGTTTCTTCCTTTGCAAAGTGTGAATTTATGACAGTGAATTTATGACAGAGTCAGTTTTGATAAAAATACTGAGGTTATCAACCAAACAGAAAATGAAAATACTCCTTAATATGGGACACTTCACCTCATCATTGATTATAAAAAATGCAAATTAGCAACATTTCTCTCCTAATATAGAGGGACAAGTTTCAAATGTAAAATATTTTATTGAATTTACTTTTGTAAACATCTATTTTATGAGATAAATTTTGGCCTGGAAAAGGCAGTGCAACTAGTGTTTAAGTTTGTATTTAGGGAAGTGGGTTGTTTTGTTCTCTGTGATAATATATTCTTGCATAAAGGAAAATGTCATAATAAGGTATATAGGATAAAAAAATTACAAAACCAAAGGAGAAAGTTAAGAAATCCAATGAATATTAAGTACAATGCCAAGGATTTCTGAAGAAAATTAACAATGCATATTTTTCCTAAATATTTAAAAAGTACTTAAAAATAAACATTAAGTTTTACCGTATAGTCCCACATTGTTGCTCCTCCTAATGTAGACAACACAAAGACGACCATTAAACCTATTTGAATTTCATTTACATCCACTCTAAAGAGGAAGGGTAAAGAATAGAAAAGATATTTGTAAATAAAATTCCTGTATGTAAAGGTTAGTTAACCATATATTAAATATCAAAGATGTAAAAATAGCTATAGACTTAGTTTATTTTTACCTTTAGTTCCATCACTGAATTATCAGCTGACTACATGGTTAAGTAAAAAACATATCTACAGAACAACATGTGCTCACATACAGGTAAATATTAGTATATGCATAAAGAGGACAGCTCTTTAGCATATATAAAATTGCAAATAGTGGTTTCCACTGAGATTCAGAAGGTTTTACTTTCTATGTTACGTACTTCTGTAAAGTTTGATTTTTTTTATAACAATTACTCTCATAAGCAGAAAAAATTATAAAATATAAAAACAACAGATAATTTAAGAAATTCTCAAACACTCTTAAGTCAATTTAACTTAAGAAGAATTCCAAAAGTTATCCTTTTTCCCCCCCCTGAACAAATGTTTACCTTTTAATATATAAATGCACTTCAATTTCTTATATACAAAACAACCCCTAAAAACCAGCTAATACAGTCCCTAATCAGTACCCCCTGAAGCTATCGACTCCTCTCTTCTTTGCTCCATAAACAGGTTCAGTGAAAAGTAGTAAATTTCTAATTTCCTCCTGTCCTCAGAGTTGCTGCTTAATCTACTCTAGTCTGAGTTTTACTAAAATTACTTAAAGTAAACAGTGACTTTCAATTAGCCGAAACTAAGGAATACATTTCAGTTATTATCTTGCATAACTTCTCTACAATATTTAAAATGCTGATCATTCCCTCCTTCTTGAAATGCTTTGCTATGGTTTTATTTATTCCATCCTCTTTCCTGATTCCTCTAACTTGCCGGAAGCTCTTCTCAGGCTCCTTCCTAGATGGCTTCTTCTTCCACATCTTAAATGCTATTACTTCCAGAATCCATCCTTTCTCCTTCTGGAGTCTCTGAACAATTCTCTCTGTATGTAAGGCTATCATCTATATGCTAATGACCTCTAAATCCCCATCTTCTTTTCTGGGCTCCAGATTTTTATATCTGTCAGCCTACTTTACGTCTCCACTTGGATGCCCCCGGAGTCCCTAGATGCTAAAGGAATACTTAATGCTCTGCAAATATGAAAAATGTGAGGATTAGATAAACAAAAAAAACAAAACAAAACAAAACAAAAAATTAGAAATGGAAGAAAATACAATTAAGTTATTTGGGGACGGTTAGAAGAAAAAGGTGAATTGAATATTAAGGAAAACACGAATAATGACATGCAGGTATTAGTAAGATCAGTGGCCTCCAGGCTTCATGGAGAAATAAGTTAGTTGGACAAGGAAAACCTAATAATAAAATGTTTGGTACTTTGTGGAGAAAAAGGGAGAGAGGAACTAACATTTACTGAGTATCGATCATGAATCCTTTTTCTATATTATTCGGGTCCCTTATTTTTTTCTTCCTCATGTCTCATATAAGTTTGGGCTAATAAGTTGGAGAATGAGAGAAAATAAAGTTATTATCAAATATGTAACTATTTATAACCTGCAGAATACCTGAAAGATTTAAATTAAGATAGAATATTTATTGATGCTCCAATAAGTTAAAAGATCATTTAAATTCCTGATTGAAGCTTTGTTCCCCTTATTACATACATATGAACTATAACAGACGGTGAACATAAATTCGGTTATATTTTTAAATATACAACTTAAAATACATACTTACTTTCCAAACCTCAACACGCCCGAAACGTAAGTCTGCCAATGAGCACAATAAAATAAGAACATCCCAATAAAACAGCAGAAAAACAACAAATCATGATGAGTTCCTAAGCGCACAGCAACTGAAGCTCCAACTGCCATCAATACTGAAAGAAACAAGATTTAAGAACCATTACAAATTAGAAATAATTAATGGGGGGAAAAATAACCATCTACTATTTAGCAATAGTGCTTTAAGGAACTGAATCTTGGCATTAAAATAAGGTACACTAAACAAAATAAACACTTGAAGATATTTTAAAATACACTGTGCAAAAATTGCTCCCAGAGGTACATCTATAAAAAAAAAAAAAATCAAACAGCTCATTTAGTGTTTAAGTCATTATTAAAAAAAACAAACACAACTTTATAGTTAATTTACCCGTGGAAAGAGAGTCACAACCATGGTCAAAAAGTTCTCCTAACGGAGAGCAAGAATTTGTTCTTCTGGCTTGTTTCCCATCAATGGCATCCAGCGACTGGTAGATAAAGAGCCCGAGTGCACATAATAGGTACGTCCAGTATGGTGCCTAAAAGTAGATGTAAATAATAAAGACTATTATAATAAATAATGAGTGACGGTAAGCTAGCTTCTGTTTGACAATAGCTCAATCTAAGCCAATCGACACATTTTCTTGTGTTCATACTTAATATGACCTCTGTGTGTTATAAAGAAGATTCATAATCTTCCTTCTAGAGGTAAAAATAAACTGAGAAATGAAATGAGTTGCTCTAAGTCATCTGGGTAGAAGGTCTCAGAAGCCCATATTGTGAGAAGCACAAAGTTAAATCATCGAGCAAGGATCAGGACTTGATGTTGATTCTTTCAGTACTTATTCATATATGGCACTAGATTTGGCATTATTCAGACGAAGATGGATCACAGACCCCTGCTTCTATTAAGGATGGAGTCTCAGGGGACTGGATTTACTCTCTAACCTCACAAAACAAAACAAAACAAACAATGAAAATAAACTAAACACCAGTTTTCAGACATTGCAGGCAACGCAGGATGTGATCCCTGCAGGAGAGAAACAAATGAGGTGAGCCTATGATGCCACGGCATATGGCCTGGAGGCAGTTTCTAGACCACAGTAAAGGAATGGGGACTGAACAGTGCCCAGGGATCTTGCTGTGTTAAGGAGAAACGTAGCATAGTTTAGGAAGGTCAAGGCAGCTAGAATTTGTGAGGTCAAGGCATGGGCGAAGAGGAAGGTGCTCAGGTGATGACATATAAGGCACTTAGAAAAGTACCTGGCATATAGAAATGAGGCAAGATAGTAAGCTGGAAACATTCCTTGGCGAGAGGAATGGGGAAACCAAGACAGATAGCTGAATACACTGGCAGAGCAATTTACAGCAGATACAGAAGATCACCTCCCTAGAGATAACATATAGGCCTCAGTTGTATTTCAGCTCCAGAAAAGCAGCAAAAGGAGGTGGTCAAAGCCAGAACCAGCTGCAATGAACAATGACCCCTGCCCTGGTACTGACCAATCAGAGGAGACCCTGAAAGAGCACATCTGGAAAACTGATGAATATGCTGCTGAAAAATTCCCTGAGACCTCCTCTAAGATTCCCGCCAGCAAAAGAGAGAATAAAGCCCTTAAGACAAAGGACCCAGCCCTAACTTATTTGGCTCAGTGGATAGAGCTTCAGCCTGTGGACTGAAGGGTCCCAGGTTCGATTCCGGTCAAGGGCATGTACCTTGGTTGTGGGCACATCCCCAGTAGGGGGTGTGCAGGAGGTAGCTGATCAATGTTTCTCTCTCACTGATGTTTCTAACTACTAGTGGCCCAGTTCATGAAATCATGCACATTGAAAGGATATAATTACAAAAGAAATATTTTAATATCGCAGCAAGCTAACCTTCAGCCAATTCCATGAGGAATTGTACTACTTCCTCTCTAGATCTGGGGTGCAGGTGTACTAGATTAGGGGCCAACAGGGCCCCAGAAGCAAGCTAACCCAAGGCCAGCAACTTCACCTACCCGTTGGAGTGTCTGCCCTCTGGTGGTCAGTGCATGTCATAGCCACCAGTTAAATGGTTGCTTAGGCATATATATATATATATATATATATATATATATATATATATATCCCTCTCCCTTCCTCTCTGTAAAAAATCAATAAAATATATATTTTTAAAGAAGACAAAGGACCCTGCTCTAGCTCTCCCTTCTAGGAGCACACATCACATTTCTTCCCTCTCAGGCAAGCATCTCCTAAATTCTAAGGCGCCCCAGGGGAGCAGTGGCCAGCAGCAGCTTGTCCCAGGCTTACCCCCAAAACTGTCTCCACTGCTTTCTTTCCTCTTTTGACTTCTCAGCAAGCCAAAGCAGCCCTGCTTCAGCTCATTTGTTTCCTATAACATTTTTAGAAACCAAAGCAGTCCCACCTAGGCTCTCCTATTGTTTCTTCTTTGCTAAGCCCTTCATTATTTTACTGTCCCCCTCAGGGTCCCCTGGACTCATATTGTGAAACCTTTTCTGCACAAAGAACCCACAGCTGGCCCTAGGCAGACCTGCTCAGGCCAGGTTCCCTAACCAACCGGTAACAAGGAGCTCAGTAAATTTTCCTTATTTATTGTAACTGTTGTTACTGACACTACCTGCATAAGATAATTTTAGGTGCTTCATGGGTAAATTTTTCATTTCAATATTTACATCTTTATTTTAGTGTATTTTTGGAAAAATTTAATATGGTTACTAAAAGGTTTTGAATGAGCCTAAGTCTTTAAAAAATGAAAGTTGATGAAAGAAAAATAGTAAATAAAAAATAGTATAGGTAATACACAAAAAGCAAATCTTCCCAAATTAAAATTTAGGAAATACTGGAACTATACAATGCTCATTTATATGATTTTTTATACTTAAGAAAAAAAAAAGGGGGGGCCTCTTGGCTTTAAATAACCTTGGGTATAGTTGACTGACATACAAGATATTACATAACCAGTAACGACTGGGTCAGCTGCTAACGGGAACATTTCAGTGATCCAAAACGTCAACCGACTACTCTCTCCGTAAAAATAGAAACTGCATTGGTAACAGGTTAGGAAGAAAGAAAACCGTTCAGGCAGATCTCGCATGTGTGAAAAAATGTACTACCGCTGTGGTGTCAAAGGAGGACTATGATCCTAGTGGAGTGATTCTAGTGATCTTTTTGAGAAAAAATTCTTGGAGTTTCTAACAGACGGCCTGGTCTAAGCCACACCCTGTGCCTGTGATACACCTGCGGCTGGAGGGGACATTTCCTTGTTTACAGAGGGAGGCTCCACAGAATGTCAGGGTGTCTGGAAGGGTAACACCATTCTCCCCTGGGGGCTTCCTGGTTTCCACAGGGACCTTTGGCCTCAGCGCTGGTTAGGGGCCAGCATTTGAGAAGGACGCACCCGTTCTCAGGAAGTGAGGCAGGTTCCAAGCTGGGGAAGGAAGCCAGCCGGGAGCACAGTGGTTAACCAGCACTTCGGGGCTACAGGGCTTTCTCTGAACTTTGAAAGGTGGGCTTCTTTTTCTATTTTGTGTGAAAAGTCCTTTTTTTTTCTTCTTCTTCCTATTTTTTTTCTCTTAAATACCAACTCTAGTACTTATTAGAGTTGCCAGACTCCCATAGCGCTAAGGGGAGCAGGAAGGAAGAGGGGCGTGAAGAGAACGCCGGGGTCTGATCTATCATCAAAGTCAACTGTACCTGGTGCTCTAACACCTGCCACGTTTTATAACTTCACAGACTCCAAGCGGCCAGAGCCTTAGGCCCAGGTCAGATACCCAGGGAGTGTGGTTTAAAGCTCTTTCCACACACTCCAATGCCATGTTTTAGCCACACTTGAGCCAGAATTCTCAAGGAGTGCGGGAAAACCACAGGAACCAAGGGGCAAAGCCCAGGACAGCAGAGCTCCTGGCGCATCACCCCCTGCAGAAGCTCCTTCCGGACGGGCTGGGACGAGGGTGGGGCACAGTTTCTTCTCAGGGCGGTGCACCTGCCTGCTGTCATTCTGAGGCCTGAGTGCCTGCTTGCCTCCCTCCAGCCCCTGGCCTGCTTCTAGACCTTTCACCTCCTGCAAGTTTGGAGTTTATATTTTATTTTACGGTAAAAGGAGAGGCCAAGAGTCCTGCCTTATTAATAAATGATACTTGATAAGTTATTGAGCTGGATAAAAAAAGAAATAGACTAGATTTCAAAGAAACCAAACCAATACAAAAACTGAAGAGGAATCTACAGATTATTGCCTTTTCTTATTTCCCCAACAAATAACTCTTTATAGTGCAGAGGCAACTATAACCTAAATTATTAAGACAGGGAATAAAACATTTTTTAGGGTCTTTCTCAGATATACTTGCTTTTCGACTCGACTTTCTATCATAAACAAAAGAAATTGTTCAGTGCCCTTTGACCTAGCTCTCTCTATGCTAGGCACCCCATCTGCTATAAACACACTCTTAATAGAGACACCGACATGGACTTATACACACAGACCAAAAAGATAGAGCAAAAACATTTACTCAAATCAGTGTGGAGCCACCGTTTATACCAGTCAAAAACAGGTGTATGAGGGTTTTGTGATAGATAAGTGCTACTAAGCTGGTGTTTGAAAAACTAGATTCCAATCACTGCGCTTTCTCATATGCAAATGTAGGAATCACATTAAATAAGCCCTAAGGCCCTTCAAATGCTAGGGGTCTGTGATCCTACATAGGATCAGGCAGCCAAGGAATGGGAGCCAAGGACAGGACAGCGTTAAGATAGAACTGTTTCATCAAAGTAAGGAGGCGGCCATTCAGTTCTTGTTTTCTCTATTTGCTCCAACTCCTGCTTACTCGGTAAAATTACTCTGGCCAAACTGCTAAGTATTTAAGACCCAATAAAACTGGATAAGGTTGGACAAACACGATCTCCCGATTACATTTTGTTATCTCATTTGTGCAGCCAATAATTCAGCAAATATTTTTACCAAGCCTCTTGCTTTGTGTAAGGGACTGAGCTGTGGAGAATGGATAAATGAGCAATCACTGTCTGAATTTAAAATTTGGCAGGTTGTCCTGCTCAGAAAAGACACACATAACCGAAGGCCCACGATATCATTTGGTTTGGCCCTGCCAAGGCATTAGAGGTAAGTAAAGTAAATGTTTGACCAAATACTACAGGCTAATTTTTAAGATGGTAATTCTATATGGCCCGAGAACGCTGTTATAAATACCCAAATGGCCTTTGGCAGAAAAAAGATCCCCAAATGAAGAACAAAATCCCGCGGTGAAGCATAGGTTTCAGGTTTGGGACCCTGATCTCCATTTAAAGCTATATACCCTGAAGAGGTTAATGTCCCTCCAGGTTCCTCATCTATAAAATGAGGTTAATAATAGTCCCTTTTTGTAAGTCCTTGAGAGGATTAAATGAAATAACAGACAAAAGCAGCTTCAAATAACACCAGGTACAACAACATAGTCAATACCTGGTCAGCATTAGTTCTTCTTATGGGAGTTTAGGAGATTAAGTGGTTGATTTGACTCCGGAGAAGGAAGAAATATTTCATCAGGAGTTAGTGTTAGAGCTGGGCATTAAAAGATGGCAGTGGGACAGGAGAAAGGAAGAGGAAGGAGAAAAGAGAGGGACAAGGAGACAAAGCCTTGCTGTATAGTAAGCACTTCCATTTAGTTGGAGTAGCAAGTGCCTTAACCAAAATGGTGGTGTGAAATGCAATTCAGAGTACTTGCATTAATTTTTTTTCTATTAATTTCCCTTCATCCCCCCAGTCATGTCCTAGAAACTAACACACTGTTAAGAAATAGATCAAATCTTATTCATATAGATATGTAGTCAGCATTACATACATATAATCCTCTATGAGTAGGATTATTTCCTAGTAGAGGCCCAGTGCACAAAATGCGTGCACAAGTAGGGTCCCTAGGCCTGGCCGGTGATCAGGGCCGATCTCTGGGGCAACTGGCAGGATGATTGAGGGGGCCCCCCACTGGCACCTGTCTTGGCCAGCCTGGTGCCAACTGCTCGCCAGCCCCACCCCCCGCTGCCGCCACCACCACCACCAGTTGCCCCCTCTGAGGGGCAATCAGGGGGCTCCTGATGGCATCCACCTTGGCTGGCCTGGGGCCTGTGGGCTGCAGGCAGCTCCTGCATTGAGCATCTGCCCCCTGGTGGTCAGTGTGCATCATAGTGACTGGTCATGCTGCTGGTTGTTCCACCATTTGGTTGATTTGCATATTAGGCTTTTATTATATGGGAGACGGGTAGATAAGCCTACACTCTAAATCTAAAACACTTATGTGTTTTTCCTGACCCTTTATGAAAGTGATCTGTTAAGTCTAAGCATAAGAAAACAAGTTCCAAGCCAGATTAAAGTCACTTAATCCTCTTGGCCTCAATTTCCTCTTACCAAAAATACTGTACTACTGTTACTTCAAGATGAATAGACGAAAGAAATATTAAAATGGTGGAAAGACTATTTTGAAAGGAAAAAATTTGCCAGCCACAATGGATGTGAAAGCACTTTATATATCTGATAAATATTGTATAAGATACAAGGGTTTTTTCCCCTACATACCGTATAGAAAAAGGCAGGAACTCCCGATAAGAAGGTGGTAGTATATGTAAAAACATATAAACTTAGGTGTCAGACCACCTTAGATCAGAATCCTGCCTGGACCACTCATTTACCAGCTCTGTGATCGGTTTCTGTCATTTGATGCTGGAATCATCAAACAGACCATGTGAACCCTGCAAAGGTGTTCTCCTCATGGCTTCAGCCACTTAGAAGCATGTGCAGAACTACTGACATATTTTAGAAACTCTTCTTGCTTTCATCTTAGCCCTTACCTCCCTTTTAAAATCATTGATTTTTTTTTTTACTTTTTTTTTTTTTAAATTGACCCCTCAAGAGGCTCAGCCTAAAAATTAATTAATTATACTTTGACCTCTTCCTTCACTCCCCTCCTCCTTATATCTCTAAACAGAGTCTCTTGGACTTGTTTGTATGCCCTATTCTTTCTAAATGCTCAACAAATGGTTCTTAAATTAATATAATAATATTGAAAAGTCCACAATCTAACTGTGAGTATCAGAAACATCCAAAGCCTGTTGGGCCAAATGTAGGCCCAAGAAGAACTACATGTTATTATATTGTATATTTTCAGGACATTCTTAATAACAGTAATGCTTCTAATTTGTTGAGCAAGTGGTAACTTTTTACGTTTATCTGCGTGTGATATATCTGGGGCCTCACTGCAGCCTCGTGAACGTGGTTTGGCAGGTGGAGCTTTCTATTTTATACCTGGGCAGCAGACCAGCGTTCTCATCTTGAAGTAGCCACAGTAGAACCTACGTCTTCCTCATTCTAGCCAAATACTAAAGCAACTTACTTAAAAAAAAAAAAAAAAAAAAAAAAAGATGGAAATGAATAACAACAGGAATGGCTGCCAAGACATCATCTATAATAAATATAACTATCAGTCAGCAAAATCTGTAGGCTCCCTCCTCAGGCCTTCCCCCATGCTATATTGTCTATCCACAGGCTCTGCATATATACATATAAATTCTTTGGTTTCCCTCTAAAGCAGGAGTGGGGTTGAGGGAGTCAATGGGAGAAAAAAAAAAAGGGGGACAGCTGCAATACTTTCAACAGTAAAGATAAATTTTAAAAAAGCCTTATGCAGCAAAGGCAATAACTGCACAACTTCAGCATTAAATCCAACTGATACATCAAGTCTGTGAGTTTGCACTTTTCATAAGACTGTATTTTAATCTTGTGTGGATTATTTTAATTTTGATTTTGTGTGTGTGTGTGTGTGTGTGTGTGGATTCTTTTAAACCACTGTGTATTATTTCTATAACCAATGTTTCTCTAATTAAAAAAAAAAAAAAAAAAAGCATTCTACGTGGGGGGAAAATGTAGGAGCCACTAATTATTTTTTTTAATGGATGTATATATATGGAGGACAGGAGATACTTCCACTGGATTCATGTTACCCAACCTCAAATCACATTAGTTCTCCCACAGGACCTACTACGTTCAAATATGATTTTAAAGGGACTTTACTATCTGGAGGGCAAAGACAAGAAGACAATGTCACAGAAAGTGCAGGGTAGCCTTTATCCCTGCACTCCACAGAGCTATAGGAAGAATCACCCCCCGCCCCTCCCCTAATCCTCTCCCCACCTCCAAAACCCTCCCCACAGCCCCAGGGGTGCTACTGAGGAGCGGCTGTCCAGCCCACACCACTTACTCTTATCTGGGACACAGGTCAACGACTTGTTGCTCACCAAACCCACTGGCTTTCATGCTCCCTGATAAGGATTATCGCCTCGCTACTATCTTAGCGGGTGTTTGATGAAGAAGCAAAGAGGAAGTGTAACTTCTCTCTGATGAGTGCTACCGCTATTCCTTCGTTCTGGAGGGGCCCTTTCTGGGGGTTCATCTCAGGATCACCAGCTCAACCTTGAGGAGCACACGCCTGCGGGTGTCCAGAGGGCATCTCCGGAGGACCTACCTGCCCGACCACAAGCCCCGGGGCTCCGGGGGCCGGGCCGCCCGGGATGGGGTGTGAGCCCCCCGTGGGTGTCAAGTCACCCACCGCTCGCTCGGAGAGGCCCCCACAGGGCGCGGGGCGGCCGGCAATGACCTTGACAGCCCCTCCGCGGCGGGGAGGCTCCGGGCGGACGCGGGACGGGACCGGGGCGGCGGCGGGACAGCCTCGGGGCAGCCGGGGCGGCGCGGGGGGGAGGGGGCAGCGGCGGGGTCCGCCCTCCGCCCCCCGGGAGGCTCAGCCACGCGGGGGTCCCCGCTGCCCTGGCGCCTGCAGCCCGGGGCGGTGCCGGGGGCGGCGGGGGGGCACAGGGCCAGCCAGGACAGCAGTTGGGAGGTCCTCCCGCCGCCCGGACGGGGAGCCCCCCCCTCCGGAGACCCCCGTTACCTCCTCGGTGGCCGTGGGGCAGTAGGCGATGAGCAGCAGCGTGGTGAGCAGGTTGATGACGAGGCCCAGCAGGGTGATGGAGTTGGGGGCGAGCCACAGCGGCACCCAGCGCAGCAGCCAGGCCCAGTAGCGCTGCAGCGGCGGCTCCAGCACCGACACGCCCGCCGCGCAGTAGCGGTGCTCCTCCAGCCGCCGAAGCTGCGCCGCGCTCAGCGGCTCCGCCAGCGCCCGCAGCCAGCGCGGCGCCGGCCGGGCCCCCGCGCCCGCCGCCATGGCCGCCTGCGGGCCCCGCCGCCCCTGCGAGCCGGGCGCCAGCGCGGGGACGGGACGGGGACGGGGAGCTAGGGCTCACGGCCGCGGGGGGAACCCGCTCGGCCAGCCGCGAGGTCGAGGTTAGGCCTGGCGGCCCCCGGTCCCGTCCCGGGGCCCCGCCCTCACCCCACCCCCGGGGCGCGGCCGGCGGGCGGGGGGCGGGGCCTGAGGCGCCTGGCGGGGGCGGGGCATGGGCTCTGGAAGGGGGCGGGGCGGGGGCGGGGCCCGAGGCGGTGGGCGGGGAGGGGGCGGGGCCTGAGGCGCCTGGCGGGGGCGGGGGCGGGGCCTGGGGCGCCGGGCGGGGGGCGGGGCCTGGGCGGCGGGCGGAAGCGGGGGCGGGGGCGGAGCCGCGGGGGCGGCGGGCGGGCTGGGCGGGGCTTCCACGGGCGGCTGCAAGGGCCCCGCCCACGGCCGCTTTGGGATGGGCGTCCCGAGCGCGGGCGCCATGCATATAGTTGCTCGTTCCGGTTCTCCTTCGCGAGGCTGGTCGCGGCCCCCGGAGGCTGAAGTCAGCGGCCGGGACAGTTAGGAGCTGGTCCTCGTGCACAGCTCCGGCCTCCCCCAGGGGTGCCGTTTGCTCTGGCCTTGGGCTAGAATTTTACCCCTGACCGCCCTTCCTGCTGCGGAGCGGGAATGGGGAACTTGATCTTGCATGTCTGGGGTCCCCAGCAGGATGGCCCCCCAGCAGGTGTGGCTCAGTTGAGCGTTGACCTATGAGCCAGGAGGTCACAGTTCAGTTCCCATTCAGGGCACATGCCCGGTGGCTGGCTTGATCCCCGTGGGGTTGTGCATCATGGATGTTTCTGTCTCTCTTCCTCTCCAGTAGGATGCCCCCTCCCCTCCCCCCCCCCCGCATCAGTCAGCCTGAAGACAGGTCCTGTGGGCCAAGCACACAAACGCAATTCTTCCTCCCAATCCCCAAAACAGGGGCCCCTCCCTGCCAGGTTTTCCTTCTGGAGGACACTTTTCCTTTCTGGGGGTTCAGGGTTCAGAGACCAAGGGTTGGAACTAAAAATCAGGACTTGGAATCACTCACAGAGGGACTGAATGCTTAAAATCCACCTTCCCCTCCCCCCCCCCCTTTTTTTTTTTTGAGAGTGGGATACTGTTGGCCTGGGCAGAAACACAGCAACAGGTGTGTTAGGTGAAGTCTGACCAGACCTGGGCTCGGCAATCTCGGTGCTTGAGTTCTGGCTGAGATAGAAATCAGAACCAAGACTCAAGCTGTAAGAGAAAGTTTAGAGCACATGTGTCAAACACAAGGCCCGCGGGCCAAATCCAGCCCGCCAGGCCTTGCAATGTGGCCCGCACTGCGCTGTCATCACTGCACTCCGCTGTCAGTTTATGACATTGTCAGTTTATGACTGTTCAGTAAACCATTCGGCCCGCGATTTAGGCTGGATTTTAGATTTTGGCCCCTTCTCTGATTGAGTCGACACCCCTAGTTTAGAGTAAGTGAGCTTTAGAAGAAATGGGCTCAGGACACAAGTTACAGAGGCAAAGGAAGGGGCCCTGGGAGCTTAGGGGAAAGGTAACATTCCTGGTGGAAACAGAAAGGGGACAGCTTGCTGGGTCCCCTGTCCTAAGGGCTTTTAAGGAGGGGGATCTTAGGGGTGGTCCCAGGGAGGATCTCATTAGAGTACTCATTAGCTCTCCAATGGCTTCACCAATAAGAAGAAATATGTAAGTGTTGACAAGGATGCAAGAGGGATATTTTTGTCAGAATGCTTTCCTTTGGGACAGCTGAGAGAGAATGGCTCCATATACATACTAGTATTCATACAAGAAACTAGAGAGAACGAAGGCTGGAGCTGCAACTCTCCAATAAGAACGAGCACAGGAATCACCGGAGAGCCGGCTATAATTCAGGGTCTGAGTCAGTGGAGCTGGGAGTGAAAGTGGAGCTGAGAGTTTTCATTCTAACAAGCTCCAATGTGCCGCTGCCAGTCATCGGGCCACATTGGGGAGCTGAAGCATCCAGTCTCAAAAAGCTTGGATGGAGGTACTACTGTGAGCAAGCCCTTTGAGCCCCAAATGGAAAAAAAGAAAGAGAGAAGAGAGAGAAAGGACTCAGGGCAATTAAGGGATGAGGAAGACCAACTTGGCTCAATTTTGCATAAGGCTATTCTTTCCAGGATGAAGAATGATGGATAGATAGATAGATAGATGATAGATGATAGATAGATAGATAAGTTCAAGATCTTTTATTTTATTTTTATACTTTATTTTTATTTTATATTGTATATATATTTTAATATATATGTGCTAGTTGATCTCAATAAATCCAGTGGAATTACGATCTTGGTCCTTGGTGAAGGTATCAACATCCACTTGAAGATCTGGGAAGAAAATATTGTTTTCTTTAAATAAACTCTTCTATCATCAAGAAGAATACAACATGTGGATAAATCTTAATGAATATAAGGGGCCAGTTTGGTTCAGTGGATAGGGTGTTGGCCTGTGGATTGAAGGGTCCCAGGTTCGATTATGGTCAAGGGCTCGTACTTTGGTTGCAGGCTCGATCACAAGCCCTACTTGGGCTACGTGCAAGAGGCAACCAATTGATGTGTCTCTCTCACATCGATGTTTCCCTGTCTTCTCTGTCTCTCCCCCTCCCTTCCACTCTGTCTAAAAATCAATGGAAAATATCTTCGGGTGAGGATCAGCAACAACAACAAATATATAAGGGGGCTGTGGCCTTGGCTTCAGGCTGTGCTATCACATCCGGTCCCAGCTTTTCCTTTCTCTAAATAGGAGTGCAGCAGTGGTGAGTAGAGTTGCGAAACCATGATTGAGATAATGCCTGTAAAACACATAAGGAGGTACTGTTCCCTTTTTATTGTTGATTTTTCTCACTGCTGTTTCCTCTTTCTCTAGTTCCTTGTCTGGTGTTTGCCTTTTCCTCTGTACAAATAACCGTGTTAGTCCTCCTTCTCTCCCTCCTGCTTAGTCTCGGCCTTCACAGGAGCCCTCTCCTGCCACACCCTCCCTATTTTTCCATCACCCTCTATTAACATCTTCAGAGAGTGTAAGCAAGTAAAAGCTGACTTTGGGTCAGAGTCCCTGCCTGCATTGTTTTCTTGGACCTGATAATCACCATCGAAGGACCCAGGGAACATCATCTCACCGATGAACTCCTGATGAATTGCTAGCTAATATTTACTGAACCCAACTACGAGCTATTAAGAAGTACATGTAGCCGAAACCGGTTTGGCTCAATGGATAGAGCATCGGCTTGGGGACTGAAAGTTCCAGGGTTCGATTCCGGTCAAGGGCATGTACCTTGGTTGCGGGCATATCCCCAGTAGGGGGTGTGCAAGAGGCAGCTGATCGATGACTCTCTCTCATCGATGTTTTCTAACTCTCTATCTCTCTTCCTTCCTCTCTGTACAAAATCAATAAAATATATTAAAAGAAAAAAGAAAAAGAAAAAAAGGAAGTACCGTACATGAAAATAGCCCCGCACAGAGAGGCTCTGCCTCTGCTTGGCAACCTCCACCACTATCCAACCTGCCTCCAGCTCAGTGGTACCTCCCAGGACAAGAACTGGGACTGACGTTACAGAAACCCTGCAGTGGACACTCAGGAGGGGGCCTCGGATGAACAGCCCAGGGCCACTTTATCCTATAGCTTACAGGGGATGCATGATTTGGCTCTCTAGTGCCTGGAATTTTCCAAGTATCCACATGACTTTAGACCAGCTTTGATTCATTTTGTAACATGGCTCCTTTCCAATGACCCTTTGTCCCAATCATCCAAGAGGGATGCCTTGCGAAATCTGAACAATGGCTTCTTCCCTTGCCACAGTGTGGAGGGCAACCCCTGGTTACTTTTGTTTTGTTTTGTTTTTTCATTAACTTAAAAAAAAAAAAATGAAGGCAAATTGGTGTATGATGTCTTTAAGATATTCTCCTGGGCTCTAAAAGTAGGATAAAGGTGCGAGTAGAATAATAAATGGAGGGGATCTCTTGCTGTGGATGGCTAAGTGCTTATCCACAAAGAATGGAAAGCTTTTTTCTAAAGCTAATGCTTGGGGAAAAATAGATATGGTCAATTATTCATTAGAGTGCAAGGTTGTTTTTCTTTCCCTTTAGTGAATTGAGTCAGCCAGTGTTCCAAGCCTTTGGGAGTGTTTAACTGTCTTGCTGTCTTCCTGGCATTTTGTTCCTAATAATCTACTCTAGATAGAAACATATTCAGCGAGGCCAGAGATTGTGCCGGTCAGTACATTTGGGGTCAGAGAGAGCTCAAGTGTCTGAGAGGGTGATGACAGCCCTTAGAATCAGGAGAACTGGTCATCCCATGGATGGGCTTGTTTCTCCAGTCCATTCTAAGTTATCAAAGTTTTTATAAAGGATTTTATAAATATCTACATGTAGCAATCACCTAAATCTTTGGTGCAAGGGTGATTATAAGTTTTCTCTCTTTACTGCATCCAGCTTGGCTGGAGAGCAGACAAGTTCCTGAGTAGGGATGGTTGGGGATTGAGAAAAGGAATAAAAGGAGACAGACACAGAGACAGTAGGGAAAGCTGGGACCAGGGGGGATACTACCCTCTGATGGAGGGACAGTGATCCAGAGCTGATGTAGCACATTTATTATATACAGCATGATTCCAGGAAGTTTTACTAGAGTTTAAAACAAAGGTAATTATGTGAAATCATGACTAAGGATCAAATTGCAATTCTTCATTCTTGTGGCTTCTTTGTTATTGTCACTCCTGGCTGAGCCCAGATAATTGCATCCCCTTGGCACCTGAGCTAAGGATCAGGCTGACAACATACCTGCCTCTGGCATGGTACGTATCCAGATTGTGGCTCTGCCAACACCATTGGACTTAGCTGACAATAACCAAAGAAATGCTCATGTGCCTTCCCAGGTACTCTCTACAAGTGATATAGTAGCCTGGTTAAAATAAGGAAATAAACATAGAGTTCAAATTAGAATCAAGAAATATTATAGGGACAATTGGTAATATTGTCTTGTATCATTATCCCTTATTATACTCCAAAGAGGAAATTTATATTTCCATAATTCTATTTCAGAGAATGTAAGTGGGGCAGGAGATAAATGGTTGTATGTGAGTTTGATGAGTAGGGCAGAAGAAGTAATGGGAGTGGAGAGGTGAGAGTGATGTTGGATGATGGAGGAGGGGCAGAAAGGATACAAGACAGGGAACAGAGATGGTTGTGGGCCGCCTGACCTCGAACCTTTATAACTCATACATAAATATTTAGAAGTTATAAATTAAGCTAACAGATGGTTTAAAAAATAATTTTATCCTGTAGTCTTTATGAAGATACCCTCAGAATGACCTGGAAGGCCTGCTTTGAACGTAGAATTACCAGATTCTTCAGAAATATTGGCTAGAATATTGTTGCCCACTGCCAGTCTCTGGTCTCTCTGTTCTTTGCAATACAGATGCTTCCTCCACCACACCATGAGGGGGTCTCAGGTACACACAGGTAGATGTCCCAGCCTTATGCACAAGCTCTGGTCACATCTGCACACCCCAGCCCCTGGCAAACACGTGCCTCTGTCCATGCCTTGGGCCTCAGGGTTCATATACAGGCCATATGGTTCTTCCTTAGGGATTTGAACCAAGAGAAAAGGTCCACAGAAGCCCTGGCAGTGAGAGTGTTTACAATCTGTAAAAAGGAGCAGTGTGGTAATCACTCCAAGTTGTCACTAGAGTGGGGCTCTTGAAATTGCAGAAGTCCCTCTTGCCCAGGTCCAAGGCTGCTACTAACTGGTAGCACTATCCAGTGCCCCCACACTTGTCTAGCAAGTTGAAGGGACAATACTGAGCTGAACTACAGGCATCTCTGTAGCTACCAATGCAGAAGGGAATGCAGAGACTTTTCTCCATTTTCTTTTTTCTAAAAATATACTTTTATTGATTTCTGAGAGGAAGAGAGTGGGAGGGAGAGATAGAAACATCAATGACGAGAGAGAATCATTTATGGCTGCCTCCTGCATGCCCCGCACTAGGTATCGAGCTTGCAACCTGGGCATGTGCCCTGACTGTGAATTGAACCGTGAACTTCTGGTTCATCCATCAACACTCAACCACTGAACCATGCCTGCTGGGCCCTTCTCTCCATTTTTTAGGCTCCAGGAAAGATTCCAGTTGGCCCAGGACCAGAGATAGGACCTTCCAAGCAGGGCAGAGAGAATTTCTCAATTTCTTTGGCTAGTGGGGAGCTCAGAGTGATCTTTAGTTTGATTTATAAAAACAAAGTCATGTGGCATGTTCTGCACTACAATCTGGTGTGATACACACATGGGTTATAGCACATAAACCATACCACTCAGCTTCTGAAGCCTTATACACTGAGTGACCAGATTATTATGATCTCTGAATGCATAATAATCTGGCCACTCAGTGTGTGTGTGTGTGTGTGTGTGTGTGTGTGTGTGTGTGTGTTAGAGGCCAGGTGCATGAATTCATGCATGGGTGGGGTTCGGCCAGCCTGGCCAAGGCGAGGGGAGATGGGCAGTTGGCCGACCTGCCTGCTGGTCGAACTCCTGGTCGAGGGGACAATTTGCATATTAGCCTTTTATTATATAGGATATACACTGAGTGGACAGATTATTATGCATTCAGAGATCATAATAATCTGGCCACTCAGTGTATATCTCTTACACTTGTGAGCTGATCTGCTTGTGTCTTTCCCTATATGATTTAGTGTGATGCGTTATAAATTCCTTACAGGCATGAAATGGCTTATTTCTCATTGGGTTTCATTTCCAAATGTTTAGTTCCCAAAAACAAATTTTGGTAAATTCCTCTAATATATAACTTTTTCTGTAGCAGAGTGAAACTCATACAAAACTAGAACAAAGGTGTAGGCAGCTAATAGCAATGGCAGCTTCTGACATTCTTTGCTCTTTGTAGTTCTAATATAGGCTTTTTCTTTCCTATTAGAACTTTGCAGTAATGGAAGTGCCCTTAATATGAGGAGAGAGATCACTTGTAGAAAAATAACATTCTCTGGTACAAAATATAGTTAGAGCATAAGTAATGCCTGGGGAACCAGCATTTTATAAGGATGCTTTATAGTCCCTTTAAGCTATGTTTACAAAGGGCATAACAAGCTTGACCATGAGTGTTTAAATTTGGCAACCAGCTCACCTGCTGCACTGGGCCTCTGACCCAGCAACCAGGCAGCAGGGGCCATACTGATTGGTTATGCCACAAATAGATAAGTTCTCACTTGGTTTGCAATAGAGATAAGTGGTTTTCGCTCCTTTATAGATAAGCCAGACTTTTTAAAAAAAAAAAATTTTTTTTACAAAATTTTAATAATATATTTTTATTGATTTCAAAGAGGAAGGGAGAGGGAGAGAGAGGTAGAAACATCAGAGATGAGAGAGAATCATTGATTGGCTGCCTCCTGCATGCTCTGCACTGGGGAACTGAACCTGCAACTGGGCATGTGCCCTGACCAGGAATTGAACCTTGACTTCCTGGTTCATAGGTCGACATTCAACCACTGAGTCACGCTGTCTGGGCCAGACCTCTTTCATGTAAAATATCTTAGTCAATAACGTGGAAATGGTTTTCTGATTAAAATGGGGCTTTGCATAGGGACTACACGCATTATTATTTCAGATTTGTGAAGAACACGTGGTGAAGGCAAGATCACCAGCCAATCAGGACAGGAGAAGAGGTGGCCACCATAATTTGGACAATAACTTGAGTTTCTCCTTGCTGTTCCCAAACATACTACAACTACCCGCACCAGTCAATCCTTCCCGTTAGGAGCCACACACCCACCCAGGGGCAGGACCACCCTTACAGCTTCCCAGCTCTCAGATGGAAAGGAAGCAGAGCAGATATTTCTAACTGTTGTCCCAGGGTGGGCCCATCTACAGGTCACAAGGTAGTTAGCTCCTGGAACAAAAGGCCAAAGAGAAAAAAGGGGGCAAGGAGAGGTATGGTATCTTACCTTCCTGCTCCTCTCCCTTAACTGCAGCGTTCCCTACATCAAGAGGAGGGAAGGGAGCTGCCAGAGAGATTATGGGTTTGCACAAATGTGTCTCAGCTTCTAAATGTTTAAGAAGGCTTCCACCCACTGGAGCAGATGCCATTGGCAAACCCTACATCTGTAGCTGCTCTGTAGCCTGCACCAGCTCTCTGTCCCTGTGGCTGTTTTGGCAGGAGCTCCGGTGGGTTTGGCCAGGATGCCGAGCCAGAGAGACACGCTGGAGGTCAGGGCTGAGTTTGGTAGAATGCTGGCTTCTGGCCTTTTGTCCTCAGTTCTGTCGGAGCACACAGACCCCAATGCAAAAACCAGTACTGTGTCATTTCAACATCTAAACACTTCAGATTTATTGTAGCAGTTATTGAATATACTTCCCCTTCTGTTGAGAAAACTTGTTTGACTTTAAGAAGTTTTCTAGCAAATTCAAATGGGGAAATAGGCACAGGATCCACTGGTGTTAGGCAGGGGTGTGGGAAATACACAATTTTGCTTTGCTTAGAAAAATCTCTTAGATCAAGAGAAAGATGGGCTCTCAAGATTCTATTGTGGTATATTAGACTGGTTTTTAGTCTGGAAAAAAGAAGCATGTTAAAGTAACTACTTTTGCGTATAATATAGCTTTCTTTTTTTGTAAAGTACAGTGACAAAGCATAGACAACAATGATCAAAACACTGACTTTAAACAGGATTTTGTTTACAATGTTTAATGGAGCAATCCGTGCAAACATTTTTTTTCCTTCTTCAACATTAGAACGAAAAACAAAAAAAAAAAGAAAAAAGAAAAAAGGAAAAAAAAAAAAAAAAGAACAACGGCCACACGTGGGTGCCTGGTGTTAACACAGACAATGCTTTCTCATTGCAACCATATTTCAAAGCTGTGGAGTGCCGGGGCAGTGGCCGGGCCCTTAGTGTTCCTCAGGATTGCTTGAGTACAAATCTCGCATATATGACTCAATTATGTTAGGAGGTACGCCTTGCAAGAGGAGCCTGCAGAAGGAAAGTCCACCTGGAGAGGACAAAAAAGGCAAAGGCAAAGTCAAAACCGTCCTTGCGAAAACTCGCTGAAACAATTCTCCTGGACTAGCTGCCTGGAAATGTGTCTAATTGTGTTCCAGTTAGTGACAGAGATCCAATCAGTCCTTACTCGGAAATCTTCTCCTGGGTTTAGTATATTTAGACTTTAAAGCACTTGACATCTAGACGGAAAAGCAAGTTCTGGCTAGACCCATGCAAATCCTTTGTTTCCTGCTATTATTCAATCTTAATTTAATTTCCTAACTGGCTGGAAAACCCTTATCACTCTTTGAGAGGTTTTGGGATTCTCTAGAGATGATTTAAGTGCTCTGGCTGAATGGTAGAATAAATGCATACCATGTTGTGAATCAGCAGGAAGAACTGCTTCCGGTTTATTTCTGTTCTTTTTAATTAAGCACCAAGTTCTGACTCAAACACATTAGAGAAGAAAAAGGAGGTGACTCCTTTAAACTTGGCTACTTATACATTGTCAAGAGTGAAACAAATCAGAAAAAAATTGTTTTTGGTTTGTTAATCTTCACCCAAGGATATTTTTTGCATTGATATATATATATTTTTATTTTATTTAGAGAGAGTGGAAGCAAGGGGGAGAGACAGAGAGAGAAACATTGATGTGAGAGAGACACATCAATTGGTTGCCTCCTGCACATGCCCTGACCAGAGCAGGGATCAAGCCTGCAACCAAAATGTGTGCCCTTGACCAGAATCAAACCTGTGACCCTTGAGTCTGAGGGCTCACACTTTAACCACTGAGCCAATCCGGCTAGGGCTCACATTGGAATATTCTGTTAAAAATATTAAAACCTATCCAATACCTTCTGAAGGTCAGAGAAATACCTACTAATATTTCATACTTACCGTTCATGTTTCTGAATTATAGCTAAAAAAATAAAAGTACCCTTCATGAGAGAACCCATGAAACCATACAATTCATAGTCCTTTGGAGAAGTACTTCACTACTCGCTAACAAATTCATGTCCAGACAAAAACAGCATGCCATATGAACATTCTTAAACTTCTTTAGTGCAAATTTGGAAAAGTCATTCTCCTTTTAAAAAAAGATTTCAAGTCACATATCGGTAGAAATGATGCCACTTTTGTACATGTCCATTCCTTGATGCAAAGAGTTCAGAATGCTTGGGTATCACTCGTTTTCATCCACATTAAGTGCTTTAATTCATGCTCTACCGCATTCATGTCAACAGGAGATAGTTGTGCTGAATAAGTTGTTAATTTCAAGATACTAAAATACAAATTAAAAGCTACAAAGTTAGGTGTTTTAAACAGTCTATTTTCATTGGACTACATAATGAAAATCATGCCATACTCCACAAGCTCTGTATGACTTATGATAGCATAAGCTTCATATGCCAAATCCATATGAAAGCTTACCTTAGATGATAATACACATTCAAAAATCCTTACTGTGCTACAACTAAGGGAAAGAGAGAGAAAGAGAGAGAGAAAGAAAGAAGTTGTGAGCATTAATAAAGTGCTAAAACCAGAGTTGAGTACGTGTTGGATGAAATTATGGTCGCGATTATGATGAGGTGATTTCATTAATCCTTAGTCATGTGAAAGATGTAGGAACATAGAAGCACATGGAATGAAGGGCAGGGATCCAGTCACTTCAAAAGGATCATTAATATGTAAAACACTTATTAATATGCATAACCACTTTGCCTAAACGGGTGGCAAAGCCAATTGAATTGTAGAGTGAATATTTATGGTAAGAGCTTCCAAACCATTAGCTTAAAAAAAAAAAATCCTACAACATATATATATTGTGTTTTTCAACAAAAGAAAAACATAGATGATGAATAAAGCATTAGTGTACATATATATATGTTGAAATTTTAAAAGGCAAAATTATCAAGTAGACATTAATATCAGACTAGTGTATTCTATAATATGTATTCTGAAATTATTCTAAATGTGACTAATCTAAATAAACACAAGGTTTAAACAGTCTAGAAAGTGACTATATGCATAATCTACAAAACTTTTAAAAAACAGCCCTAATTCTTTCTTCCTTTGAAAGCTGACATTACCTCTGGGAATTCAGAGAGTGCATATGATAAACACAGGCATAGATCTACATAATTAGAGTTTACATCAAGTTTCTTACCCATCCCCAAAGAACTCCCCTCCCCCCCAAAGAACTTCTTAATCCACTCTTCCAAATAGGGGAGAAATCATACACATACTATCAAAATCATTTAATGCTTAATACATTTAATAACGGGACCTAGAATTTTCTCTCCATTTAAGTTTGTGAGTATATGAAACACTTTTGGTCCCATGGAAATACCCAAAACGTCCAACAGAAAGATGGGTTACAGATACTGGTGAATTTTTCATGGGAAAGTCTTTACTATGAAAGTTTCTAAATATTGAATCTGTTTTTATTTGTGACCTTTCCCTATCAAAAATACTGGGAACACTTTTTCTACAGCTTAGCAATATAACAAGATTCAGTTTTCTGAATTTCAACACAAATCTAAGAAAACCACATTGGAAACTATCTTGAAGGAAGATCGTATTTCTTTACATGTGAAAAATGCAATTATTATAGAAATGTCATTGGTCCGCAGATGTTGATAATCTTACACCTAAAATATGGTACCTTCAAATGCAGCCTTCCAGCTTTATTTATGGGGACCTGTGCTATGGTAGGTTTCTGACAAAACTCAGTTCCTAATTACTTAATAACCTTGAATAATTTGGCCTTCCTAGTTCATGGCATAAACACTGTATGCCATGAGCTGCTAAAAAAAAAAAATATATATATATGAGAAGCAAATGAGAAAGTCAAGCTTTACATGCAAAGTGCGATTTCATGTAAGAGGAATGGAACAGGAAGTAGAAATATCCGGTGCGATATGAATTTTTAAAACCTGTTGCTGCCCCGCCAGGAACAGTGGTTCTCCAGGGGAATATACTCCTTGATATATCACTGTAGAATTAGAATATTTGTACCAATATTTATTTGTTCTCAGTTCACATTTTCACCTTTATTTTTACAGTTTAACTTGATTTAAGTCACTTATTATCAGATAACAATCTGACGATAAACAACCTTGACTTTACTTTTAGGAGCCAAAACTTTTACCCATACAGTATGTTGCAATTGATATCTTACTATGAACGTATGTACTAGAACACGTTATTTCTATTATTAAATTCAATTATCATATAATTCACTATGCAACTACATAATTAATATATCATCTATATATACATGACATTGTTATCTTTTAGGAAGAACCCCAAATGTTGAACCGTTTATGAAATCATCATTTTATATTATTAACAACTATCAGTTATTTTCAAAACACGCAGAAGTTGCAATAGGCTTTTGTTTTTATTTTTATTTTTGGATGCAGAAAGATAAGTACCAACAGTACCTTGGAATTATTAAGCCTAAGAGTTTAAAAACATAAGAGTATTGCAACTGGGACCATAATATGCATTTAAAGCTAATAAAAACTAAAAAGTAATGTTTACCTTTGTAGGCACTATCTCAAGAGTAAGCTTTAAAATTATTCTAAGGATATTATGTTTTAAACTTTTTTTCTCTCTCACTCAATTATGAATCTATTGTATAGATTACCACAGGACTGATAGAGATCAGAAGAGAAAGAATAATATATTTTTCAAAAAGTTACAAAAGGAATTTTTTCAATAAGTTTCATAACTATTTTATACTAAATTTAGGACTAAAAAACTTTTTTAACGTAAGTATGCTAAGCATTTACTGTTTTTCCAATAAATAGATGTCATAAGATTATCTTTCTGACTTTTAAATAATAATTTCTCCATTATAGAGATGTAGAGAAAAGACTTTGGCTGTCATAGGAAGGCAAGGTAATATAATACAAATGAGAGAAAAGATATTAAAATCATGTCAACTATTATCTCATGGTGTCCCAAAGTAGGTTTTGATTGCCAAGAAAAAAAAAACTTTAATATACAAATTATATTAAATTAATATAAAAACTGATTAAGATGACAGGTTATGCTGAAACTTTTCTACCACATCAATCCTTGTATGTTTTCTTAATTTACATTGGTAGAAAACTAGTATAAATGAAATGTACACCTGTAAATGGAGGTACTCTGTTAAGATTTTAAAAGCAACTGGTTAAACTATGCAGATGCTATATTCCACCTAAGTAATAGTTTACACCAAATTAGCAAACTTACCCATATGTATTGAAAGTTTCACAAAACAGTAAACTAATTAAATATAGTGTAAATTTATATGTTTAGATAAATTTTTGCCCTAGGCTTCCATTTATAGATGGACTATGTCACCAGAATAATACTCTCTTGACTTCATTTATTCTCACCATGCTGTACACATACCAGCATTTCACTGTAATTAATATTTCTTTAATTAACAAGAATTACAAGAGATAAAGCTAAGTCTACTTAACAAGACAAACAAACTTCACAAATAAATCAAAGGGGGGTAGGGGAGGCTGGGGGAAGGTCAATTGGAAAAAAAAGGAGACATATGTACTACTATTTGTAATACTTCAAACAATAATAATAATAAAAAAAGTGTGAATGCAAGATGTAAAAATGTATTTTCTACCCCAATTCTCTTGCCCCTTCCTCCTCCACCCCAGAACACTTTGGCAAACAATTTGGATTTCGCAGGAAGCACAATAATTAAACGGTTTTCTTTCATTTTATCCTACACCCGAGGTCTTGGATGTCATACCTTTCACCTCCAGTTTGCATTCGACCTCCACTGTCCCAAGGCTATTGACTGCTTTGCAGCAATAAGTGCCTCCATCATAGGAGCTGGGCTTGCGGATCTCCAGCGTACAGACCCCTTGGTTGCTGAACATCCTGTATCTTGGGTCATCCACGATAGCAACTTTGTTTTTCATCCAGGTTATTTTGGGCTGAAATTAATATTGAAGTAAATTAAGTCGAAACATATCTGTACTTAGCATATTAACAGGCCATCAAAGCAGTGACAGAATTTTAAACATAGCTGAGAGAGAACATCTCAGAAGAATCCACAGTTTCTCTCAAATTAAACTCTACTTAGTGATTGGCAAGAGAGCAAATGAGCAGTTCTTTTTTTTTTTTTTTTTTTTTTTACATTGTACTAGGATAGAATGGGCCACCTCAGTAGCTTCTGGGGTTAATATATTACTATCACCACAATAAACTCAGCAAACCTGGTTCCCTTCACTTCTGCAACATCATGCAGAGTTAGCCATCAGGTTTGCACATGAACAGTTCTGAAGAAGGAAGCCAGGTTTGTTCACAGGACAGTTCTGGGGCAAACTTTCCAGGAGGATTCAATTGCATTTCATTTTGACCTACAGGTCCATGAGGTTAACTCACCCAAGATACTATACACTGAGTGGCTAGATTATTATGATCTCTGAACGCATAATAATCTGTCAACTCAGTGTATATCCTATATAATAAAAGGCTAATATGCAAATTGTCCCCTTGACCAGGAGTTCGACCAGCAGGCAGGCCGGCCAACTGCCCATGTCCCCTCCTCTGGCCAGGCTGGCCGGACCCCACCCATGCACGAATTCATGCACTGAGCCTCTTATATATACATATTAATATACATAGCCTCTAATATATATATTATGTGTTCAGAGATCATAATAATCATAAATATATATATTATGTGTTCAGAGATCATAATAATCTGTCCACTCAATGTATATTGTTGGACATTTTTTAGAGAATCCCCATAAGGTGTCAGAACCATCAAATTTTCTCAGTTCATTTTCCTGATATCTTTTTCTAATTATTTGTGGGCTACTTATGCCTCCTCACCAGTTAATCTGTCCTCTGACATCTATTTTCATCATCTGGTGGCAATGGATCTTCTCCAATCAGATAATTCAAGATCTAGCATAACCTAATCACCCAGGGAGGTGACTCCATTCTCCTTCACCCCTGAACTATATCTAACATCACTGACCCCCCAGTCCTTATTCATAGTGTCTTCCCCTTCTTTATATGAGTGCATAGCCTCCTCATTCCCTCTTCTACCTCTTATATGATTGTGCTTTTTCAGACCTTAGAGATGGCCCCTCTTTTTCTTCTTCACATTGTTCTTTCTTCCTTCCACCTTTCAAGTGGATGTATTCATTGAGGCTCGCTTGGTCCTGGGCTTTTTCCTCATTACCCTCTTTCTTCAATGGTATTCCTTTCTAATAACTCCAAGAGATGGATTGTACCTCCTATCTGCCCCCATTTCTGGGGACTTCTAAACTGAGGGTCACTGCCTTGGCCTTTGTCTAAGCTCCAGTGAACTTCTCCTCTCCCTACTGATCATTCCTACTTGGAAGGACCAACATCACTTCCAATTAATCACAAATTCAGCATCTTGCTCCTATCCTCAGTTTGGCTTCTCTCTGACTTTCCTATTTCTGTTCATGGTACATGTGGAAAAAATACCACTGTTTGCGATTTTTCAATTTCTAGACCTCCTTTCCTCAGTGCCACCCAGATAAATGTCTCCATGGACAACATTCATTAGCTTGGTTGTTCTTTTCAAATGCCAACAACATGAAACCTTCAAACCTTTCTAACTCTCTTCTGTTAGATGTGATTTCTCCCTTCCAAGTACTCTGTACCCTTAATGTAGCATATTCTACATTCTGCCTTGCATTCTAGTATCATCATTTGTCTTAATCTAGTAGAGAAAACTTGATGAATCAATATTTCCACCTAATTTTTCAGGTGAAACAATGTTACTTCCGTCTCCTCATCTCTCCATTCTTTTTTAAAATAGGTGATTTGGTTTTTCCTTAGAATGAATTCCTTATGTAGTAAAGAAATGTAAACAGTTTTTACTACTTAAATTAGTGTACCTAATTTTCCAACAATACCACCCTCCAACCCCAGGATAAGACACAAATAGCAGTTGAAGAGTCTGTTTTTATTCTTATTTATATTTATAGCGTGGCAAATACAAAAGGGAGAATTTCGGGTTAATTCTTCAATTTAACTAATGTGATTAAAAAACTAACACACATGGTACCTTGGGATTTCCTCTCACACTGCAGTTCAGAGTGGCATTGTACCCAGCTATCGCGTAGGTGTTGACCAAAGGCTGAGTGAACATGGGCGCCTCTGTGAAATCGAAGTCTTCATACACTGGGTTTTTGTAGACTTTACCTTAAAAACAAGCATTAAAATATACAATTTGGCCTGAGACTATATTATTCTTGGCATACTTTACTCGCCAGGAAAACTTCCCTGAACTTAGAAAAAAAAACCAAAACCCAAACATGTAAAAACACAAGTGAACAGCACACAGCATTTATTCTGGAGGGCACACATACCCCACAGGGGGCAGAGTGGTCATCTGAAACTGAAACAAATATTGAGAAGAAATTGGTGTCAGAGTATTTTGATCGACAATGCATTTTACTGTGACAGTGATGAGGAAATGAAATGATAGGCATGGAATTCAGCCTCTCCCATTTCATGGGTCTCATGTGCAGCTACTTTGAAGGTGTCTGAGAATAGAAGTAACCCACGCTCAATAAGTCAATACCTACTTTTTCCTTGTGAATTTAGGCAGAAGTTGGAATGAATTACAGCTTACATTTTTTTAAAATGCAATAATAATATAATTTTCCTCTAAAAAATTTTTACTTTTAAATTTATTACTGGACATTTTTACCGTAATTTAAAAATATTTGTTTATAATTTTCTTATTTCCTTTCACCACATTTCTTTTTCTTTCAGTCTCCTCTAGCTACTGAAAACCAGTCTCCAGATGTATAGTTGTGAAATTGTGATTTATAATAAGAAACATACATTTGGTCTTGATCCCCATTTCTGGCACAGAGCTCCTAAAACTCTTGATATTTCTTAAGCAAGGAGAGCTATAAAAATGTTTTTTGTTATGTTAATGAGGTAGCATTTGACACACACACACACACACACACACACACACACACACACACACTGCCACCTAGGGACTGGTTGCCAAAGGAACCAATCTTGTGATTGGTGGGTTGGGACTTTTAGTCCCGCCCCCAGACCTCCAAGGAGGAGAGAGGGGCTGGAGATTTAATCAACCTATGGCTGTGCAATGAAGCCTCCCTAAAAACCAAAGAGGACCTGCTTGTAGAGCTTCTGAATTGGTGAGCACTGGGAGGTTCTAGGAGAGTGATGGCGCTCCAAGAGCTTGGAAACCGTGCCCATTCCCCATCCTTTGCCTGTGCCCCTCTCCCATCTGGATGTTCCTGAGTTATAATCTTTTCTATTAAACCAGTGGTACAGTGGATAGAATGTTTCTCTGAGTTCTGTGAGCTACTCTAGAGAGTTAACCAAACCTGAGGAGAGGGTCATTGCAATCTCTGGTTTATAGCCTGTCAGTCATAAGCACAGGAGACAGTTTGGACTTGCAATTGGCGTTTGAAGTGGGAGGTGGGGACATTCTTATGGGACTGAGTCTGGAACCCATGGGATCTGATGCTATCTCTGGGTAATGTCAGAATGGAGTGGAATTGTGGGACGTCCAGCTGGAGTCTAAGACTTGTTTGGTGTCAGGGAAACTTCCCCAAACCTCCACTCACTGGAAGTGGGTGACAGCCCCCTTTATCAGCCAGCTGCTAACTCACCATCCTTGGCAATCACAGCGCTCTCTTTAGTCATTGTTGCATTCTCACTGAGGCCACACATATTTTCAGCAAAGACCCGGAAGTAATATTCATTGCCTATGACCAGTTCAGTGATGGTGGCATGGGTGCGGTGATAGTGCTCAATGACAGTGAACCATTCCTGAAAAAAACAAACAAACAAACAAACAAAAAAACACAAAACAACAACAACAACAACAAAAAACAATTTGAGGAAAATCACCTAAAAATACACAACTATTCCAACTGTTGAATAACAGTGATGTTTCATTCACTAAAATAAAAATAGCACTAATTTTTATCTTGAGAGCAATAACTATGTACATTTAATTTATGTAAAACTTTATAATTGGTTTATACTTGTATAATTTAATCTTCATTTATATATTAGAATCATATACCCTAGATGTCAACTACTACCTTTATACTTTTCTCATAACTGTATAGTCTGTCATCTCTCTATCAGTCTACTTGTCTACTTATCTATCTTTTGTATAACAAGATATAATTATAACATTTTATTGCCAATATATCTATTCTGAGATGTTACTAAATCATCAGAGAAAAATTGAAATTGTTCAACAAAATTGCCTAGTATTATCAACACAGGTTCTTTTAGGTCTTTGCTCAGATCTCACCTCCTCCCTAACTGTTCAGCCTTCCATTGCTCTACTAAGGCCACACTCTGTTACCTTAATCTGGAGAAGTTTTTTTTACAGCACTTGCCACCTTAAATTATATATTTACTGTTTGACTTGTTTATTCTAAGCTACAGTCTGGAGGAGAACCCTCAGTGTTAAGGAAATTCAACACATGCAGTATTTCCCTTGCAAAGCCATCCATTGACCCAGCTCTCAAGCTGCCCACATTTCAATAAAAGATGTTGCTTTAAAGGACAAATCTCACTTTGTCACAAAACAACCATCCAGCAGGGGGGAAAAACACGCTAGAAACAGTGTATGAAAAGGTGGGGCTTAAATGGCCCTTCCCAACTCTCCTCCCTTGTTCAATTAACACTATGTAATTTGCCAAAACCGGTTTGGCTCAGTGGATAGAGTGTCGGTCTGCAGACTGAAGGGTCCCGGGTTCTATTCCAGTCAGGGGCATGTATATTGGCTGCAGCACATCCCTGGCATGGGATGTGCAGGAGGCAGCTGGTTGATGTCTCTCTCTCATCGATGTTTCTAGCTCTCTTATCTCTCTCTTCTCCCTTCCTCTCTGTAAAAAAAAATCAATAAAATATATTTTTTTAAAAAGTGTAAATATAGCTGCATCAAATTAAAAAAAAAACACTATGTAATTTCGTAACCTATGTTCTTCCTGCTATCTATTGGTGAAAATGTGTAAAGACTTCTTATTGGGGTTGGGAGGAGGTAGAAGATGGTAAAGGGGGGATAAATGGTGATGGGAGGAGACTTGACTTGGGGTGTTGAACACACAATACAATATACAGATGATGTGTTATAGAAATGTCCACTTGGAATCTATATAATTTTATCAATCAATGTCATCCCAATAAATTCAATAGATGTTTTACTCTTCCTATGAGAGTGAAAAATGGCTCTATGCCATTGTATGTCCAAACTTTCATTGAATCCTTCATTCACTTACAGGCAGGTTGTAGTGGATGGATTCAGATTCAGGAAGACTGACACTCTAACATTTGAAATCTATTGATTTCAAGCAAGTCATTTATACTTTATGAGCCTCAGTTTCCTCATCTATAAAATATGGATAGTAATAATTCACACTCCAACTGAGTTTCTTCTTTTTTAAAAAAATTATATATATTTTTTATTGATTTCAGAGAGGAAGTGAAAGGGAGAGAGAGAGAAAAACATCAATGATGAGAGAGAACCATTGATTGGCTGTTTCTTGCAAACCCCCAATTGGGGATTTAGCCCACAGCCTGAGCATGAGCCCTGACTGGAAATTGAACCATGACCTCCTGGTTCATAGGTTGATGCTCGACCACTGAGCCACACTGGTCAAGCTTCTTCTTGAGTTTCTTCTTGAACACCCTAAGCTCCTTCCTTCCTCAGGACCTTTGCACATGTTGTTCCCTTAGAGTATTTCTTTTCTAACTAGCAACCATGCTATTCAAACATTTATTCTATAAGAAGAAAGAGTTGCAAGGGCGTAAATCTGAGTCAGAATCCAGAGTGAGTAAATATTTGCTGAACAAATGAATCTGTAAAATTCTATTAAGCATTCTATTAGGTGCTTTTATTTTTGATTATTATTACTAGAGGCACAGTGCATGAAAATTCATGCACTGGAGGGGGAGTCCATCAGCCCCACCCTACCCCCTCTCACAGTCCAGGAGCCCTCAGGGGCAGGAGGTGACCCGGTGATCAGGGAAGGCGACACCCCCATCATACCTCTGCTGCTGCCACTGCCGGCAGCACAAGCCTTTGCCAGCCCTGGTTATCTGAGCCTTGGGTGGCCCTCTGGGGATGGTCAGCCTCCATCTGAGGCTTGCCTG